>NC_081414.1:433019330-433720164 GCF_030272615.1 Cryptomeria japonica
AACCAAGGCCAACACTCTAACTGTTATATCGGTCATGGTGACATCAAGGCAAAATGGCCTCCACTGAAATCGTGCCAATACATTGTCATCCTTCTCAAGAACAATCGATTCCTTGCTTCTTTCTCCTTTACGACACAACTACATTAAAAAATAAGACAAAAAATCTTTTAAAAAAATCAAAAAATCTCACATACCTCTTTGGAATCATTTTTAATAACAAAAGAGTTTTTCTTTGTTTAATGTGTTTTCAGACTACTGAAGATTTGCAACACCTCTTCCACAATATAGGCATACTCATAATTTTTAAAAACAAAATGACTCCCATACAGTCCGTTCCAAACAGAAACGATACATGCCAAGGAAATCACATTTCCTCTGACTAAGTCATGCAACAACCCAAGAAAAGTATCCATTCAACTCGACACCTGTGCGTTACACATTTATTCTCCAAAAATCGCACATAGAAGTCAAAAACATTCCACAGCTCAAAAACGCCCAGTTAATTAACACACTACTGTCTTCATAAAGTCAATTCCACATGATAATATTTGATTCACACTTGTACACCTCTCATTTTATTTAAAACGCATAGGTTTCTTTTGAATCAATCTGACCACCACGACTACACCACAACAACAACAATTAATAACCAAGTCTGAACCGCATCCCCATGTCTTCAATAACTCTTCCGCCTCAACAATGATAATATTCCTCAAGGAAAACATTGCGATAGTCTCCCATAGTTCTGCCATGCCGTCAGAAATGAATCCCAAAAAGATTTTCTAATTAACTCTCCAACATAAAAATTCTGGCTACCATAAACAAATTTATCAAATAAAAAGATTATCAATATCAAAACTCATATTAAAAGTTCTTTTGTCAATTCGAAGATGACATCGCATATGATTGACATTTAGCACAACAAGCAGACAAGTAATCAGTTGAGGTAGACAAGGAGCCAGGTGAAGCAGAGACATAGGCAGCTGAAGTAGACATCCACACAGCTCAAGAAACCAAGAAATCTGCTGAACCAACCAACTAAGCACCTCAACCAACCAAGCAGGTCGCTCAAGTAGGCAACCAAGCAGCTGAAGCAAGCATGTAAGCAGCTGGAGCACACAACCAAGCACCCAAACACGTCAACCAACCAAGCAAGCAGCTGGAGCTAGCAACCGGACAGCTCAAGATGCTCAACCAAAAAAACTCCTTGAAATCAATGACAATCTACAACTAACTCTTCATTCTTGTGTGGTATTATTGTAATAAACAAGAGCTTGTAGGTGACACTCTAACACAACTACTATAGTTGCGAATGCTTATCCTTCATTTGACTATAGCAAATGCTCAAACAAACATAATATTTACCTACCCCAAATTCTTCATATGCTCCTAGGATTCTGAACAGATTTTAGGAAAATATAAAGCTAAACATTAACTCCACATTTTCTAAAAGCTCTTCATAATGTGTCAACAAAGTGTCCTTGCTCTGATACCATATTTAAAAATGGTAGAGCATACAAATCTCAGAGTCTGGATTACACTATTTTAGAAATAGACATCAAAACGTATTATACTATTACTAATTCGGATGATTTTACATTGATATGTAAGCACGTGGTTTCCCATACAAAACTTCTTCATCCAGCTTAGTACCACAAAACTAACATTTGATTTATTTTTATACTAACGATTATTAATTATATTTAACTATCTGACCTATATTTACTATATTTAATATTAAGATGTAATAATCCAACAAATTTTAATTTTAAAAAACAGAGTAGATGATGTGTTAGCATTTTAATACACAATTTTTGCTTTGACACAAATAGGGTAGTGTGTATAGTAAAGAGTTCTTCAAATTATTAAGGGAAGCTACTTCAGTATAGAATTTAAGAATTTGAGAGTATATAATACAAACAAAATTAATAAAAACTTGTGTTTTTAACTATGTTGCAGTGTTCGCCCCCCTAGACCCCTGGTATTGGTCCGGTCCAGTCTTAGTCTGGGGTCTTGGTCTGGTCCGCCTGTGGTCCGGACAGGGTCTGTGATTCACAGGTCTGGTTCAGACCAGGTCGAACCCAAGAGGACCCAAGTCGAACCCAAGAGGACCCAGGTCGAACCCAAGGGTCTGATGGCCCAAAAATGGTGTTTTTTTCGCGAAATTTAATTTTTTTATAAATCCACCACATAAAAAATTAAAATATAACCCTAAAAGTGAGTTTTAAAACATTAAGTTGTTCATTTCACACAAGCAACATGACTACAAGCAAGGGGAAAGTTGAAACAATGATACTTGAATATTTTGTCATTTTGATATTAAACTTGATGTATATGATGCTGTTATGGTATGATCATGATGCTATGATTACAAGTTTATGTTGGTTTTGTTGTTTATATGATGCTATGTGACATATATATATATATATATATATATATATATGTTTTTGTACTAATGAAACCAAACGAACCCAAACCCCCTTTCAAAATTTTGCCGTACCGGCATACCGGTTCTTCGAACCCGAACCGGCAACTTAGGTTTTTAATGATATTAGATTTCCACAATCCATAGTGTCAAATCTGCTGATAATTGTTGTTTCTGGATTCTATTGTGTGAGCATTTTTGCTCATGCATGTCTTTTTGTTCTCTTGATGTAGAGCACAAATTGTTTTCAGAATATCTGCATTAGATAAAAAGTTCTTTTATGTGTAAAAGGTATCTATTGCAGAAGCTAAGTAGACAGAACTAGAAGATGTTTATGATTTCGATTAAATGCAGAAATTGAAAAATTGTAAATGGGACAAGATAGGATTTGGTGAATAGATACAAACGTAAAGCCAAATTATGAATTAAATACAAGGATTGTGTATGAATCTACAACACTTATTCCAATGATTTCAACAATACAAATCTTCTTATATTATTGGAAACATTTAACTCACAACATGAACAAATTTAAAGACAATAACTTGTGGACAACAATTTTAGCAATAAGCATACTTGAAAATTACTATTAGTCATCTAAGTGCTAAACACTTATTTAAATTGTTTACAAGGCAATTGCATGAAAAAAATGAGGAATTTAATTCACACCTATGGACACATGATGTGAAGTGTTGTGGCAATACTCTTCGAGTCAGAGCCATTGGATTAATGCCTTTTAATGCTTTGCTACATAATTCCTTAAATGTCCCTCAATATACCTATTCACTGTTTTTGTTTGTCTATCTATTTGAGCGTGATAGTGTTAGGAATCAACTTTGTACTTGTCAATCAAACGAGCCCAGATAAACTAGGGGATCCACTATTTATGTCATTCACCATGTTCCTAGGTAATCAATGAAGTTTAAACGCCACTTTGGAAAACAAAACAGCCACTCTTGGTGCGTTGAACTCTAAGGATAGAGCAAAAAAATGAGCATATTTAGCGGGTACGTCAACTACAACATAGGTACAAGCTAATTTGCAAGGTTTGAGTACGTGTTCATGTTTGGCAACAATAAAATTTTGGATGAAATTTGGGAAGGGGAAAAAATCGACAAAAAATTCAGTATAAAATTCATCTTAGATAAATTCAATTTTGTTTTAAAAATATTAGTAATATATCCACAAAATTATTAAAATAGTTTAACATTGGTAAATAACTAAGTTTGAGTAAATCGATATATTTTTTTAGGCTTTCCCAAGGTATTGGTAAAGGCTTGTGTGTTATATAATATAATATAATATTTATATATATTATTTTAAAATATTCATATTTTTTATTATTAAAATAAATAGTATACATAGAAATAAAAAAATATGTTATATATAAACTAATATTAAAAATTAATAAAACACAAGACAAGGAAATAATATAAAAAATATGTAAAAGATAATATACTAAATATTATATATATTAAAATATATGAATATAATATATTCTATACAATATAAATATGTAATTCTAAACTATAAATAAATAATATTATAAATGTATAAAAACATAATATACAATAAATAATATTAAGAACATATTAAACGGGTAGAGTAGGCGACAAAAGGGAAGCATCTTCTCGATTTGTAGTTGTGGGTGGGAGGCTATAGATTGGAAGATTCAAATTGTTAATTGGAATCCAGCTCGGGTGGGAGGGAATAGTGGTAATCCCCTAGCCTTCTCCCCTCTCACCCACCTCAAATCCCCTACCTCTCATTGCAACCCCCCAACTCCGTTGTTGTGTTGCTCGCCTCATCTCAATCATTTGGCCATAGCGTCTCCCAACTAAAATATGAAATCTTGACATCAACAAAAATATGAAAGTACAATGCAATATCAGCACAATGGTAATCCTTTGATGGAATTACTTCTTTGGAATGGAGGGTTTTTGTCTTCAATTCCATTTGGCAATAGGGTTTTTGCTTTAAGAAAAAGAAATGGACACAATGCTCTAATTCAAAAACAATAGATTTTTAGATAAAATGGTGGAAATTTGCAAATGAGCCTTCAATCCCTAGTAGTAGATTTCTAGGAAATTAAAATTAAAACTAAGAAATTAAAATTAAAATATTTTCTTTTTCTGTCCCAAAAATCTAATTTTAAATTAACATTAGTAACTTCACCCAAAAGTAATTAAAGTAAAGCTAAGAGTTACAAAAGCCTTATTGTACTCCTTTTAGGTGGCTTGGGAATTAAAGTTGGCTTTTACAATGCTAACTAAAATTACAATAAGTACAACCTTAATTATTATTAGATTAATTTCTCTAACTCTACCCATTAACCCATGGGAAATTAGAAAATAGGTTAAGGGATTATGTTACACACCTAGGATTGAAAAGGGGAAATGATAGGAACCCTCGCTAAAAATTGTTAAGGAGAACATAGAGAAGTTGAAAATCGTTGAGATTTTATCATTTTTCACTCTTCCATTCACATTCATTGAAGATAATTAGGATGCAATGAAAAGTAATTTTGAGCAGCTAGTCATGACCCAAGTAGGAGGATCTGTCTTTAATGTTAAGCAATGAGGGTGACTTGATGAAGACTGTCGTTAGAATTGCACCATGTAGACCAAGTTGCCTAAATATTAGATATTGTTTGAGAAGAGTAAAAGCTTTGTTCAGTGGCAATTAGATAAAGAAGAGAACAACACATAAGTCTCCACTCGTTGAATTCAAAGAAATTTTAGATGAGTTTGACTTCCAAGGGAAAATAGAGAACCTACCATCTCTTGAGTGTTTAAATATTTCAAATTCAATTACAAAATTAGAAGTTGATGTTTTGAATATTTTTTTTAATACTATTTTCCTTTTTGACTTGTGCTTATATTTGAGCAAAGACGAGAGCCTATTTTAAGTTAATTATATTTATTTAATTATTTTAGCATTAGTTGTTTTTTAAGTAATTTATTTTTTTAGATAGTGATTAGATTGCTTTAAAGCAAAGTTTTATTGGAAATATTATGTTATTATTTTATTTTCAATAGCTATTTTTTGAGAATTTATTAAATAAGCTATGTTACCTGGGGATGCATCCCCGTGATAAAATCCTCCATCCCCGTACCGGGGATGTTTCGAGGACTTGGGGACAGCAGTTATTCTCAAAGGGAAACCCCCCCCCCCCCCCTCCATCCCCAATATGGTTGGGAATGTCTGTGACATCCCCTAACCATCCCGGGGACGGCTAGCCGTCTCCCTTTTCCCAGCACATTTAAAAAAAAAGAAGACTCAAATGTTAAAAAAAAACATTTTTTAATTTTATTATAGGGCTGTAAAACTGGATTTTCACTAATATGACGGGTAAACATGTCTGAATCACTTCCAAAAGTACTTTAGAATAATGAGCGGTTTAATAAATTTCACAAACACTTAGGACTCGGTAGTGCATAAAAAAGTGGTTGAAGGTCTGCAATATTGGACTTCTCACTGATATGAAAGGTAAACAGATCTGAATCATAGCCAAAAGCACTCAGAAATATGAATAACAGCTTGGTAACGAATTTCACGAACACCCAAAACTTTGTAGTTTATAAAGAAGCAGTTGTAGGTCATAATAGTAATGGGAGACTGTCAAAATATCCTCCAACCAGAAAGAAACAATGAACTACATGCAAACAAGTGCTGGCATATTGACAATGAATTTTCAATTATGAATGCATATTGAGTATTGACAATGAATTCTGATTTATGAATGGATATTGAGTAACGACAATGAATCCATGTTTTCATATGAATATAATGTATATATACATGCTTTATCTATTTTTCATATAAACATTTAAAATTTCCCTATATATTTTAAATTTTCCCTATATTTATATAGCTGTCCCCCATTGTCCCCAAAATTGGCAAAAAAATTTGCCATCCCACAAACTTGTCCTGCCATCCCCTGCTGTCCCTGTCCCTGTCCCAGAAACTCGGGGTAACATAGTAAGTGTTTTAAGCTTAAAAGATTGTAATGAGAGTTTATGCAAGATTTCTATTGTAGAAGATTTCATTCAAACTATGAAGTCAAATCATTGTGTTTTATTGTGAGATTTGAAAATACGTAATAAGGAAATTTGTGTTCAACTTTGCCTAGCACTTGTTTTCTTTCTCTCATATGCTTTGATGAATTGCTGCCTTCAAATATTGCACTACATTTCATATTGTTAGTAGAGTGTTTCTCTTGTTTAATCAATCTTGTTGTCGATATGAATTCATTGGTCTCTGTTTTAATCAATGATTACTATAATTTTCAGTTTATATTGTTGTTTAACTGCATTCAAAAAAATTCCCTCACGGTAAGATGAGAACTTCTCAAGTCTTGTGTCTTGACTTCTGAGATTAGAAGGATGGGTCTAGATTTCTTCCCAATATTTCATTTCCATGGAAAACGCTAGACGATAAAATTGTACAGTATGCATAAGTAGAAAATTTGTTTATTGTTTAGATTTTAACAGGGAGCTTCCCATGCAAAAGAGGAATTTCCTCACATACTATTCTAGTTTGAGTTTTTCTAAAGGGGACAAATTAAAATGCTAACATAGGTCAGTCAATTATTATTTTTTTTAACAAAAAACTTACTTTCATCTAGCAAGGTGTGTCTCCTCAATTAGATGTGCACTCGACAATGGGGTTACATTTTGACTATGAAACTCACTTTGTCTTTCATTAACCTCCACTCTTTGCGTTGATGAAATATATTTCATCTCTTCATTGATATCATTCTTTTCCTTTTTGAAGCATTTGAAAGTTCTTTCCATTTTCCTTGCATTAAGGAAAAGAAAAAGACAACAAAAACAACATAGACCAATAACTAAAAACATGGAAATACAGTTGTTTAAATGGACGAAAAGATGGAGTTTGGCTTTGAAACTTAACACAAATTTTTTATCTGGGTGCAACACGAATCACATCTGGGGGTGACAAACATCAAAATGGGCGCAAGACATGGAAAAAGGATAAGTGTGCTCAAACCCTGAATCTTTACCCAATCCAACAACTTAGATCTTTCTTGATTTCACTAATATCATCTCGCTAAAATTACTAAGAAAAATTAATATACCAACAAATCTGCTTTGAATTAGTGTATATATATGTATATATATCAGACTTAATCGAAGGGGAAAAAAAAGCTATAGCAGCGTACCTAATTCCTGAATCTAAACTTGATCCACTTACGTTAATCTTTCTTGATTCCGTCAGTCATTTCTATAAAATTAGTCAAGCCAATGGGAAAATTAAAATACCATCGATTCTACTCTAAAACAATCACCCCTTTGCCTTAACCTCTTTCAATTTATGCAGGTCTGATTATTTATGTTACAGGATATTGTTATATTGTATGCTTATCATCGTTTATTGACCTGTGTATTGTCTATACCTATAGACCTTTGCTTATTGCAGCATTCACCGACGACCATGTGTACTTTCCTTTTAGTGTACATTTACAGAGGCTTTCTGCCTTTGCTTATTTGGAGGTTAACTTATTAAAGGATAAATAAATATAAAACAATAATGAAACTGAAAATTCTATATAACAAACACTAGAAGGTCTATAAAACTTAAAATTATTCTATTGCTTTCATTTTCTATTGCATTTTTAAAATACATATTTTTTTATATTAAAAGCTGCGAGAACAAGGGCGCTGACCCTTGACACAACCCAAAGGCTATCAATACCGCATTCACGGCAAAAAAATCAAAACAGAATACAAAACAGCATTGTTATATATATAGATTTATGAATATAATTGAAATCTACAACTATCCATAAACAAATAACTAATTACATTAACTAATGTTCATGGTCATATCTTAGAGCAAACAGTATGGACTTCCTTGACGATATTCACCTTTTTCATGTGATTCTGTGTGTATATATGTGAAAATCATGATTTGAGATGTTATATTTGCCTTTAAAATTTGAGAATAAATCTAAATCATTTTAAATGCTCATTCTAACTCTTAATGATAATCGCTGTTAGGGGTGGTGGTGGGGGAGGCAAGAGCTGGCATCATGAGGGCAGGGCATCAAAGAAGCTAAACTCAATCCATGACTATATTGCCTGTGCTAAATTTCTCATCGAACAGAAATATGTGCACCATAGTAAGCTCGCTGCTTGGGGATATGGTGCAGGTGGACTTTTAGTTGGTGCAGCCATTAATATCTACCCGGACTTATTTTGTGCTGCAGTTTTGAAGGTAAACATCAAAGCACCTAGATCTATTGTGTTGGCATGCTCGTTACTGTCTAATTTGTACAATGCTTTGTCCTCTGATTAGCGTGTAAAGTAAAATAACTAATGAAAAAAAGTAAAATATCTAATGAAATTAGAGTTTGTGTTTAATTCTGATGTTTTTTGTTTGTTTTGCAGTATCCTTTTTTTGATGCCGTCAGCTCACTGTTGAATACGATCATACCACTTAGACATTATAATTTTAGACACATTGATTATGAGGAGTTTGGGGATCCGACAAATCCCAGAGATTTTGAAAATATTCTTAGTTTTTCTCCATACGAAAATATTCAGAGAGATGTAACTTATCCTGCAGTTCTCATAACATCAACTTTGAAAACAGTAAGGTAAGCTCTTTCAAAATTTTATGCATATTGAGAAATTTCATTCAGCAACCTTGGAGGCCAAATTCATGGATTTGTGCTCATTCTCTCGAAACTTTAGAAAAAGCAATTTCCTTTATACTGCTAGTCGGTTGCCCATTTTAAGTTTTATAATAGAATGTGAAGAATATAGCGAATTCAACAATTAACGATTCTTCCCTTTGTTTAAAGATCTTTAAGAAATGTTCATCCATGTGCTGATATGCACTCAGTGATATGAATATCAGGTTTGGATACTGGCAAGCTGTCAAATGGATTGCTAAAGTTCGAGAGTATACAAACAAGGTTCCTTCACGCCCAGTATTACTTAATATAAATATGGATTTCGTAGAGGACAACCGATATCTGCATTGCAAGACTACAGCTTTGGAGCACGCTTTTTTGGTCAAAATGACGAACACTCCATCAAATATGAGCAATCAAGATGAAGAAAACTGAAGACTTATAAAATTGTACCAAACTTTACGGCCAAAAGCAAATATAAAATAGCTGGCCATTTAAGCTTAGTATCTAGTGGAACCCGAAATGGACTTGTGATTCCATCAATATCTTATTTCTGGTTCTACATAAATTTTGATGTTCTTAATGGCAAAGGTCGGTTTCAAAAGGATCTCTACGAATAAGTAAATGTACAGCAGGTGTTTTACTTTGCATTTGTCATTTTCACTAAAATACAGCCCGACTCAGATTAAAATATCCATTTGCAACTTCTTAGGCAAGTATTGGCAACGGTCCAGGCCACGCCTATCTAATTAAATTTAAAATATTTTGATCTTCTACATTGATATCTGTCTAGTTGTTCATAAATATTGTAGACTTATATTGCACTATTTCTATCAGAGTTTGTGCTCATTTTTATGGTGTAATCGAACTCTTCTGATTATGGTATCCGATAAAATGCCCATGGCCTATTTTATGATAATGCTCCAAAAAGTGTGTTAAAAGTGCCATTGAAGACGCTAATTGACTTATTTCTTGGTTGAACTATTCCCTATAAGTGCTTCCTCGGTTTCATTAAGAGGACAATGGTTTAGTTCTATGATGAATAGAATCATAATGTAAAGCTTATAAATGTCCTTCGGTGGAGTACTCTAATAAAGCAGCTGTATTTAAATGATATTGATGTTCTATTCCTTCCACAATTGATTTAGGTGGGGTGTAATAGGTATGAGTGCACTTAACACACATTAAGTGTTTGGACTGTGAAGCATACGTTAGATTTATCTTTTGACACCATTTTATTTTAATAGTTTCACTCTTTTTATTTGTATTGCTTGAATTCTTTATTAAAAATTTATTTGTGAAATGAGAAAAATATTATGATGGTTTTCTTCACCGAGATGGTTGCAACCTTTAAATTGCAATGAACTTGTCATGGGTGATGGAAGAATGCTATACTTGTCAAGGATTTATGAAAACTGCTCTAATTCATAAAGGATTTAGATAGTTGAGAAAAAGATAAGAGTGATAGTTGTATGGATAAATTACATTAGTATATAACATCTTTTTTATGGTGGAATTGAGTCAAAAGTATTTGAAAAATTGAAGATGCGTGAAAACCTAAGGATGCTATTTGAGTCGTGTTTTAGTATTATGTGTATTCGTAGACAAACATTATTGTGGTACAAGTTATGTTATCCTAAATTTTTACCTTTATATGTAAAGCAATATATAACTACGAAATAAAGAAACATGTGATATGGGTTATAACACGACATTAAATCCATGTAAGTTATATAAAGGTAAACGTATATTGAACATGCCATGCCATAAGACAATATTATATCATATCAACTGTGTTGGATAAAAATGGAATTGACTAGGATTAAGATTAAGATTCACTATCATACAAACATTGGAATACAAAATCACCTAGAGGAGTGATCATATTTGACTAACTCTTGTAAAAGAGAGTCAAATGACACTTGTAGGGTTTTTATTCCTTTATTCCTTTATGCTCACAAACTTTATTCAACTCAAACACAAATTTAGATTTGATAATTAATAGTGAAAGCATAAATCAACACCACGTCAATAACACACATAACACCAAGATTTTCGACATGGAAAACTCAGTTAAGGGAAAAACTACGATGGGAACCTACCCACAATATGATAATACCCTATTAGAGGTATATGAAATATTACAAGGAGAATGTACATGCATTCTGACACACTGTCTTGAGCTCATTGCTCAAAACACATAAAAAGGAGGGCTACAACCTTGGGGAAGGCTCACTACCTTACAAACAACATTCAGATTACATCCAAAAGATCATGAACTGATAGAATAGCATCTCCTCATGCCTAGTTACAATTCTGGTTAAGAACATAACACATGCTTTGCTCTTTCTCACTTCTTCATACTTCTTTTCTTTACTTCTCTGATATCAAATGATCAAAACATTATTCGCACATCCACATACTCAATTATAATGAGTATTACATTTATTTATAAATATCATCAACCTATATTTCAATGCTGGTTCAACACACATCACAAATTAAAAGAATACAACCATACACGCTACAATATAACATACAGACTAAAACAATGTCAGTTAAGACATAGTATGGACCTAAAACAACACTTCGAACATGAAATACCTGCAAGAATTATGCCTCGGACATCTGGAACACGCTAGAATCATCATGTCGGCCAAGAACATGAAGAACACAACCGGATCAAGGAAAATCATCAATAACGAGCACAACGATCAATGCAGACCATCAACATGAATAGGACATGATCTAGAAACATCCACAAGCATCACCAATTACCACAACAACAATTGCAACATCGCCACTTACTAGAATCTCCATCATTATTCGAACCTCAAGAAAATTAACTGAATTGACTGTCAAATTGAAAGATTCACTTGCGAACCTCCAAATTATGAACCATTTGAATTGAAGACACACCAGAACGTCCCAAACACTGCCAAATCCACAAACCAAAATATTGTTGTTGGCAATTGACACTCATCGGATTCTTTTGTTGTCATTGATGGCAACAAGATTAGATGGAAATCATTTACTAGCATTAGGAGGCATATGTCGGCAGACACTGGCTTTGGAGCATTTAGGGCTGCACCGACACCGGCACCGACATCAGTACTTGAAATAAGCCGACATCAAGGAAGATTTATTTAGTAAATCATTTTGTAATTATGGTCGAGGTCGACATTGAATATCTTTTGTAATGTATTGTAAGCCGACATAAGGCATATTGTTTGTAATGGGTATATAGGTCAGTTTCCTAGGTCATTTTGAAGTGGGTGAAAAAATGTGAAATAGGAGAATATAGCATAACTGCATAATGCAAAGTATATGTATGTAGATCATTTGTATGCGAATGTTATATCATGCAATGATATGTAGATAGTTTGGATAGCATTCTTGGAGGAGAAGAGATACTGATATTAGTGTTCAGGGTTTATGAACTGGTATAGAGCAGAGCTATAACCGAAACTCTATTTGGCATAGCAGATGCATTTTTGAGTTATTTTTCAGTGTTTTACTTCAGCAGAAGCTTGTAGTCAGTGAGACTCTTTAGTGATGAGTAGTATGCTCTAGGCAGTGTGCTTTCCTGCATGTGCAGGCCCCCATTATATGTAATATCCTTTCATATGGCTAGTGAACTGATATTGTGGGTCACAAATCCCACCGTGGTTTTTCCTCTTTGAGGTTTTCCACGTACAAATTATGTGTGTTATGGTATTCATTTATGTGGATGGTTTATTTCCTTCATGTTATATGTTTATTTGTTTACCGGTTTATATGTGTATGGTATAAAAGGATAAAATCTTGTGTTATCCACATAACACTGATTCAGCCCCCGCTCTCAGTGTTCTTGAATTCCAACAATTGGTATCACAGCCTGGTACCTTGGAAGAAGTTTAACAGCTTGAGGAAGATCCTGAAACCGGAATCTTTGAACATGGCTATGGAGAACCAACTTGAGATGGCTCTTGAGGATTATGATGTTGAAAGGATAAAGAACTTGAAATTGCAAGATGAATTGAATTCTGCTAATGAATTCATTCTTATCCTTAAAGAAAGGTTATCATCAACTCAAGCCAAGAGAAAAGAACTTTTGCAAAACCCAGATGATGAGGAGAAGAATGCACTTAAGGAACAATGTTAGAAACTAAGTCAAGCAAACATGCTCATGAAGAATGAAATGCAAGATCTGACTATGAGGTTATCAAAAGATATTGAGGACAAAAAGAAGATAATCATGTTATATCTCTGAAGAACAAATTTGATGAATGTGGGAGATTGACTCATGAGAATAATCTGTTGAGAACTGATTTGGCACACTCCGGAAACAATGAACAAGAACTTGAAAGACAAATAACTACTTTGAGAGATGATCTGACTATTGCAAGTGAGTATACAGAAAAATTCAGGATTAGTGTTGCACAGTTGGATGACTTATTGAAAAGACAAAGACAAATTGATGATTTTAGAGGACTTGGATTTGTTCAAGGTGAAAGCTTCGGTACTGCATATGAAGATCAAACAATTGGTATGTAAAACTCATCAGAACAAAGGAAACCAGTAAGGCAATCTAATGCTTATAAATTCAATGGTAGATGTTTTGTTTGCAATAAATCTGGGCATATGGCTAAACAATGTAGAAATAAAGAAAATCAAAACTACAATTCTGTTCTCAGTCAATGCACAAATTGCAAGAAATATGGTCGTAGATCAGAAGATTGCAGAATGAATGTTAAATGTCATGCATGTGGAAAGTTTGGAGATTTTTCTAATCACTGTAGGTCAAGGAATGACATCGAATTTGTCAAAGGAATTCAGAAGAACAATGTTACATGTTATGCATGCAACAAAATAGGTCATATTGCTAAGTATTGTAGAAGCAAGACTCAACCGGTTAGCAACGATAAAGATAATGAGAAATGAAAGCATAAGGTAGATGAAATACAACAAGATCACACCAAGAGATGGGTCAGAAAATATAAAGAACCAAGTGGAGATGGATGTACACCGGTAACTCCACCGGTAGAATAGGGTATTCCTCCACTGGTAGGAAATTCCACCAGTAACTGAGGCATAAGCCTTAGGGGTTGGCAAAGTCATTGCAAAATCCTGCATATTACCCTGGAGGAGATCTAAAGAGATCTAGAGAGTTGTGCTCATCATAGATAAAGGTTCACCTGGCACAAGACTGTAAAACCGACATTCGACAGGGTTGTTCGTGAAGCATTTATTATAGAGAAAGATTAGGGTTTTATTCGCTGATAAAAAGGGTAAGTGAATTCATTTTCACTCACCGAGCATTCAAGCATTCAGAGCAAAGAATAGGCGAATTTCAGACAAATTAAGAGCAAGTAAAGGCATTCTGAAAGGATTTTGAGCAGCTATCTGAGAAGCACTGAATCTTCCACTGACATTCACTTTCAGGTATTCTTCAAAAATGGCATCTGGATCTTCAACTACTACTTTCATTGCAAATCCCACCATTGTCGAAGTCAAGGATAGGTTAAGGCTCGTATTCAAGGAGGTTCCCCTGATTGCTAAGAAAGAAGACTATGCGGGAGCATTTTCTAGGGTTCCTGACGGCATGATGTATGTTGAAGATGTGAGGGCATACATTCACTGCACCCTGGAGGAACTAGGCACAGAGGACATCAAAAGCATGTATCAATCCGTGATACTGGGAGACTCTGGAACCATCAAGCCAGAATACAAAGCAATTGAGGATCTAGGGTTAACCAATATTCTGTACATATCAAAATTCAAGGATGAAGTCATCAGATACGTTCTGAGCAGGGTTCACAATGAGTTTATCTAACTAGATCAGTCTTACATGATCACGAAGGAGGCTATTCAAGCAGTCACCGACTTACCCAAAGTCAGACAAGAACCTAGCAATAAAATTTCCAACACAGAGGTCGAGAAACTCATCTATGCAACTCCTGATAGCAAATCAATGAGGATCAGTACAATCACCGACACTGATGTGAAATTTGCAAGCATGATAATAGGTTATAAGGCAACTCAATCCAATCGATTGAATTATGTCGCTAGTTCATGCATTCATGTTGCATATCAAATGTTGAGGAATAATGCAAAGTATGATTTATGTGAATGGATGAGGAGTGAGTTGATGTTGAACCTTGGAAAGATCAAGGGAATCAAGAAAAGAACTTTTAGATATGATAATCTCATTGTATGTCTGATGCTTTACTTCATAAATGAGCTACTTGGTCTTGGCAAGAAGTGTTGGGCTCATGACATACCGACAGATATGCAGATAAAGGAAGCAATCACTGGTCTTGGTACTGACAGAAATGAGAAACTTTGGGGGTATTTCAAAACATTCCAAGAAAACATGAGGCAAAGGGAGAGAATATCAAAGAAAAATGTGGAGAAGTACTCCACTGATATCTGTTTTATGGTGAAAACTGATGAAACTCTTATGGAGGTAGTTGAACCTAGGACAATCTGGGTTACAGAGCTTGGATATGAGGTGGATGATAGCATTTTTGAACTCTATGCAAAAATGTTGCTAGAAGCCCCATTGGATGACAAAACAAAGCATTTTGGCATAGTAGAAGAGAAGGCCCTTGAAGTCAAAACTGGTTTTAACAGGAAGAGAAGAGAGAAGAAAATAAAAAAGATGTTTGCATATGCACATGATGTAATTCATAAGATAGACACTCAACTGGGTTCTGGATCCAAACCGACAGTAGAACCGGCAGTGGCTAGTACCGTAGAGGTGAAGAAGCTTGAAGCTTACATTTCTACCATCACTTATGAGTCTGACCCTGAGGACAATGAACCTCTAGCTTTCAGAAGGGTACAAAGGAAGAAAATGGATCAACCACCGATAGAGAAGAAGAAAGCAAAGCCTAGGAGGAGACTTGTTAGAAAGGCAACTAAACCTACTGCACTACCACCTCCGACAAGGAAGCCTATACAAAAGAGGAGACCAGTCACATCTACTTCGACAACCACAAGAAAAAAGAAGAAGAGTGATGATACTGAAACCGGTAAGACTAAAATGACCCGTGTTTAGCTAATTGATGAAATTACAAAAGATGGAATTTTTAAAAATGCATCTATGTGTTACGAGAACTTAGAAGAAAATGAGCAAAATGAAATAGAAGAGGCTATTTTGTTACATATAGAAATTTTGAAGGAGATACCTCTATCTTTGTATAGTAAACTTGATGCTAGAAGACTTGACGTTGTCAAGAGAGATAGGGAGATTAAGGAAGTAGCACTTTTGGAAATGTGTGGTTCTATAAACAATGAGGAAATGAAAAGATGCATAGATGCATGGATGTTGCAAATAGGACAATTTTCAGTAGTAAACCCCAACAAATAAGCCTTATGATGGGCAGAGTTAATGAGGTGATAAATGAGACCAGTAAGGGTTGGACCAAATTCTTCTAGAAGAATCCAAATTTTCTCACATCTCATGAAAATTTGTTAAGGCAACAACTTCCACCATTCCTGGCAAATCAAAAGCGAAAGATATTTTGGATACTTCAGTGCCAATTTTGAATACATCGACAGTAACTATAGATATACAGACACAACCGGCTAAGGAGAGTGTACAGTCTGTACTGACACAAACTATTTTTGAGAAAGCAATGTACAGGTTACAAGGAATATTGTGGATAATACTCCATTGACAGTAACTAACACTACACAAAGTGGCGAAGCCACTGGTGCAAAAGAGGTTGTAGAGGATAGGGTAAAAGGAACTGGATCTATACCAGCAGTTAAAACTGATTCCCCGACAAAGGTTTTGACAATTGACACTTCTTAGGTTGAGAAAAAATCCGTCACTAAGATGAGTTCAACTGAGTTGATGATGATGGCAACTCATAAATTATTGAAGGAGGGTATTGTAGACAAGGGAATAATTGATCAATCAGTTACAGTATTGCATAATTTAATCCTTGATTGTAAGATTGAAGATGGAGCAAGCCCTTCCGGCAAGCTTAAGGCACTAACAGAGTACATATCTAACAATTTTCAATCACTACAACAGATATCGGACCGACAGGCTTTAGAAAGATTCACTACAACTAAAAGAGCAGCCTTTGACTAGATCATAGAAACAGAGAAAATGAAAATTGAGGCCAAACTCATTCTTATTGAGGTTTGTTTAAAACAAGGTACAAATATCTACATGGTTTGTTGTAACATAGGAACTCTTACAGCTAATGTAGATAGCATATTAAAGGAGTTATATGATAAGGTAGCTAGCATTGCAAACTCTTTTGATGGATTAACCGCACTAACAACATCTGTTGATGGACACATTTTGTCCTTGGAGAACCAATTTTTTGCTTTTGAGAAGGAGAGAGATAAAGTCATTAGGAGAGCAAGAAGTCTTAGAGAACTTGTAAGTCACAGATTGGATTCACTGGGTGTACATAAAAGAGAGTGTATGGACATGATTGCTAAACCCACACTAACATAAATCAGGGAGAAGGAAACACTTGCCCACTTACTAAGTGGACTAGCATCCATATCTAACACCTTCAAAACCGGTTGGGATACATATCTTCAGTTGTTAGATAAGTCTTACCCAGTAATTTTGAAGTTGGTCAAGCTCTAGTGAAATTAACACTATTCATTTATTCTGAATTCTTTCGATTCTTTCACTGGTCTTTGGCATTGATGCCAAAGGGGGAGTATGTATATATGTGAAAAATATCAGAAAATATCAAACAATAACATATGGAAAGGACATCATAATATCAAAAGGAGTGTATTGCTCAGGGGGAGCATATTTCAGTTGAACTGATAGAGAATCCATTTTTCACATGAGTGTTGCCATCAATGCCAAAGGGGGAGATTGTTGGCAATTGACACTCATCGGATTCATTTTGTTGTCATTAATGGAAACAAGATTAGATGGAAATCATTTACCGACATTAGGAGGCATATACCGGTAGAGAGCGGCTTTGGAGCACTTAGGGCTACATCGGCATCAACATCGACATCAGTACTTGAAGCAAACCGACATCTAGGAAGATTTATTTAGTAAATCAATTTGTAATTATTGTCAAGGCCGACATTGAATATCTTTTGTAATGTATTGTAAGCCAACATAAGGCATATTGTTTGTAATGGGTGTATAGGTCAGTCTGCTATGTCATTTTGAAGTGGGTGAACAAATGTGACATAGGAGAATATAGCAGAACTACATAATGTGAAGTATATGTATGTAGATCATTTATATGTGAATGTTATATCATGCAATGATCTATGGATAATTTGGATAACATTATTGGGGGATAAGAGATACCGATAGTAATGTTCAGGGTTTATGAACCGGTACAGAGGAGAGCTAGAACCGGAACTCTATTTGGCATAGCAGATGCATTTTTGAGTTCTTTTTCAGTGTTTTACTTCAGCAAAAGCTTGTAGTCAGTGAGACTCTTTAGTGATGAGCAATATGCTCTAGGCAATGTGATGTAGAGTCCCAGTATCGATATAGGATAGGTTTCCCTAATCCAAGAACACACCAATGACCCTAGCAATCAGACAACACTCCCACAGGTTAAAGAATATCAGTTTGACAAGTCCCACATCCATCTCTTCCAAACAAAAGACTACTAGTACAAGGTCTCTTTCATTGACCGGTACAAAGGCCCTAAGGTCAACAATGGTTTGGTCCCTTCTCCAATGCAACAATGGCTATTTAAGGTTTGATTTGAAGTCTCCTAGGTCAGGGAGACCTCCTTCAATCATTGAATTCAGGTTCCCTCTACCGGTTTGGGTAACTGTTGTAACAAGGCCCACTAAACCTAGTAGCCTTGCCAAACCGGTTTTCCACACTTAACTCTTTATTTCTCCAATAGACCAAACAAAAAACCTCGGATTTGGATACCCTTTTGGGAGTTACTAAACATATCTTAAGGGTTCTTACTAGTAGGGAACACAAGAATCAAAACCCTACTTTAGTTAGGAGACCGGTATAGCCCAATTAGGCCTATTTTACAAAGGAGTGTGTAGACAAAAACCTTAACTTGCCAAAAAAACTCAAGGAATAATCTTAAGCCATTGCAAATACACCAATTCCTAAGTCAGACTACGATCAGACCTTTAACCCCTGATGTGAGACTTGTTTGCTTACACTTGTCGGTGGCCACATGGAGTTGCCCACCTTAATGCATCAAACCCTCGCCTCCAACTGGTCCTAACCTGAAAAGGCCTTTAAAATCCTAAAATAAATTGGCCATACTTGCATCCCCTCCAAAGTCGTGAACCACCAATGAAGGATCAGCAAGGTAAGGCCATTTCTTTGCAAAACCCTAGACAAAACTGTAAAATCTAGAACACTTCCAGAAATTTTTTGATTTCTTCCCTGTCTTGACAAATTAGGAGCTTAGACTTGATGCTTCTGAAAGGCGATTGGCCACTCTAACACATCCCACTGGTTTCCTAACTCCAAAATGATCATACTGTACGGTACACCGCGTAGAATAACGGAATTGCAGGAAATTCTCAGAAATAATATATTACTTCAATGATGCCAAAAGTTTACAAAGTCATTATCTCTCTCCCAATGATGATTGGGGATGACATTTTATACCTTCCTCCATGGTTATCAACCACCTTTTGAACCGAGGTGACCATTGGAAGGAAGTTTCTATTTGCAACCAAAAGTTGTCATTAAAAGTTGTCAAGTTTGAGCAACTTTTGACATATGTTAAATCCGCCTACCTAGAGGTGCTTCAACATATCCTAAACCTTCCTAAGACATCTCCAACACATAAACACCTATAAAAATACTCAACCAAATACCCCTAGGCCCATATGCCCATGGTGGCTTATCAATTTGCCAAATCCATGTCATTGGGTAACAAGGTTGGGTTTATTACAAACAAATCAAACATCAAACAAACAAGATTACCCTATTACATAGATTGAAAGGTCATATTCTCATGTGTGCCCTTTAGCCTTTATTTCTCTTATTATCTTAGTCATGTGGTTCTCCTGCACCATACTCCTAGGGTGAATGAATCTCAAGTCCACTTGAGATGAGGTCATGTAAATTAGTGCCATGCTTCTTGATCTGAGCTTCATCCAACCAAATGGCTTCAGAGACTGGTTTTCCTTTCCATTTGACCAAGTATTGTTTGTACTCATTTTTCTTGGTCTTCTTTACAATCTTGGTGTCCAACACTTTCTCAAGCTTAGGTGGCTCATGTTTGGGAAAATTTATATATGATGCTTTTTCTAGGACCTGTTGTGAGTTACCTACATTAGAGTCACCTTTAAAAGGAGTTAGATCACAAACATTAAAAATAGGAAATATTCCAAGGTCTAATGGTAATTGAATTTCATAAGCATTAGTGCCAAACTTCTTCAAGATTTGACATGGTCCTACTTTCCTTTGCATGAGCTTAGTGTGTTTTCCCTTGGGTAACCTTTCCTTCTTCAAATTTGCCCAAATGAAATCTCCAACTTGAAATTGTACCTCTCTCCTTTTTTGATTTGCATGTTCTTTGTATTTTTCTGTTGACTTTTGAAGTTGTATTTTGACCTGCTCATGAACTTCCTTTAAGGCTTCAACAAACCTCTCACCATCTACACTTATGGGATCCGTATGGAGTAGTTTTCTCAACTCCAATACCCATCTTGGATGCAACCCATACACAATCTGAAATGGTGACTTCCCTGTGCTTTTGTTTACAGTGTCATTGTAGGTAGACTCAACTTGAGGTAAGATTGAATCCCTCTTTTCACTATTTTTCCTTGTAAGACATCTCAACAAATTCTCTAATGACCGGTTTACCACTTCTGTCTGCCTATCCGTTTGTGGATGATAGGCTGATGAGAAGGACATATTGGTGCCAAGTTTCTTCCATAGAGTTCTCCAAAAATGGCCAACAAATTTGACATCTTGGTCAGACACTATGTTCAATGGAAGTTCATGAATCCTTGCTACTTCTCTGAAAAACAAATCCGTGATATAATATGCATCACTAGTGGACTTACATGGCAAGAAACGTGCCATTTTACTAAACCTATCCACTATCACAAATACACTGTCAAA
This sequence comes from Cryptomeria japonica, assembly GCF_030272615.1. Lineage (NCBI taxonomy): Eukaryota > Viridiplantae > Streptophyta > Pinopsida > Cupressales > Cupressaceae > Cryptomeria > Cryptomeria japonica. The sequence goes on from NC_081414.1 coordinate 433,040,463, forward strand.
CCCCTTTTGGGTCCTGGGAAAACCCATTATAAAATCCATTGACACACTTTCCCAAGGTCTTAAGGGAATGGGTAAGGGTTGATAAAGACCAGCATTGGTACATCTTCCTTTTTCCCTTTGGCAAATGGCACATGTATCTACAAACTTTCTTACATCAACCTATAATTTGGGCCAAAAGTAGTGCCTTCTTACCAATTCAAGTGTCTTGTCCAATCCAAAATGACCTGCCATAGCTCCACTATGCTTTTCCTTGATGACATTAGTCCTCATTCAACACTTTGGTATGCACAATTGCCCACCTTTGAAAAGAAGTCCATCTTGGATCAGAAAATTAGAAAAGTCCACATGATACCTTTCACCAAATTCAGGTACATGCCTTGTAAATCTCCTTAAAGTCCTCATTTGCAGCATACATATCTTTCATTGCATCAATCCCAATGCTTTCTAATTAGATTTCAGATATGGTTAGCACTCTCCTACTCAGTGCATCAGCCACTTTGTTGGCTACTCCTTTCTTGTGCTTTATGGAAAAGGTATAGGCTTGTAGGGATTCTACCCACTTCATATGCATATGGCTTAGCTTTTCTTGGCTATTAGTGAAACTCAAGGCTTGGTTGTCAGTATAGACCACAAATTCCTTTGGTAGCAGATAGTGTCTCCATTTTTTCAATGCCTGAACTAGTTCATACATTTCTAGGTCATAAGAAGAATATGTTCTAGGTCTGCCTTCTTGGCTTATGACTACTCTTATGGCCACATGACTAGCATCACATTCAATCTGAAACACTTTGTTAAAATTAGGTAAAGCAAGTACTGTTGTTGAGCTACATTTTTCTTGAGAGTTTCAAGTGCCTCATCTGCCTCCTTTGTCCAAGAAAACCTGCACTTCTGATTGAAACCTCTTATGAACTTTTTATAAAATGTGGCTAATCCATGGAAACTTCTAACTTCACCGATAGTCTTAGGAGTAGGCCAAGAAAGAATTGCATTTACCTTATCCTGATCCATCTTCAAGTGACCTTTGGAGATCACAAATCCTAAGTAGATGAGCTCTTCCTACAAGAACAAACACTTCTCCATATTGATCATCAATTCCTCTTCACTCAACCTTTTCAAAACCATGTCTAGATGCCTCAAGTGTTCTTCCTTTGTCCTGCTAAATACTAGGATGTCATCCAAATACATTATTACAAACTTCCCTGTGAATTATTTCAAAACTTCTTTCATGAGTCTCATGAATGTACTTGGGGCATTAGACAAACCAAATGTCATAACCTTCCATTCATACAACCCTTCATTTGTTTTGAAGGTTGTTTCCACTCATCACTAGGCCTGATTCTAATTTGGTGGTATCCACTCTTTAAATCAATTTTAGAAAAATATTTTGCACCCCCCAAACAATCAAGCAAATCCTCTACCCTAGGCATTGGAAATCTATACCTTATGGTGATCTTGTTGAGAGCTCTTGAGTCAATACAAATCCTCCATGTTCCATCCTTTTTGGGTGCCAAAACTGTAGGTACTGCACATGGGCTAAGGCTCTTTCCAATCAGGTCAGAATCTAGCAACTCTTGAATCTGCCTTGTCATCTCCTCTTTTGTTGTGGCGTGAGTTTGTATGCAGCCTTGTTAGGTAATGTGGCCCCTGGGTTCATGTCAATATAGTGACTGATCTCTCTCATTGGCGGAAAAATCCTTGGCACTCCATCTGCAACTATGCCTTGGTATCTACCAATGATCTCCTTCACTTCCGGACCGAGATCCTTGTCCTTTCCTTCTGCTCTATCATCTGCAGCAGGCTTCTCCTTTGAGGTTGGTATTGGAAGCAATTCAAAGCATATTCCTTCTTCCATCTTCATCTCCTTGAGGAATGGTTTTCCCTCCATCATCATCACTTTGGACTCAGTTTCTTTCTGCTCTTCATTGTTTTCAGTTAGGGGCAGTAGCTCTATGACCTTGCCATTCTTTGTGATGGAATAGGTATTCCTAAAGCCATCATGGTGTGCTTTGAGGTCATACCGCCATGGTCTTCCAAACAAGAGGTGACAAGCATCCATGTTAACAACTTCAAACACAATCTTATCTTTATATGCTCATATCTGGAATTCTACCCATGACTGCTCTTCTACAAGAGTTTGTTGCCCTTTTGTGAGCCAAGACACCTTATAGGGGTATGGATGGGGTATCCTCCTCAATTTCAACTTCTCTACCATTTTTATTGACACAAAATTCTTAGTAGACCCCGAGTCAACCAGAACTTTACATACCTTTCCTCCTGATTGGCAAGTGGTGCGGAAGATAGTCTTCCTCTAAGGTAGATCCATAGGTGTTGGTACCTTCAAGAGGGTTCTTCTCAACATCAATGCCTCTTCGGTCTCTGGATAACCATATGAATCAGGTTTACTACTGCCTTGGTAATCTAATTCTTGGGTTAGATTGGCTCTCCTTTCTCCTTGGGAACTAGACCCCATCTTCTCTGGGCATTTGCTAGCAATGTGTCCCTCTTGGTTGAAGTTAAAACATTTTATTGGTCCTGCTCCTCTTCCTGATTATCTTCCTTTGAGATTTGGCCTTCTACCTCTAAAGTTACCTTTGTTGTTGTTGTCATTCCTTGAGGAGTCTTGAATGCTCTCTCCTTGAAATTCAAAATTTGATCTTCCTCTGAAGTTGCTCCTTCCTCTTGGTTGCTTACCCCTTCCTCTACTACTCTTCTCTTGTCTTCTTTTGAGCTTCTCCTCTACCTTTAATGCTAATTGGCAACATCTATGAACAGTGTCAGGGCACAAGAGGTTCAACTCTTCTTGCATGTTCCACCTTAGGCCATTTAGATACATTGCCACTCTTTCACTTTCATCTTCAACCTTCTTAGACTTTATACTCAATTTCTGAAATTCTTCAGTATAGGCACACACATCCATCTCTTTCTGTCTGAGATTTTGCCTTCTCTTGTGCAATTGGACTTCATAGTTCTCAGGTACATATACTCCCTTGATCTGTGTAATCATCTTCTTCCAAGAGGTGATCATTCCTCTTCCCTCTTTCACTCTTTCTCCTTGCACAAAATTCCACCATGTCAGGGTTGCTCCCTGCAGTTTTGACTTGGCAATCTTCATCTATTGGTTTTCAGCAATGCCTTCACATTCAAAGAAGTTGTTTAAGGACTCTATCCAGTCCATCACTCCATTGACATCCATCTTCCCACTGAAAATAGGAAAGTTTGATTTCTGGTCCATGGTTCTCTTCTCCATAGACTTCAAGGCATTCACTAGGTACCTATGCTCTGCAGGAACTTCCTCTTCTTCTCCCACTTCCTCTGAGCCATCAGGTCCTCTCTCCAGCTTGCCTTCCAAGTTCTCAATCAACCTTCTAAGCCAGTCATTTTCTTCTTTGTTCTCTTGCATCATCTTGGAAAGTTCCACATTTGTCACCTTTCGAGGCATTCTTCTAGCCTCACCCTCTGATTCTTCTACTGATATGTACTATTCTTCTTCCCAAAAGGATTCCTCCTTCACTCTGATACCAATCTGATGCAGAGTCCCAGTACTGGTATAGGATAGATTCCCCCAATCCAAGAACACACCAAGGACCCTAGAAATCACACGACACTCCCAGGGGTTAAGGAATATTAGTTTGACAAGTCCCACATCCCTTTCTTCCAAACAAAAGACTACCAGTACAAGGTCTCTTTCACTGACCGGTACAAGGACCCTATGGCCAACAATGGTTTGGTCCCTTCTCCAATGCAACAATGCTTATTTAAGGTTTGATTTGAAGTCCCCTAGGTTAGGGAGACCTCCTTCAATCTTGAATTCAGGTTCCCTCTACTAGTTTGGGTAACTGCTGTAACAACCCACAAAACCTAGTTTTATTTCTCCAACCGACAAGACAAAAAACCCCAGATTTGGATACCCTTTTGGGAGTTACAAAACATATCCTAAGGGTTCTTTCCGGTAGGGAACACAAGAATCAAAACCCTACTTTGGTTAGGAGATTGGTATAGCCCAATTAGGCCTATTTTACAAAGGAGTGTGTAGACACAGACCTTAACTCACCAAAACAACTCAAGGAATAATCTTAAGCTATTTCAAATACACCAATTCCTAAGTCTTAGGCCATGATCAAACTTTTAACCCCTGATGTGAGACCTATTTCCTTACACTTGTCAATGGCCACATGGAGTTGCCCACCTTAATGCATCAAACCCTCGCCTCCAACTGGTCCTAACCTGAAAAAGGCCTTTAAAATCCTAAAATAAATTAGCCATACTTGCATCCCCTCCAAAGCCGTGAACCACCAATGAAGGATCAACAAGGTAAGGCCATTTCTTTGCAAAACCCTAGACAAAACTGTCAAATCTAGAACACTTCCACAAATTTGCCAATTTATTCCTTGTCTTGGCGAATTAGGACCTTAGACTTGATGCATATGAAATTTGCTTGGCCACTCTAACACATCCCACTGGTTTCCTAACTCCAAAATGATCGTACAGTACGGTACACCACGTAGAATAACAAAATTGCAAGAAATTCTCATAAATATATTACTTCAATGATGCCAAAAGTTTACAATGTCATTCTCTCTCTCCCAATGATGATTGGGGATGAAATTTTATACCTTCATCCATGGTTATCAACCACCTTTTGAATCAAGATTACCATTGGAAGGAAGTTGCTATTTGCAACGAAAAGTTGTCATTAAAAGTTGTCAACAAAGTTGTCAAGTTTGAGCAACTTTTGACATATGTTAAATCCGCCTACCTAGAGGTGCTTCAACATGTCCTAAACCTTCCTAAGACATCTCCAACATATAAACACCTATAAAAATACTTAACCAAATACCCCTAGGCCCATATGCCCATGGTGGCTTATCAATTTGCCAAATCCATGTCATTGGGTAACAAGGTGGGGTTTATTACAAACAAATCAAACATCAAACAAACAAGACTACCCTATTACATAGATTGAAAGGTCACATTCTCATGTGTGTCCTTTAGCCTTTATTTCTCTTATTATCTTAGTCATGAGGTGCTCCTGCATTACAGTGTGTCTTCCTGGATGTGCAGGCCCCCATTATATGTAGTATCCTTTCATATGGTCAGTGAACTGATATTGTGGGTCACAAATCCCACCATGGTTTTTTCTCTTTGAGGTTTTCCATGTACAAATTATGTGTGTTATGGTGTTAATTTATGTGGATGGTTTATTTGCTTCATGTTATATATTTATGTGTTTACCGGTTTATATGTGTATGGTATAAAAGGATAAAATCTTGTGTTATCAAAGGAACTCTGATTCACCCCCCCTTCTCAATGTTCTTGGATTTCAACAATTGCAACACAGAGCAATGCGGAGAAAAATCTAGAACACTGATCAACATTGAATAACTGAAAAACCAACTACAATACCGGATCTCATAACTTGATCAAATCTCCATGCGGACCTCTAAAACTATAGCTGAATCAACTAGAAATACTTATCTCAAAACCCTTTAATCCACAATAACTCATCTGCAACACACTGGCCAAACCAAATCATGTAATCTGATTGCAACATTGGAACACATAGGAATATGTTGACAATAATGACAACACATCATTCCAACAAACTTCTCAACAATATCCAACACTAGTATTTTGCGTATGAGCTACTATTTGAGAATTTGCAACTTGCAATTGCCTAGGAGCCACCTATGGAATCTAATGAGAAATTCCCCGGATAGGGGCACCCCCAACACCTTGGTTTAGATAGGGGCACCCCAACAACACTAGTCCCAAGAAATCTGGTCAAAATTTTGGGAGCAGGCATAAGACAATCTCTTGATGTTGTCCCAGGCTTCTTGGCTCTGTCGGCTACCTGTAGTTGCACTTGCAAGATGGAAAATGGTAGGGTGTTGGATATATAGGGGTTTTCCTTGGTCAACCCCTTTTGGTGATTTTCACCTCCACAAATAGCTGCTATTGAAATTGGAATAATGTGTGTGCTTGTAAATCTTTAGTGTGTCTAAGATTGCTATGAACTAAAGTGTGTAATATGCAAACTAGAGTCTTCAAGTGTGTTAGAGCAAAAATTCTAAATGTTAATGATTGAATTGAAAATGCTTTAACACAATTAGAATGTAGATTAGAAGCAATAATGTAAATCTGAAACTAAATATGACGCAGATATGAAACTCAATGGTAGAAACATAAGAACAAAATGAAATCATACCAAATCCCTTAGGAATAGGTAGAAGTCAATCATCTTGGTGATCCCTATCATCTTCCAATGTCTCTTAAAGCTTCCAAGGTTGAAATAATGTTAGATAAAACATGAATGATTTGCATATCTGAGACTTCCTTAAACAACACTTTCACTTCATAAGATACTTTCCATTGCATAATTGTTGCTCTCCAAAAATGCCCAAGTTATCATAAATGAGTGAGTGAATTGCCTTATATGTGAAATCTTAGATTTGAATTTTATGAAAAGCCGACTTAAGTTTGTTACTTATTTTCATGGAGCAGGATTTGAATTGATTAATATTGCCAAATTAACCTTTCAAAATTCGGGGAAAAAAGTGTAGGACCAAGGGGGTATGATCATCTTGGTCCCATAAACTTCATCCCATTTTTTTTATGGATGCAAGATAACAGGGTTATAATGCTAATTCTATCTTAGTGGCACAAACCATGATGTATAGATGTGTGTAGGTGTTTTGGAAGTTGCAATTGGGGTAGGAATAAGGATAAATTATGATAAAATGATAAAATGGCACACCTAAAATCAAGGGCCCAATTTATAGTGTGATGTGATTTGAATTAATAAAGGACTCAAATTTTAATTAATTTATTAAAATGCATATGGAAGTCCTATAATGCATAATATATCGAGACATACTAAAATGAGTGCTAAGTGTGGAATTAGACACCCTAATTAAAGGTGTACAATTTAGAATGCTACATCAATCTTCTTGAATACTACCAAAATCAATAATTAAAATATTTCTACAAGGAAGTTAGAGTTGATATGTGGCTCCTCTTTCTTTCATAACTTTGTTAGAGCAATTTAAAAATATTCAAGTAGCTTTAGTAGATCATCTAAATATAAGAATCATGATGACAATATTGGTAGCCAACATTCCTATGGAATGTTAAGCATGAGCCTTTGTAAAGACTTGGGTGGGAGATCCAAATTATTTCATCTTCCAACATGAATTCTATAAAAGGAAAAATGTTCACCTTGTTCTTAAGTCCCAAGCGACAATTTAGAAGTTAGAAGATTCAAGAGCTAATATTTCATTTGAAGGAATTGGACTTAGAATTTATATAACAATGAACGTTGGAGATATTAAAGAACCAAATGTATTTGTTTAGAAGGACAGATGGAAATCAAATAGCATGGTTATGGTCTAATCTTTGAATGTAACAAGTGTGCAAATGAATTAATTGATTTTCTTTTGTCCATTTGTATTTTTTATTTGGTGAACTTGTACAAGACAAGGCAAAATAAAATAACATAGTTGAATGAAAAACAAGATCTTATATTTGAAGATAATTAAGCTCTAGAAGCATAGATTATGTTAAAACCTAAAGAAGAGTCACTGTTAGACCTTGGTAATTTCTATAATACCTTAAGGATGGGTTTGTTAGAATATGAAAAGATGAGTAACCTAGAATACCTAGTGCAAAACTGTGAATGTAAATGATACAAGATCAAAATAACAACATAGAGTTATCCTCCAAGAGAGAATTGGAAATGTTAAAGGACCAAAATAGCATTAGGAGAATGCAAAAGTAAAATCTACAAAATGCAATAGAATGGAATCCCAAGACTAGATAAGAGTGAGAATATATAGGAAATGAGAGAGGGGAGAAGTGGAAAATATGACCGATGGGAGAAACCACCACAATAGCCTAAAAAGGGCAAGTAGAAGGAACTTTCTCTCAATGAAGGGTTTGGTGAAGATGTATGCAATCTGATCTAATAATCGTCAATGCTTGAGATTAATGATTTGCTCTTGAATCAAATCCCAAATGTAGTGCATATGGATCTCAATTTGTTTGGTGCTTGATCATGGACTAGATTGCAAGAGGTCTATATGGCACTCTAGTTGTCACAAAAGATGACTTTACACTTTCGAAAGGAAATGCAAAATTCAAATATTTCAAAGCCAAATATCCTGAATAGAAACATTAATTGCTCTTCAATACTCAACCTTTGTAGATGAAAGAGAAATTGCAAGCTACTTCTTGCTTGACCAACAAACTAGACTAAAACTAAGAGAGAATCAAAATTCTAAAGTATACTTGTGATCTTAAGAAACACTAGGCCAATTTGAATGTGTATCTCACCAAGTCAAAATCTATGCCCATTGCATAATTAATCCCATAACGGTGAGTACCCTGAATGTAGTGAAGAATCCTCTTAGTCGCTTTCTAGTGTAGTTCATGGGGTTCCTACATGAATTGAGAGACCATGCCTACTACATATGAAATGTCAGGTTTTGTGTGAGTCAATTATATGGGATAACGAATGAGTCGTCAATACAAAGTGCCTTCCACCAAGGGTGAAGAATACTTGGCCTCAAGTTTGACCCTAGATAGAAATGAAGTCGGTGCAAGCTTACAATCAATCATGCAAATTCTAGAGAGCATATTATTGACACCTTTAAATTTGATATAAATTTGAAGTGTCTATGAATGGAAACTAGTTACAACACTCAGAGACACACCCGTAAAATTTGCCTAAATAGCTCACTTCGAAGATCTCCATTTTGAAGCCCAATGAATATCATTCAAAATGCATTTGGGATCATGTTCTTTTCTTATAACTAAGCATATTTATCAATTTACAACATCCTATGATCAAAATGGATGCACTTTCGAAGCACTTGATCTAAGGGGTCAACAAAGGTTCACTATGTGCACACTTTAAGAAAAGCCTAAGTAGCCTACTTTGGGGGATTGCATTTTGCACCGACTTGATTTTCATGATAAACTACTTGTTCCCATGTGTTCCCTACAAAATTGTGTACCCCTAAGTCCATTCTCAGATTCCTAAAGCCTCATTTGACATATTTGCCAAATCCAAACCATTTGCAATTTGTCATATTTTGCAGATTGCATAGTGAAATGATTTTCAGTAGAGCTCACCTTGAGAGTTTATATTTCCCATCTAGATGGTCATTTCATCAAGCTCATATTTTTTTGTGATTCCCTGTATCAAAATGATCTTGCATGCTAGTTGGTAGGGCTTCCAGATTTTGTTTGGTGTCTTTTCCAAGTCAAAGTGAAATGCATATTATTATGTTTTACTGGCAAAACCAGTGTTAAACTGATTAAAGTTGTCATGCATTCTAATTTATATCTATCAACAAAATGACTTTCACATTAAACTGAGTGATTCCTTGAGTTCCATGTAACTCAATGATCTCTTGTCCTTATGATGTCATTTGCTATTTTTTCAAAATGGATTTGAAATAGGGTTTGAAAAGGGTTTTGGCAAGTTGGAGTGTAGAAACAACAGAGTAATCAAGTTTGGCGATTAAAATCTCACATTTCAAGAAGCGTCATAAGAATCCCCTTTACAGGATGATTCCTGGTATATCAGACTACATGCCTACTAGTTGTCATGGTCTCATGTGGCTATTTGATCAATTTTTGAAGATGGTTTCCAGAGCTTCCGAGCTTGTTTTGGCCACTTTGCAAATTGGTTAGAAATCAAATTTTAGTGATTAAATCTTTCATAATTTTAATCTAATTGCATTCTGAAGAGGTTTCAGATCAATTTCAAGGCCTAGTGTCTGCGAGCGAAATTTTTCTTAGGTCTAGCCCACAAGGGGCCCGACCTATTTCATTAGTTGTATTTGCAAGGTCAATATTAATATTTTATTGTTTAAATCATTCTCATGGTTTAAATAATAATGACATATATGTGAGATAACATGGGCATAGTTTAAAATGGTTATCGGGTTCAATCAAATTCTAAAACCATGTTTAATAATGATTTTAAAAACATTATTGAATGTATGCACTTAAAGGAAAATTTATATTACAACATGTGGGCTCCATTGCTTTCTCCTTAAGCAAGTAGTAAACTCAACACTCGACAAAACCAAAAATGAAACCTCAACGAGTCTCGAGTTAGTGACCACATCAACAGGAAATAAAAAATAAGTCACGACAAAGAAATTAATGGTTCTCGGGAGCTCGACAAGGTAAAAAAGAAATTCCAACGAGTGTTGAGCAAACTTTCAAGAGCGAGAAAATGAAAATTTAATGTATGCAAAGCTTGTGGGCCCCATTTTTGTTTTTACATAATTTTGGTTAACAAATTTTGTTCCCCTTAAACTATAACAATATGACTCCTAGCCCCGGACTAGGGAACAAACCATTAATCAACAGTTGGAGAAGTTACTTGATTTTCTGCAACTTTCCTATGAATTTTAGAGGTACAACTCCCCCTTATGATGTAAATTTGGAGTTTTTCGGGGTGTTCTTTTACCATAAAGCAAGAAAGACAAGCATTACAAAATAAAGGAAATACTGGAAAAAAACAACTACTCATTGTCATATAGTACTCATGCAAAGATGAACATTATACAACAGTGAACGAATTAAGGGAGACAAGCCTTAAAATAACTCATTATATTAAAACTTGAACATGAAGTATTCACATAAGAATAACATAAATCTTATCTACTATAGCACAAAGTCTAACCATATAGATAAACTACTTCATAATTTCCATATTCAGAGATAAGCAGTATAATCTACTTGTTATTCAAAAAACAACACAAAGTCTACTTTTCCAAAAATATTCCCCCTCCCCTCTTTTTTCCTTCATCTACTATCTACCCCTTTTATATCTAAAACCCTTTTTTGTTTTCAAGAAAATGGTTCAATCCAAAGTAACAATCTTGAAATGACCTTTTTAAACATGATTTCAGATAAAAACAAAAATTACCAGAACTAACACTAAACTCTTATTATAAGCGGTTGTCAACTTCACACTTATTTTTCCTTAGGCATCGGGTTCTGACCAACAATCTGATTGCCGATCATCTCTGCCTTCATCCATTCTTCTATAAATACCTAGAGGACTACTAAAAATTCATCTTCATCTTCTATAAGTTCCTGAGCAAGGTTGGTTAGGTCGAAAAGAATGCCATCCTGCATGTGTTCAATATTTGGTTGTATCATGGGACCTTTCCCCTTAAGAACCATTTTCTCTATTGTCCTGAAACCTTATCACTAGGATTTCTTCTTGTAGCTATTTCTCCTTACAAACGTCACTCGTGATTTTCAGCTTTATCGATAATTTTTCTTAATAAGGTCATCGTTTTCCTATATCCGACAAAATTAGTTTGTTGTTTCCATGCAAGAGCATTCTGTCCCTGGATGATATTCCCTTCTTGGTTTTCTAGTCAATTCAAATCCGGTTTATCAAATAGCAGTTGATTATTATGAGGCAAAACCATTTCGACAGAGGGAGCTCATGATGCAATGTGTTACTTCAGTTAGCCTTCGAGGGTGGTGTATTTAATTCCATTGGCAGAAAAGTAATAATATCAAGAATTACAACTCACGCCATCTCCTTTGCATGCCTTTAGCCATTTAATCTGTCATTAATTATGGTACTTCGCAAATCTCCTTTGATTTATTTTTTGAAATTTGTGCAAGGCGATGGGCTGATTTAGAGACCGATAGAGAGAGAACTTGAGAACCTCTGATATCCTGATATCGGTCCATGGGGGAGCGTCAGGTATCGCAAATGGATATGAAGTGGGAAGTGCAAGGTTTATTGGTTGTTGCCAGACAAATATTAACCTTTCTTTCTATCGCGATATTGGGTGAAAGTGAAACTTGGGAATTTGAAACATAGTTCCGACATGCTAGGACTTCTCCAATAGGGCAAGAGTGATAAGGAAGAAAGGACTTTCTATAAATACGGATAGGCAATTTTGAAAAAAAAAGTAGGGGGAAACACACAACATAATGAGTGAGTAGGGAAGAGAGGCTTCAATGAGTCCCGAGAAAACAAAAGGCTTTTGCCTTATCTTGCAAATCACATGGAAGACATAAAGTTTTGAATTGGCAATGAAGGGGGCCACTCCCATTTCCCACCTTTTCATTTGGGTTGTAGATCTGAATTGTGATTGTAAAAAGTGCAAAATATGCATTAAAATAAATTTGTTGATATGTTTTTAGAAATCTTCAGGCAAAATGTAAATTGTAGATGTAAAACCCACTAGTCACGAATTTGTCAATATCTCCCAAAATTTGATTTGGGTTTGGTTGATTTCTGGATATGCTTTAGAAGACTTGGTTATTAAAAAAATCTCAAAGTTGTAGAAAAACTTAGTTCGCGAATAAAAAGATACAATCACCAGAAGTTGCAGAGAATTTTTATCAAATATTCTTGTTAGAATGCATAATTAGAAATGGGCATATAAATGATGAAACGGGTAAAGAATAAAGACGTGCTTATTGTCTTTCTTATGGGAATGTGAATTTACCCAAGGAGTGAATGTTTTCACCTGGAAAATAAAATCATTCTATAATAATAATAATAATAATAATGGGGTAAGTCATAAGTGGAAGGAATGCACATAGGGGATAAAATATTTTACTAGTAGAGGAAATAATTTTTCCTTACTAGCCTAATTCATTCTCATTTGAGAAATGAGATTATTTAAATGTGAAAAGAAATGAGAATTAAGAATGCAAGGCTTAAGAGGATATTTACCCAAAGTGAGTATGTGAAAGATAGGAATAATTTTTTACTAGGTGAATATCATTACCAAGAATGAAACTATTTTTACCAGTATGGTTTATGCAAAAATTATTCATGTGAATAATAGATGAAATTAATCATGAAAAACATAATATGTGTCTAGAAATTATGGACACAAAAGAATAAAATGCATGAGTAAACATGTTTTATTGAGAAAATATTTCATGGCAAAAGAAGAACTATGATAAAGGGTGCTCAATTAATTTTTTATTTACTCAGAGAGTAAAATATTTGGCAAAGGTAATGGTCAAGTGAATATGCAGTGAATGGTAGGGTTAAAACTTTTTTATAGAACCTACTAATTAGCTGCTAATGTAATTTGAAGGGGCATGTGAAATATTTACATGCAGATGTAAATAAAAGAAAGGAAAGATATTTTCAGCTGAAACAATTTGAAAAAGTGCAGATCAGTGTGTTAAAAAAGAAGAATGTTTTCCAGTTGTTGAGAGATGGAAGAGAGGAGACAAGTAGCAGATTCAAATCAGATTTGGAGAAGGGCACGTGACAACATTAGATTAAATCTGGACTTTCTTCCCATTCTATATATTCTCCTTTCTTCTTCTTTTTCAAGTAACTAAATTTTCTCATTTTCTGGGCAAGTAAAATAGGGTTGTGTATAGTCTAGTGCTTGGATAATTTTGTAGTGAATGAATGTATGAATTTCTCAGTGGTTTCAATTAGCTCATGAGCAGACTGTTCAATTGTTGCAGAAATTGTCTCCATCTATATTTTCAGATTTAATATGAATCACAATGTTAAGGATAGTTTGATTTGTCTTGATAGTTTTTTTGTCATTGTGTAATTGTGTGTATGGGTTTCCTTCAAGGAAGGAACTAAAGTCTATATGAAAATTGCAATGATTCTAAGAATATATTATAGAACTGTAAGAATGGTTTATGCAATAACAGAAGGAGTTGCATTAGTGTAAGGCATTAATGTTTAAAGGGCTTGCTAATTTGATGTGATTTGTGGTCTAGTTTTGCATTCATATTCTAGGAATTGACTCAATGCCCTGGGAATAGACACTGGTCTACTGAAGTTGTCCAAGATTTGTATCAGATACCATCCAAATCAAAATGATGTTTCGTTTCTCTGCTCTTTCTTTCTATTTAAGTTATTTTAGTTGTCTCTTTGGAGTTTTCAATGGCATAAAGGTTGAGCTGGAAGGAATTTGTTTGATCCATTATTCCTTTATGTATATGATGGGAGATACATAAGTTATTTGTTCTCAGCTATTTTCAAAGCATGTGGGATTATGTATCTGAGAACAATCCATTTTCATTATGCATGTAGGTTGTTATTGTTATGAGGTTATTATCAATGTAGGCCCAGAACTAGGAATACCCTCCTGAGTATGATGGAGCTCAAAGTGAAGAAGGCTATGAAAGCCTTTTTATGTTGTGTTTTATTATCCTCAATCAATTGATGGGGTTAAATGCATGACCTAGGTGTTCAATCCCATGACCTAGGGTTTTGTAATTTCTTTTAGGATTGAGGGTAGCAAGAAAAAGCCATCAACACATATCAAGAGCATACTTAGGTTGTGCAAGGAATATCCCTAAAGAAGACTGAGTGATCTCAATCCCCACGAAGTAGTGCAAAAGACCTAAGTCTGACATCAAAAAATTATCATGGAAGGTAGTTTATATTACCTGGATGGTGGATGAGTGACTCCTTGTGATCAATAAGTCATCAAAATAGAGAACAAAAAAGGTGAGAGTATCATCATGTTGCAAAAAGTAGACATTTGGATTAGAATGACAATAATTGAAACCAATTGTTAGAAGGAAGGAGTCCATCTTGGCATACCAAGCTTGAGGGGCTTGTTTGAGACCATAGAGAGACTTTTGAAGATGGAAAACAAGTGAAGGATCCCGAATGAACCCCTATGGTTTCTCCATGTATATTTCCTCCTGAAGGTCACCTGAAGAAAAACACTCTTTACATTCATCGGATGTGCTTCTCATCTATGGGCTGCAATAATAGCAAGGTTGGGTCAGATGGAATTTATTTTGGCATCTTGTGCAAAAGTCTCAAAGTAGTCAATCCCTGGAACTTGGGAGAATCCTTTAGCAAGCAAGTGAGCCTTGTGTCTATCAACTGGACCATTTAAAGAAAATTCTATTTGAAAGATCCACTTGCATCGAACAAGTTTTCTTCTCTTATAAGAGAGACAAGATCCCACATGTGGTCGTTTCTCATCAAGGAATTGAGCTCTTCTTACACTTTTGCATCTCACTAGGGGATACTTGAATTTTTCTTAAAGGATTGTGGATTAGAGGTTGAAGAAATTAAGAGATGTGGAGCCTGCTAAAATTGTGACCTTGTTCTTTTAGCATATGAAGGATCACCAACCCAATCACTTGTCGACTCTAGTGTTTGATGAGCTCAAAGAGGTCTTGAGACTAGATAATCTAGAGGAGAATCAACATCCTTTAAATGATGATTGTTGAAGGAATGTGAATCATCATCATCACTATCAACATCTGATGTCGAGAAAGAAGATTCCCCATCAAAAGCAAGAGGATTAATGTCATGTCCCCAACCTGACATCTCCTCAAATATAAAATATATCACTAATTATAAAATTATCTTATTTATAAGACATCACAATTTTCTTAGATCTAGCTAACCTCCTCGAGTTCGATAAAAAAAAAAGTAAAATGTTGTTGACCTTCCATATTTTGGAGCCCTTCTTTATAATCAACATTTTATGGCTGACTACATCAGCATATGTTATATATACATTCATGACCGACTTCTTTGGGGGAAGGGGAGAACATAATAAGGTGGTTAGTTAACCTTGCTCATATTTATGCAAGGTAAATGATGGCCAACTCATGTGGTTAAGACAGAGGCATATATATACAAAAGAGAAGCACCAATTATTAAGGGGAATGAGGAGTGATTGGTACATTCAAAATACCGCGATTAATATCTTATAAAAGCAATCATTGATGAGTAGTGATTACACTTTGACAACAATCTACAGTGGATTCAACGTAGTTAAAGACAATGATTATATTATACAATATTACTATTAACACTATCGGATAGTAAACAACGACTAAATAGAATTAATACCGATGCATAAACAGTCAGTGAGCATTTAGTAATTTGACCACATATGAAGACCCATCTTCATAGCCAATACAAATCAGATAAGCGGTCATCCCATGGATATCAATTTGGTATATTGATATCAAACATATCGATTATGAGTGTTAATGGGTGTTGGTGACATCAATAGGATGTTGATAAAGTATAGATTAATATCGAGTATCGATAGTTGACAGCCAACCAATCGATATTCCCTATCGAACCAAAGGCACGTCGCATGACTAGTTATGAACATTGATTATAATTAAATATAATTATTAATAGCAAGTAAACCAGTCGATATCCTTTAACGAATCATCATCTATTAATAATATAAAGAGATGTGATTAACATAGAGGAAGGGTCACGAATTAGGAAGGATGTGTCTATTCTGAGTGAAGAGTTGCCACTATTCCTTATTATAAGATATTTAATATGGAATGATGCTAAATCAGAAGGGAGTGGAGAGGAGGATGACTGCTACGTGGTTAGAGAGGAAGGTCTGGAAGCTACGGCAGCAGGTTACACACAGGTAAGTAATGCATGAGTAGTTTATTATATATGTTAATAAATATAAATAATGAATATCTCAATATATTATATTAATGGTAATGCATGAATAGATTATTGTATATGTTAATAAATATAAATAATGAATATTTCAATATTTCTATTAATGGTAATGCATGAAAAGTTTATTACATATAAATAATGAACATCTCAATATATATATTAATGAATATAAATAATGAATATTTTTAATACATATGTAATGAATATAAGTAATGAATAGTTTAATACATATGTTAATGAATGATTTTTAGATGTTAATGAATAGGTATAAACATATGTTAATGAATACATATCAATGAATAGCTAGGAATATATGTTAAGGTGAATAGTTGATAATGGAAATTTTTTGAATATATGTTATGGAATATATGCTAAATTAGGAATATGTAAATGTGAATTATGGAATGGAAAGTAGTAGTAATAAATTATAAAAATGTAATATAAATGTGATTATATGATGGAGGCTATAGTGAGGAAACTTCCTTATCCTAATGGAGGGATTATGATAATCCCTGGTAGGCAGTATATACTAAATATCTATATGCATATATGAATGGCTTGGTTGACAAGATCATCCAAGAAGAGACGGATCTAGCTGAACCTCTCTGGTAGACTTGGATGATGGGATGCATCATCCAAGGCAACGAATTGATCAGATATGATGGTCTTCCTTGGTATGTCTTGGATGTAATAAATTACATGCAAGATAGGAATCGAATCAACCTTCGATTTCCTGGATGGCTTGGGTGTAAGAAATTACATCCAAGACAGGAATCGAATTAACCTTCGATTTCCTGGATGACTTGGGTGTAAGAGGTTACATCCAAGATAGGAATCGAATTAACCTTTGATTTCCTGGATGGCTTGGGTGTAAGAAGTTACATCCAAGACAGGAATCGAATTAACCTTCGATTTCCTAGATGGCTTGGAACCAAGATGGGTTCCAAGAATGGCGAGCTTCACAACCGCCTAAGGACATATTTCTGTACGACATTCGTATCCTTTTTATTAGATAAGAATTATGATTAATCTTAATGAAGTAATTTAAGTTAAATTGCAAATTAGATCATATATATATATATATATATTTGTTGTATTCTAACAATTTGTTTTGTAGGACAGTGGTCCCTAAATAGTAGGGACATTACAATTAAGATCATTTGAAGAACTATTGTCATGATACAATGTCTCCAAAGTGATAATGGATGGAGAATTTCTAGAAGAAGAGTTGGCATGGATCTCCTCAAAATGAGCACTCCTCTCAATGAACAACTCATGAGTGGTAGGATCAAGAGGCTTGTAGCCTTTGACGTCATCTAACAAATATGTAAGTCTTACTCTATGGATCAATGGCCTTGCATTTATCTACTAGAATGTGGACTCGTGCATGAGAATCAAACACTCAAAATTTCTTAATTGAGGGTTTCTGACTAGTCCAAACTTCAAAGGGATTCAACTCATTTATAACTTTGTGAGAGACTCAATTTTAGATATGAAATAGATAGTTAATGGCTTCTACAGAATATGGTGGTACCATACATTTGGAGTGCATCATATAGTTGGCCATTTCTTTAAGGATCAATTTTTCCTTTTCACAACTCTATTTTACTGAGGACTGTAGGGAAATGTATGCTACAAGTCAATGACCTCAAAAACACAAAAATGATCAAACCTATTGTTGACATACTCCCCCCATTATCTGTACACAAAATAAATGATAGATATCCTAGATTATTTCTCTACAAATTATTTAAAGTCCAAGAATAAATCAAAGACTTCATACATTTGTTTGAGAAAATATACAAAAGTGTACCTAGAAAAATCATCAATAAAGATCCAAACATATTGGGCTCTATTGAAAGATGGATGTAGTAATGGTCCAAACAAATAATTGTTTACTAACTCCAAAATTTGTGAAGGTTTCCAAGTTTTTCCTTTGTTACATTTCTCCTCTGGATGTTTGTTAATAATGTATCCTTGATAGACACCATCAGAAAAGTGAACTAGAGGCAATCCTATAACCATGTCAAGCTTGTTGGTTGAAAATTTTGTTCCCTTTCAAAATATAACCATATGACTCAATGCCCACATAAAGAACAAACCATCAATCAACAGTTGGATAAGTTGCTAGTGTTTCTGCAACTTTCCTCTGAATTTGGGAGGTACAACTCCCTCTTATGATATGATTTTGAGATTTCTCGAGGTGTGCTTTTAACTAGAAAGCAAGAAAGATGAACTTCATAAAAATAAAAGAGGAATAACACAAAATTAAACATTCATGGTCTTCATTACAAAGTGTAAAGATCAATCACCATATGTCTCAAAAATAAAACATTCATCAGTATCTATACAAAGATTTATACTAAGAATGATCACTATATATATATATATATAGATCTTTAACAACAATCCATAGAAAATGTGATCTGAATTCACCACAATGTATAGATTGACTTTTAATCACAACACAAAGTCTGAAATACAAAAGATTCATTCAACATATCAAAGGAATCATTAAACAATGATGATAGCATCAAGAAAAATTGAAACTCTAATTGAAACAACACCAAGCATTTTTCAGTCAAAAAATTCTTTCTTCCTAAAAATGCAGAATTACTGTTAACTTGCAAATGCCAAAAATGTCCTCTTTTTCAAAACTCGGAACCCTAATTATGGTTCCCTTCTACTTTAAATATTTTTTTAACTAATAAAAATAATGACTTCTTGGAGACAATTGTTTCAAGGAAGTTTAAACTTAAGCCATAAATAAATGGTCAACTAGGACCAATAGTTAAAGAGCCCAAAAATGAGAAAAATACAACTAACTAAAACAAGAAACTAAGAAGCAACGCCCTCATCCACACCTTCATTTTCCAACTCCTCGCCATCATCATCTACCTCCTGACTTGTATGCAAAAACTCCCATACATTTGAATTATGGCCATAGCCTATTTTGACATCCTTCTTTCAAGGTTTCCATCAATTTCATTGATGACAGTCATGAGAAAGGCATCATGCACATGAGAGAAATTTATCACACCCTCTCCCATTTGCAGTTGAGGAAAACAATTATAGACTAGGGCGCCATCTGAAAGGTTACTGACCTGTCTCAAATCTGGCCAGGAAGTTCTTCCAGCGGCTATCACATACAGGAGCACTGAGCTCAAATAAAATTGTTTGTGAACGTTAAACTTGATAAGCTTCTCATAAAGAGAATCACATATTAACTTGGCCCATTAATCAAGTTTTCATCATCACAAACAACAAGAATAAAGTAACATGTCCATTCTTCAAAGAATTCTACACCAGGCCTACCCACCACTCAGCATAATAGTAGAATGATGCTGACAATGTCATCCCTAAAAATCTTTGTTTTAATCTAAGATGGTTATTTAGACTTCCCAGGTCAGGCAACCTTCAGCCATACTTTGGCAATTGTATCCAGGCACCAATATGCCCGATTATGAAAATATTCCCATCTTGCCTGAAAAGATATATCTATCTACCCTTCTTTCTCAGGAATGTGCAGAGCTAGTGAGATGATATCTATATTTATCTAAGCAACTACATTTTGGTTGGCATCTCGTATTTCTCGAGAGTTAGGATGATAATGTTGTACACATGAAAAGACCAACTCGAGACATGGAATAATAGAAGGGTAGCCGCCAGCCTGAGTAACGCACACTCAATGATTTTTTGTGTAATGGGAGATTTTTCTGAGCTGTGCAACCTTGTTTTGAGGTCATGCATTGTGAAAGGACCAGTCTTTGTGTCTTTAATAACATCTAATTTATTTTCTATGGGCTGAGGGGTTTTGGGCGCCATAGAAGTTGAGCAGAGAAATGCTAGGGTTTCCCAAAGAGGATGAAAACTTGAATTGAGATAAAATAAGAAAGACCTATGATGAAAACAAGTGTTCATGAATGTCGAACTAAAAGCTCTACTTATTTTTCCAACATGAAAATTAGAAACTTCAACAATTTTAGACACAGAGGGTTTATATTTTCAAACCTAGTTTCACATTTCCACCTTGAATGCTCCTTCAGTTCTTTGAAAGATTTGAATACAAAATGCATGAACAAAGTTGGCAGATATACAAAAACCTGGAGTAATTAACTTCTCTACTTTGACAACTTCAATACTTCTTCCAAATTTGTAATGACCCTTTTATTGATTATCTCATTTATTACCCATTACATAAAGTATTCGATTGACATTACCAAACGGATCACCGGTTTTTCAGCCACTGCCATCGAGCATTGGGTGATCATGTGCTTTCAAGAAATATTGATCAAGAAGAAAAGTGTGTGCAAAAAGAGCCCTATTGTGCGATCGATTGATACAAGACTCACGAGGGACCCATCATTATGTGTTATTAGGGATTGGGGTATCAGGAAGAAAAGGAATGGGCATCAGTATGAAATAGTCAGGTTTAACTTCCATTGGAAAGCGATAGACTGATAGGTAAGTTGGGGCCCCTTTTTGAACATAGACATGACTTGACACCTAAAGGCTTTATCAGCTGATCGAGGGTTTTCAAGAACTATGAAACATGGAAGGTTTATGCAATGGAGTGAACTTCGCAATAATAAACATGTCAATGGGTTGATTGCGAAGGACAGGTAACAAAGTTGGTTGAGCTGCTACAAATAGTTTAGTGTAAGTGGCTAAATTGTTAATGCCAAAAGTTACTTCATCAAAATGAGTGAACCAAATAGATGGAGGATCAAGAACAAAATGAGAAAACAGATGAAGTTATGATTGATGATCTTCTTTCCCAATTGCAACTATAGAATCATTGTGTAATTCACAAATTACCACTGAATCAAGAGAGAACTAAACCCACTTGCCTGAACCTATGTGATTGATTTGATATACCAATGGGAGATTAGTTGATAGTAAGGGAACACAAAGAACATCATGGAATGCATTATCCCCCACATCAATACACCCTCTCCAACATACCTCAACAGGAGTGTCATCACTTATCAAAATAGAAGGCATGGAACATGGCTCCAAAGATGCAAGTGCATCTTTTGATGAATCCATGTGGTGCAAGATACTCGAATCAAGAGCCCAAGTGAAGAAAATACTACAAGGGCCTTGCCCTTTTCTTTCCCTTTATTATTTTCTTTAGGCTTGTTAGCCCCCTCACTTGAACTTTGTTTTACTGATTCATGAATACTGATATTAATATATTATTATTTTCAAGAATGTGTGTCAAGTGATCAACTTATTTCTTCAAATATTTATGCTTACCATGACCAATTCTTATACAATAGGCATATTTGACCTTCTCTTTCTTAGGCTTTCCACCATTAGAACATTGGGTCTCATTAGTTGCTTTTGGGGTAGCTTGTTTCTAAACCTTCTTCTCATTGCTATTTTTTGTTTCTTATCCTTGTTGTTACTACTTTGTCCTTTCTATTCTTTTGTGCCTAGGTCGATAGCTTGGGCATGTGACATAGAGGATTTTAGGGTGCCCATTTGGATTAGCTTATCATGCTCCTATGTAAGAAAAATAGAAAAATCATCCAAAGATGGAATGGTAAACTAAATCCCAAGTGCACACTTAGTAGCATAGAAGCTAGAAACAAATATTGAATATTCAGAACTTAGCTTAGAGAGAATACTAAGAATTAATTATTTATCTTTCTTTTCAATTCCACATTGGTTTAACTGCAACCTTATTGATTTAAATTTTGTGAAGAAATCTTGGATTGTGTTAAAATTGCCTAGACTTATACTTATGAGCTCATTTTCTAACACATGACCCCTCATCGAATCTTGAGTCCCAAATAAAGTTCCTAGCTTTGTCCATATTTTATTAGGAGCACTCAAGGATTCAATATGAAAGAGTAAATTGGGAGAAAGAAACAAACACAAACTTTCATATGCTTCATCACATCTATTAAACCACAAAGGATTTTTTGCATCCACAATAGGTTTGGTTTCTAATCCCATTGTTATCCTATGCAAACCAAATTTTTAAAGTAGATTGTCATGCATGATTTCCACTCAAAATAATTGTAAGGAGTTAGAATGGGAACTATTGTTTGATCCATGATGTAGAAATATTGAAAGAAAGAGAACACATGAACACCAATACACCTCCAAATATTACAATGTTGGCACTTTATAGTATAGTGTAATTTTTTCCAAATTACAATAGTTTCAAGGCCCAAAATGACCAAAAGTGCAACATAGAATCTAGAAAAATTAGCTATGTAGTTGTGCTCCACACCAACTTTAACATGCAATATCTAAAAAACAATGACAAAAAAAACTATGCAACCCTCACCAGTGGACCCAAAAAATAATCAACTAATAACTCAATTTCATAGCAAGTAAATTTTTTTAATTTAAATTTCTAACTTAATGCACAAATATCTATTCTATGTTCATTTTAAAACACCAAAGAAGATTCCTATGATAAGTATATATTAATAGTAGGAACACATGCAAAACACATAAACTCATAAACATACAAAACATCTATTGATACACATATTTATGCAATCTTTTCCTTTTGGAATAATATCAAGAATTATTAAATACAAATACATATACAAATTACATGTCTTTTAGATCATTCTGGAAGGTACATTGAAAATTACAACATAAAGGTACAACATCTTATAACCGAGATATAAAGACACTGAAAACATATGGAATGGATCCACTTAGCCGCTCACATGCAAGTCTTCCAAGGCATTCCCAATGGGCGGAAAAAGCATCACCACCCAACCATGTGGTACTCATAGGCCCATCCCTCATGCTAGGAGATAGACACAAGGCCCCAAACACAAACACAAAGGCTAGGGAAGATAAACAAAACATGCATACTTCCAAAAGACATAAGATACCATAACACAAGAAATGAAAGTATGGATAACACACAAAACCATCAAAGAGCATCTAAGAAACTTCTAGAGGGTTTCACTTAAGACTGACACAATAGGAAACTGAGACACACAAAGGGAAGAGTACCATCACATAGTCTCAACAACTTATGCAAAACCGTACATTCCTTTCATGAAGACAAGGTAATGCATGATCTAGCCAGCTCAACATCTCAATAGATGGCCAACCTGCTAGCTCAACATCTCAATAGATGGCTAGAGCTTCCCATTCTCACCCTCTGCTTATACAAGCACACGAGGCATGAGTGGGACACATAATTATCTTATTAGTGTGTAACACAACTCAAAGTTTATTAATGTTATCACTTATTACTAAACTCACCTATGGGTTACCCTGGCAACCACTTCTGGGTCCCAACCCCCATAGTGAGCCACTCCCACTAAGTGTACCTAGTTGAACTATCACCTAAGGTTTAGGGAAAAATTCAATCCAAAAATAAATAAATTATCACAGACACAAAATTAGACTAACCCAAATCTTGCAAATAACAAATAGAACACAATCTCAGAAGATAAATATTATTCAACCAAACCCCAATTTCCCCTAATAACGGTTTGAAATCAAATTACATAAATCAAGAGTAAAACGTATAACTACGTGAAAACCTGTGAAAAAAAAAGAGAGAGAAGAGAATGTTGATGACAAATTCTAAAACGCAAAACTTCTCAAATTAGTAACCAAGTCTTCAAAACAATCAAGCTCAAGAAATTCCTACTACGCTTCAAAGAAAATCTGTAAACTCCAAATTCATGTCCTCAATTTTTCTCCCTAATTATTATCTCTAAAATTTTGAAAAGAAAAATAATAATAAAAATCTTCCAAATCAATTCTCATAAAAACCTAATAAATAAAACATAATTTCCTAAATTAAGCACACAAAAAGAAAAAACCCTAAACCTAAAAATATTAAATAAATAAATAATAAATAATCTTTAAATAATATTAGACAAATAACAGATAAATATTAAATAATATTAAATAGATCCCAAAAAATAATAATAATTCCCATTAAAATAATTAAGTAATATTAACAAATAATAAATCATCAATTACAAATCTTCTATAAAAAGTTGACTCATTTTCAACAATCAGAAAAAAAAAAAAAGTAGATAAATAATTAAAATATAATTATCAACAAAAGAAGACAACTGCTTCCCTCCTAGATCGAACAATTAGTTCCACCTCAAAGAAAAATAAATAAATAATAAAATATCCACTTACATAATAATAATAATCAATAAACAATAAACAATAAACAATAAACAATAAACAATAAACAATAAACAATAAACAATAAACAATAAACAATAAACAATAAACGATAAACGATAAACGATAAACGATAACCAATAAACAACAAACAATAAACAACAAACAACAAACAACAAATAATAAATAATAAACAACAAATAATAAATAATAAATAATAAAAAATAAACAATAAACAAATAATAAATAGCAAAAAATAAATAATTAATAATAAACAATAAATAATAAAAAATAAATAATAAATAATAAATAATAAATAATAAATAATAAATAATAAATAATAAACGATAAATCATAAATCATTTATTAAATATTATCCAATATTAAAATATATTTATTAAATCAAAATTACATTTAAAGTCACAATAACAATTAATTAATTATTAATTTAATTTACAACACATAGGCTATAATTAATATTAATAATCACATAAAATGTATCATACTCAAATAAATTATAAAATAGTGCCAACATCTAATCAAAACTCACCAGTGACAATTGGGTAATCAAATATTGTCCACATGACAAATTTGAGAGGATAAAAATATAAAGATTAGATAATTGTCCCTAAGTCAGGACAATGGCTAGGGTTAGGTATAATTTGGGCTTGCACTATCTCTTTTTACAACCATTGGGAATTATAAATGTAGACTTATAAAAATGACCACTTTCCTAAGTGAATATTTAATATTCATTTTAACCTCATTCCTCTATTTAATTAAATTTTATTTAATTAAATTCTTCACATTCATCTATTTAATTAAATGAATTACTCAATTTATTTAATTATGTTCACCTGAGCCTTTCATAACCTTTAAGTAAATAAATTACTTTATTTAATTAATTTCTCTTTCTCTCATTTTAATTAAATTTACATTTAATTAAATTGATCCTTGCAAGTAAATAAATATAATTTATTTATTTAAATCCCCCACTTGTATTTATGCAAGTTGCATCTATTTTTGTTGAAATAAAGTAATTTATTTTAATTAAAATTCCCCTCCATCCACTTCCAAAATCCTACATCTCCCACTTGCCTCTCTAAACCCCCTTCTAGATTCTTCTAATCACTTCTAAATTAGCCCAATCCATCTCCTAAATATTGTCACATTCCTAAGCAAAGGGAGGTCACTTCTCAAACCCTCAAAGTCTTTGAAAACCATTAAAGGCTTTATGTCTTCAACAAGTTAACCCTCAAAGTCTTCCTAACCATTAATGGTTAACCCAACCTTCTTACATGATTAGAGACTTTCTCTCTAACTCAACCCTCATCTAACCCAAGGGTCTCATAAAGCATTCATTTCTTTGACCTTGGTTATCCCTTTAACCCTTGCACAAGAGTTTATCCTTTGGGTAAAAGATTTATCCAGTGGATAACCTTAACCTAACCTTAACCCTTACCTCCTAAGGTGACCATCATGTCTTCTCAAGCATTTAATGCTTCTTACAGCTCCTCTCAAGCAGTCTTTTGTTGACAATTGTCACCATTTCATTGGTGAGAATTGTAAACATGGATTGATAACTTTCAATCCCGATCCTTGTTATGATTATCCAATCTTGACCATCCATTTCCCTATTTTTCCCTATAAATAGAGCTCTCATTCTCTCATTTTCATAATCTAAGTCTTTAGTATCAAACTTATAGACATTTTGCTAAATATATCCAAGTTTCATGCATCTAATCTATAATCATCTTAAATCAATCATTTAACCTCTCTTTGAATAGAAATCATCTTAATAAGTATTTTAAGAAGCATTTCCATTATCATAGCACTCTCATATTAGACTAGTATATCATGTTAGGATAGGTTTTACTAATCTTTCATCTTATCATCATATCCATGCTAGTTTAAACCATATTAGATTTAATATCATGTATAACTAGGAATGCATTCATATTAAGTTGATCAAACATCCCTCATTCCTGGAGTTGTCATTCCTAAAGTCACTTTGCTCAGTGATATGAGAGCAAAGGAATTGACTTGAGGGATCCTGTGAGATAGAGAACAATGGAACATCCCTTGGGTGGTTGAGCTATTCAATATAGCTCCATAACTTGCATCAAGAGTCCCATTGGTGTGTCGATCTTTTTGAAACTGAATTTTCCATTTCTTTGCACCACTTTTCCCGCACACATTTCTGGCGCCCACCGTGGGGCATAACCCCATAAAAAGTCATTTTTAATGCAGGAGTGATATTGTAGGTATGTGAAAATGCCGAGTTAGCACTTTGGAGCCTTCTTTTAGCATTTAGAAACCTTCTTCTGGTGCATCTGGTTTACTGTTTAGCGCGTTAGACTCTATCATTAGTGCATTGAGCACTTAGGTTAGCGCATAATACTCTAATTGTCAACTGTAAAATCATAGTGCATTAGAAAAATAGGCTAGTGCATCTGGTAATCAGTCCAGCGCATAGGGATCATTCTGTAGCACTTTTGTGTGTTTTTGTAGCGCATAGGTGCAACAGTTTAGCACATAGATGTAACAGAGAAGCAAAAATTTGTAACTGAGGGAAGATCATTTTAGGCTTGTATAAGCCCACATCAAAATTTGATTGCTAACGTATTTTTTATGTAGGTTCTAATCTTTTTGTAAAGGAGTGACAAGAGTTAGTTTAGAAGTTTTAATTTTGCTTTCTTTCAAAAGAAGTTAGTTAAAAAGAACTCATTCTCTCCTTTTTGCAAAAGTTTAAATAAACCTCATCATTTCATTTGGATGCTTAAAATGAATTGCAGACTTCCTTTTGGTGTTTAAAATAAACTTCATCTTTTCTTTATTGTAAGGTAAAAAGAACAACAAAATTCACATTTACCTTCTTGCAAGTTAAGGAAAACACTTAATTTTGGGGCTCTAAAAAGAACAAGCAAGTTTACTTTCGGCAAGATTTAAATAAAATTCACCTTCCTTTGGTGTCTAAAAGGATCATTCTCATTTTAGTACAAAGGAAAAAGAACCTCATTTTTATTTTATGCAAAGCAAAGAGGGAAAGATTTCCCCTATTGACTTTAATTTTGTTGACCAAATCACGATTTACTTTGTTGGCTAGGCTTATTTTTCAAAGGTTTTGAAATACACACTTTGCTATTAAAGGTTAAAAAGAATACCATGCTTGTTGGAGCAACATCTCCAAATATAAGTTAGCAAATCATTGACTTAAAGGTTAAAAAGAAGATTGTTTGCCTTGTCTTGAAAGTGGAAGGTATATTCTCTCTCCTTAACTGCGTGACCAAAAAGCCAAACCACTCTTTCATGCTTTCTTCATTTCAAGTACTTAAAACCTTTAGCAGGCCTGCCCTCCCGAGTTTCTCTTAGAGTGCCATTTAAATGGTCGGTGAAAGGGGAATGACCTAAGTGGGAAACAACTTTATCGCCACGTGTTCCAACCCACTATAATCAAATGTGGAGGTTGATGAAAGTCTCTTCAATGGTTTTGCTCAATGATTAGCCTTCCCCCAATATATTTAAGATACGTAAAGCCTTTGTTCTAAAGGTTGGGAAGCCTCCCGAGGGAGTTTATTACTGAAGACCGAATGGAAGCCTAATTAAAAACTTTAGAAATAGAAACTGTGAGCCAAGTCAGTATCCAAACATCTTCAATATCATAGTGCAAGGGTGGGGAAGAATCTGCTCCTAAGATTACTCACCATATATCTCCCAAGTTAACTACTCAATTGTGAAGCAATTCACTTTGAGTTAATTTCTAGCAAAAGGCAAAAAAATGGGCGCTCCCTAGGGGGTGACACGACTATTTGAGCTAATGGAGTATCGACACTAGTGGGCTATGGTATTGTTGATGACCCTTGAATAAAGAGTCTATCTAATTTGTCTTACTTGTATCTAAACCTATGAAAACATTGGGGATATGAACACATCCTCACAGAATATACACTATTTGTTTAGCATAGGCAAAATTGGTTATCTCTTTCATGTCGTGTTTTCCAGTTATTTTCAGAAAAGCATCCATCAAAACAAACAAATGTTAAAGATTTCTAAAAACAACCAAAAAAAAAGCAATCAGGGCAATTTAGCGCATAGGAGCAACCTCCTAGCACGTGTCAACCATTCTATAGCGCATCCAAACCAGAACTTAGTGCTTTCATCAGTCAAAATAGTGCATAAACAGTTATCATACTGGTTTACATTTCAGTGGCACTTTGTGAAACCATATTAGCGCTTTTGAGCATCAGCATAGTGCATAGGAGGCTTAACTTAGCACTTTTAGTCTAAACTACAATGCTTAATCAGGACATATTAGCGCATAATCTTTCGAGTTAGAAACAATTTTCAAAACTCTAAGTTAGTGCGTAACATAGGTAGCTTAGTGCATCTGTAATTTCCTGTAGTGCATCTAGATCATCAGATAGCACATCCAGTCTCTATTTTAGTGCATGATAAAAACACAGAAAAATAGAGAGTAAACCAGGCATTTTGGGAAAATTTTATCACTAGTCCTAAGCACCCTTTTGGGCCTTTTGTCAAACTCACCAGTCAGAATCCAAACCAGATCATCAAAGAAAACAATTCCAAAATCAAGCAACCATCCTTAGAACAAATTTGTCAAATCTTAACTAGCTCGAGATAAGACTTCATCCAACCAAAATCAAGCAGTACCATCACATTGATCAAAAGGTCCGCCATCTAGTGGATTCTATTAAACAAACAAATACCGAGTTTAATCTTAAGCTGTCAAATCAAGATTCCATATCGGGATACTCTTATTCATATCATTTGACACACTTTGTCGTGGGAGCAAATCTAAACCTCTACTTGATGAAGTAAGCTTGATTTTTTCAAAAGAAGTATCCCAATCCAAACATCAAAGGAAACCATTGATCATTTGTGTATGACCACTCCTCATATTTTGAGAAGAAAAAGTCTTCATCACAAAACTGAGTTGAAGAAGAGACAACCTAGTTCTAAAAAACTTGCCAAACGGAATAAGTTTTTCTATATCAATCGCTAACTTTTTAAATCACATTGCGCATTCTTGTGTCATATGCGATTGTATCTTCAAGTAAAATCAAACGAGTTTGACAAAGAACCCTTAAGAAGCAGAGCTTACATTCAGAAAGTTGCATTCAACCAATGCTTAAATCATGGAGGAAGGATTAACCCTGCTTTATTCTCATAGTTTTGTATTACTTATAATGTAGCTCGACCGGAACCACCAACCTTAGAGAGAGAAGAAGAAGATTTTATCCCCTTTGTCGTAGAAAGCTTTTACTAGATGCCCGTTGTCACTCGCTCTCAAAGAAACAAGCAAAGCGAACCACAACTAGAGTCAAGTATGGATAGTAGATTATCCAACCCTTTTGATTATTCTGATCTAGGAGATACCAAGATCACCGAGGAACTTCTCCAAGAATGTCAAGAAAACCCCTCATTCCAAAAGCTCATGGAAAGACTCATTGAAGCTGACAAGGAAAAATATATGCTCATGCTAGCTAGCAAAGGAGTTAGACTTCCTGAATATTTTGATATTGAAAATTTAAGGAAGGTCAACGAACAAATTTTTAAGATAAGGACTCAAAATTACGCCTATCAAGAACAACAAAGAGAAGAAGAAATTCATGACCCTGAAATCATACCTGAACAACATAACATACCTGAACACAAACATGCCCAAACTAGGGATAATGAAAGGGAAGAAGCTTTCCCTCGACATACAAATGCACCCATGGTCGCTCTTACACAAAAAATTCAAATGCTACAAAGACAAATGCATGACATGCAATAGGGGACCACAATGCGATACTCGGACAAAATTTGTCCTTACCCCTTTGATAGAAGATTAAACATGATACCTTTTCCCTTGAATTCAAATGTACCAAAATATGACAGATACGATGGTAAAAGTGATCCTCGTGATCATGTTCGAGAATTTTATACCATAAGCTTAGAATTTTCTCACGATGACACTTACTTAATGAGGCTATTACCAAGAAGTTTGGTGGGGAAAACAATGGAGTGGTTGTCTAAACTTACACCTCCCATCAAATCCTTTGATGAGTTGGTAAACAAATTTATCACACAATATTCTTATAATATTCAACATGCAATCACCATGTTGGATGTATGTAATACCAAATAGAAAAAAATTGAAACATTCATGGTGTTTCTTCAGTGTTGGAGATGTATGGTTTCAAGATATCCTCGAGATGTGCCTGAAAAGGAAAAGATGGAGATCTTTATCGACAATCTAAATAGTGAGATGAGTTATCAACTCAAGCTCTAGTGCATACCATATTTTTCTAAGTTGATCGAGAACGGAATCCAAGTAGAGGAAGCTTGCATTAAGAAAGGAACATTGAAGTTCTTTAAGGAAGGAACTAATTCATCCAACACTCACTTTAACAACCAAAACAACAACAACACTTTACACAAATCCAGATTCTGGACTAGAAACAAAAACATTGTTAATGAGGGAGGAGTTGATGCTAATGATACAAAGTCCAAACAACCAGTATTATCTTTATCAGGTAATCCAAAATTTAACAAGAATAAAAGAAGTGTTAACCAAGGCACTAACACTTATCCACAAAATACCAATCAGAAACCTTCAAATTCAAACACCAACAACAATACCCAAGGAAACAACACTAACCAAGGGAATAATACAAATCAAAGAGGTAACACCAACACTTTCCCAAATAGACACATCTACACACCATTGTGGCAAACCTTGGAATTAGCATTCTGAGAACTCCTGGAAAACAAGATTATCACATTGCCAACTATAAACAACTTTGAACCTCAGATCAAACCACCTTGGTGAAATGACTCGCATTTTTGTGATTTTCATCGAAACAAAGGACATCATACAAATGATTGCATGAGGCTTAAGAATATTGTTCAAGATGTGATCGATAGAGGGGATTCAATGGTTGATGGTCTCAAAAAAAATGGTGATCATGACGTCTTTAAAAATCCTCTTCCAAATTACAAGAAGGAAGGAGCTTCATCATCGAACGATACGCGGGGAGCTTGCATAAATCATCTCTACAACAACACCATCAATCACAAATCAACAGATGACAACCAGATAAATGTCATAAATATCAAAGACAAACAATACCATACATCAATCAATATGACAACCAGAGCTCAAAAATACGTCTTGAAAGGGCATACATCAACATCGACCACTATCCCCAAGACTCAATATGATTCGGTTAATCAACTGGAGAGAACTCCTGCTCAAATATCCATACTCAAGTTACTCGAACTCAACTCAACTCCCCACGGGACGTTCCATTGTTCTCTATCTCATAGGATCCCTCAAGTCAATTCCTTTGCTATTAGATCACTAAGAAAAGTGACTTTAGGAATGAAAACTCCAAGAATGAGGGATGTTTGATCAACTTAATATGAATGCATTCCTAGTTATGCATGATATTAAATCTAATATGATTTAAAATAGCATGGATATGATGATAAGATGACAGATTAGTAAAACCTATCCTAACATGATATACTAGTCTAATATGAAAGTGCTATGATAATGGAAATGCTTCTTAAAATGCTTATTAAGATGATTTATATTCAAGGAGAGGCTAAATGCTTGATTTAAGATGATTATAGATTAGATGCATGCAACTTGGATATATTTAGAAAAATGTCTATAAGTTTGATACTAAAGACTTAGATTATGAAAATGAGAGAATGAGAGCTCTATTTATAGGAAAAATAGGGAAATGGATGGTCAAGATTGGATAATCATAACAAGGGCCAAGATTGAAAGTTATCAATCCATGTTTACAATTCTCACCAATGAAATGGTGACAATTGTCAATAAAAGATTGCTTGAGAAGACATGATGGTCACCTTAGGAGGTAAGGGTTAAGGTTAGGTTAAGGTTATCCATTGGATAAAGCTTTTACCCAAAGGATAAACTTTTGTGCAAGGGTTAAAGGGATATTGATAGGACTCACAGATTAGATCCCTACAGGTCACAGTGCAACATGTACAGGTATAGGTACTAGCACAATAGCGCCAGATTACACAGATTATGGCAGAGCGGGATACAGAGAGAGAGCATTGGGTTCAAGCAAAGGAGATGGTATCAATATCTGTACTTTAAAAATTATCTATGTATTAGGCTTCTCTTAACAGTCTATTGATCCACACAAAAAGATCACCATCAAGGCCTATGATGATGAAGAAAGATCATCCAAAGGAATAGTGATACTACCTATTCAGGTAGGACCGATACAAAGGGACACTATGTGCCAAGTCTTAGACATAGACTTAACATACAATATTTTATTGGGTTGTCCTTGGACACATGAAATGCAAGCATTGACATCAACTTACTATCAGTGTGTCAAATTCCCATATAATGGACAGGAGATTTCCATCTATGCTGATAATAATCCCTTTCAACATTACAATTCTATGGGGACAACTCAAGATAGTCTGGTTCCACACAACCAGGAAGCTTCATCTTCCTCAGTAATAGATCATCATCAAGAAATGCTCGTCTTTATTCATGGAAGAATACTCTTTCGAACCCATGTGTCTATCCAAATTGCCAACATCACCAAAATCTCATTGAAAACCTTCTGCATGGACACATAAAACAACACAGCTCATCACCAAGTTTGATGGCAAATTTATCCAGTTGGGCACACTAGCACATGAATCAGAAGATAAAGATATCCCTAGTTGGCTACACAAGGATGAGGGAGAAGTCAAAGCTGCTACTTTGGAGGTAGTCATACCAACACAACAGTATGGAAAAGTATTCTTGATCATGCAATGGATGGGATACAATGACAAAGGACCTATAGGCAAGCATCAAGAAGGCATTACAAAACCACTAGACCCTCCATAATTTTCTCGAGATAAAATAGGACTTGTGTGTGTAAAAAAGTGAACTTGTAGCTGCAAGCACAACACTTCAATTAAGTCATTATATGCATGGTTAGTAATCAATAAGAAATAAACCATAGCAAAGCGACTAATTGCCTTCTAAAAGATGCGAGTATAAGATTGCTCTCAGATTTTTATAAGCAATACCAGTGACTAGACTACACCAAGACGAAGGGTTTAATCTATATGATATTAAGCTATATGGATGCAAGATGGATGAGTAATTCAAGCAAATTCAAACAACAATGCATGCAAGCAATAATGAATGTAAAATGGATGCAATTAATCTAAAAAAGCACAATGATTTCAATGACTCTAGAGCAAAATTAGCGTGATAATAATTTCCAAGCGTGTTCTCAAAAATCTCTAGGGTGAATTGGAATGAGAGCTGAAGACTGAATTTATAGAGAATTACAAAAAAAACTCAATTTAGGATTAATTGAAAATAATTGAGAAATTAGGTTGAGTTAACCTTGAGATAGATTCCAATTATAGTTTAATTGAAATGCATTCAAATTAGAAGTCCAAGTTGCATTGAAAAATAATAATAAATTAGTTCCATGCATATCTGATAAAAATAGATAATTCTTCAATTTAATCAAGAAAAGAGTTTTCTTAATGCAATTGAACTTCTTTTTCTGAAAAGCTTTGAGTTCCAATTTTAGAGAATAATTCAACAATTCAATTAAATTGCTTTTCTGATTTCAAGTTCTAAATTAAGAAAAAGAAATAATATCTCAAGTTTGATTTCTCTCTCAATTCAATTCTTTTTTTTTTTACTTTTGTTTTGTTTCAATTCAACTCTTTGTAATAAATTAATTCATCTTTTGTAATAAATTAATCATTTCGCATGATTGAATGGCAAATTTATTAATTAATTAAATATGCAAAGATATTTAATAAATTAAAATGGGATAATTGATCAAAATGATTATTCTTGAAATAATTCAATTAATTAAATAAATATTTAATTAATATTGAGTGGTTGATTTGCCATGTGAGTTTTGATAATTAAAGAATTAATAATGTGCTCAAGATTGATTTAATTACCTTTGGTTAGGACCTTGGTGATGTTGTTGAGATTAGGGGCCCATGGTTTAGATGACCAATTTTAGGGTATTACATTTGCCCCTCTTTGAATTAATGTGCGAGCAGCGCTTTGATTCAAAGAATGTGTGATGTCTAGGAGATGCCAGTTCTGAACTTGATTGATCATGAACTAGATAAAAAGTGAGGTGTTAGCTTGATTCGAAGCAACAAAGCTAAATGAGGTCTGATTAAAGTGATACCGATCTCGAACTTGATTGAACTGAGGAACGATAGAAAACAAAGATACTGAACTTGAACTTGATTGCTCAAGAAGCGGATCTTACTGATCTAGAACTTGATTGATCTTAGATACAGTGAATGATGATAAAAATCGATCTTGAACTTGATTGATCAAGACACGATGAGCGAAGAATAAACCATCCAGCTTGATCAAGAAACAAATACTGAACACTTGCTTAGATTTGGAATGACCAAATAAACTCTCTAAACTTTTGATTGAGTTTAAACGAATAATCAGTTTGGTTTCAAGCGATGAAACTGATTAATGTTAAGAGATTAATTCAGATGAAAGACAAATATCAGCTTGATTTGAAGTGATGAAACTGATATGCCCCTAGCGATTGATTGATTCTGATGATCGAGAGATCTCAACTTGATGTGAAGCAATGAAGTTGAGATGCCCCTTAGCAATAAGGATTTTTTTTCTTTAATTGGAAAGATTTTGCTCGACTTGTGAGATGTGAAGTCATAAGGTCATGAGTATGCCCCCTCGGGAGCGAAATCGAAAGATAGCGAGGGTAGTTGATTATAGGCAATTGTTTGGCGAAAATAAGTTATTTGAGCACAAA
Organism: Cryptomeria japonica; assembly: GCF_030272615.1. Classification (NCBI taxonomy): domain Eukaryota; kingdom Viridiplantae; phylum Streptophyta; class Pinopsida; order Cupressales; family Cupressaceae; genus Cryptomeria; species Cryptomeria japonica. The sequence continues at coordinate 433,075,869 of NC_081414.1, forward strand.
TTGATTTTGAGGATTTTTCTGAAGATTTGGCAATGATTGAAGAGAAATTGAGCATAGAGTTGATTGGTAGAATTGAAATTGATATAAGATTCAATGTTTTGGAATAGAGCACAATTTGAAGAAAAAATGAGCATTTGATAAAAAAAAGCGCTAAGTGGTCAAAATTTTGAAATTGACATGCAAGATGATCCCGAATTTTGATTTCGATCCCGAAAATGGAATCAGAGCAGGCACATTAGCCAAGGGTACAATTTTCATGTCCATCGGAGCAAGTTGAAAAATTAGGTTTTAGGCTATATATAAGACAAAAGTGTCATTTTCAATTCATTTGAACCCTCCAAGTTTGAAAATTCAAAAAGCCTTCTGCGAAGAAAAATGGTGGTCCCAACTCGTCAGCATCGATTTGAGTGCCAGAGAAGACATAATCGACCTTGAAACTACGAGCTAGCGGTAAGTGATTGATCTTTAGCCTCTTTATGTTTCCAAATTTGAATTTTTTTGTGTATTTTTCACGTTTTTGACGGGTTTTAGGTCGGGTGTCTTAGTTTATCGTGCGAGACAGAATTCTGTCTCGTACGATAAACTAGCAATGTTTGTTTTATCATTTCAATCCATTAGAATTGTCGTACGAGAGCAACCCTTGTGTCGTACGACAGGTCGATTAAAAGACCATTTTATTGTGCGATGCATAAAACTTTGTCGTTTGGGGCTATTTTCTCGTACGAAGGCCATTCCTGACTCATACGAGATGTTGTTTAACTGTGTTTTGTCCTTCGGAAAACAATGACAATTTTTGAAAGTGTAAACATGAAATTTTGGTTTTGTATTTAACTTATTTGGATTTGCGTGATGTTTAACTTCTCTTGTAGGCTAATTTGGAATGTTTTCTGATGTTTGTTGTTGGGTTTTGCAGGTTTGTTTACCTCCTGTGCTCTTCAGATGTGTATATCTACCCACGATGGCTTTATTTCAGGATTTGTCTGAGGTTGAGCAGGCTCATGTTGATTTATGCGGCTTGGCTCATTTGATGAGGTTACCTGATATCCGTGTGAACCACGGGATGCTCACGACGTTGGTAGAATGATTTCATTCGGAGCATAATACCTTTCATTTTCCAATTGGGGAGTTGACCATCACTCCTGAGGATGTGTATAGGATTCTTCGTAACCCTTTTGCTGGGGATAAGGTGGACTATGATACCGCATTGTTACCTAGACTGCAGGCACTGAGGAATGTATTTAGGGATCTAGATATCTTGACTCGTTCTATGAGTTGGGATATACTGATGAGCAGGTACAGTGAGGAGTATCCGCTAGCATGTGTCTTAGCAGGTTTTATTGGGTGCTTTTTGATGTCAGACTGAGGGCAGCAGGGTTTCCAGAGCGAATGGGGCCGGATGCTCGAGCGAATGATAGAGTCCCCTCAGAGACTTGGCTGGGGTGCTTGCTTACTGGCCCACATGTATCGAGAGATGCATGAGATCGTTTATAGAGAGGGGCGGAGCATGGATGCTGGGGTGTACATTTTGTAGGTGTGGGCTTGGGAGCACCTTCTCGTGTGTCGGCCGATAGTAACAGACAGCAGGGAGCAAGGACAACTGGTCATCTTTAGATATGCTGGATATATTACGTAGCCCCATCTAGGCAAGACAAACTTCTGGAGACGGCAACTCGATGACTTGATAGCTATCATATGGCGACCATATAGAGGTTTAGAGACATGGGATGACTGGCAGGCAGTGCGTAGAGATCTATTTGTCACACGCCCACTAATTGGGAGATCGCAGACTATTGTGGAGCGATTCATTGTTTCACGAGTGATGAGGCAGTATGGCCAGCCTCAGGGGATCTCACAGGAGTTTACAGCATATGCTAGGTATGTTGACGAGGAGAGGCAGGGTTGGGCACCTAGGCTATCTTATGCCTTGGCTATGCAAGAGCTGACAGGTTTACACCGCTCGAGGTGGGATTACCTGGAGGATATAGCAGATGCGGGGGTATTGCCCTAGTACAGGGATTATTTGCAGCAGCATCCATTCCCTCAGTTTACAGATCCTGGAGAGCATGCTCCTCATATTGAGGATGTGGAGGATGATGCCCCCGCACTAGCACAAGGATAGACACAGAGACAGGGCCAAAGACCAGATGCTCCACGATAGACTGGTGGTGATCCTAGTGCCAGCAGCAGCGGAGTGCGAGCTGACATTAGATAGTAGAGGGGTGAGGGTGGATCCCTTGGGAGAGTAGGCGTGAGGTTGGGTGGGGGAGAGGAGGAGCGAGCAGCTCTGAGGCAGGTCCGTCAGCGGCGAGAGGAGCAGGGTGGAGCCACAGGTGGAGATGGTGGTGGAGATGGCGGCGGAGAGCCTGCGAGAGAGCAGGGGGCTGACACGAGTCGATCGATGAGAGCACGTCTTGCAGAGCTACAGTCATAGTTGTTAGTGGCGCAAACTCAACTGGCAGAGCGAGACTGACAGCTGGTCGAGGTGAGGACTGAGCGTGATCACCAGATTGCGGCTATGAGAGCAGATTCTAGAGCAGAGATAGAGTCTCTACGACAGGAGGTCCTTCTCCAGAGTAGTAGGGCATCTTATTATGTAGCCGCGTATAGTGATGTAGTTCCTGTTGCACAACAGGTGCAACCTTATTCGCAGTATATGGCCAGATCGGAGGGAGCGCGAGCACCTCGACAAGATCCCAAGCATCAGGCTCCTCCTCTTCCACCAGGTGATGAGGGAGAGGGTGCCAGCTAGATGATTCTTTTTTTAGCTCGAATATTTTTTTTGTAGACACACCCATTTTTTTGTAGCCTATACGATTCTTGCTCTGATGGGAGTTTGTACATGTCATTGGACATCATTTTGTACTCTTAGACTTGAGATGATTTTTATATATACAAGATCCGATTTGACTTCATTGTACTTGTGTCAATTCGATTATGAGATGTTTCTATATGCTTTATTCTATATGAATGCATTTCTTTTTCAGCATGAATGTATGTATTACAAATGATAATGGATGTCTATGTTTTTGTGTTTTTTTTATATGCAAATAAATGAATGAAAATAAACAGTGTAATTTTTTTTTATTTTCTATGTAATAAGATGAATACAAATGATTAATAATAAAATGAATGAATCTATATGAAATGTTATGTATGCAGCTAAACATCTCAAAACACAAGTACTCGATCGGAGAAATAATGATAAATAGACCACTTAGCGTAAGAAATGGTGATGCTTTCAGCTCTCATTTTGAAGATAAAGAGATTATTATTATCACACCAAAATCACCCTAGATTCACTAAAATGCAGAATGAAATGCAAAATGATATGCAAAATGCAACCTAAACCTAGTCACTGGATTTAAAATACTTAAGATTCATCACTGAGCATAACGAACACAACAGGCAAGGTAGAGTTCCTTTCTTTTTCAATGTGCAATATTAATTATCTTGTCCACAATGACCCTTTTTTTGTTCATATCTTTGGACAGATTTCACAGGGACCCGAATTGCATCATAAAGAAATTCCCTCAAAACAGACAAAGAAATGACATGGACCTCCCTGTAGCATACAAATAAGCGGAGTCGAGGTATGTGAGGCGATTTCACCTTAATGTGAAGGCTCTTATCATAGACACCCAACTAATTTATATGTTTCCAGATCATCGGGATCATTCCTACAAGCAGAAAACAAAGAAAATATTATGCCCCCAATCCTTGCACCTCTTAGTCAATATAGACTTCCTCAAGTTACTCAGGGGGATAATAATCGAAAACCAATATAAAAGACAACATACAAAGAAAATTTTCCATTCATAGCTCAAACTGTTTAGTAATTGTTCTTCGTTATGTTGTTTTGCTTGTGAACTCAGTGATAAAAACTCTGTAGTAGTCGGGAGATAGGTGACTGACTCGAAGTGGCTGACCAGGTTTCACTGACAGAATAATGACTTGGTTGACACTGCTTAGGATATGTAATGTGCTCTGTCGAGTAACCTAAGACTAGGACATTGATCTGTTTCAAGTCATGAGGGTTCCAATGAACCAGGATGTCACAAAAGTGACTGAAAATATGTACAAGCGAAAGCAAAAGATACTTGAAAGCGGGAAATGCCAACGTTGCGTTGATAGATGGAGCACTTGAGTACAAGAGGCGCCTGTTTGCCAGGTTTTCACCTGTTTGACAGAGAGTCATCATCATTTTTATTTTTTTTACCAAGGTGCCTGTTTACCAGGTTTTCACCAAGGCATTTTCTCTTTTACATTTTTTTTTTTTCTTTTTTCTAATTTTTTTTGCATTTTATGATTTTTCCATTTTTTTTTTTCAATACTTTTCCAATTTTTAGGATTTTTTTCAGGACCTTTTCAGCTGTACAGTTTGTTGGAGCAGAGAATGCTAAGTAAAGAATCTTTTTAGGTGGATGGTGTTAATCGGTTCTCGGAGCTGTTCTCCTTCCGATGTTGAGAGTTGATAGGCACCAGAGCCGAAGACTGCAGTAATGATATAGGGACCCAGCCAGTTGGGTTCAAACTTTCCTTTGTTGTCTCGAAACTATTGATTTTTTGGATTTTCTCTCAGAACTAGGTCACCAACTTGAAATTCTCTTTGTCAAACTTTCTTGTTATACCCTCTGGACATTCTCTTCTGATACACTCTAAGATGATCAAACACCACTTATCGACGCTCATCCAGCAATTCGAGTTCTTGCAATCTAGATATTCTACGATCTTCATCAGTAACAAGACCTTGCAACAAAACTCTTAGAGATGGTATTTCTACTTCAATAGGTAATATTCCTTGGGACCTATACACCAAAGAGAAAGGTGTAGCCCCGGTAGGTGTTCTGATACTTGTTCTGTAAGCCCATAGTGCCGAATTGAGCTGCAAATGCCAATCTTTCCCAGATTTGTTCACTGTTCTGTGCAAGATAGTCAATAGGTTTTTGTTAGACGCCTTGGCTTGTCCATTACCTTGAGGGTAATATACTGATGACCAGTGTTGCTTTATTTTGAATTTCTCACAAAGTTCATCCAGGTCTTTATTCTTGAACTGTCCTCCATTATCAGTCATGATGGACGAAGGTATCCCATACCTGCAAATTATATAGTTTAGGATGAATAAGGCGACTTGTTTACCAGTTGCTTTGATGAGCGAAATCGCCTCTACCCACTTGGTGAAATACTCAGTGGCCATTATGATGAATTTATGTCCATTGGATGAAGCAGGATATATCTGACCAATGAGATCAAAGGCCCATTGCTAAAAAGGCCAGTGTGTAATGAATGGTATGAGATCCCTCGCCAGGGCATGTATGAGATTTCCATGAAGCTGACATTTCTCACAAGTCTTAGCAAATTTTATGGAATCTTTTTCCATATCTGGCTAGTAGTAGCCAGCCCGTAATAGTTTCTGCGCTAAAGTAAAACCATTCGAATGAGATCCACAAATACCTTCATGGACTTCCGATAATGCACGTTTTGATTCTTCAGTTTCTAGACATCTAAGCAAAGTACCGTCCAAACCTCGTCTAAATAAATCGTTAGCTATGATAACATATCACAAAGCATTTCGAGTTAGGTTTCTTTTCTCATTACGAGTAAGCTTTTCAAGGATAATTTGGTCACAAAGATAGGAATAGATGTGGCTGTATTGGGATGAATCGTGTCCAATAATAGAACAGACTATTTGGGTCTCAGGAGAATCATAAGCAGGGTAATATAACTCTTCCACCAGGAAATCAAAACAAAAATTGGACTCCTGTAGCTCAGGTATAGATGCCAAGGTAGCCATAGCATCTGCTGCTCTATTCGCTGATCTAGGAATTTGTTGGAATGATACAAAAGTAAAATACTTCTTGAAATCATCTACCATCCTCTTGTAAGGCATCAATTTCTCATCCCGAGTCTGATATGTATCGTTTATTTGATTGATGACCAGCTGAGAATCTCTATAAATATATAATTCAACAACCTTCCATTCAATGGCTAGTTTTATTCCATTTATCAGTGCTTCATATTCTACAATGTTGATTGTACAAGGGAATAGAATCTTATAAGACTTTGGAATTGAGTACTTCTGAGGAGTAATGAATAGTATGCCAGCACCTGAACCATTTTGAGTAAAGGACCCATCAAAGAACATCTTCCAGGGTTGTTGAGTAAGATGCATTATTGATTCATCTGGGAACTCAATGTGTAGTGGTTGAGTATACTCAAGTGGAGCTTCAGCAAGTTGATCAGCAATTACCTGTCCTTTTATGGCTTTGCATTCCACATATTCAATGTCAAACTCTGTAAGGATCATTACCCACTTTGCCAATCGTCCGGTGAGTGTTGCTTTATTAAGAAGATACTTGAGTGGATCAATTTTGGCCACCAACTTGACTAAATGTGCGAGCATATAGTGCCTCAGTTTCTGTGATGCGAAGACTAATGCCAAGCATGCTTTTTCTATTATACTGTAGTTCATTTCATAAGACACCAATGTCCTACTAATGTAATAAATAGCTCTTTCCTTTTTGTTGTCATCCTATTGCACCAGAAGTGCCCCCAATGATGAATCAGTTGCTGATATGTATAAGATTAATGGTTTACCTTGAATAGGTGGCATCAATATTGGTGGATTTGACAGATACTCTTTGATTTGCTGAAGATGTTGTTCACATTCTTGATCCCAATTGTATAATACGCCTTTCCTTAGTACCTTTGTAAAAGGTTGAGCTTTGTCTGCTAGTTGAGAAATAAATCTTCTATTGGATTGGAGACGTCCCTGTAGAATTCTCATTTGACTGATGTTCTTTGGAGGAGGCATTTCCATTATAGCCTGGACCTTCTCTGGATCAACCTCGATGCCCTTCTTTGAAATGATGTAGCCAAGTAGTTTACCAGATGTCACTCCGCATGCACACTTCTTTGGATTTAATCGGAGCTTGAACTTTTCCATTCTGTCAAGTATAGGACCTAACTCTTGAATATGCGTTGATCTTTTCATAGTCTTCACTAAGGTGTCATCAACATAATCTTCCATATTCTTATGCATCATGTCATGAAAGATAGTTGTAACTGCTCTTTGATAGGTCGCTCCTGCGTTCTTTAACCCAAATGGCATAACGTTCTAGCAAAAGGTTCCCCATGCATAGGTGAAAGTTGTCTTTTCTTGATCTCTAGGAGCGATTTTAATCTGATTGTAGCCGGAGAATCCGTCCATTAGTGAGTACATCTCATACCCAGCTATCATGTCGACTATCATATCAATATTTGGCAATGGAAAGTCATCTTTTGGACATGCTTTATTGAGATCTCTAAAATCTGTACAAACTCTGATAGATTTATCTGCCTTTGACACAAATACTATGTTGGAAATCCATTCAGCATAATCTATCGCTCTGATAAATCCAGCTTTGAGTAGTTTCTCTAGTTCAGCTTTGACCAATAGTGCGACATGCGGGTGCATCTTATGAAGTTTTTGTTTAACTGGTTTTACTCCTGGTGTGATTGAGAGATGGTGCATAATGAGATCAGGATCCAAGCATGGCATATCAGAGTATGTCCATGCAAAATTTATTTTCTTCTCTAGGAATAGCTGAGTGAAATCCTTCAATTCCTCTGCTGATAGTGATTGAGCTACGTGAATAATTTGTGGTGTGTCTTGATTCCCGATATTCATTGGCTGAGTTGGCTCGATCAATATGGAAAACCGCTCCTAAAAATGACTGGGTAGTATACCAAGTATCTCACCTTCAGGTGCCTCAAAGAGGTTTTCACCTTTAGGTACGTCCTTTGTTTTCTCTTTTTTAGATTCTGACACCGCCACAATGTGGTTTTCGCCATCAGATATTTTATTTTTATCTTTCCTATTTTTGTGACTAAGATACTTGATATCCTCTTTAGTCATATTTTCACTCCATTCACTGGTGGAAGAGTTAATAGGTTCGACTGCATTGAGATAATAGGATAATGTATAGTCATTGGCAAAAATAGGTATATCCATGGGTTGATTCTGTAAAGTACAGTCAATCAATTCGGGATGTATTAGGGACAAATTTTGGATAGGTTCAAGAGCGTTCATGGTATTGTTATCACAGCTGCGGATCGAAAAGTCAAGTTCCAGAATGATACCTTGCATAAGTGTCTCGAGACCAGGAAGAGTCAGATCATGATTATTAAAGTTCACGTTAATATTTAATCGATCTAATCCAATAGGCATATTTATAACATCATTGACTAAGTCGAACTGGACATCATGTCATGGTTTAACAACAATAAGACTAGTAGGCAATTTTTCATTGTTTGTATCAGATGATTTAGAATTTGAGGATGAGTGGGTATCATCATGAACATGACTGTCATTAGAGTCATCAGAATCATCAGAGTTATCAGATGAAGTTTCCAAGTCTCTTTCAGGTGATTTAGTAAGCATATGTATGGTATCAATACTAACATCTTTAATGCTAGAAATTCCTTCATATTGTAGTTCATTTATCATTTGTATCTGACACACCTGTTGACATGGTCTCATTGTTTCTATGACTTTCTGTCGTCTACTCCATTCAACTTCTTCTGGACTGACAACTAGTTCTTGTTCTGCAGCTTCTAACTCTGCCTGTGTAGTGCTATAACTGATTTGTTCTGTTTCAAGATAAGGACACATAGATGAGAAGCTTTCTGGTATTGTTCCTTCTTTCAATGCTTGTTCATAATTTGCTTGCCTCTTTTGTCTAATTTCTTGTATTTCCTTCTCTAGTTTTAGGCGCATCAACTCTTGAGTATCATCTATGACACCACTAGATTCTTCTAGAGTTTCTGTAGTAGATGTGTCTGAAAGATAGTCAGGACCCCATTCATACTCATTTGAATCAGTCTTTGAATCATCTACCTGTTGCCTATCAGTATATGTGACTGGAACTTTTAATGGTGCAAACAATTCTCTGATTCTTACAAATTCATCTCTTATATCTTTAGGAACCTCAACTTCTTGTATTATCATAGCTGATACCGTTGAAGCTTGAGCACTGACTATTTCTTCTTTCTTGACTGTTGATTCCTCTCTCTCTTTTCTACACTCTTCTTTCGTTTGTTTAGCGTTTGCTTCATGTAATATTAAAGGCGATATTTTTTTCAAGCCTTTAGATTTAGAAACATGTTTTTGTTCTGATGTCTTTTTAGGATTGTATCCCAGTCCAGCTTTATCATGTGTGGATTTGGTTTGTAGCTGAATTGGTTCAATAATACCTTCTTTTTGTTTTCCCAAAGGACCAGTACCTGAGTACCCCATGCGCTGAATCATTTTGTAACCACGACCATACTAGTTTGAGGAAATCTCACAATGTCGTACCTCCTCATTTGGACTATCTTCCTTATAGAGCCAGTTAAGCATAGCATCCTCTTCTATTTCATCTGCCAAGGAGGTAGAAGACTGTATAAAGAGACCATCATATATAGTATTCGGAGCTGGAGTTTGTGTTCTCATAGCCTCTGATGGCTTGCCTAACTATTTTGGCAATGGAGGAAGAGAAACTAATGATAATACCGGTTCTATCTTGTAGCTATCCATACCGATATTTGTAATCTTCAATCTCTTTTCTAAGTCTTTTATCAATGTTTCTAGATCTTCATTTGGAGAGGCTGCCCTATTATGAGGCACAAAAGTATCTGCACCTTTTGTCAATGCATTACAGATGACATTTGTATCAGCCGGAATATTGACTTCAGCTCCATTATAAGGAAACTTTAAGCATTGGTGATATGTTGAGGGTACTGCCTTCATTTCATGAATCCATGGCCTGCCCAGCAATATATTGTATGACAATGGAATATGGAGAACCTGGAAAAGGACATCTCTCTCTACCGGTCCCACTTTGATTGGTAATGATACCAAACCTTTGGAGGTCCTCTCTTCTTCATCATAGGCTTTAATTGTTATTTTCTTGCCTGGATCAATGACATTTTTAGAGAATCGTAGCTGTGTAAGCAGATGATAAGTACAGATATTCAACCCCGCGCCTCCATCTATCAAAACACATTTAACTCTGTGTTTGTGGATCATGGCTTCAATATGCAATGGCTAGTTATGTGGATGATTTAATGAGTTTTCATCTTCCTCAGAGAAGGTCAAATAGTGAGGTGAAGTCAGATGACCCACCATAGACTGAAACCAATCAATGTCTAAATCTTTTGGAACGTTAGTAGTGAGCAATGCTTTGTGTAGAATTTCCTTGTGAGCAGATGAGAGTTGTAGCAATTCAAAAATTGAAATTTGAGCATTTTTCCTTTTCAACTGTTCAACCACGTTGTATCCAGAGGATGATGAGGAGGTTAATCTTTTAAATTTGTCCAAGGTTGATTCCTTTTGTTTATTTGGCACAACTATCAGATTTGATGTTTCTTGAGCCAGTTTGGAAGAGCTAGCTCCTTGGAGGGTGACTTTCTTTTGAGATCTGGTCAGAGCTTTTGCATATCGTGATTCATTTGGTTTATCTTGAACTATAATCACATTGCAATATTCTGAGTGTGAAGGTTCAATCATGTTGATAATGTTGTCCTGGCTGGCATAAGCATAATTTACCTTGGCACCTCCTTTGGTCTTTGAGGAATCACCTTGTTCATAAGCAGGCAAAGGGTCTTTAAATGCTTTATGATCAACATTGGTTGGGTGATTCCCAACAACAACTTTACCAACGTCTATGAGATCCCGATTCTCATGTTTTAGCTTCATGCAATTGTTTATGTTATGACCCTTATTCCGATGGAAGTCACAGTATTCATTTTCTCTCCACCATCTTGGTTTGACATCTGGATCATATGGTTTGGAGTTATCTGGTAGTGTTATCAAGTTGTTTGCCAATAGAGTTTTGAAAGCTGACTCATATGATTCTTCAAGAGGAGTAAAATCATGCTTAGGTCTGGAAAGCCATGACTTTTCTTTGAACCATTCCTTTGTTTTCTTTGGCTAATTTTCTATTGCAATTTCAGCGGCTTTAAGCACTTTTGTACCACTAGCTAGGTTGAATATTGTTGATTTTGAGTTGGTTTTGATAGTGTCTACTACTCCATCATTAACAACATTCTTGTTGTTGTCTTTGGCAAATTTCCAATACTTGTTCTTCTCTTTAGAACTAGATCCTGTTTGTGTTTCTTTCCAAGGTGTGATATCTCCCTTTTTTATGAGCACATCTTCCATTTGAATGGCATTATCTACCATTTTGTTAAATGATGGGTGTACTTGCATTTGTATGCTATATTTCAGTTCGGGGACCAAGTTATTGACAAATATATCCTTTTTCTCAGAGTCTGGGATAGGTCGTGGGTACCTAGAGAACATCCTTCTCCAGCGTTGGAGAAAAGTAAGAAGAGGTTCCCTTGTTTTCTGTTGAGTATTACAAAGATCGATCATAGTCACAGGATGTCGAATGTTGTATGAGTATTGTTGTAAAAACAATTGGATTAGTTCTTCGAATGTTTTTATTCCTTTGGGTAGACTTGAGAACCATTCCATTGCTTGACCCCCTAAACTCCTTGGGAAGAGACACATAAGGTACGTTTGTTCATGCATGAATTCCATACAAGCAACACTAAATTCCCTAACATGATCTTGAGGATCTGAGGTACCATCATATTTATCAAATTTTGGGATTTCCACTCGTGAAGGGAATGGAGGCATGTGTAAATTCTTGTCAAATGGGAAGGGACATATTGCTTCCAGAGAATATTGGTTCGGGGAATTGTCCTTATTCTTCAGCTATGTGAACTTTGTTCACAAAGCTATTAACTGTTTGTGTACCATGAGTATAGGTGAGTCTTTCCTCTTAGTAACAAGTGTCTGAACATCATATCCAACAGGAAGTTTAGCACTTTGATTTGCTAGTTCTAAGAAATAGTCTTCCTTTTCTCGGATCATGATAGTTTTCATCATTATTCTAAAGTCTTTGTCTTTCTGACAGTCAAGGATTTCTTTTTCTGGAGGTTCAGCAGCTTCATCAGTCTCACTTGATGATGAGGAGTCATTATGATTTTCAGGAATATTATGATCGTTTTTGTTTCCATCATTGTATTCTGTCTCATGTATAGTGGGAGATTTCAATTCATCAAAAATCGGTCCACCTGATGACGATGGTATGTCAGTTAGAGGATCCTTCACGTAGAATGGATTATCTTGATAAGTGAAGGTTTGTTCTTTGTCTTTGGCTTTTGTCTTACGAGAACTCTTGGTTTGAATAGGCATTTTTATGGATTAGTGTGACCTAGAGTTGTTTTGTGATGCAGAGGTCAAGATCAATTTCAGAGCTAGTTTGTTTGGTTTAGCGTATTCTTTTGGGAGAAACAACTGAGATTTTGTCTGATTTCAGGAACGATCTATCCTGTCTAAGACATTTTCCTGGGTTGATTCTAAAATTGTAACTAAGATTCAGTCTAATTTAGGAGCGATATATCCTATGTAAGACGTTATCTAAGTGACTTGAGTTTGATAGGTAGTTTTGATTGAACTAGCTGAAGGGTGATCGACCAAATCGTGCAACAAAAAATGGCAGAGGTACACTATCTTGATCTGTTTTATGCTCAGGAAAATGATAACCGGTATTATGTTCATTGTAGACTGTGTTTTTGGCAATTTTGAATGTTCTGTCTGACAAAACCAGAGACTCGTACGACTGGGTTTTCTGAACCGGATGACAATTTATCAGTTACAGGATGACAAAATTTCTGGTTCGTATGAGTTGTTGTCTTATACCGTACGACTGATGGGCATGTGCAGGACGACAAAAGACTGAGATCGATTTTGTCTCGTACGAGACAGAATACAGTGCAGGATGATGAATGATTTAGACTCGTACGATGGAGAATCTACTTTAGAATGACAATTGAGTAGATTCATACGACACAGGACTGGTGTAGCACGATAAATTAGCAGACTCGTACGACTGTTCACAGGGCAGAGACTAAAAATTTTGAGTTTTCTGACTGTTGAGTATGACCAACTAAGTATGACAAATTCTGAGATGGACTGATTTTCGACTGGGATTGACACAGACAGAGTTTCGACTTAGGATGGACTAGTTTCTGACATGGGTAGAGTTTCGACTTACTGAGTTGTTTCTGGTCTTCACTGATTTTTGGTATTTCAGTTTTTTTGTTTCAAGGATGAAAAACACAGAAAACAAGTAGTATTTATAGTGACTTCAATCATAGCATGCAAACCCTAAGGAATTTGGTGAGGAAAGAAAACCTTTGCTTGTAGACTCAGGTACACACCCAATAGCTAATCAGAATACGGCCGCTAAGTCTCACGCAATGGATTCTCAATGCCGTATTATCTGACTCCAAATGCTAATGGGGGCATGAAATGACAAGTATCTTGGGAGAGTTACTATCTCTCTTGCACAAAGATTATCCCCCTTTCGGAGATGAACCAGGTAGCTTCTAATTTTAAATTGGATTTAGTCAGGGATCCGTTAGGCACGTCGAGGTATAAACTCAATTAAGAGGTCTCCCAGCCTTGAAAACCAAGGTTTAATATACCCGAAGGTACAGAGGAGAGCTATTCCCGAGCACTGCCGTTGACTTGATTTTCATCAAATCACGTTTATTTTATAGTGGGTTGGAGTACTTGGCATCTAGCCATTCCCACTTAGGTCGTTCCCCTCACACCAGCTGTAATGGCTTTAAGAGTTTTTCAACCCCTCGGGAGGGCAGGCCTGCTAAAGATGTACAAATCTCAAACAAAGAAAAAGCTTCAAGGGTCTGGATTTCTGATTGTCTAGAAAAAGACAAGAGCATACTCTCCTACCTCTCAGAATCTTCTAAAAGCACAAAAGACAGATTTGTTCTTTAACCAAATAGAAAGTTAGGTTCCTAAAAATGAATTTAAAGAATACACAATGTTTAGTCGATTATCCTTAGGCAACCTGCAAAGACAACGAATTAGTAGTCATATTGTCTTTGTGCGACAAGTAATATTCTTCGACAAGTGTTCTGTAAAAACTAGTTAGGCTGTGAAAAACTCTGAGACAGACAGATAAACAGTCAAGGTCAATCGTTAGAAATGAAAAATATGAAATTTTGCCTCCTTTACCAGAAAATACAGAATCGTACAACAAAGTCTCGACTCGTACGAGACAAGATACAGTATAGTACGAGACCAGATTGCTGATGATGTTGACTCGTATGACAGATGATTACTACTGGTACGACAGAGGATCTGCTCTTATGACAAAGTTTCTACTCGTAGGATAATATGTTTGTAATTCATGCGACACCTGCAATTTGTCATTTTAGCGTGTGGGAATTGTCGTTCGATATGTACGGACGAAAAACCAAAAAATCTGAAACCTGGAAAATAAGAAAAAAATAAAGCAATTAGTCTTGGAGGCCGAAAAAAATGTAGTCTTCGGGCCCCACGGTGGGCGCCAGAGATGTGTGTGTGAAAAATTGAACCTGTAGCTGCAAGCACAACACTTCAATTAAGTCATTATTTGCATGGTTAGTAATCAATAATCAATAAGAAATAAACCATAGCAAAGCGACTAATTGCCTTCTAAAAGATGCGAGTATAAGATTGCTCTCAGATTTTTATAAGCAATACCAGTGACTAGACTACACCAAGATGAAGGATTTAATCTATATGATATTAAGCTATATGGATGCAAGATGGATGAGTAATTCAAGCAAATTCAAACAACAATGCATGCAAGCAATAATGAATGTAAAATGGATGCAAGTAATCTAAAAAAGCACAATGATTTCAATGACTCCAAAGCGAAATTAGCGTGATAATAATTTCCAAGCGTGTTCTCAAAAATCTCTAGGGTGAATTGGAATGAGAGTTGACGACTGAATTTATAGAGAATTACAAAAAAAACTCAGTTTAGGATTAATTGAAAATAATTGAGAAATCAGGTTGAGTTAACCTTGAGATAGATTCCAATTATAGTTTAATTGAAATGCATTCAAATTAGAAGTCCAAGTTGCATTGAAAAATAATAATAAATTAGTTCCATGCATATCTGATAAAAATAGATAATTCTTCAATTTAATCAAGAAAAGAGTTTTCTTAATGCAACTGAACTTCTTTTTCTGAAAAGCTTTGAGTTCCAATTTTAGAGAATAATTCAACAATTCAATTAAATTGCTTTTCTGATTTCAAGTTCTAAATTAAGAAAAAGAAATAATATCTCAAGTTTGATTTCTCTCTCAATTCAATTCTTTTTTTTTTTGACTTTTGTTTTGTTTCAATTCAACTCTTTGTAATAAATTAATTCATCTTTTGTAATAAATTAATCCTTTCGCATGATTGAATGGCAAATTTATTAATTAATTAAATATGCAAAGATATTTAATAAATTAAAATGGGATAATTGATCAAAATGATTATTCTTGAAATAATTCAATTAATTAAATAAATATTTAATTAATATTGAGTGGTTGATTTGCCATGTGATTTTTGATAATTAAAGAATTAATAATGTGCTCAAGATTGATTTAATTGCCTTTGGTTAGGACCTTGGTGATGTTGTCGAGATTAGGGGCCCATGGTTTAGATGACCAATTTTAGGGTATTACAAGACTGGGATATGGACATATCATACCCCCAAGGCAAAAACAAAATAAGTATCAAAAACCTCAGTGGAAAGAAAAGAAGAAATACAACGAGGACTCATGGAAAGAGGAACTGTACCAAGCAGTAGAAACAACAAGGAAGGAGTGGGAACACCAGGAAAAAGAGAAATGACAAGAGGAACTAACCATTCAAAGGGAAGAAGCATCTTATGAGAAAGTGCATCATGTACAAGAACCTATTCAAAACAAGGCAAAGTCACCTCCTGAAGAAATCACTACGACCCAAGGAGAAATAGTGTATGAACAAATGCAAAGGGTACAAGCAGGCTCTAATTCAGAATCAGAAAAAACTACAAGACTAGTATCAATTATTAGAGATATTTTCTCACCCTACAATGTAACTATCAGCAACACTGAAAGACTCTAGGACAATACTTCTGAAACTTATTCTAATGACTATGAATGGGGTAGTTGTTCAAATATTACTGAGGATGTCCTCGAAGGTTCTATACATTCACACACACCCCTTTCTCAGGAGGGCCAAGGTGCAGAGTCTCGCTTACTTGAATTCGGTCCACAACATATCTACAAAGCTAAGGAAAACGAGTAGCGGCACTATGAACAAGTCTACATGGAAGATGATACCATCGAAGACCTTGACAATATCATTAACCTAACGAACATCCCAGACAACCTTAATGATACCTCTATCATGACACTTACCGCAGCCGACCTCGACCCACCAAATGACTCTCTACTACTCGTATTTCCTAATTTGATAGACTGGAATGAACCTAAATGCCGTGAAATACCTATTTTTCTCGATGATGAATCCATTGTACATTACCTATGTACAGTCAACCCGAAAATAGGCTCTACTAATGAACAAAATAATGATATCTACAATCAGGAGGGTGCCAAGTCTCTCAGTCACAAAAATAAAAGAAACAGAGGATCTAATGTTGAAAACTAGTCAATGGCAACACTAGATCACAAAAAAGTCAAAATAAAGGATGCATCTGAGGGTGAAAACCTTTTCAAGGCACCTAAGGATGGGAGACTTGATACTCTTCCTAAACACTATCAGGAGTGATCACCCATATTTATTGAGCCAGCTCAATCAATAAACATCAGTACAAAAGCAACAACTAAAAACATACACCTAGCAGAATCACTGACAGAAGAGGAAAAACCAGAGTTTATCAGATTCTTCACAGAAAGGCAAATCAATTTTGCTTGATCCTATGTTGATATGCCTAGAATTGATCCAAACTTAATCATGCATCATTTATCTATTGCTCCAGGAGCAAAACCAGTCAAACAGAAGTTAAGAAAGATGAATCCGTGTGTAGCATTAATTGTCAAAGCAAAACTAAAGAAGTTATTAGACGTTGGATTCATTCGATCTATAGACTATGTTGAATGGATTTCAAACATTGTACCAGTTTCAAAACCAGATGGAAGCATCAGAAAATGCACAGATTTTAGAGATGTCAACAAATCATGTCCAAAGAATGACTTTCCTTTGCCCAGCATAGACATAATTGTGGACCTCACAGCGGGCCATGCAGTGCTATCATTAATGGACGGTTTCTCTGGCTATAATCAAATCAAGATAGCTCCAAAGGATCAAGATAAAACAATGTTCACCTGCCCTTGGGGAGCGTATTGTTGGAACGTCATGCCTTTTGGCTTGAAGAATTCTAGGGCAACTTATCAAAGAGCAATGATGACAATATTTCATGATATGATGTATACCTTCGGGTAAGTGCACAAAGATGGTGGTCAAAAGGGGGGGTATAAGTGGACACTTTTTTTCTGAAATCAGGTGAACCTGAACTTGGAGGCAAAATTTGAAAGTCATCCACTCAAGATATGAAGATAATCAAAGAACAAATATTGTAGTACTCTAAATCTAGTTTCCAAATTACTAAACATTTTCAAAATTGGATAAGATTAAGGGGGTCAAATCCTTTGCTCACAAAAAACTGACCCTGTTTTTTTTCTGAAAAACATAACATAGTGTCTGACGTGCGCATCAAAAAAGTCATAGTTAGATTTAGTATTTTGACAAATACTTTGGCAAAAAAATAGTTAAGAGTGAGCACTAGAATATGTGTACTTTTTTGTAATTTTTTGTTGATTATTTTTTTTAATGATTTTTCCAATCGAGCACATCCTGAAAAATTCGGTACCTGTTTGTGTGCGAAGCATAAGTTGCACTAAACAAATCGAAAATACAATTTATTTATTTTTACATTGTAAAGAATTAAGTGCACTACAATAATATATAATTTTTTTAAAATTTGGATACGTATATCAAAAGTTATTCAAAAAATGGTGCACCTATGTCTGTGAGAACTATGGAAACACTAGTAAAAGAAATTCAATAATAATATGTTATTATTGTTCAAATTGAAAACAAATTATATGGTTAGAAAGCTTAGAAGATGGGTGAAAATATGGTAGCAATTTTAGAAATACCCACTTTATGAAGTGTAAACCTGATAATAACAAAGTCGATAAACCAAGTTGATAAAATAAAACACGTCAAAAATGAGAGAAATGGAGGGAAATCAAACTTCCAATCCATAGCTTTGTCATCCAGGCCTATTTCCAAGCTGAAACAGTCAAAAGCGTGTATGAGGTACTTATGGTTTAAAAAGCGCGTACGGGGTACGTATAGTGTAAGTAGCGCGTACACGCTTGTTTCCCTATAAACAGTGCGTACACGCTATTGTATAATATGATATTCTATGTATAATATGTGTATATACATACCCATGAAATAAATCAAGTGTGTAATTCCTATAGTCACAATCGAGATCAGTCTTATAACCTTGCAAATTTAATAACATCATATGTTTTAGAACTTAGGCAGTAGTCTTAGGGTTAGGTCAAGCTCTTACACTTGCTTTTTAGTGAAGCCTCATTGTTTGTTCGCTTGGAGTCTCATTGTATGATGTTCTATTCATAACTTTAAATTTAATATATCATTTTATTAGCCCACCATATGACCCCTTATGTGTCATTAGAGGTCGTATTGTTTCCTAAGAGGTCATATGGTATCCTGTGACCCCTTAAGACCCCTCCTCTTTCCCTCCCCCTACTCTCCCCCTCTCCCTCTCTCTCTCTCTCCCTGTCCCTCCCTCTAACTCTCTCCCTCTCTCTACCTTCCCTCCTCTCTCTCTCTCTCTCTCTCTCTCTCTCTCTCTCTCTCTCTCTCTCTCTCTCTCTCTCTCTCTCTCTCTCTCTCTCTCTCTCTCTCTCCCTCTCCCTTCCTACATACCCCTTCTTCTCTCCCACCCCCCCTCTTCTCTCTCCCTCTCCCTCCCTCTACCTCTCTCCCTCTCTCTACCTTCCCTCCCCCGTCTCTCTCTCTCCCTCTCTCTCCCTCTCTCTCTACCTGCAATAGGTTTTTTAGAAGAAAACAATAGGTAGGAAGAGAAAGAGGGAGAGTAACATAGATGATGTCCTGTAGAATGATAGTGGTGGGTATGCAAGAGTTCCCATGTTGTTAGACAACGCCTGTCACCTAAAGGTATTTAAGTTTGTTGTATGCATGGAAATGGTAGTATATGATGATCATCACTTGTCAAATAGTTTGGAACGGTACATACCCATGAAAGAAATCAAGTGTGTAATTCTTGTTGTCACAATCGAGATCAATCTTATAACCTTGCAAATTTAATAGAATCATATGTTTTAGAACTTAGGCAGTACTCTTGGGGTTAGGTCAAGCTCTTACACTTTCTTTTTAGTGAAGCCTCGTTGTTTGTTCGCTTGGAGTCTCATTGTATGATGTTCTATTCATAACTTTAAATTTAATATATCATTTTATTAGCCCACCATATGACCCCTTAGGTGCCATTAGAGGTCGTATTGTTTCCTAAGAGGTCATATGGTATCCTGTGACCCCTTAAGACCCCTCCTCTTTCCCTCCCCTCTACTTTCCCCCTCTCCCTCTCTCTCTCTCCCTCTCCCTCCCTCCCTCTCTCTCTCTCTCTCTCTCTCTCTCCATACCGCTTCTTCTCTCCCACCCCCCTCTTCTCTCTCCCTCTCCCTCCCTCTACCTCTCTCCCTCTCTCTACCTCCCCCCCGTCTCTCTCTCTCCCTCTCTCTCCCTCTCTCTCTACCTGCAATATGTTTTTCAAAAGAAAACAATAGGTAGGAAGAGAAAGAGGGAGAGTAACACAAATGATGTCCTGTAAAATGATAGTGGTGGGTATGCGAGAGTTCCCATGTTGTTAGACAACGTCTGTCACCTAAAGAAATTAAAGTTTGTTGTATGCATGGCAATGGTAGTATATGATGATCATCACTTGTCAAACAGTTTGGAATGGTACATACCCATGAAAGAAATCAAGTGTGTAATTCCTATAGTCACAATCGAGATCAGTCTTATAACCTTGCAAATTTAATAGCATCATATGTTTTAGAACTTAGGCAGTACTCTTAGGGTTAGGTCAAGCTCTTACACTTTCTTTTTAGTGAAGCCTCGTTGTTTGTTCGCTTGGAGTCTCGTTGTATGATGTTCTATTCATAACTTTAAATTCAATATATCATTTTATTAGCCCACCATATGACCCCTTAGGTGTCATTAGAGGTCGTATTGTTTCCTAAGAGGTCATATGGTATCCTGTGTCCCCTTAAGACCCCTCCTCTTTCCCTCCCCCCTGCTCTTCTCTCTCTCTCTCTCTCTCTCTCTCTCTTTCTCTCTCTCTCTCTCTCTCTCTCTCTCTCTCTCTCTCTCTCTCTCTCTCTCCTCTCTCTCTCTCTCTCTCTCTCTCTCTCTCCTTCCCTCACTCCCTCTCCTCCACCTTCCCTCCCCCCTCTTCTCTCCCTCTCTCCCTCCCTCTACCTCTCCCTTCCCCCCATGTTCTCTCCCTCTCTCCCTCTCTCTCTCTCTCTCTCTCTCTCTCTCTCTCTCTCTCTCTCTCTCCCTCTCTCTACCTTCCCTCTCCCCTCTTCTCTCCCTCTCTCTCCCCCTCTACCTCTCCCTTCGCCCCATGTTCTCTCCCTCTCTCCCTCTCTCTCCCTCTCCCCTCCTCTCCCTCTTTCTCCCTCTCCCCTCTCCTCTCCCTCTCTCCCTCTCTCTCCCTCTCTCTCCCTCTCCCCTCTCCTCTCCCTCTCTCACCCCCCTCTTCTCTTCTCTCTTCTCTCTCTCTCTCTCTCTCTCTCTCTCTCTCTCTCTCTCTCTCTCTCTCTCTCTCTCTCTCCCCTCTCCCTCCTTCCCTCTCTCCCTCTCTCTCTCTCCCTCTCCTCTCTCTCCCTTCCCCCCCTCTTCTCTCCCTCTCTCCCTCTCCCTTCCTCCATACCCCTTCTTCTCTCCCACCCCTCTCTCCTCTCTCTCTCTCTCTCTCTCTCTCTCTCTCTCTCTCTCTCTCTCTCTCTCTCTCTCTCTCTCTCTCTCTCTCTCCCCCTCTACCTCTCTCAAGAGCGCGTATGAGGTACTGAAACTATTAGTTCCCTACCATGCCATAACTTTTTTAAGGCTTAGTAGCGCTATGCGATACTTATTACTCATAAGCGCATACGGGGTACTATTCCCATTATTCGTTACCCTGCGATAACATTTTTAGGCTTACTAGCATGTATGTGCTACTTATCAGCCCAGAATGGGAAAAAAGAATATTGTTGGGCTTGTCAACATTTTATGGTCTAACAGCACGTACGCGGTTTATAGACATAGTTTTAGTTGCCCAAGAGCCTCAACGACCTCAAAAAAAGTTTTTGAGGTCATTGAAGGCCCCACTGGAACTGTGTCTGCACTTCTATCACTATTGTATACATAAAAGTAAGTGACTTTTTTGTTTTTGCATGATTTCAAATGATTGAATTGTTGTTTTTATTAGTTTTTTGTTTTTGCATGGTTTCAAATGATTGAATTGTGATTGTTTAATAGTTTGATTCCAAAAATAGTGATAAGATGCATATTTATGGTTATTTATTTATTATTGAACTTTTCTTTACATATATATGTAATATAATTATATTTAGGTCAACCGATCTCAACCATGGGAAAGAACAAGCGAGGAACGATGGAACAACGAGAGGCTCAAAAGGAAAGACAAAGGCAACGTATGAAGAAATTGCATGACATAAGAACAATGGGAGAAGAAGGTATGTCAACCTCAACATCTCAATTCGATTTACCAAATGAATATAATGCACCTAATACAATTGAAGAAGAAACATTTGATAATTTACTGTTTGAACCTAATGCAATTGAAGAAGAAACATTTGATAATTTACCGTTTGAACCTAATGAAATTGAAGAAGAAACATTTGATAATTTACCATTTGAACCTAATGCAATTGAAGAAGATACTGCATTGAATAATCAATTAAATGATGAGCATATTACACCTTCTCTACTTGATGAATTGAATGTACATAATGCATTGATGTTAACACCTCCTAGAATCATTCATAGGAAACCAAAGTATCTAATTGACATTGATGAGAATTCTTTTTGGTTTATTTTGTTGTACATCAAAATTTATTTTTGCTATTAATTAACACTTTATAAAATGCAGGTCATGTGTATGCAATTGTTGCAGAAGAGAACAATGAAGAAGGAACAAATTACTATTTGTGTTGTTGTGTTGAGCCTAAAAGAAAATTGACAACCACAATCATTGACGGAGAGGGTATTGAGTACCCAATAGGGTCTGTTGTCATGACAAGAACATGGCTTCAAAGATACCCTATCAATAATTATGATGTTTGGTTGTTCGAGGACTTTGAAACACACAGACATATTCTTCATTTCTCTAACCTTGTTGTTGCAACAAATATTCATTTGATGAAGTATCGTGGTAGACCTCATAACAAGATTTTATGGAAAGTTCGTGAATCTGACCACGAGGCAATACTTGACACAATACAGGTTAGAGCCGATCCTGAAGGCTCACTTGATTGATTCTACGGTTCAAAGTAGAATGATTTTGAGAATTTTGTATAAATCATCGACTAATTGTTCTATATTCATTTTTTGTATATATAAATGCCAATGAGCTGATTTTTACATGTTTAGGGGCATAATTTTGTATATTTAAGTGGTAATGAGCTGATCTGTACATATGTACATGCCAAATTTTGTATATTAAGATGCCAAATTTTGTATAAAAGCCCATGAGATGATTTGTATATTAAAATGGCGATGAGCTTAATCGCATATATTGTAATTCCAAATTTTGTATAAAAGCCCATGAGATGATTTGTAAGACAATTTTTTGTATAATCAAATAGCCAAGAGCTGATTTGACCATATTTAGAGGCAAATTTTTGAATAATATGTGACAATGTTTTGTGACTATGTTTTGAGTATATGTGATGTGTCCCTGGTCAATCATGAGCATTCTTGATTCTTGTATAATCATGGATAATTATTTGAGTCATTATCGGGTCATAGGGGTCATAGATTGAGACTAGATACAATTTTAAAAAAATTGTCATTGTTGTCAAAAAAATTGTCAAAAAAGTTGTCAAGCAACTTCTACATTGAGTAGGTAGGGTATGACTCTCGACATTTTGGTGCTTTGGGATGCATGACAGGGCCATGCCTAGCGTAAACATGCCCACCCAGACGCACTCGCAATGTCGGTTTGTGCACATGAGAAACATAATCAATTCTAGCCAATCTTGCAACTTTTCCTTGCAAGCAACTGATGATTTTTTGAACAGGCGAAAAAATGCTACTAATTGAAAATGGCTCCGAGTCATCAAAAACCGAGATAGGCCATTGTAGAGGAGCCTCATGCAACCCCACAGGATCAAACAGGTCGACTGTATGTGTCGTGGATTGGAAGAAATAGTCCGTCAAATTTTGACAATTTTTTGGACTTAGGGCACTTGAGAGATCGCATCGGTAGGGTGTGACTCTCGATGTTCTGGTACTTTGGGATGCACAACAAGGCCATGCCTAGCATAGACATGCCCACCCGGATGCGCTCGTGACGTCGGTTTGTGCACACGAGGAACAAAATCAATTCTACCCAATCTTGCAACTTTTCCTTGCAAGCAACTGACGATTTTTTGAGCAGGCAAAAAAATGCTACTAATTGAAAATGGCTCCGAGTCGTCGAAAACTGAGATAGGCCATCGTAGAGGAGCCTCACGCGACCCCATGGGATCAAACAAATCGACTGTATGTGTCGTGGATTGGAAGAAACCGTCCGTCAACTTTTGACAATTTTTTGGACTCGGGGCACTTGAGAGATCGCACCGGTAGGGTATGACTCTCGACATTCTGGTGCTTTGGGATGCACGACAGGGCCATGCCTAGCATAAACATGCCCACCCGGATGTGCTCACGATGTCGATTTGTGCACACAAGGAACCAAATCAATTCTAGCCAATCTTGCAACTTTTCCTTGCAAGCAACTGACGGTTTTTTGAGCAGGCAAAAAAATGTTACTAATTGAAAATGGCTCTGAGTCGTCGAAAACCGAGATAGGCCATTGTAGAGGAGCCTCATGCGACCCCATGGGATCAAACAGATTGAAAAAATGTATCATGGATTTGAAGAAATAGTCCGTCAAATTTTGACAATTTTTTGGACTCAGGGCACTTGAGAGATCGCACCGGTAGGGTATGACTCTCGACGTTCTGGTGCTTTGGGATGCACGACAAGTCTATGCCTAGCGTAAACATGCCCACTCGGATGCACTCACGACGTTGGTTTGTGCACATGAGGAACAAAATTTGACCATTGCGAGCGTGAGGGTGCTCTCACACCAAACACATTGTTGTTTATATTCATATTGTCGATTTTTGTTGTTTATATTCATATTGTTAATTACATATGCAAATATTCATTTAAATTTATAAAAGGGCAGCCACCAAATACAACGAATACACAATAATGAACTGAATACAAGGAGTTTTGTAGGGTTAATTCAACATTTTAGAAATTTTATCAAATCATATTCCACGATTGCAATGCTTTATATCATATATTTTTGTTGTTTATATTCATATTGTTGATTACATATGCAAATATTCATTTAAATTTATAAAAGGACAACCACAAAATACAACGAATACAAAATAATGAACTCATTACACATTTATTGGATCGAATATCAATATTTATATATATATAAAAAGGCATGTATGCCAAGTCAATACAAGTATTACAAAAATGTGGCATATGCCATGTTCAAATCGATATACAATAAAAACGTAGAATATATCTACATGTATTGGTCATTCTATGACCAAAACTAACACTATATGATCCTAAACTTGTGGTGGATCATCAAAATCAAGCCTCTTCATGCAGTACGCGGCTCTATAGATGGCTACAAAACCACAATTCAAAAGCCAAGTTAGAATTCTTTTGTAGAAAATAGTTCACAATTAACAACATAACTATGCATTTAACTTTAATTCCTTTGTAATTGAAATGTAGATTACCTCATCGGCTGATCCAGGAGCTAATGTCTTCATTCTCCTCTCCTTGTCACTCTTAGGAGTTTTCTTGAAGACATACTTAAATTGATCCACGTTATGGCCATACCGCGAAGGAGTCTATTGTAGATTAAATGTACAATTAATACAATGTACTAACATAAATATATCAAAAACACTTAAAAGCTTTAATATAGAGAACAATGACATACCTGTGCCTGAGATGCTTCTCCAATGGACTGAGGATGGCTCACCATCGATGTAGAAACTGTCGCTATTACCTATACAAAAAATGTACAAAGATTAAATACAATTAATATAATGATAAGTATTCAAGGTTGAAAATAATTAATTTTACATATCAAACAAAAGTGTACCGGATCCTGAGATGCTTCTCCAGTGCAAGGAGGAGGGTTCACCATTGATGAAATAGGTATGGATATTTCCTATATGAAAAAATTATAAGATTATAATAAATCACAAGTTCACATGTACGCGTGCATATAATAATGAAATCAAGAAAATAAAGTAGAGATACATACCTCTGCCCTCTCTTGATCCATAGGCGAATGAGGTTCATTCAACGTATCCACAAAGCTCAATGGCCGTTGTACATGTAAAATAGACAAAAAACACTAATCAATCTACAAACCCCAACTAATACTTGATTTCAACATTTTCAAACAATTGTACAACTAAAAATGTGTTCAATTACCTTCTTCACACATTTTGACGTCTTCGAGGAATTCTTTTTCTTAGGACGAGCCCTAGATGCGGAGGGGGTACCCTAAAAACACAAAATTAACATGAGATATTAGTACAGGTAATAAACTAAACATAATTTTAAAAATCTAAAATGTCATGACTTGCATATTCCATCAAAACAATACATAAAAAGAGTTGTACAAAAAATCATACCGTATAGCCTTGTAGGCCAAATTGATTGCTGAGAGCGTGATGTCATCAATCTAGGACATTTCATCCCCTGTCAACACCTACAAACCAGATATTGGACCAAGCATTAAAGATAGTTAGTATATCTTGTATTTTTTTGAATTCAAAGTGTACTATTCTATTTTAACATGTTACAAAATTTATACCTCAAGCATCGAAGTTGCAGCTATGGTAACTGGGGGAGGTGTATGGGATACCGCTGCTGCATCCTGAAATGCATATTATTTGTCTCAATTTAAATCGATGTATAAATGAAAATTCATTTATGTAATTACAAATTTAAAGTGACTGATAAATAAAATGTTATGAATTCAAATCAACACACCTGTGTCTATGGCTCATGGGCAAACACCATGTCCATCAACTCATCTGTTAGCGTGACATCCTCAACCATGTGAGCCTAACATCTACAACTGCAAATCATGCACAGATGATATGAGTATCCATCTGCATCGACTGCATCATATATCCCTGAGAAACTGACACACATATGCTTTTTGGGCTCTTTGTCTCCCTCTAATGGCTCATCATCCAATACAATAGGGTGTGCTAATGATGTCCCATGCTGGATGATGGCACTAGTCAATGTTGTGGCTGCCCGAAGAGTCTGTAGCTCCATGGACTCTTTCAGCACTAATGGGACAGCCTGATGCACCTTGGGTTTGGGTGCTAGGGGGCGGTGACTCTCCGCGGCTAATCGCCTACGGGCTCCAGGTCTATCTTGGGCAGAGCCACCACCTCTACCATGAAACTCTCTCATGTCAAAATAGTTTGGCCACACATTGAGCACAAACTCACAATATATTTTTCTCAAAAAATATAATGGCACCTCATAATTATTACAAGGTGGATCATCAAAGACCATCCACCACCTCTGCCAAAAAATATTCTTCATCTGCACATTGGTACACCGATGTATGGGAAACCTCTTTGCATTAAGAGGTAATGATAGACCAGTTTTGGGATCAACAAAAAGGGCACATATTTGTTGTTTAGAAATATTTTTGTTTTTTACTCCATCGTATGATAGCCCATTGGCATAGAATTGACGACACCTATCCCTAAAGCTTCCCCATTTGGTAATTTCTGTGGAAACAGCTATGACACCACTAGCTAATGTTTCTAGGCTAGTGGCGAGGGATTGCTGATGGTCAAGTTCAAAAGTTTTCAATTTTACAATTAGTCTATTGATTTAGACGTATTTTGTCCTAACTAATTAATTAATTCTTCATGTGTTTCGGATGTGCGGTCAAAAGGAGGAATTGGGGGTTGTTCTTGTGTGTTTTCAGGAGGTGCATTTGGTTGTTCTTGTGGGTTTTCAGGAGTTGCATTTGGTTGTTCTTGTTCTGGATTAGAAGAATCTAGTTTTTGAAATAAAAAATGAAAAAACCTAATCAAAATTAATGAAATTAAATTCAAAATGTAAAACAAATTGCATAAACCGGAAAGAAAGACAAAAATAAGCAAAAACTAACCTTGATCCATAGCCTAGAGGACAAATTTAGCACCCCATTTGCGGTTTAGGTTAGAAAATGGGAAAAAATGAAGTAAAAATTGCGCTTTACGGGTAAATGAGACCTAGTTTTTTTTAAAACTTTTTTTACCAGGCACTGCGTACGCGGTATTATTTGGATTATTAGCACATACGTGCTCATTTTCCTATAAGCAGCACGTACGTGCTAATTTTCCTAGGCGTAGCGCGTGCGCGCTCATTTTCCTAAAAGCAACGCGTACGCGCTACCTTTTCTAGGCTCAGGAAGGACAAACCTAAGCGCGTAAGTGGAAATTTGAAATTGTAAAACCACGTACGCGCTGCCTGTTTTTCCAAGTTTTTTTTGGGTGGTGTCCACTTTTCTGACCACCATCTTTGTGCACACGCCCCTTCATGGAGGACTATGTGGATGATTTACTGGCTAAGTCATTCACCCGGGCAGAACATCTGAGAATATTAGATAAAATATTTTATAGATTGGAGCAATTTCAAGTCAGGCTAAACCCTAAGAAGTGTGTCTTCGGGGTGACATTAGGTAAATTATTAGGCTACATTGTGTCTAAAAAGGGCATTGAAGTAGATCCAGCAAAGGTACAGGCCATCATGGAGATGCCACCTCCCAGGAACATTAGTCAACTCAGATCTCTACAGGGACGACTACAGTCAATCAGGCGATTCATAACCCAACTAGCAGATAAAAGTCTACCAGTCAATCATCTTCTACATAAGAACATACCATTCAGATGGGAAGCCAAGTGTGCGGAATCATTCTATCAAATCATGAAATATCTAATAAATCCACCAGTTCTGGTACCACCAATAGCAGGGAAGCTGCTCATTCTCTACATATCAACAATAGAAGTATCATTGGAGGCACTGTTAGCACAAGAAGATCAAGAAGGCAAGGAACGAGCTATATATTACATTAGTCAAACATTAAATAGATATGAGCTAAATTACACATTCATTGAGAAGGCTTGTTTAGTTGTGGTATTCGCTTCTCAAAAGTTCTACCATTACATGCTATCTCACACAATCAAGATAGTAGAAAAAATTGAACCTATCAAGTATTTACTCAGCAAAGCAGCTCTCACGGGCCGACAGGCTGAAAGGGTCATGATTCTCAGTGATTTTGATATCCAATACACAAAGCGTTGGGCTATTAAGGGACAAGTAATTGTAGATCAATTAACTGAAGCACCACTACCAGATAAGCAACCAATGAAGGTGGAATTTCCAAACATGGATGTCCTTACTATTACACTCAAGCAATGGACCCTGTACTTTGATGGTTCCTACACCCAACATGGATCGAGTGCCGACATCTTGTTCATCACCCCCAAAGGACACACCATTCCAAGATCGTATAGACATGTTTCCATGTACCAATAACATCGCTGAGTATGAATCCCTGGTCACGGGAATAAAAATGGTTGTGGAATGGAGAATCACGGAATTAAAATTCTATGGAGATTCCCAACTGGTTATAAATCAGATCAACAATGAATATCAGACAAAGGATGACAAGCTGCTGCCATATAAAGGAATGGTGGATGACTTCAAACAGTACTTTGTACACATCACCTTCAAGCAAATACCAAGGTTAGACAACAGAGCGGTCGATGCAATGGCCACTATCACTTTACTCCTACAAATTCCAAAGCAACAGAGTCGTTATGAGTTCCTAGTAGAGCAATTGTTTTCCCCGACCTATGACAATTCTGCTTCCTACGTCATCTATGCCTTAACCAGTTCAGACTCTCTCTATACGGGACAATCTATGAATATCTCAAAACTAATACCCTACCCATTGACCTATCTCATAATAAAAAATGCAACTTTATCCATCAAGCTACCCGTTATACCTTAACCGTTGATACACTTTACCGTCAAGGTCTAGATGGTACTCTTCTTCATTTCCTTGATCGTAATGAATCTGACGCTGCTTTACACGAGCTTCATGAGGGTATCTATGGAATGCATTCAAGTGGTCCTACTCTCGCTAAAAAACTTCTGAGAATAGGATATTACTGGCCAACAATGGAAAAAGACTCTTATCAATTTGCAAAGAAATGTCCTAAGTGCCAAATTCATGGCAATCTTATCCATGCACCAGCACAGGAGTTGCAGCCATTTACGACATCTTGGCCTTTCTGTTAGTGGAGACTTGATTTAGTAGGGAAAATCCATCCTTCCTCTTCAAATGGACACAAGTTCATTATCACTATGACAGAGTATTTTACAAAATGGATTGAAGCAGTCCTAATGACCACAGTAATTGGAAAGCAGATTGTCTCATTTGTTCTCAATTATCTAATTTGTAGATACGACATTCCCAGCTCCATCATCACAGACAACAGGTTTCCCTTCAAAAATTAGGATGTACGAGAACTATGTGAGTGATTCAAAATCCAACATCATTTCTATACACCTTACTACCCACAGGGGAATGGTCAAGCAGAGGCATCAAATAAAATAATCTTGAAAATCCTAAAGAAAATAGTAAATGAAACAGGTAAGGATTGGCATGTACAACTCAATCCGACACTTTGGGCATACAAGACTAGCATCCGAACACCTACAGGGGCTATGCCATATTCATTGGTGTACGGATCAAAAGCAATTTTACCTCTTGAGGTAGAAATTCCATCACTCAGAGTATCTTTAAAAGGCCTCATACCAGATGAGGAGTATTGGGTAAACAAATTGCAAGAACTAGAGCTTCTGGATGAAAAATGACAACATGTCTATAATCATCTCAAAGCATACCAGCAACGCATGTGCAGAAGCTACAACAATAGAGTCATCCCTAGGATTTTTAAAGTTGGCGATCTTGTACTCAAAGAAAATCCTAGAAATCAACAGGATCGAGAAAAGAAGGGGAAGTTTGAACCTAACTAGTTAGGTCCCTATGTTATCATATCAACCTATGGATTGAGCGCCTATCAGCTAACAACTTCAGAAGGAGATGTGCTCAATGAACCAACCAACAACATCCATCTGAAGAAATTCTACACTTGAGTGGTCTAATGCACATAAAAAGTGAAAAATACAAAAAAATCAGAAAAATACAAAAAAAAACAAAACAAAAAAACAACAAAAAGGTGCAATAAAAACAAGTGGTGAAAACTTGGCAACATGCACTATTTGTGAGGGAACAACTCCTCTATCTATCATTACTCATATCTTTTGCATCCACAGTCAAAGCTAATGGCCATCGCCCAACACTTTTTCCACAACATTATCCCGAACATACTTAGCATAGTCATTGTCCTTGTTTATCTAAATATTAGCTCATCATATCCCACCATGGCTTGATAATCACTATGAATATCCACATTGATAGATATCTATAGCTAGGGTCAGCTTTCCTTTGACTTCAAGTATTCCAACAACAAGTAAACAATAATCACAACACACTAAGGAAACCCTATCAACAATAGCTCATCAGACGAGAAAAAAAGACATTGATCCCATTAACAACTTCAACACACATATAATGGATGATTTTTTGAATTATAATTTATTTACATCTTGCATGAAGTTTTGACTATTTTGCATCTTAAATTTTTGAATCATTGGATCTCCTAAATTTCTCAACGATGCATCAAGCTAGAGAAAGTAACAGGGGAGTCTGATATTTTTTTGGTTTTCTATCTGTGAGGTGATCACTTGTACAGTGCAAATCTGTCTTGAGACATGATTGGAAACATATCATTGAAGATATTATTCCACTTTGCGCATACAAATGGTTAATTCTTGTCTTTTTTATGCAAGCAAAAATCAGGTCGTCTTGGTTTAATTATACCTCGACACTTGTGTCATCTTGCAATATCAAAATCCATGTACGTTTTACTCGGGTCAATATGGTTCAATTATACCATTATGCTTGTATAAACTTCCAACATATCAAAAGCTCAATGATGACAAACAAAAACAGAGCAAAAACACGTGACTACACAAGAATGACAACGAGAAAATGAGGGTGATCATTTAGTTGCATATCATTTTACACTTGCATTTAGTTGCATATCATTTTACACTTGCATTTAGCTACATATCACATTTTCATCTTACATCTCATTTTCAAGATACATCTCATATCATTATCATTATCATACATCTCATTTTCAAGATACATCTCATATCATTATCATTATCATTATCATACATCTCATTTTCAAGATACATCTCATATCATTATCATTATCATTATCATTATTATCATTATCATTATCATACATCTCATTTTCAAGATACATATCACATCATACATCAACAAGATCAAGATAAACAAAGCATCATCATATTTTCATCATTATAGCTCATACATCATAATCAAAATAAAAAACATTACTATCTAAGCATTGCATCATCATCATAGAAACATCATATAAATGCAAATCATAAATCATCATCCATAACATATCACATTAGAATCAGAGAAATCAATGCCATATATATATCTCTCAAAATGGTCGAAATGTACAAAGGGGTATCATGTCTGTCAAAATACAACAAAAGGATCAAAATACAACATACACATCTCTCTGGTATGACTATCTCCTGAGGCTAATAGTCTCACAATAGATGTCCCAGCTCCTAGATCTCCCCTAGGTGGATCACGTCGAAAAGGCCCCGTAACACCTCTGCTCTCTGTCCCCGTCTGACTTCAAGCAGATTGACTAGATATATAGCTAGGAGCTCTCTGCTCTCTAGGGACTAGATCCTCATATAACCACCCGTAGTACTTGGCCGCTATGGCTGTGTATCGTATCTCCCTTAGTGTGTCCCGCATTGAGGTACCGACTGTCGTTCTCTGCAATCTCTCTACAAGCTCCTCTTCCTGACCTCAATGCTCTCTCTTTGTATCTTGCTCTATTGTAATCTATATAATCTGGCACTGCTATGCTAGCACCTATACCTGTAGCTCCTAGACTGTGACCTATAGGGATCTAATCTGTGAGTTCTGTCGATGGGTGGG
The DNA here is from genome assembly GCF_030272615.1 of Cryptomeria japonica. NCBI lineage: Eukaryota > Viridiplantae > Streptophyta > Pinopsida > Cupressales > Cupressaceae > Cryptomeria > Cryptomeria japonica. The sequence continues at coordinate 433,108,268 of NC_081414.1, forward strand.
TACCCTAATCTGAATGGGTACCTGTGTCGTCGTCCCACCCATACCTGTCCCTGTCTGAGGCACCGATGGAGGTAGAAAATTTGATCTCCTCCTCTGGGCGGGTCGCCTATCATCCTCTATACCCCCCATTGCCGCTAACACAACACCTACCCTACCCGCACCACCAACACCAAGGAGAATTCCTCCTTCTCTCCCTCCATCCCCTCCTCATCCTCTATCTTGTCCTCTATCTCTCCCTCCATCACCCCCTCATCCTCTATCTCTCCCCAAACCTCCTCTATCACCTCCATATCCTCCTCCTCCTCCATCACCTCCTCCATCATCCCCACCTCCCCCTCGCTTATTTGGCTGCTCATCCTCCTCATCATCAAAAGAAAGTAGCATCTCTGCTGGATCCGATATTCGTGCCACTGCATGTGCCACAAAGTAGGTCAAGAACTCCTTTGTCATCCCCATATCAACAACCCCAACTTCGTATTCCTAGATCTGGCCTACCAACATCATGTACTCCTCTACTGCCGCTACGCTATCCACTATGGGGCCCCACTCAAGCACATCCTGTCTCTGGTGAGCATATAAATATGCTCCCTGTGGTATCCCATGTTGTCTCCCATACTTTCGCCGCACACGGCTATGCAAAAATTGCTCAATGATAAAGGGCATCCGTCTGATCAAATATCTAGACATATACACATAGGGCATCTCTAGCCCGTTCTCAACCCACACCTCACAATCCATATATGGTCTCTAGATGACCGTATCAATATCATCCAATACTCTTCGCCAATGCTCTAGTTTGCCTAGCTTACGCTGGACAACTATACTTGTATACCCATACGAATATGCTCGACCAACCGGCCTATCCCTATCTCCAAGTGGCCTTGTTGTCAAAATATGCTCCCAGGCCCACACCTATAATAAGGTCACCCCCGTTGACAAACTCGTGTATCCTAGATAGACTACCTGGTGCAAATCCCTGTAAAGGTGCGCTAACATATAGGACCCCCATGCAAACCTGCGTCCCTGTGTAACCATGTCCTTCAACACCAATCCCCATACCACAACTAGTCCCTTTGACCTACGACCAGGACACAAAAGTCCACCAATGAAACCTGCTAGAACAGAGGGTAGAGGAGTATAATCAAGATCCACAAACTCCTGCCATGGGATCTCATATCCACAAATTTGATCATCCTAGAAGATGCGACAGAGAGCCTCTGTCCCACCCTCCTCAGTCTACCCATATGGCAACAAGGCCCCCACAATCAGAATCTGCAGAATGCGATAACAGTCCTCAAGTGGATTGTTATCTCGCCAGTAGCCAAATGGAAGGTGTTCATGTCACTATGCCACCTCTCTGCCAAAGCTATCAACAAACCCCAGTTAATGATATACCAAGGCATGTCTAGTAAAGAAGTCAAACCGCATCTCTCAATCACATCTTTATCAGCCCGTGACAATTATGGAATCAATGACCACGGTCGCGGAAATTGATCTCTTGATTGAAGTACACCAAGTTGTGCCTGCAAAATAACAAATGTCCATCATCAGTTCCCATATCTATCCAATATATCCAATCAAAACAAAATCAACTTGAAACAACGACGCATCAAATCAAGCACCATATCGAAAATCAAAGATCCATATCAAAAATCAAAGTCCCATATCAAAAATCAAAGTCCCATATCGAATTCAATCAAATCAAAGACCCATATCGAAAGCAATATCAAGTCCCATATCGAAATCGGATCAAAGATCCATATCAAAATCATATCAAAGACCCATAACGCAAGCAATTCAAAATCCATATCACAAGCATCATATCGAGAAATCATATCAAAGACCCATAATGCAAGAAAGTCACAATCCATAACGCAAGCATCATATCAGGAATCATATCAGAAATCAAGAATCGGAACTCATATCGGACATCAAATTCATATTGCAAGGCAAAAAAAAATCAAAGATCCACATCAAACAAAAAATCAGGATCCTCATTCAAACAATCAATCAGCTTGGCACTTCATAACGAAAGCAATTTCAGTAGACTCTCAATCATCATATCAAGACTCAGACATCATCCTAGTAGGCAAAACATTGGCTCAAAACCCATCCCAAAACACTCAGTAGGCACCTATCCGCTCCTAAGCCATCTACCTCATCTATTCCCTCCACGACGCATTCTTCCAAGTCTTTTCTACCCATTTTTCTTACCCATGCACCATAACATCCCTCCCATGTGCTAAGTTGCTAAACATGCACTATCTTTCCTCACCTACGTGCTAAACTAACCTATGCGCTAATTGGGGTTGCCATCACGCTAACCTGCTTACCTTATGTGCTAGTTCACCCTATGCGCTATCCTAAACCCCCTGCGCACTTACCTATCAACCCTATGCGCTAAAAGACTAAACACACTATCCTAAACCTGCGATGCGCTACAGAATGCACCTCAGATGCTGACCTAACTAGGTTACGCTACGCGCTATGATGCTTATCGTATGCGCTATTCTAGACTACCTCCGCGCTAAAACGACAAATTTGAAAGCCAAAAATGAAAAACGTGACCAAAATCGACAAAATTAATCAAAAACGTAGCAAAATTTAGATGACTTATAGGTGGACCATATGCAGCGGGCCTCCGGTATTGATGAATGTGCTTGAATTAGTGAGAAGCATAAGGAATTGACATTTTCGTTAGAGCTAAGGTGTCACAATCGCAAAGAGACAAACGTGCAAATAATAAGAATAGAATCACTTTTTACCTTTTTATAGGGTAAAAGTAAAAAAGGGTTAGCAGGTGGGGCATGTATTTTGCTCATTTTCTCACTTTTAACCTTATCAAACATCATTATTCGAGAGATGAATCAATTCCAAAGCACTCAACATAGTCAAAATAATCAAAATGCAATTAATTCAAAAACGCTCATCAAATCAACAAAATTTTCAAAATCCTTGATTCATCTCCCGAGGGGGCATCATCAATATCATTCATCAAATCTGGGGCATCATACCGACATTTCGACACAAACATCATATCAGGCAAAATCTTCTTTGAATCAACATGTGCACACACATCACTTCAAAGAGGGACAAAATGTAGACGCATAAAAATGACCACTTTCCTAAGTGAATATTTAATATTCATTTTAACCACATTCCTCTATTTAAATAAATTCTATTTAATTAAATTATTCACATTCATCTATTTAATTAAATGAATTACTCAATTTATTTAATTATGTTCACCTAAGCCTTTCATAACCTTTAATTAAATAAATCATTTTATTTAATTAATTTCCCTTTCTCTCATTTTAATTAAATTTACATTTAATTACATTAATCCTTGCAAGTAAATAAATCTAATTTATTTATTTAAATCCCCCACTTGTATTTATGCAAGTTGCATCTATTTTTGTTGAAATAAAGTAATTTATTTTAATTAAAATTCCCCTCCATCCACTTGCAAAATCCTACATCTCCCACTTGCCTCTCTAAACCCCCTTATAGATTCTTCTAATCACTTCTAAATTAGCCTAATCCATCTCCTAAATATTGTCACATTCCTAAGCAAAGGGAAGTCATTTCTCAAACCCTCAAAGTCTTTGAAAACCATTAAAGGCTTGATGTCTTCAACAAGTTAACCCTCAAAGTCTTCCTAACCATTAATGGTTAACCCAACCTTCTTACATGATTAGAGACTTTCTCTCTAACTCAACTCTCATCTAACCCAAGGGTCTCATCAAGCATTCATTGCTTTGACCTTGGTTATCCCTTTAACCCTTGTACAAGAGTTTATCCTTTGGGTAAAATCTTTATCCAATGGATAACCTTAACCTGACCTTAACCCTTACGTCCTAAGGTGACCATCATGTCTTCTCAAGCATTTAATGCTTCTTACATATCCTCTCAAGCAGTCTTTTGTTGACAATTGTCACCATTTCTTTGGTGAGAATTGTAAACATGGATTGATAACTTTCAATCCTGGCCCTTGTTATGATTATCCAATCTTGACCATCCATTGCCCTATTTTTTCCTATAAATAGAGCTCTCATTCTCTCATTTTCATAATCTAAGTCTTTAGTATCAAACTTATAGACATTTTGCTAAATATATCCAAGTTTCATGCATCTAATCTATAATCATCTTAAATCAAGCATTTAGCCTCTCTTTGAATAGAAATCATCTTAATAAGCATTTTAAGAAGCATTTCCATTATCATAGCACTCTCATATTAGACTAGTATATCATGTTAGGATAGGTTTTACTAATCTTTCATCTTATCATCATATGCATGCTAGTTTAAATCATATTAGATTTAATATCATGCATAACTAGGAATGCATTCATATTAAGTTGATCAAACATCCCTCATTCTTGGAGTTGTCATTCCTAAAGTCACTTTGCTTAGTGATATGAGAGCAAAGGCATTGACTTGATGGATCCTGTGAGATAGAGAACAATGGAACGTCCCTTCGGGAGTCGAGCTATTAAATATAGCTCCATAACTTGCACCAAGAGTCCCATTAGTGTGTGTACCTTTTTGAAACCGAATTTTCCATTTCTTTGCACCACTTTTCCCGCACACAATAAAGTCACACTCAGACTTGTGAGTGTGGAATCAGGTGGAGTTAATGTCTAATACCTACAAACCTACACCAAAACATGTTGTATACAAACATACATATATACATATAAATCTCTAATCCCCAACTAGTGATAGGAAATTGTGATGTCATATGGAGCTCACGAATGAAATCATTCCTATCACCCTAAACACTAAGCAAACCATGCATAGAATCTCACAACAATAATAATCAAATGATATCATCAAAACATAGACTTACATCACATAATGCATCATAATAAACCATCAAAAATAGAATCCATGTCATAAGTATCTCAATTTTAACATCAATATCTAACTCAATGAAATACAACAATAATCATGTCCTGAAATACATAAACAACATTACATAGTCTAACAACAAAGATCACATGAATGCAATCATTCACATAGATTAGTGAAATGAACCACATAAAATGAATAAAATGGTCTTATAAATCAAAGTAGCATGTATCTGAAGCAAGACATGGAGGGGCACTACAACTAATCAAGCCCAACAAAAACGGAAAGTGCTCATCTTTAGCTTTCCAACAATATCTTATTCGCTAAAATTTGACACCTAAGGCAAAAGTTATATTTTTTTGAAAAATTGAATTTGCCTTGCAGGAATGACTTATTGAATGAAAAGAATAACAAAAATTTAGAAATAATTTTGAGCTATGAACAAAACCCAGAAAACTTTTTTTAATCTAATAAGGAGAAGATGAAAAAATGAATTAATTAAACCTTCAACCAACTAAAAAATGAATGTGCATCACTTTTTGGACAACATTTTTTTGCAGGTTTTGTTTACTATTTGCAAAATCTAATAGGTACCTAAGTCGTTTTTGGGGGCTGAGAATAGAACCTAGAAACCATTTTTTGATTTAACTTGTAGAAAACAAAAATCTGATTTAAAAATAAAAACACCTCCAATCTTTCTCTTATTTTTTGTGCTTTAATTTTGGTGAAAGGAAAATCAAATCTCACTTTCATGAGCCTTTTGGATGCTATGAAACAAATGGAGAAGCCACTAGGATTACCGAAATGCTGCAAACACCCAGATTTTACAAAATTTGTACAAAAAACGTTAGAGGCTAAAATTTTCCTTCAAACTTTTTTTTTTTACTTTCAAGTTCATACAAAAATACAAGAGAAGATCATATTGGGTTTTTAGGAAACCCATAGAAAACTTATTAGCCTCCTCCCCCCACCCCCCTACACCCATCTCTCAAATAAGGAAACTAAAATTTATTCTTGTACTATAATTTCTCTATACCATGTTAGGATCTAAAAAGATGAGTAACCTTGAATACTTAGTGCAAATGAATAGAAATAGAACTATGAATGCAAATGATACAAGATCAAAATAACAACACAGAGTTAGCCTCCAAGAGATAAGTACAAATGCTAAAGAAGTAAATAACATTAAGAAAATGTAAAAGAGAATCTATAGAATGTGAGTACAATGCAATAGAATGGAATCCATGAGAATGTATAGGAAATGAGAGAGGGGAGAGATGACAAATATGACCAATGAGAAGAGGCCACCACAATAGAAAATCCAAGTGTAGCTTTCATGGAAGATGCCAATACCTTACATCCACTCACACTAATACTCACTTAATTAATCATAAGCAAGCTTAATTAAAAGTGCGGGGAAAAACTAGGAATAAGAAAATAAATAATCAACTAGGAAATAAAAACCTACACTAATAGGGTGTTTAGTACAAGATGCAATGGATTTATTTTTTAAGCTTGTATCATGTTTATCCTTGACCTCAATTGATTCTATGGATGCCAAATAAAGAAGTTGATAACAATAATTTAATAGCTATTATTGAGCTTATGCTAGATAGGGTTATAAAAGAAGATGAAGAATGGCAATAAAATTGTAAGAAAATAGAACCTAAGATGTTTGTAGCTTCAAGCTTTATAAGTCCTAAGGATAAGGAATTTTAGTTCTAGGGAGCATGTTCAAAAGAGTTAAAAGAACATGTTGTAAAATCAAATATGTTTCTTCAAGATATGAAGAGGAGACACAAAGATTGGAGGATCATGTTCCTAGTACTTTTATGTGAGAAGATGATGAATGATAGAGTTTGTCACTAAGTGATAGTTTTCTTCAACTTGTATATTTTGATAATAATAGTGTTTAGAGATATTAACTTGACTGGATTGTTATAATATGACTCAATTTATGTAGGTGATGAAGTATTCCAAACATAGGATTAATAGATTTTACCCATCTCAAACTTGAAGAGTCAAATGTAGGTGATAAAAATATTTCTCCAACACTTTCAACCTTTCTAGACCATGAAATTGCAATTGAATATTTTGAAGTTATGGGTGAGGAGGATCAAATCATAAATGGAGTGATTATCTCTCCTATATATGTGTTGTGGCCATAGGATCTTGCAATGTATCTCTTGAAGAAAATAGAATGTCTCTACTTGCTAGAAAGGTTTCTAATTGAAAAAGATTATCTAGTCCCACCAAATATTAATAGTTCATCCTTGAATTTTTGTTGCATGATTGTTCTTACAAGCATGAACCATGGATAAAGGTTTTTAAGATGCGAGTTGGCAATTAAAAACCAAATCCAATGAAGGGGTTGTTATTTTTATTATTCAATTAATAGTTATGTCAAGCTAGTTTATTCTTTTTGTCCTTGGGTAAAAAATTGTCATGCTTTCTTATATTCATGATGGTGTATTGTTTCTACCTTTCACATGATGTGTTTGCTTATTCTTCCATTTTAGATTGTTGTTTAGATTAGATGTTGGAGTAGACTTAAATCTTGCTCGCAAACAAAAAAATAGCTAATTTATTGCCAAAGATTTGAAGTTCTCACATGGTCTATGTTTTTCCCATGGTCCTTAGAAAGAGATAACTATTGTACCCATATGAAGATCACCACTCATATTGTATTATTTAATTTATATCATTGATTAATCATTTGACTTGTGTCAATCTAGTCAATTACGATCTTCTAGTTAGTTTACAAAAGCTTGTCACGTCCAAGACTTTACTTATAAATTTTGTATGGTAAAATAAGGAGTAAATAGTGATGATGATCAAGAAATTAGGAGAAGCAAAGAATAGTAAAGATGATAGACTAGGGAATTGGAACAAACATGAATAACAATTAAATTGGCATAGATAAACGAGTTAGGATTTCACCTATGTGTAAGGAAGTGACATGAAATGACAAAGGTTATGAAGGCATAAAAGTGGCAAGGTAGTGAAATAGTTTAACAAATTCCTCCTAAAGTTACTCTTTTTAGAAAATATTGAAGTGCATTTTGTTTCAACATCAAAAACTAAAAAGAAAAAAAAAAAAAAAAATATATATATATATATATATATAAGGTACCTTTGTCACATGTTTTCTATATTAATAGACACTTTGAATGGTTGATCTAATGAATTTCTCTACTCAAATGTTTTCCTAACAATCAAATACAAAGATGGCTCACTTTTTCTATGGTATAACCATTATAAAGTTTCACTTTTAGATTTTACGTATAAGCCATCTGAATTTCCCATAGATGAACTTTTTGGTTACTTTTGCCATTGACTTTTCTGCCAAAAACATGACAAAGTAGTTAGTGATATAAATGTTGGCTATTTTGAGTTTCCAAACCCAAATAGCTTCTTAGGTCTTCGTAAGTTTGTTGAAGTTATCTTCAAAGGTCTTAAAGTCTTTGCTTAAATCATGTCACTTTGCATGGCCAATACTGCAAACAAGTGTTGAAAGTTTTTCTTTTTTAAACAATGTTTTAAGTGACCATGTATGCCAATGTGAGAAAGAGTTGTCAATGTTTTTTTGAAATGGTCTTAAGTTATTAAGGTCCACATAGGTTGAGGATTCTATCTAGATGGCATATTTTTAGGTTTTGTTTTGCCAACTTTGGCAGCTGTCCCAGTTTTGAAGGGGCATAACAAATGTCAAATTCTTTGGAAACCATGAGAGGGCAGCTGTAAGGATTTATGAAATCAACAAATTTTCAATCTCTCAGATATTTTGAGAGAGATGTGATGTGATTATGATATATTATATGCAAAATCAGTTTTGGCTATAATGAATGGTTGCAGAGATTCATGTCCTTATCCAAATACAAGATAATGGTTTTAAGATCAAGCCTGGTAATGAAGCATGGGTGAAGTAAAAGTTTGGGGAATCAAATGGAATTCCATGTTCATGTTTTTATGGGCACAAGAAGATTTGATTGCAATGGTCTTGGGGATATGGATATGTATGTCAAGAGTGGCTACCTTAAAATATGCGCACAAAGTGTTAATTCCATGGTTGAAGATCGTGGTATCTCCTTCGACCAACAAGAGGATGAATATCGTGATAAAGAGGAGCGCCAATATGCATTGGCAATAACTCTTAAAAAATATTCTAATGGGATTGATGACTTAGAAATGAGAGCTTCTAGGGAAGCTTGTGAAGATACAGAGCATTCTATGCAAGAACTTGATGACTCAGAATCATCATAGGAATCAGATAATGTTTTAAAGAAAGGAAATATTAAATCACATTATAGTTGGAGATTTCTTGGTCGGCATGTATGTGGATGGGGGACCATAGTGTAAGCACGTGAGGTGTTTGACAACATACACCAACGAGTTTTGCTTCTGTGTAGTGTGATGATTACTAGAATGAGTTAAAGAAATGCCAAATCCATAGAAAGATTTACAGATTTTCAATTTGATTGTCAAGGTTTTCGAGATCTAAAACATTGTTTTTAAGTATTGTTGGTACAATGCCGCAAGAAAATTTATTTGAGGGTAAAGCTAGAAAAAAATGAAAAAGGGCAAATTGAGTTTACAATTGAATGCAGACAATCTAGATATCATGATTTTATGCTTGCATAAAAATTGTGTCGTCTATTATTCAATTAGTACTGAAAAGGAAAGTTGCACATAAAGAAGGTTTTGTTGAATAATTGTCTTTTAAAACCAATGGAGTTAGCCCAACAGAATGCCAAAAGGAAGTATGGCACCACAAACAAAGCACACAAGTTGTTTGACATAATGTCAAATGAATTTGAAAGTGCAGGTAAGCTTTCGAAACTAAAATCAAGTAATCTTTTTTTTATCTATAATCTCAATTTCAATAGCAATAATGAGTTGAGTGTTGAAGCTGAAAAGAGTTGAAGTTAGTAGAAATGATGATAATACAAAGCAAGCTTCAATCTTTGATGCAGTAATTGATGGAGATTGATGGGTTTCTTGAAGTATTTGAATAAGTACTATATAGAGAAAGAGGAACGGGGTCACACTACAGTTTTCAATCTCAGGTTCCATTTTGTTGTCTCCAAAAGCTAGAGCTAAATAACAAATGTAACTTGATTGCAAACATTTTGCGTCAGCATTCTCCACGCAAGAAAATAAAATTTTGATTCTAAGTAAGCAATCTCACCATATCAACATAGCTGGAATGGAGGCAAGTGGCATTAGCAACATGAAGTTTGCATTGAATACATTGAATGGGTATATGATTATTGGTACACTCGATGGTGCAAATGTAGAAATCAAAGAAGAGTTGGAAGAAGGTAGCTAGTTCTTGTTTGTTGCTGAAGCCATGATGTAATAAAGCTATGTAAGGAGAGAGAGAAATGCTTGTATCTTCTTAAACCTTGTTTTGTGGAGGCAAATAATTTTGTAAAAAGTTCATGCTGAGTGCAGGGTACCTTAAATCAGAGAATGGATAATATTCTCAGATGAGCACATACAATTCAGAGCTGAGGGACGGGCAATGAGGACAATAGGAGCCAAAGATAGATCATATACCTCAAGAGGACAGATTATAACAAGGAGCGTATAAAGTGAAAAAAGATAAAACACAATTATGATAAGAATACAATTAGTAAGGCATGAAGAATGTGATGATTTAAGAGACTTATATACAAATATGGAGGTCACCAACTGGTTGGTTGTATTCTGGCTTCATATTAAGGGTTGAATTTGAATGTATCATGGATCACAAACAGAACAAACTACTGTAGGTAACAATGGCAAAGAAATTTGAGAGGTCAATGCCTAACACAAAATCTAACAGTCATCTCAACAAGGATAGCACAAAAGTAGTTTTGACAGTGTGATGAGTGGCAGAGGTAGCATTAGGACTGCAAGGAAATGGTGGCTTATCTTATTGGGAACATGAAAGAAGGGTGTCATAGAACAAGTTGAACATATACAAAGTCCATTCCTGGTTTTTTCCCACATCCTAGGAGATTTTGTTTGCTTCAACCATTTTTCCAGATGCCATATCATTATGCAAGGCAGTAATGGTCAGTTAGGAAAAGGGCCAATGACAGTTTTGACAACAATTGCAAGCATCTGGGAAGTTAAAGAAAATATAGGAGCTGATAGAGGAAAGACGGTTAGAAAAAGTCAAAGGTCATCTTATCCAACGCCATCTAGGACGTTTTAAGAGGAGCCAAAAAAAAGAAGAAGAAAATGACTCTTCCATCAGCGAAGGCAAAGAATTTGACTCAACAATCAAGAACACTTCTCATTTTTTATCATTAAGCATGTGAGTAAACAATAGGTGGTGGAACCGTGGAACCGTGGAACAATGTAAGTAGTGGACAATAGGTGGTGTAACAATGTAAGTAGTGGCAAAGTTTCAGTTTGAGGAGAGTTCTTGCTTTTTCAGAGCATGTATTGTAACTGGATGAGCTCTTTCATGTGTGAGTAGCATTGTAAACACAAAAATATAGAAAATAGTACAGTTATTTTGAAGTATCTTCTAATCAATAAACAAACTTTTAGCCTTTTAGACTCTTCATATTTTGTGAAGGTTTGAGAATGATAGATGTAATTTTGTGATATCTAATATATCTTTTATTTTATGTCTCATTTTCAATTCAACTTCCTGTGGAAATACATATGCGTGCAGGTAATTATTTATGTTATCAAGTTATGAGTCTTTTAGCTGTGAAGAATACCTGATTCCATCTAAAATCTTCAAAAGCTTCAACTTTACCATGAAATACTCATGCACAAATATGTAGAAGTTGAGTTGTGCTTGGTTTAGTTTGTTCTTTGAACTTATTATATATGTCAAGAAGTGGTACATGTCATAAGCATTTGGTGAATCACCTTTTAGATTTTAGTTTTGTTTGAAGTCTTCTTTCTCCCTTTTCTCAGTGAAGCTAGAGTATAGGTGAGATACTCAATCAGAGTACTAGCTCTATAATTAGGGGTTTGGTCTCAATCATTGAAGCCCACACTCCATGAGGCCATCCCAATGTTTCACTGAACAGTTGAACCGAATTCAAAAAGGGTGTATGTTCATGTGATAATAGTTTTTGGCACACCTGGTGGGACAAAAACTTTCCTTCTTCTTGCTGATATTTGGTGTATGTCAACAATTTCTGCCTTTGGTGGCAACTTCAATTCAGTGTTACTAGTTTCAATAGTTTAAATGCTGGTATGTTTCAAATTTATTACAAGAAAAATTGATTTCTTGATTTTCCAACTCTTTGAATGAGTAAGCATGTCCACAGTCCATGTTTCATTGGACGCAGGTCTTTCCACCCCGTATCATGAAAATGTTGCTCCTACACCTTCTTGCCATTCATGTGAAACTGAGAATGCAACTGGTTTTAGTCCAAATTCCTTTGTAACAAGAAGTAACCAGCATGTCCAAAATGTTTGCCACCCACCCCACCCATGCGTAACCTCCATGGTAGCCAGGATATCCCCAAAATCATCCTCAAGAAACCAATTTTATGCCCTAGCTTCAAAACATAGACAACATGCAAAATAGTGATATGGAAAGCTTGTTGCCATGCTAGACTAAGCAATTGTGTGATCAAGAGGCAACAAGAGTATAACATGTAGCAAGTAAAGCATGCTTTTCAAGCTCACTGCCATCAACAAGAGATGGAGGCACAAGTAAGGTATGAGGATGAGAAAATGAAGCAATTGTTTTCTCAAGCACAAAAGGAAAAGGCAGAATCAGTATCCCCATTTCAATTTTTAGAGGTCCTTTTCTTTTGCAAAAACCTGCTCATGCACAAAATCAGTCCATAATTCCTCATGAGTAGCCGTCCCAAGTATCTACTCAAGAAAACAAAAAACTCCCCAAGTTCCTTCGCTAAGTCAACCTTCTTGTCCTCTTGTTATTCATCTATATCTGCGTGGGCCAATTGTCTAACAAGAAGGATAGTTTGGTGAGCAAAGCAAAGGGTTTGGTGAGGTAAAAGAGGAGCAACTCATAGCTGATGAGCTTTCATGTGTTAAAGGAGAAGAAAAATTAGACTTCTTGTAGCAGAGTGTTGAGTACGATCAACGAGATATTGAGCAAGAAAATAGTGCTCAACATGAAGTGCTGATTGAGTTATTTGAAGAACTTTCGTGTTTTTTTTTTTTTTAATGAAGGTGGTGTGTCTTTACCTATTTTAATAAATTAGTTAGAAGAATAGGATAAAAAGAAAGAGAAGGGTGATGAAGAGCAAGAGTGTACAGTTTGGTGTAAAGAGCTGCCTCTTTTAGTTGAACAAGATGAAGGAAATATTCCTATATTAATAGGAGAGGAAGTGAAAAATATTGATAGGGTGTTGATCTATGCAAAGAAAAATGATGGTAGCCTTATTATCAGTGATTGGAAAGATTATCATCCATGATGATTTTAGCCAAGTTAAGCAAGAACCTGTTGATCAAAGAGAAGAACATGTTGTTTATTCAAACTTTCAAGAAGGTAGCCCTAAAGACTAGATGAGTATTATCATACAAAAGAGTAAGGAGGAGCTTGAAGAGGACATTTTTTGGGATGAGTTAGAAGCGTTTTGTTCAAATTTAGATGCCGAAACAACACCTTTTGGAAGAAGCGAATCATGAACAGCATGAGCATTGTGTAGAATTTTATGTTCTTCCATCAAATCGGTCACAAGTGATGAACTTTTTCAATCAGAGGGATGAAGAGGAAGTAAAATTTAAGCGAGAAGTTAACAATCATTTTTTGATTTTTTTTCCCTACAAGAGGGTGAGGGTGTCCAATTAGACACTTAGCATATTTGGAGACCAATAAGAAGGAAACACCATGTATCACACTTGATTCAAGACAAGAGATTGAGCATCAAGAAGAGCCGAGGTAGCCAATACATACATCTCAAGAGACCTATTTTTGCCACCAGCTCATGTGGGTAAGTGAGTTCGTCTATTTCCTTGGAGAGTTGTTTCGACAATTTGTCAACTTCCCATCCTTTCTCCACCCCTTGTTGATTGGTCTCAACCATGAAAACCGCTGCAAATTCATAAGGTAGCTATTTCAAGGAACCAATGAATGGCTTTGTTTAGACTATCAAATCATTGTTTAGTTTTAGGTTAGGTTGGTAGGTTTTATCTTCCTCTAAATGCCCTTCACACATTGTTTTACTTTTTTTTTTTTTTTTTAGCTGTTTTAGAGAGTTTTGTTGCTTGCCGATTCAAAGGTATCTCAGCTATGGGACATGTCTACATTACTCTTAAATGTTTGTTTTGTGTTCGTTCTTTGGATTCCTATGCCCAATGGATCATTTAAGGCTAGTTGTCCTTGTGTCTAGTAGGCAGACACCCCTCAAAAGTCACTAAAATGTTCGAACCCAAAAAGCTTCTTAGGAATTCATAAGATCATTGAAGTTATCTTTAAAGGTTTTAAATTCTTTGCTTATTTCATGTCACTTTGCATGGCCAATACTGCAAACAAGTCTTAGAATTTTTATTTTTTAAAACCTTGATGTTTTTAAGTGACCATGTATTCCAATGAGATAGAGGATTTGTCAATTTTTTTTAAATGGTCTAAGTTGTTAAGGTTAAGGTCCCATGTAGGTTGAGGCTTTTATCTAGATGACAGATTTTAAGGCTTTGTTTTGCTAATTTTGGCAAGAGTTCTAATTTTGAAGAGGCATAACAAATGTCAAATTGTTTGGAAACCATGAGAGGGTAAGTGTAAGGATTTATGAAATTAGAAAATATTCAATCTTTCTAAGATATTTTGAGAGAGATGTGGTGTGATTATGATATAATATGATTTTGGCTATAATGAATGGTGTAGAGATTTGTGTCCTTATCCAAAGACAAGCTAATGGCTTTAAGATCAAGCCTAATAATGAAGCATTGGTGAAGTAAAAGTTTGGTGAATCAAATGGAATTTCCTATTTTTATGGTCACAAAAAGATTTGATTGCAATGGAGTTGGAGATATTGATATGTACGTCAAGAGTGGTTACCTTAAAATATACACACAAAGTGTCAATTCCATGGTTGAAGATTATGGTATCCCTTCCTATCAACAAGAGGATGAATATGGTGATAAAGAGGAGTGCCAATATACATTCGCAAAAACTCTTAAAAAATATTTCTAATGGGCTTGATGACTTAGAAATGAGAATTTATGGGAAGGTTGTGAAGATACAAAGCATTATGTGCAATAACTTGATGAGAACTTCGAATGGTTCTTAAAGTAGTGGCAAAGTTTCAGTTTGAGGAGAGTTATTGCTTTTTTTAGAGCATGTATTGTAACTGGATGCATTCTTTCATGGATGAGTAGCATTGTAACTAAAAAATATATAAAATAGTTTTGTATATAGTTGTTGTATACAGTTGTTGTGAAGTATTTTTTGATCAATAAACAAACTTTTAGCCTTTTCACACTCTTCATATTGTGTGAAGTTTTGAGAATGATAGATGTAATTTCATGATATCTAATATATCCTTTATTTTATGTCTCATTTTTAAATCACCTTCATGTAAAAATACTTATGCATTTAGGTAATTGTTTATGTTATCAAATTATGAATCTTTTAGTTGAGAAGAATATTTAATTCTTTATATAATTTTAGAAGCTTCAACTGAGTTGTGCTTGGTTTAGTTTGTTCTTTGAACTTGTTGAATATGTCAAGTAGTGGTACATGTCATAAGCGTTTGGTGCATCACCTTTTAGATTTTGGTTTTGTTTTAAGTCTTTTTTCTCCCTTTTCTCGGTGAAGTTAAGAGTATAAGTGAGATACACAATCAGAGAACTAGCTCTATAACAAGGGGTTTGGTCTCAATCATTGGATCCCATCCTCTGTGAGGTCATCCCAATGTTTCACTAAACGTTTGAACTCAATTCAACAAGGGTGCACATTCATGTGGTAACACTAAGACTTAAGTTGAAAATTGGTGCACTTTTTCATGGATTCGACCAATAAAATCTCCACTTAAAAGGCAAAAATTACTTAATAAAATGTGCTTGAGTAGTAAGAGGTAGGAAATTAGTTAAAAAACAATAAAGCGAAGCGGGGCACACATTTTGAGTGGTAAAACCACTTTAAAAATTTGATCAATTATTTGTGAAGTAGCAATAAAATAATAAAAGTGTGAAACAACATAAAGATCAATTCATAAACACTTGGGGTGCACATGTTAGTGGTCATATTTTTTTTCCTTGGTAGTCATAAAATGTGATAATTGTTTAAGTGTAGTGCATGTAGGATATGAAATAGTTAGTGAAACAAATAGGTACACCTTTTATGGTAAAAACAAAATAAAAGTCATCTAGATGCATTTTGAAGATTTAAAAACCATTCAAAGTTCCATTAGCTTTTAAGAAGGATAAGAGGCTATAAATAAGGCACACTTATTTAATAAGAGAACTAATTCAAATTTGTGTTCAATTATGTAACAAGTGGCAAAATTGTGTTGCTAGGTTCGAATCTAATATAAATATAATCTAAAACACACTTTTTGTGTGGTTTTTCCTTCTTTGACTAAGTTTGAAACAAAATGTTTCCTTGAATTAGACACACAAAAGTGATGACAAAAGTGTTTAGCCATCAAATTATTTTGCTTAAGTTTGAGATTTTCATGTAGAAAGAACATATCTTGTTCAAATATGAATAAGTAAAAAATGCACCTTAAAAATGTACTTGGGATGAAATAGCTAGTTTCTAGTGTTAAAAGAACAAAAAAAATAACTTTTTAGCTACTTAAAATTGTTAAAACAAATATTATAGTCACTTGCAATAGTATCACATAATAGATGGATAATAATTTCCTTGTCTCCAAGAATATAATATCGGTTGGGTATCTAGAATATCATTTTTTAGTTCAAATATCAAACATTACGAGGAAGAATATCAATAAGTTCTTACTACTAAGTGTTTGGGCTAACGCAATAAAAATTTGTGAGCAAATAGTGTAAATTTTAACACTTCATAAATTCCTTCTTTTTTATGTATATTGGTTGTTGAGGATAATTTATATTAGTATTTGTGGTTATTGATATTTCAAGGTTTTAAACACTTTGAAGGGCTAGAAACAATGTTTTCAATCACCTATGGTAGTAATTTTTGTACACAATCAGTCTAGGGTTTTATCTTTAGTTTCTAATGTTAGTAAAAACCTACAAATTAATTTTTAGCTTGTTAACAAGGTATTAGTACAAGGTGCCTAATTGGAGTGGTGAATTTGACAACAGATTGGCATAATGTCATGGTTAAGGTTTTAGTGTTTAATATAAAATCTTTCAGTTGTTGAGGATAATTTATATTAGTATTTGTGGTTATTTATATTACAAGGTTTTAAACATCATAAAGGGCCATAAACAATGTTTTCAATCACCTATGGTAGCAATTTTTGTACACAATCATTCTAGGGTTTTATCTTTAGTTTCTAATGTTAACAAAAACCTACGAATTAATTCTTTGCTTGTTAACAAGGTATTAGTACGAGGTACATAAATGGGATGGTGAATTTGGCAAAAGATTGGCATGATGTCATGGTCAACATTTTAGTGTTTAATAGAAAATTTGTCATCTATCCGAGACATTTATACTTTTAGAATTAATTATTTTAGTAGGTATGCATTTTTAAGGAATAGTAAGTGGAAATGGATTAAGGCCCATTTTATGTCTTCAATAGTTTTTAAAGGATTAGTTGCTTTAAAGTTGTTTTTGTTGTCCCTCTTGGTCATTGTTGGCATTAATGTCAAAAGCAATAAAATATACTCCTTTGTTGATTATGGTCATCTCAT
Source organism: Cryptomeria japonica (assembly GCF_030272615.1). Lineage (NCBI taxonomy): Eukaryota > Viridiplantae > Streptophyta > Pinopsida > Cupressales > Cupressaceae > Cryptomeria > Cryptomeria japonica. The sequence goes on from NC_081414.1 coordinate 433,125,888, forward strand.
TGCAAGGGATTACATTACATAAGATACTTGACAAAGTGCATAATGTAATGTTAAATGTTTAAAGACTTGAGCACAATGTATAAAGTCTTGGTCTTTAGCTTTGACAAGGTTATATTGTTATCAATGTTTCTAATCCTATCAAAATAGCTTTTGGGGGTCGACAACTTATGGTTTTTGTAAGGGCATAACATATCTTTTGGAGGGATATCATATATTTTTTTTGGTTGAGTTTGAAACCCTAGCCATAGTCTAGCTAGGGCATGACTGTAAGGATTGGATCTTTGGGTTTTCTGAGGCATAATCACAGTTGCATGACAATGAACAATTTTGACGACAAGCTTGTAGAATAATTGGTTTGTTTTTTTAGCATTTGTTGGCAAAGATGTTAGTAGCTGTGAGCTACAATAGTTGCGAAGAACTGAGGCAATTTGATTTGCTTCTAAAGGAGTTAACAGGTGTATCTAATCCTAAATCCTAGTTTCTTATTTCATAACTAAAATTATTAAAGGGTTTTTTGTTTCAGTTTTCTTTGCTTCACATTACTAGGGTTTTGTTTCTTTGTCAGTTCATTTAGACTTAACTGAAAAAGGGTTTGTAGCTTGTTCATTCCTATAAATGTGTTAAGCTCGAAACCCTAGTTTGTGTTTCCCAACGATTAAGGGTTTAAGTTATTCTTTACTGTTAAAGGTTTGTGTTTAAAATTCATGTATCATTATGTGGTAATGTTGCATGGTTGCTAGTATGTGTTTATGTAAATAATCATTGCGGTTTAAGGGTTTGCATATGTAACCCTAGTCTGGGTTAGCATTCATTTTATTATGAGCAAACTTTGTGATTGTTTCTTAACCCTAGTTCGGGTATGGTGAGAAAAATTTGTGGTTCTTTCTTAACCCTATTACGGGTATGGTGAGAAAATAACATTATTTCAACTTCGGCAAAAACATAATTTCTCATTCTGTAATTTGTTAAGGAATTGGTGAATAGTTATGGATGTGACAATTTTTCTTCAATTCAAAGATAATGAACATTATAAATGTTTTGTTCAAGACATTCATGTTGTAGTCAAACAAAAAGCAAATTATTCTCTGTTGTTTCATACTCTGTTAAGAGTTATTCTTTTTTGTAATGTAAAAGGCATACTATTTGATTCACATCTGTACTTGAAAGAATTGTTGATTGCACTTACAGTGCATTGAAAAATTGTTTCATTGTAGAAATACTCTATACTACTGTGTATACCAAAGAATAAAAACAATGGTATATTGTATTTGAACTATTGCTTCTAAATCTCAAGTGATGTGAGATTAGAAGATGTTGTGAAAAGAAATAGAGATGATACTCTATATATCAATTCAAAATAGTTTTTGAAAAGAGTGGTTTGTAGCTAGTGAGGCATTTGAATTCTATCAGTGAGATTGTTAATGAGACATATCAATCAGCCAGTAAGGCATTGTAAATAGAAATTTATCAGATAAAGCCAGTGAGGCATTTATGAGTGGTTTTTCTTCCCTTAGGGTTTTCCACTCATGAAATTCCTTCTATCAATTTATGTGATTGTGCGATTCATTTTTTGCTATTTCACTTTAGTTTTTTGCTTCATATTGTTTCACAAGAAAATCAAAATAAGTCATTTAAGTTGATAAAATAATGTGAAATTGTTAGAACATTGATTGCCCCCCCTCTCAATGTTCTTTGTACTCCAACAGTTTTCTTTATGCATTTCTTATAGATAAGGATAGTTACATTTTAAAAGAATAATTATTTTGGGGATATTTAATTAGTATTCTTAAATTATTAAAATGTCTTTAATACAATCCTATAAATAAGGGATTTGAGCATATTAACTCTTAATGGTAGTTGATTTTATACTTATACTACAAAGATTGTCATTCGAAAATTCATGTTGAGTTATTTTTTTGTGTGAGATTTTACAAGTGAATCTCAAGAGAAATGTTGAGATTTAAATTAACACTTATGTTGAGATTGCCTTAAATCTTGCACCGTGGTTTTATTTAGTAGCATCTCCTATTAATGTTGATTTGTCATTCTCTATTTTAACCTATAGTAGGCATTTGTCTTTCATGTCATTTTGTTACAAATTTAAAATAAAAAAATTCTTAAATTGTGATATAAGTACCTCTAGGTCTTGATGAGCCAAAAGAATGGCTCTATTTTTTCCATGTTTATGTGTCATTACTGGGACATTAGGAGTCTAGATATGTCTTTTGAGTTCAGAACCTTTGCTAAGTGATAAGACTTTATATGTTTTTATAATATGGTCATATGACATGAACTCGTTTGATGTATGTTCCTTTTTGATGCAGTGTAATATGAAATTATACTATGAGGAATATCCATGGTAATGATGCATGCATATTTTGAATGTTACTCTAATAGGGATAAATAGGCCTATATTTGTGCATGTTAACAATTTCATGTAGGACTAAAGAAGAATGTTGAACCAGTCCGAGATGCTCAACAATAAAGATCATGGAGTTGCCGGTCGGTAAAAGAAACATCAAGGATTACCATTGAAAGAGTCAACTAGCAGTTGAAGATGGTTCATTATGACTTATCTAGAGACAATGATTTCCTTTTTTGTAGGAGTAAATTTAAGACAAAGGTTACACTAGATTCTCTCTCTGTTGTTCCAACATACTTTGACTGATTCTCAACGCTTGTAACTTCACCTTCTTTTTCTCCTTGTTCAATAAAAGCATCCTCCCTGAACTTTGGGAGTGGTATGCTAGTTAGTTAGGAATTTCATTCTTTAAATAATTACCCACCTTCTCTTGTACGTTGGTTGGGAAAAGAATAGTTTCAACATTTGTAATACAGTTCTAACTTAGTTGAGAGACAGACTTCTAGCAATATGTTGTTATGTTATCAAGTTCTTTTGGATTAATAAAGATGATACTTTAAGTTCCAAACATTATTCATTTGTTTGGATGCTTACTAAGGGGGCCCACTTAGTGCGTATTCCCTTGATTTATTTTATCAATTACTTTTTCATTCTGTACTTAGCATTATCTTGATCATGGATTGTTCCTACAACCACTAGAATATTTTCTGTGACTGTTCCTGCAACAACTGCAAACTAAGTAGAACCCTATTTGTTGATCATGGATAAAGTCTTGTCTTTCCTAGTTGTTTCTTAGAAGTTATTTTCTTTTAGTATTTTCCTTCAGCAATATTTCATTTCCAGCAATAGGAAAGATGATTGTTTTAGTTTTTCTAGTGCATATACCTTGTAGACCCATTTCAAGTATATGCCCCAGGTTGATAACTAAATGAATCTTCATGATGAAAGATAACTACTTAGTTGGATGTCCAATCCATAAGGTATGACTTCAAGGTCTAGTTGTTGAACCATTGAGAAGATCAATCATTTTTGGTGCCATTGCCAAGGATGTCAAACTAGAAACCTTTGCAGTTATTGATAATTAAACATTGTTTTCAGTAGTTAAAAGTTTTGTTTCCATTTACCTTCATAGAAGTAATACTATTGCATGCCTAGAAGAAGAGACACTCTAGGGAGGTTTCTTCCTAACAAACCTTATCCTGACAATCATTTTGAGAAAGCTTATAATCTATTTGAAGATGGAGACCAATATATAAACCCTTTAGCCGAGATATTTTCCAACATTGAGGAGCCAGCTGATCAAGAAACTGTTGAAAACCCATTTGCTTTGATACTTTATCAAGCAAGGATGGCTTCTACTGCACAAAATTAGCCTAATCAAGCTACCTTTGAATTCCCTATCATCGACCAACATGATAATAACAACCTCAAGAATATCCTTGCTTCAGTTCTCCCTAAGTTTTATGGGCTTGTAACAAAGGACCCAGATACCTTTTTGTTCAATTTTGACATTCCCTGTCGAACATATGATTACACCACTGATTCTCATGGACTCAAGTTGTTTCCCGCTACTTTGAAAGAAGGAGCCGTGAGATGGTTTATGAGTGTTTATGGTAAAAATGGAAACAACAATATTGAAAGACTAAATAATTTCAACCACAAAACCCTAGCCTAACAACAACAAAGATCCACCATAACATATGAAGATTACCTAAGACAGTGCAAATCAACAAATTCACCAAGATTATACCATCACATGTCCAATAGGGTTTGAATCTCCATTCTTCCTATCTCCATTGATCTCGCTTGATATATTTGCTCTCAAATTTTATGTGTGCACGAGAGCTCAATAGAGAACGGAAATGTGGTTGCAAGTAGGCTTGATCACATATGAAAGTTCGAATGCTAGTCCAGGAGTGCCAAGAGGATTGATAGTGAAGGAAGCATCTCCTTATATAGAAGACACTATAAGAAATCGAGGGATGAGATTAAGAGGTGTAAAAGATAAATGGTCGGCTAGGATTAGAGGGTAAGTAAAGGAAATAAGAAAATAATGATAGGATACACTAATACATTTGGTCTATAATTTCGATGGAGGTTTTTGACGAAGAAGGTATATTGTGACTAAATTTGATTTTTTTTTAAGAAATGCCCAAATTCATCAGAATTCTAATGGTAATTTCACATTTAGTTTCGATGGAGAAGGCATTAGCAATGAAATTTGATTTTATTTCAAAAAAAGTGCCCACGTTCGTTGAAATTTTGACGACAATGGGCATTATACTTTAAAAAAACAAAAGAGGGCAAGTAATGTGTGCATTTGCAGTCCCGCGCAGGCTTCCGCGTCAAGCTCAACCCCTGGAAAGATCAAATGACACACTCACCATTCGAGGTACTTCCGCAAACTCACCATTCAAGGTAGAATCTTCACCTTCATTTCAGATTTGCATAATGTGAGGAATTTCTGAATCTTCACCTTCATTCATTGAATCTTCGGATTTGCATAATATTTGCATGAGGAATTTTGGATTTGCATAATATTTGCATAATATGAGGAATTGTTTGGGTAGAATATTCACCATTCGAGGTATCTAAATCTTCACCTTCATTCATTGATTTGCATATATGAGGAATTTCTTGCATCCCACCCATTTCTTGAGCTATCCACTGCATTTCACAACTACCCATGCTTTGTCGTTCCTAGGTCAACATTATCGGAAGTCTTTTAATGTTGCCCCCATGCCTCGGTTGTCGATGTTTAGTCTTACCCTTTCACCACCATGAATTCTATACGGCCCAGAGGGAAATCAACCTCTCTTTCTCTTTTCTCTCTCTCCCACCCTGCCCCTACCATGGCACTAGGACGTATACACAGCGAAGAACGAGATAACCAGTTAAAGGATAAACATTTCGTGGGTAGGATTGATGAGTTTCCAATTCTCATTAGAAGATAGAGTAGGAGAGGCCATTGTCAAACTATTTTTGTAGTTATGAACCACACCCCCTCTAACAGTGAAGTAGTTCTAGATAGTTACTTAAATTTTTCATGCTTTATGTTAAGGTCTTTAGCTGGAAAACCATCTTCCTTTTCTACTATTTTTTTTGTCTTTTGTGTTTCCTTGCACATTTAAAAATGTGCATGAGAGTCATCTTGAACCAGTTCTACGGAGGTATCTAGCAGAGGAAGCTTCATAACATTACAGTTTGTGTTAATATGTTCCAAACATAAATGTAAATAAAAAATTAACAAATATACCTCAATTTTGAAATGCTTTAATGTTTCTAGAACATGTTAGTGTATGCTTTCATCATGGAAAAACATAATGTAGTTGATCATAACTGATGTAAAAAAGTTGTATCTTTGAATGCCTTGTTCCTTGATTATAGATCTATGCTCAATTGATTTGAATTGCTTGATTGAAAAATTGGTAGATGTGGGTTGGAGTTGATAGGGGTTTGAAATGAGAATAGACTTGTATCTATATGTAGCTTGCACCTTTTCAAATTGAACTTTTGAAAAAGTCCAAATTTGGAGAGGAAATTCCTACTATTTGCGAATCCAACATTCATCTTTCAAATTTTAGGTCCAATTTCTATGAATAAGGGTTCCCAAGATACTAGTCCTATAAAATTGAGCCATGAGGAACATCATGAATAAGGGAATGAACCAAATTTATGGAAACATTCTCAAACTTAAGTACAATTAGGCATAAATAAGGCACAACCACTAAAGTGAGTCCAAACCTAGTGTATATTTATAAAGAGATACAACTTATGATGCAATATTTAGCCCCCTCTTAGCAAGAGTATGAAATTATGCTCATGTACTCTTGGGAAAATATGGAGAAACCAAATATTTTTTCACCAAGATATTGAAGAGTCAAGATGACTACAAGTTTGGAAAGGTGGTAGCTCCCAAGACTTATGATATTGTTAATCTACAATATTGAGATAAAAGGGAAGTATAAAGTGAGTAATATGAGTAACATTGGTAACACACATGGAGCCTGAAAAACACAAAGTTATGACATTTAGAACTAGTAAGATTCATATATTCTCACTAGGAACCATATCAAAAAGACAAGGCATAGATCTAGGACTAGTAAGATCCTTATATAGTTACTAGGAGTCATATCAGAGACACATAAAAGCATGATACCCAAGTTAGTAAGATCCTATAATACTTAGTCATAGATCATATTCTAACAACAAATAGAAGGTCATATCTTGGTAACCTAGCTAGTCCATGAGTAGTAGCTCAAAATGTTATCAAAGCTAGGTTAGGTTAGGAGCCCCAAGAACCTATAATGTGTCTTATAATTGGTGTTGAAAATAATCTACACTCAAGCCAACAATGGAATGGTAAGAAAGGGGGTAGTAGATCAATGGTAGAGAAATTTATTAACAAATAGAATGCCTTAAGTTGGATTCCTAGCTATTTTATGAGTATTATCTTAACAATTTCATGCGTAAATAACATCTACTCCCACCTCTACCATAGATCCAACTTCCACCATTTCTTCTTCCACAACCTCTAGTCACCTTCATGTACCAAAGCCACTAGTGCCACACCTTTAGTACTTACATCCTTCACTTATCATCCACCATATGGCCTATTTATCAAATTTATTTCTTCTACATGTAAAAGCCATATGCACAAGATGGAATGACATTTGGTAGATGTAAAAGCCATATTCCACAACCTTTGCTAATATCCTTTTCACCAATGCAAAAATGTGAGGTTTGTAACAGGATGCGACATCCATCAAAGCATAATAGAGATGAGATTTCTAACAAGATGGCAGATCAAACAATGTAGGAAAGCATCAATTAAAAATAAATACAAGATTGCAGTTTATAGAGTTTAGTAAAAGGGGCAATGAACAAACATAACACTACTTTGGAAGGCTGCAGAGATGGTGTGTGGCACAATATAGAGACAAGCTATGCAAGAAACAAGAATAGAAAAGACCATAAATATAATTTCCATAAATAGAATTGAAACTCTACCATAGATATAATTGCCATGTGTTTGATAAAATCAATAACTATCTAAAAAATTGAAATGCTAGGGAGAGACATTAAATGTGTAAGAGGATTGATGTGCATGGAGATTGTTAATTGCTTATTTGAATAAATATTTTATTGTATTCTTTATGTCATTTCAATTTGTGGGCAAGCTTTACCCTCTTTGGAAGTTGTCATACCATTCAAATATTCATGTATTGGGACCTAATTGTGAAAGTTTGAGGTCCATTGGGAAAAAAAATGTCATATTGCCATGACAACTTTTGCATTTCTTGTAGCAACTTATTAAAAATATGGTTGGAAATTTAGTTTATGGTGGTTTGAGTTTGTAACCCACTTGGATGGGAATAAATAGGCCTTTGGCATGCCATCCAAGAGTTTTGCTTAATGAAATTGGGGTTTTATGTGCATTTTTTGACGTTTCGGTCTGATTCTCTTCATTTTTCATTGTGAAATTCATCATAGTTTGATGGGAAGTCAATTGGATGTGGTAGAGAAGTGAGTTAAATTCATTTTTTATTTTTGTGGCATTGAATTTCATTGCGTTTTAAAGAAGATATCATAGTTTTTCCAAAAAATGTCAAAGCCCTGCCTAATGTTTATCGAGAGGAGTAAATAATGTATAGTTTGGTCTCCCATGCATATAAATTCACCCAAATGTGTGGGAAGACATTTTTTCATGCTATGTATCATATTATGTTGTGTGCAGGTCTCCAAATTAGATTTGGTACGTGTTTGGGCATGAGGACAGTCTGATGTCTCTATGTATCAGATAGTAAAAGGTAGTAAGAGTGAAGAATTTGGTGGGAAGACCAAGCGATTGGTATTTTGAAGTGGTTGATGACAAAGAGAGGGATTAGGGGACCCTATGAAACCTTCAGAAGGGTTTGTGGATCAAAACCAAATGAAATAGACTAAATTTCTATGACTATCCTAAGGGTATTAATTGTCATAGTCATAGTTTTACTAGTGATATTGTTTTTGTTTTGACAGAGTTGTGTCTGTAAACCCAAGTGTGGACATGTAATGGAGTCATGAGATGTCTTAAGACTACAACAATACTTAACAACAACATAGTGTATAGGCATCTAAAATATGAAAGGACTACATATTGGAAGGCGCGTGTGATGATGCCATGAAAGGTCTGATATCCCTATATATCAGACTGAGAAAACCAGTGAAAGACAAAAAAAATGCATTGAGAAGGCAAAAGGTTGAATTACCTAATGTTTGGTGTTGAAGTGATGTGTGGGGACCCCGCCAAGTCAAATACTTTGTTATAGTTTCAAAGGGTGGAAAAAGAATAAACATTTTATTTACCGTCCTAATAGACCATCCATCATAACAATGATTACCAATGATGTGTGCGTTGCAAACAAAGTTCTAGAGGAAGGCTCTTTCTATTGTAATACCAAGTGAGTGTTCATAGACCTATTGGCATTACATTAAGTTTGTTGATATTCAGAAGGTTGTTGGAGATTGATGATATAATTGATAAAGGATGATTACTGTCTTAATAATATTATTTTGTCATTGATGTCAAGCAATTGATTTTTTGATTCAGTATGATGTTGCCATATCTTAAGGAGTATGTTTTGATGAGTATAAAGATGTCGGTAAGTGACACAGAAAGAATGTGAAAATGAAGGGGAGTAATAAGTTATTCAATGGGAAACTATTACCAAGTTAGACAATGATGAGATTATGTTATTTTGATTGTTTTGATATCCTATATATGTGTATTCGAAGACTGAATAAGAAGGAAAAGATTTCATGTAATAGAATGAGTAAAGGTTTGATACTATTCTAATTTACCAAGCAAGGAGCTAGTCGGTAAACACCAAGGTTATCAATGTCGGTTAAAGAAGGAAGAAGTTACCAAGTAAAGTTTTGTATTTACTGAGTATCAACCAAGCAGTAACAAATGGATTGGATGAATAAATACATTATTAAATGAAGGATGCCAATGAGCTGGAGATTTATAGAAGATTGGAATGTCATGCAAGAAGTTTGTTAAGGATCAACGACAATGAAAATTCAAGAGTTAGATCTACAACACAGATTGAACGGTCATAACCGAGCACAAGTACCAAGGAAGGGATACAAGTTTCAAGGCAAGATAAAACATTTTTCAATTTGAAGGATTCAATGAACCTAGTCAAGTTTGAAGATCTGATGGCTAAGATTAATCATGGGAAATGTGATTAAGGAGATTAAGCGGTTTGGAATTGCTTATAAATAAGGAAAAGTTGATGAACAAAGTATGCAGGCAAATAGAAGAACAATGATGTTGCTGAAGTGATTACCGAGTATAGAATATTGAAGATCAGATTGAAGAACAGATTGAGAAGCCCAGCAAGGAGGAAGAGAAGTCTTATGACAAGATTATTTTGAGCACATAGAGTCTGCTTTAACATTTCAGATGTGAAGTTGCAAATATATTTTATTACTGTTATTTATTTTTGTAAGTGACAAGAAATCTCTTAACCGAGTAGACCTAACAGTTTTATTTGTAAATCCTCTAGCAAGGTAACATTTTGAATGAGTGTTTGAAATCCTTTGACAAGGTCACTTCTAACAAAGTGCAATATTCTGATAGATCTGAGGGAAATCCCTTGACCAGGTCACATCTAGCAATGTGTTTATGTAATCTTTAATAGGATTGGCTTTTAACCGAGCATACTCTAGAAGAGTATATTTTCTTAGTGGGTCCAAAATCCCACAGTGGTTTTTCCCTATTTGGGTTTCCACGTTAAATCTGGTGTTATATGTGTTTTGTTGTTTCAAGTTTATCAATTTATGAGTTTGAATGATTTACAGTCATAGTTGCATATCAAGTAAGTTCTATTGAGGTTGAATCTGGATAGATCATTGTATTGTGAGTTTATCTGATTCACCCCCCCCTCTCATCTAACTAACAAGACCTTGTGTAGGGTCCTCCAAGACTAGAGTAAGGAGTTCAAAGCCTAGATACATTGATTTGGCCTTGTGGCCATCAATGAGTGATTGACCCAATAGGAGAAGTCTTGAGACTGACAATTTTGGAAGTGTAGCATTGTTGAGAGCCAACACTTATGTGTGAACCCTATCTTCACATATTATGATTAGTTTCCATATTAGTGTGTTTTGTTGAAGAAACATGATGTGAGAAGTTTGATGCAGCGACAAGGGTAGAACTCAATATTTCATATTAGGACAACAACCACATTGATTAGGCAAGTCAGATAAGGTCTCTCCAATGTTTAGGATACACAAGGGCAACATTAGTCATGTAAGTATGCATGAGCATGGGAATGGATAGTTGCTTTCCTTTTAGACTGTTTTGGATAGTATTGAGAGGATCCTATAAGGATGACTATCAACATACTCTCAATGACTTCACTTCACATTGATAATGAATTCACATTAGACACTCATGGATTACCCCAATTAGACATTAGTCAACTTAAGATATGATACAAGGATTGCATACCACAAAGCCATTAGATATGTTTTGAGATGAGAAATAAGAGAAATGGTTTTGGTTCAATTCGCATAATTTCTATGTTCAAGTAATTTAATTTGGTATATTATACTGAAACGTGATTTCATAACTAACATTTCAACTTCTATATAACTAGTTCTATAGCCCGATTTTCTTGCCTGTGAAGAAAGACCATGTCAGACAATATCAACGAACAACAAAATAAGGAGACAATTGCTAGATTGTGGTCTAACTTGAAAAGAAAAGGTGATGGAAAATGTTATTGTCCCTGCAAAATTTGTAAGGGGTTAAAGACTAGAAGACTTCTAATCAAAACAACTAAGAAAAATTGTAGGCTGCATGGTCATATTGAAGGTGGACATGATTATCATCCATTGGTAAGTTTTTCATTATATCATTTTAACAATTTATATACATAAGAAATCACTTGATGATGAAATCATGATCATGGTTTATTCATGTTTATCAATTTTATATAGGTCGAGCACCCCGGAGCACATGATATGGATCAACACAACCCGAAGAATATGGTTTTCAAAGTGGACAAACATGGAGGTGTGAATATCGAAGCTGAAGATAATGATCCCATGGAAGATGACAATAATGAGCCACAAAACACAATTGAAGATGATGGTACAAATACATTGATCCATGACACATTTAGTACTGGCACAGCTGATCATGATGATGAAGATAACCTTGATGTTGTTCATGATGCCCCTCTACTTGAGAAGGCATCTAAGGCCCTTTACGAAGGCTCCCAGACAACTCTTCTCTCCGCTATATTGTTGTTGGTGAACTTGAAGGTTATGAATGGTTTATCCAACATAACAATCTCACGTATGTTAAGGTATGTCATATATGTCATAATAAATGGTGAATCATGTTGTACCATTAATATTCTTTATATTAACAATTTTTTTTTTGCTGTAGATTGATAGGTGAGTTTTTTCTACCACCATCAAATATTCTACCTCGCTCATACTGAGAATTATCTGCCATTATGAAAGATATTGGAATGGAGTATCAAGAAATAGATGCTTGTCCCAATGATCATATTATATATCACAAACAACATGAATTTCGAACTGAATGCCCTGAATATCATATCAGTAGATATCGAACATATCAAATAACAAAAAGGGTTCCTCGCAAGGTTCTTCACTATATTCCCATTATTCCACATATGCAACGATTATTCAAGTGCACTAGCTTGGCACAATTTATGGATTACCATGCATGCAATAGAAGTTGAGATGATATTATTCGAATGCCTACGGATGGTTCAACATTTATGGACATATAGGAAAAGTGGCCACACTTTAAAGAAGAACCTCGTAATCTCAGGCTTTCATTGGCAGCGAATGGTGTCAATCCATTTGGAGAGATGAGATTTGTTTACTCAGTGGCCTGTTTTTGTTATCAACAATAATATTCCTCCATGGATGTCAATAAAGAGGGAGCACATAATGTTGGAAATGATTGTTCCAAGTATTTTATCATTTAAATATAGTCGTCTACATTTAATTATAAATATTGCAGTAAAATGGTCATAATAATTATGTAATATTTTTGTTCATTCGATTAGGTAAGTACCAAGTTAAAGATATGAATGTATATATCGAGCCTCTTATCGACGAGTTGCTGGAGTTATGGAATGGTGTCACTATGTATGACGTCTCTAGACCAATACGATAAAGACAATTTCAATTCCATGCGATGCTTCTATGGATAATACACGATGCCCTAGGGTTAACACATTTTTGTGGTATGTTATAGTATTCAAGTTGTGCATGATAATTATAATTCAAAAAATTAACATATTTAATCCAATTATACATTATCTTGTAGGTCTTCAAACAAAGGGAAAATTTGCATGTCCAGTTTGTGGTCCAAAGATGAAATTTCATCATTCAAAAAGTTTAGGAAAGTAGGTGTTTGATGAGTATAGGCACTTTCTCCACAAAAATCATAAGTATCGAAATACTGAAAAACATCTTTTCAATGGGAAAGAAGAGAATACATCAAAGCCACAAAGAATGACACCTCACCTGTGGAAGTTGGAATATAATAGAATTAATTGTCAAGGTAATGTCATTACATCTAATGGTTTATGTCATAAAACATCTTTTCTATTATGTTTTGTTTATTGATGATGTGATTGATGATCGTGAAGGTCGTGAAGGCATAATTGACTGCCTTCCTAAGGGACTAAAAAGTTATCCCCGATAATTTAGTAGGTTGCCCTACTATGAGCAGTTACAAATTATGCTTTTTTTTGATACTATGCATATTAGAAAGAATATAACAGAGACATTATGAAAAATATTGGATGGAAGGTGTGACAAAGAAAAAATTGTCAAAATTTGTAGTGACATTTAGGATTTCAATCATGCAATGAAAAATGTCATTCAATCAAATATCCATGGAGACCAGATTAATATTAGTGAGCTTCCTTGGTTATTAACAAACCAGCAAAGCAATGCTATAAAAGAAGTCATACGAAAACTTTGATTTCCCACAGGATTTGCTGCGAACATAAACAATCTCATATCAAAGAAAAGTGAATTTGGGCCAAGGATGAAAATGCATGATTGGCATACCTTCATTAAGGTAATTCATGTTCTTGTGTTTTTACTATATATTTAAGTACTGCGCATGTACTTTTCATTGTATTATGTTAGAAAAAAATGAAAAGATAATTTTATAATTGTTGCAGTATGTTCTACCTCTATCTCTCCCAGACGACTTCGACAATAATGTCAAGCAAGTCATATATGATCTTGGAAAATACATGAGGTAAGTAGTGATATTTGTTCAGTTCAATGTAGATATTATATTTATGATTTGTTTTACTTGTTATGTAATATATTTTTTGCGTCTTGAATATCTTGTAGGTGGTTGTCATGTAAATAAATCCATAAAGAAGATCTTAAATATTGGAAGAGAAAAATTCCTCATCTAATGTGTGAAATGCAAAAGTGTCTACCTTCATCTTTTTTAAATGCACAAGAACACTACCTCATACACCAAGTTGAGGAGATTGAATTGTGTGGACTTGTACACACTAGGTCAATGTGGGTGGTTGAGAGGCACTTGAAATTTTTGAAGGCTTTGGTTCGACAAAGAGCACATCCTGAGGGTTCTATGGTTGAAGGATATATGGTATACCAGACTATGGTGTACATTTCTGAATATGTTCCTAAGTTTGCAACAAAGATCCACGTGGATCGCATTTGGGATCCTAACCCCATTAACAAATTCGAAGGGGAGTAGTTGACAGGGAAAGGTAGATTGAGGAAAGTGAGAGGTAATTATAAGATGTTATTGTAGTTAATTAATTCTTAATCTTCAAAATAAATCGGTTATAAGACGTCTATTTATTTTTTGTACAGTTGGTTGAGAGGGATGCACTACATTTGTATATTGCAAACAATCTTGATTGGATGACGGTATGGATTGAACATTGTCAACATTCTGGTCGCACATTAAGATGGGAAGGTGTGGCTTCATTGGTTAAGAAGCTCATCGTAATGGAGATTCCAATGTTACGCAAAGGGAAATTGATTTAGCATATGGTTTAAGAGATAAATAGGTACGTATAAATTTATTAATCACCCATATGTTTATCAAATCACAATGCAATAATTTTTACTTTTTTGACATATCGCAGGTCAAACACCACAATGCTATGTGCTACAATGGTCATAAATTTCGCATCAAAAAGTTGGACAACATGAAGAAAACTTGTGATTCTGGCATCACTGCAGTCTTTGATGTGACAAATATTTCATCGAGAAATAACATACATACTCAAGAGTCTCAAAATCGATACTATGGCATTTTGGATGATATACTTGAGTGTGACTTTAATTCCTTCAATTTAGTTTTGTTCGTCGTCAAATGGTACAGGCTACGATTGAATAAAAATGATCCTGATAGAACTGTTATTGAACATGATAATGGTTTTATAATGGCTAATAAAAGGTCATTTGAACCAGTTGGGGATGAGCCCTATGTTCTTCCAAGCCAATGTGAGTAGGTATTTTACTTAGAGGTTCCACATAAATTGGGTTGGTCATTTGTTGTTAGACATGATCCAAGAGGAAGGCCGATAAAGTATAATGTGATGGAAGAAGAAGATACCGAAGAAGTAGAAGATGAAGTAGATTATGATCATGATCAACAGTTTCTCGATGATGAAGAAGAAGAAGAAGCTAATGATGATGATGATGATGATGATGATGATGATGATGATGGTGATGGTGATGGTGATGGTGATGGTGATGATGGTGATGGTGATGGTGATGGTGATGGTGATGGTGATGGTGATGGTGATGGTGATGGTGATGGTGATGATGGTGATGATGATGACGAAGACGATGATGGTGGTAGTGGTGGTGGTGGTGGTGGTGATGATGATGATGATGATGATGATGATGATGTTCATGATGATGAATGAAATGTATGAGGTATGTGATTAGTATATTATCTATTTAATATTGATTTCTTGATAGAATTTTTTTGACTTATATGGTTACATAATTAATTTGTTATGTTTTGAATTCTAATACCATTACATAGTTAATTCATGATGCACCTTTTAATAGGGAGATGGAGATAGGGAGAGTGACTATTTATGTGACATTTTTAAAAATTTGTGTTTATTTATGGAATTTGGATTGTTTATTAGCTATGTGATGGATGTTGATTTAAAATACATATGTGATGAATTACATGTTTATGATGATACATGTGACATTTTTTGAACTTTGTGTTTATTTATAGAATGTGGATTGTTTAGTACCTATGTGATGGATGGTGATTTATGATACATATCTGATGGATTACATGTTTATGATGACACATATGTGATGCTAATTATGATGCTCAATTACATATATGATGATACACCATGTGATGCTTACGATTCTTATGATATGTATGTATTTATTATTTATCAACTTACAAATGTAATGCTTATGATGCTCAATTGATGGTGTTGATTTCATGTATAGTCCCTGTGTGATGCTATCACCCTTGGTGGGAACAGGTCGTTGACTTCAGACATCATCAACCATTTAGTTGAGGATCCTGCATAGTCTACATAAAGTAAAGGTAAGGAATTAAAAAAATTACAATGATTTTGATGACAACATCTTTTTATTATTTGATACTCTTTTTGTCTACAAATTTCATGTTGTTCATGTTGTGTACTATGTAATTTTTAGCTAACATAAGATAATTGAATTACATGTGCAGGAACCTAAACCCCTTTGACGAGGATCCTGCACAGTCTCATGGATCGACAAGTATAACTAGTCAATACACCCTATATAAACAATTTATTTTTTAAAAATTACTTGGAAAACAAACTTCCTCAGTTTTTCAAACCTCGACATTAGCAACAAATCTAGTACAGTTATCAACACTTAAGGCCCCAGTTGGACTTATTCAAATTTTAATCCCAACATCAACTTTAGGGCCAACTTCTTCATCAACATTACCCTCATTTGCAAAATTTCTCTCTCATTACCAACTAACTCTCTCATTTGATGGAATGCAGGTACCACCAAATAGGTATTTGTCAGATGTGTCTTCCTTAAGTGAGGGAAATGCAGGAATAGAAAACGAAAGTGAGACATGTAGTAGGTCTACAATAGGGAGATCAATTAGAGGTCAAAAGATTAGAAGAAAATTCAATAAACGCATGAACTTTTTCCTTTCTCAAGGGGGGTCATATTCTTATGATGATGAGACCAAAGGCGACATTGAGGTGCCATTGAGGTAAAAACATCTACAAAAACAATGGGTACCCAAGGAACTTCCTCCAATAAAAACCGATTTTTGTGTTAACGATAGGATATATCACATAGCACCTTCGTCGTTACATGGTTTCGACCTATTTTCCATGGATGATATAAAGGTCTATTACAACAAAGTTGTTGAATTGATGGAGTTTGTCGGGCCTTGTTACAATTACAATAATTGGATGCAAATTGTTCGATATAAAAAATTATGCGTAGGTATGCACTGTCAGCAAATTATATACAACAGAAAGATAATGATCAAAGTAAATGAGTGGTTGTATACATTGATGGAAGGCCAAAAGCAATAGGGAATATTGCAAGTTTAATAAATAGTAC
Source organism: Cryptomeria japonica (assembly GCF_030272615.1). Classification (NCBI taxonomy): domain Eukaryota; kingdom Viridiplantae; phylum Streptophyta; class Pinopsida; order Cupressales; family Cupressaceae; genus Cryptomeria; species Cryptomeria japonica. The sequence goes on from NC_081414.1 coordinate 433,142,908, forward strand.
GTGACCTGGGTCAACTAATAAACAACCCAATTGCATATTTGAAGCGTGTGAGGGAAATCATGTATTCGTATGTGCGATAAAGTCAATAAGTGTAGGCGAAGAGCTTCTAATCGATTACAGTTTGAATCGTATAGATACAAACAAAGTTAATATCATGGGGGTGGTACATACTATATACCATTTAAATTAACCAACCTCCAATTAATGACTCCAATATACCATTTTATTATGAAGTTTTTTTGCTAAGTCTATTGCTTTAATTTCGCTAACGTTTTTTATATTTTTTCTTTGTCATAGGGCGACATGGATCCATCACATAGCGCAGACAGGGATGTAGGTTGTGACACTTCTACCGAGAAGGTAAACCTCATTGTAATTGTACAAATTAGATAGAAGCAAACTGTTACATTATTATTCTCTCTTTTTGAGTGTTTTAGACTAATTTTGTAATTGTTAATGATATTCTTGACACAGATGGATGTTCGGGGAAAGGGAAAGGGAGCTGCAGTACCTGAGTACCTCTCTAGGGATGTGGACTCAACATGATTAAGCGATGATGACCTTGGAAATTCCACACACCCTATGAAATCGATAAAAAAACCTCTTAGACAAATTAGTAGAGAGATTGTTGCTTTGGCATCCGTGTATCCTCAGACTGATGAGATATGAGAGAGGGTGCAAGTATTGATTCAGACAGCAGAAAACTTGCAAGTAAGAAGTAATGAAATCTTTAATTATAACAAAAGTTCAATAATGATTTATATTTTATTCTCTTTTATGTCATTAACTAAAATATGTATGTGTTGTTTTTACAACAATTTATGCACCCTCATGAATCTGGTGGCCATGATCAGGGTGTTGTAGGTACTTCAGGTGATGATGATTTTCTTGGCTTATCACTTTGAGTACCCAAAATACATCATACTTGATACTATCAATGTTCATAATAAAGGTTCATCCTTGTTTATAATTCTTGCACTTTTCATAAATTTAATGTTTAATATATTTAATGTATTATTCTTCAGGTGTTGCCAATGTTCCTGTGCAAATGCCACTGGCGCCTCATCAGAGGTTAGCCCCACCTGTATTGTTGTCTGAAATGTTGGCAACATGTAGAATGCAAACATCCTCTACTACGTGTCATATTGGCCGGCCCACTGTTGGTAGATCCCTTTTTTACTCTATCTTCTGTTATGTGTTTATTTCCCTTCAAGCGTTCTTTCTTGGGGGCATTTCATAGTGGATTCATTTTTTGTGGTAGGAGATGCACATGAGGATGCACCAGAGGTGACTATTGCTGATAACATACCATCATTTTCTGTATCTTCTCGTATTGCTAGTATGGGAACGTTGCAGGACACATTGGTGGTGAGTGACGAAGAAATGATTCCCTTAAAGATACAGAAGGTTCCAGGTACTTTAAAATTATTATTATATATAGTCTAATTATAATTTACTTTTTGATCACTCATTTTGGACTAATGATAACATGATTTTTTGTAGGAAATGATATTTTTTATAAACATCTTAGTGGCATTGCATTGCAGATATTTGGGCCCACCATATGTAAAAGGTGGTACATCATATGTGAACTAACCCTAATCCACTATTTTGATTTCATATCATTGCTAGAATAGTTTTCCTTTGATCCATTTCCTGAACTATAATAAATGTAGCTTTAGTTCATTTATGAATCTAACAGGTTTGTTTTTGCTTTAAAAGGTGGAATGGCCAAGAAAAAAGGTTAAAAGATGAATTGACAAACCATATGGTTGAGTGGTTTGGAAATGATACCTTTGACAAAACCAAGCTCCTTGAAAAAGCTGGCACATATATAAAGTATGTGAGGGACCAATACAAGACCCATTTAGAGAAGAACCTAAAGTACGAGCGTCCCCCCATGATTCCAGAGAGAGAGTGGAAGGACCTGACTTTGGATGCCAAGGAGAGAATTGAAAGAAAAAAAGGAAATACACCACCAGATGCCAAAAGAAGGTACGAGATACTATTAAGAATGTAATTATGTACTAATTAATTACTCTTTATATTTATATAATCTAACATATTTCAAACTTTTCATAGACTGAGTGACACGTCAAAGGCAACCAAGGCAAGACAAGAAAAGCACAAGCAACACAATCTTGGCTCTGGTGGTTATATGAAAATTGCTCTACGAATTGTAAGTATCTCATGTAAATGAAATATTGCATCAAAATATTTATAAATTGCGAACGATTTTTTTTTATCAAACAATGCAAGCAAAATTCACGATACCAAGAAAAAATGCAGGGCTCTAAATTCAATAGAGTGCCCACAGAAGATGACAAGAGAATTGCCTACCAGCAAGGCTATACAACCATGGTTTATCGGCTACGAGAATTGAGTGGGCATACACAATATTCTGGTGCATCTATCACACAGGTAAATATGCTAAATGGAAATTGTTTCAAATTGAATACTTTACCAATAATCTAATTGATGTTGAGTTCCAACATAAAGTGTCTATTTTTGTTTTAAATAAGCAAGCAATTATAACAATGTGCATGACATTGGAATGCAACCTGCTAATCGTGAAACACCTCCTGCACATGAAGGTTCGGATGTGCATCCTAGTAGAGGAGGTATTAATTTTCTATTCAAATTTATTTATGTAGTTATTAATACAATTAAACATCTTAATTTGTAATTAGAGTAGTAATTAATGTAAACTTTTTTGTTAATATTTTAGAGCATATAGTCGGTGGTGACCAAGTGGAGCATGATCTGGGTACACAACATCAGGAATGTGATGTTCTCCAATCAGGTAAAGATGACCACTGTTATTCCTTTAAACAAATATAATTGCAATTGGTGTTCAACATTAATGTAACCTTTAGTATTTCAACGCCAGATGATTTAGAGGGTGTTCAACATGTTGAGGTTGAGGCTAGACAAAATGATGTGGCCCCATTAGGTAAAGAGAGCAATAATTATGTTCTCTAAATTAATGAAATACTGGTAACAATAATAAAAAATGTTTTGAATTTAACCCGTTTCTTTGTTATTGCAGAGGACCCCCCTTGGCTTTAGTTTCCTTGTCCTCAATATAGGACTAGGCATACATCGAGATCATGAGCAGAGGGTGGAACAACTGCAGAGGGGGGAAATGATGAAGAAACCAATGTTCCACTTAGTCTTTTCATAGTTTCAAAGAAAAAACTAAAAAATAAATGATTACAATCTACCTTATTTGATAATGACCGATTTTTATGTGTTAATGAATGTAATTATGTGCTAATGAATGGTTATAAATGATATGTGTTAATTAATATTGATGAATGTTGCGTGTTAATTAATGTTATATGTTAATGAACATTATGTAATATTAATGAATGAATGTTATATTTTATTAATGATAGAAAGAAAGAAAGAATGAATGTTATAAGATGTTAACGGGAAATTTAGAGTGATGTTAGGGGGGGGGCAAATGAGCTTCCACCTTCACGTGGTTGGCCCTGTTAAGTAGTGAATATTAAACTATTCTCAAAACCAAGTGAAGCTCAATAAGATAACACACTTTTCAATATTTCATTATGTTGCACAGTTAATCTTATTGAATAATATATATTGAAACTTAATTGCAGGGTCCAACAGAGCCAACACGAACAACAACACCACAAGTTGATGGGTATAATGAACTCCCATATTGTCTTGTATGTACACTAACAGTATGAGTTGATTCTAGTGTTAATATCCATGGCGAGAATGCAGAAGTTAAGAATATGCCTCATCCTTGTAAGTTTTTTAATTAATTGTCATTTTATTTAGCATTTTGTTACTTCATGAATGAGATGTTTTCAGATGTCTATTCCATGAATACCTCTCTATTGTATGCTTCATGATCGATGCTCTTCAGCATGTCCACTCCATGAGAACCTTTCTCATATATGCTTGTACCTTATGTGTATTTATGTTTTACTTCATGGTTTACATGTATGATTCATGCCTTTCATGTATTCATATGTATGGTTTGTGCTTTACATAGCTCCTTCATGCCTTATGAGCATTACTTCATGCCTTGTAGTCTTCTCAAAATATTGCAAAATCATTCAACAAGAAAAAGAGTAGTAGAGGCTACATACCAAAATAAATCAGATCTCCCTCTTTATTTCCTCACTTTCTTCCCTATTTTCTTCCTCCCTTCTTTATCACTTCCCTTTTTCTTTATTTTTCCTTAATATAACTAACCTTTTCTCCTTAATGTTCTTCATGCATCCAAAGACTCCTTTACACTCTCCACTTTACATCCATGGAAACTACCTCCATAAATTCACTTAGTGTGAAGTAATTATTCTCTTCTACCATGGCTTCATATATCTTTCATATATCCTTTCATATATTACCATCCATATATATATCAACCTCATTCTAAGACTTTGAATTTGCCTCTTCTACCTCATTATGTGACAACAAAATGTGAGGATTTAAGAGAAGCTTCAAATAATAATAGACAATAGCATTGGTTCATGAAGAGTCTCATATTATGCCTCCTAGATTGGATGGCTCTGATCCTCATCACACTATTCAACTTTTTCCTCCTCACTGGATTGTTTGCACTCGTGATGACAGAATTGTGAAGAGTATATTTCAACAATTTTTTTTTTCTCGCTTCTGATTCAACTCTTTATATGTCCTAAAATTATATGAGCCTAATAGCTTCTACTCTTGTTGATAGTTTTGTGGCTCTGAACAATGGCTCCTTCGAAGAAGCATGATCCTTGTAATTTTGGCCTTCCATGATGTGAAAAAGAGGTTATGTTATGAATAATGGTCTAGATGATTTAGTTATTTCTTATTATGTTGAGTATGAGTAAATTTGGGGCTTCCTTGGCTATGGTCATTATTTTGTACTAACTATTGTCATTTAGTGTGATTTGAGCATGGACTTCAAGTAATTAAGAGGGTGGAAACAATCTTCAAGTGTTAGGGGGTACGCGGTCTTGACCAAGGGATGAAAGTATCGGGAAAGTTCAAGTGATTCATGTGTAGATCAATGTATCATTCACCTATTAATTCCTAGCAATATTCTCAAATAAACAAGCAAAGAGGTATGTTGAGTGCATATACACATTTTATGTTGCCATGATATAAGTAAGCTATCAAACATGTACCTTAGATTGGTTTGTAATTTCATTCATAAATATTAGATCTTCCTTGTGGATTTTTGAATGCATAATGTCTCGTTGATTTCAATATCTTTATTGCAAGTACTCTTTTCAGCATGAAACTCCACTCATTGAGGTCTCTTACTAAATGCAAGTCAGTTATCCTATCAATGGTGATACGTTTTGCATGCATTTTATGGGGAAATATTATTAATAGCTATGGTTGGGTTGTTCATTGTTTTGTGAAAATATATACAAGTAGATTGGGACATTAGAGTTATAAACACCGTAAAGTGTGTTTGAGATCATTGTCCTAATTGTAACAGTCAACCACCATTGGCCCAAGGCCACACCAACATCGTTGTGACGCCAAGGTTTGTACATACTGGTGTAAGGGATACTCTTAAGACATTTCATTACCATTGCATATCCACACCTAGTGGGGTTTCTAAACACAACTTGTTTGAGTAGGTAGTATCACTGGTAAAATTATGATTGCCACAATTGGTACCCTTAGGGCAGTCATTAATGTTTGGTCTATGGCACTTTTTTATGGCTTATAAATGCTTCTATGGGATGTGCAGGTGTCCCACACATCTCTTCCAATATTCCATCCAAGGCACTTCACTCTCACCTATCTTATATTCCACTTTCTCTATGCTGCTATCCCAGAGGTCCGATACATGAAGAATATCAAACCAATCAATCAAATCTAGTGTGTGTCTGAGAGGTTTTGGAGACCTACAAGCAAGAGAAATAAAAATACATATTTAAAAGAGCCTTTCCAACCAGCGGTGTGAGTTTTTAACGGTGAAAAGGCAAAAAATACATTTTTGCCCACTCATTGGAAACCCTAGTGAGTGTTTTGATAGTTTTTGGAAAAATAGTGATATCTTCTTCAAATTTCAATGGATCTCAATGCTACAAAAGATGAAATGAAGGTAATTCACTTCTCGACCATATCCAATTGACTTCCAATGAAAATATGATGAATTTCACAATTAAAAATAATGAGAATTAGACTGAAACGTTTTTATATGAACTAATATCTCCTACTTCATTTAGTAAAAATTTCAAAATTCAACAAGAAAAACTTGAGTGGTGTGAAAAAGGCCTATTTATGCCCATCAAAGTGGGTTACAATCTCAAACCGCCAAAAACTAACCTCCCAACCAAATTTTAAAAAGTTTTCATGACAATAATGACAACTTTTTACAATTTTTACAATTTTTGCCCAATGGACCTCAAACTTTCCCAATTAGGTCCAAATACATCATAATGGCCTCAAATGGCCTTATTTACATGAAATAACACAATAAAAACTAAAATCTCAAATTTTGACCATTTTGGCCAAACCTAGGTCCCTAGGGTGCTCCCGCACCATCAAACCATGTGAATATAATGAACAATAAAGACTTCTTTACAGTATTATATAATGAACAATAAAGAATTCTTTACAATATTATATATTCATTATAGATGATAATTATTACCAAAAAAAATAAAAATAAGAGTTTATATGTTGAACCGTTCTTAAATAGATATGGTTGCAAATTGTTTTGATATATTATGTATAACAAATTGCTATAACCAAATTTTTGTGCTATACTCTTGGATCCAATACTCATGATTTTGGATTTTAGATAGCATGCCTCACTAGATTACTTTGGACTATAGGTGTAGATTCTGTTGAGCATCAAATCTGAATTAAGTAAAATATCTTGATTTGAGAAATTAAATCATAAAAGCCATCTATCTTTGGAAGAAATCATCATTTTCATTGATACCGTAATAACCCATAAGTTATCGAACAAGTATAATAGCGTTCTATCGAAATATCCAAAATTCAAATAGTATTGATGAGACCTAGCGATGTCTCATCGATATAAAAAGGGTATCAAAGGAAAGGGAGCACTGATGAACTCTAAAAGGGACTCATCGAAAGCAATGATTCCACTGAAAGAGGATATTGAAGAAAGCAGAGACGGTTTTCATCGACGGGAAAAGGCTTCCGAGGAAATAATACTATTGGCGTAACATGAAGGAAACTTACTGAAATAAGCATTTTTATCAAAAGAATGATATCGATCAAACAGAAGGAAGCTACATCGATAAAAGATATCGATAAGGATATGAGTTTCAAGGAGGCTAAAAAGCATGTTACCAATATGTGTGGTTTTACCGATGCAACTTTATCGAGGAAGATTACTAATGAGCTCATCGATGAAAGATGATAGTGGAAGTAAATCATCAAAAGAAAGAAGGCCTCGATGAAACAATAGACCCATTCATCGAAGGAGTGTAGTGATGTCGATAGAAAAAGTGTTTCGATGGAAGGATAAAGGAAGTTACCAAAGCCCAAGGTTTCTTTGACATGAAGCCCGATGGACATCAGATATATATCAATGAGGAAATAGGTCTCAAGGAGGATAAAAGGCATGTCTCTGATATGCATTGTTTCACTGATACAACTTTATCAGTGGAAGACGACAAGAGAGGATAAAGAAAGGCTTCGGTGAGACAATAGATCCATCATCGACGGGGCATAGTGATATCGATGGAAGAGGTATTTCAGTGGAAAAATAAAGGAGGTCACCGAAGCCCAAGCTTTCTTTGACATAAAAGCCCGATGGATATCAGATAGGTATCAGTGAGGAGACAGCCATAGTGACCGAATATAGCATTTCGATGAAGGGAGAAAATACCTAGTCGAAGTAATGTTCGAAACAAAAGTGTTAGTTAACAGTTATATGTTGAAAAGCCACAACGCTTGGTGATAATGTATACTCTCATATAAAGGAGGGAGATTTTGTAATATGGAGGGGAATTAGAGAAAGGAGTAGATTATAGCCTCAGGCTTACCACTGTACTATTTTGGCGAATATATATAATATAATCAGTTGTTTTTCCTTTGCATATGTGTTGCAGATTACTACATTTTTCTACAGGTAGTTGCTTATGATATTATCTAAAGGAGATAAGGTTATTTGTGTTCTTCCAGTAAAATTATGTGTTTCATATTGTAGATTTGGATCAAAAAGATTTACTTGCGAATTGTAATTGTTCCTTGTATTTCTTCCTTGGATGGTCTCTTAAGGTTAGAGTTAAATTCATTCAGGCGGTTTACAATATAGACATTGAAGTAGAGCTCATAAGAAACAGTAACTGACAGACTCATCGAGAGGGGGTGGGTTTAAAAACTGTCTCATAAGTTTACACAATAAGTCATAAAGAGATATAAAGACTCTGTAGCCCAAACAACAAAGAAAGACACTGGTCATCTATAAAATACAACTCATCAATTCATACTTTCACATTAAAAGTAATAGGAGTAGCTGAGTAGGAATTCTAGAATAAATTAGCAATAGTGTATATATATATATTTAAAGCACAAAGATCAAATAGCTTCTACAACAACAATCTTGAACTCATCTACCATATCTCCATCCTAGGAGCTTATGCCATTCTGAGATAGGAGGAAGTAGGACGAAGACACTAAATCTGCTATAAAAAGCATTAGTTGAAGGAACAACTAGTGAGTAGGTATACCTGCCTAGGTCTTGCAGAGCCTAAAGTGAGAGACTTAGTAACCAATAGGTTCACTCTATAAGTTGGCCAAGTCAATTGGAGGGTTTGAGCATAGGGGTTGGCATTTCCTTAGAACCTATCCAATCTGTTGATTTGAGACCCAACAGATTCATTGTGGTTTATGCTAAAAGAATTCAAACAATTGTACATAGTTTATGGGTAACTTCACTTAAGAAACTCATGTCTCATGTCAATTATGTTCAATTACATTTTCAATTTGAAGATTTGGTCAAGTTTGAGGTAGGAACTCAAATTCCTCCTTTTTTTTTTTTTCTTCAGTTGAATTGATTTTAGTTTGTTGCAAATGAATTATTGAGTGAATTAAAGTATTCTTCCAATTTAAATCTCTCCATTTGGATGATTATATGATTTGTATGAACTAAATTTGGAAATTACGAGTATATATGAGGTTATGTTGTTCAATTCTATTTGGGATGTTGAAATGACAAATCGAGGGAGTATTGTATTGTTGAGTTGATTAGAATCAAAAGGCTATTCTTGCATTTTCATTTTAGGCACTTTCAAATTTCAAGCTTTTTGAGGTCCATCAGTTAAGGGTGTTTGTCTTGGTCCCATAGACTATTTAGTCTCATGGACGTCATTAAAATCCTTCATTCATTCATTCATCAATGGTAATTGGCCTCATGACTATTTTTTGGTCCAAACTTGGGAATTATTGAAAAGTGGTATTTGATGATTTTGAGATGATATTCTATTATGGAATCATGATAACATATATGTGAATTTGATAAGGGATCAATTGGGATCCGTTCTCTTGGTGTTGTGCCCAATTGAGTATGTCTTGCTTATGTATGAAAATGGCATTTTGCAATTGAGACAATTTGATGTATTTGAGATGTCTTGCATTTAGATATGGCATGAGCTTAGTCCTAGAGTGAGTCTAGGGAGTGGCTCCCACTCGTGTCCCTTGTTTGAAAGTGGTACGCTTGGAATTCATGTTTGGGAAGTTTTGTAATCATGTGATAACATAACAATAGACTTGGGTTAAAACAAATAATAAGATAATTGGTTCCTTGAGCATGCCTTGAGCGCTATCACAACACCAAGGGTGTTTTGGGAAGGCATAATCGCACATGGAGCGTTGGGACTTGTACGAAGAGGCATGCCCACTCACACAAGGATTATGTGATCATTGTTCTCATTCACATGAGAGAATGCTTGGTTCCATATGGTTCATCCCCAAGAGAACATATGATGAAAGGCATGCCTGCACATGGAGCGTTGGGACTTGTGCAAAGAGACATACCCACTCATGTAGCATAGGGATTGTGTGATCGTCGTTCTCATCCGTATGAGAGAATTCTTGGATCCATATGGTGCATCCCCATGAGCACATACAATGAAAGGAAAGCTCGCACATGGAGCATTGGGACTTGTGTGAAGAGACATGCCCACTCATGTAGCACTGGAATTGTGTGATCGTTGTTCTCGTCTATATGAGAGAATGCTTGGTTCCATATGGTGCATCCCCATGAGCACATACGATGAAAGGCATGCCCGCACATGGAGCGTTGGGACTTGTCAGAAGAGGCATGCCTTCTCATGTAGCACAAGGATTATACGATCGTCCTTCTCGTCCATATGGGAGAATGCTTGGTTCCATATGGTGCATCCCCATGAGCACATACGATGACACTTCCTCCACTGCACTCTAGAATCTAATGCCTTGTGTATTTTTAAAGTAGTGACCCTATGTGGATTCATGACTTGGTATCATCCTTCTCTATTGATGCTGCACTATATTGTTCCATTACTTGTGTCATGTATGCATCGTGTATGGCATGTGTAAGTCTATCATCCCCCTTGTATACGTTGATTGACTATTTGGAACTATCTCCACAAGCATGTTGGGGTGGACCTAAGGATTCCACATGGCCGGGTAGCATTGCAAACCACCATTGCGGACCGATGGACTCAATTCATGATCACCTCAGAGAGCCTTTCCATCACCTCAGAGAGCACTTCCACCTCCCTCAACACATGTTCTTTCTCTTTCATCTATTCTTGCAAGTTGTAATTCAAATATATATTGAAATAAGCATTGTAATCATTGATGATATGTATATTAAACACTCCAAGTGGAGATTGATGTAATTGAACATAATTGATATGGTTTATGCTAACTTCACTTAAGTATATTATGGGCCCATAACCCATAGGTCCCAAGATAAATTTCATAACTAGAAAATAAGATATCTAAATGAGTTGAAAATTTTTAGGAGTAAACATGTGGACATGTTGAACTATACAGGGGGAGAGATGACCTTTAAATTTTATTTTTTTATACCAAAATTTAAATTCAAATACCCTAGCTACTTAAACAAAAGAAAGGTTGGAACTATTTTATATCAAGTGTTTTGTGGGTGGTCATAATGCATTTCTATTTTCTTTTAAGATGCTAATAACATTATTTTTAGTACTATCTTTACCTGTTGTACTTTGCTATTGGACTCGATCAACCCAATAACCTTGTACATGTGATTTATTTTATTAAAGAGGATATTCATGTAGTCCGGAATGCACGATTATCATATTTGAATATATGTTGAATATATAATAATGAGTGACTACTTAGTATGAGATATATACATGTCATTCAATTGGTATATGTCATGTATTGACATAGGATGACACTTTATATGAGATTATCAATTTGGGATATACTTATAAGAAATATGTGTATATATAGTAGATAAATTCATTTCATGTATATATATATAGTAGATAAGTTTTGGTAGCTCCCAAGAACAACTAACTTAGATAAGGTAGATAAAGTCATTTCATCTCCCTGATTGGCTTTAAAGGCTCTTGTATTTGGGTTAGCTAATTCCCTATCAGCATCATTTTTAATAGGTTTACCAGTACTCAATGGTTCATATAGTCCTCTTAGGAGTTGGGCCATCTCAACCATGGTACGCTTGACCATATTAGCTTGAAACTAGTGTGCCTCATATTAGCTTGAAAACTATGCCCCCTATTGGTAGCTGATGGGGATAGAATATAATTCATTGTACATATCAATGAGGTGTGCTTTACACCTAGATAATAATATATATATTTTTTAAATAAATAGCCTTCGGAATTACAACAAAGACCTAACTTTGCACCAATGATGGAATCGTCAGACCAACAACATTCTCATTGGTGCAAAGTTTCTGGCTGTCGTTGCAATTCTGACGCCAACTAAACAAACATCCGACAAGGATGTTGTATGTTCAATGATACTTCCTTGTCGAATGGTCGTCGATGCATATTACTGGACCGACGACCGAACTGTCGAACCAACAACATTCTCGTTAGTGCAAAGTTTTAGGCTTCCGTCGAAATTCTGATGCAAACTAAACAAACATTCGATAAGGATGTTGTATGTCCGACAAATTTTTTGACCGAAAGAGCGATCATGCCCACCGTCAGCAGTGTCCATGGTGTTGTCATAATTTTGATGTTCAAAGGCATCGTCGGGAAGTCTGACGATGATTTTTTGACGACTTATTTTGTCAGCAGTCCAACGAAAAGTAGTCGCAATTTCGACGATCGGTTGTCAGAAATTTGCCCCAAATGTACTAGTGGTAGGTAGTGTAGGAATTAAGAGATGAATGACATGTGTCGTGGGTAGAAAAGGCTAATGGTTTAAATTAAATAAATAAAGATTTATTTAATTAATAGAAGAAGTGGGATCAATTAAATAAATAAAAGTATTTATTTAATTTAGGAAAATGACAATATAAATAAATAAAAGTATTTATTTAAATGAGGAAAAGGGCTAGAAGAGGATAAATGAATTAATTAAATAAATAAAGATTTATTTGATTAATAGAAGAAATAGGCTAAAATAGTTAAATAAATAAAAATATTTATTTAATTAGACAGGACAATTTTAGGTGTCTACATTTTGCCCCTCTTTGAGACAATGCAGCTTGTCGTGTTGTTTCAAAGAAGATAAGATAAAATGATACAAAGTTGCCCCAAGACGAGAATGATATGCCCCCTTGAGAGATTGGATTAAAATGTTTGAAAAGATCGCAGATAATCTCTCGATAATAAAGAAAGGCTAGAAAGGACTGACAAGATAGAATAGAGTGACAGAGTCATGGGATAAAGAAGACTGACTCGGGAAACGAGGGCTAGATTGACTTGACACCAACATTCACTGTAGTCCTCAAGTTTAGTCTCTCTTGTCACTTGTATAAGTCTATTTGATTGTGGTCACAATGTTTACTTTCACAAAAGGATAGATAGTACTGAACCATAATGTTGTTCGAGTCTATTGAAAGATTTGATTTGTTGAAGCCCATTGTTGCTATTGTGTCTCATCTGAAACTGACTGAATCCATGAAACTAATACTTTATTGCGGAGAAGGTGGAACTTTATTGCAGATTTGTGATGCAAGTGTTGCTTTATTATGGATTGTGTGCAGATAGACTAGAAAAAATTGGAAGAAACTGTACTCCTCGGAACATGTGATGCTCTCAGTTCCACACCCGTTACTAGACTTAGGATTTTCCTTAGCCACAGATAGGAGCTGATTTATTATGGATGAAAGGGGTGAAAAGGGAGGTTTATTATGAATGGCTAACCAATCTTAGGAAGATCAATAACAAGCCATGATGGGAATGGGTAAGTTTATTATGGATGGATAGGCTGTGAGTGTGTGCAAAGTGAAGGATGAGATTGAATCCTGAAGGAGAGAGGAGCAATGTCTCTACGCATGGCATCGGTGAATCGGTTTTCACCATGGTATTTGCCTAGGGCACCATTGAAGTGGTTTTCACCTTTGGACAAATTTATTTCTCTTTACTTTTTTTGATTTTTTTAATTTTTTTTTAATTTTTAATTTTTTATTTTATTTTTTTTGTATTTTTAAATTTTTTTGTATTTTTGAATTAGGATACTCTGAAGAGCTTTGTGTAAAACCTGAAAAAGGTGCATGCTGTTGATAGGATCCTCCAAAGGTTCACCCTCTAGGGTTGAGAGTTGATATGCACCAGATCCATAGACTGTTGTGATGATGTAAGGACCAAGCAAATTTGGTTCGAACTTGCCCTTCTCTCTGTCTTGTTGATTTTTAGGATTTTCTTTGAGAACTAAGTCACCTACCTCAAATGTGTGAGGCCTTACCTTGTGATTGTAATTGTGACTCATTCGTTGTTGGTAAGCCTTGAGATGATTAAAAGTAGTTTGTCTTCATTCATCCAATAGTTCTAGTTCTTGTAAGCGAGAGACCCTATAGTCTTCATCATTGATAATGTTGTGCAGAGAGACCCATAAAGATGGTAACTCAACCTCAATAGGAAAGATAGCTTTAGTTCCATAAAAAATTGAATAAGGTGTGGCTCTTGTAGGTGTGTGAACACTTGTGCGATAAGCCCAAAGTGCAGTATTAAGTTGGATATGCCAATTTCGGCCAGCGTCATCGACTATTTTTTTTAGGATTTTAAGAATGGTTTTATTAGACGCCTTAGCTCGACCATTACCTTGGGGGTAATAGGGAGTGGAGAAATGATGGTTAATATGGAAGCGATCACAAAGTTAATGAATATCTTGGTTTTTGAAGGGATGTCCATTATCAGTGATGATGGAAAGAGGAATACCGTACCGGCAAATGATATAGTTGAGAATGAATGTAGCAATCTATTTTCCAGTGACTTGTGTAAGAGGCACAACTTCAATCCATTTTGTGAAATACTCTATGGTAGTGATAATGATTTTGTGGCCATTGGAAGAAGGAGGGTGAATCTTGCCTATGAGATTGAGTCCCCACTAACAAAAGGGCCAAGGAGTCACAATTGGTTGAGTTTCTTGTGCTGGCGCATGAATAAGGTCTCCATGAATTTGACATTGCTTACATTTCTTGACAAACTAATATGAATATTTTTCCATATTGGGCCAGTAATATCCAGTCCTGATAAGTTTCTTGGCTAAGGTAGGACCACTAGAATGTGGACCACATATTCCTTCATGAACCTCGCGTAACACAATCTGAGCTTCGTCCCTTTCTAAACATCTAAGAAGAGTGCCATCTAGACCTCGACGGTATAGGATATTGACTAAAATGACGTATCGAGAAGATTGTTGAATGAAAGTACAACGTTGGTTGTTGGATAAGTCAGGAGGAAAGGTGTTGTTACAAAGGTATGTGAAAATGGATCCATATAATTTGGAATCCAGACCAATGACACATATCATCTCAGTAGGAGTAATCTCATACGAGGGAACCAAAAGGTTATCCACCAAGAACTCATAGTGGGTTTCATTCTGCGGTAGATCGATCAACGAGGCAATAGTAGCCATGGCATCTGTGGCTTGATTCTGCTCTCTTGGTATTTGCTCAAAGGTTAACTTCATGAAATATTGCTTGAAGTCATCTACCATTTTCTTGTAAGGCATTAATTTGTCATCCTTTGTTTGTTAGTCATCAGTTTCTTGACGAATTACAAGTTGAGAGTCCCCAAAAACATGAAGTTCTTGGATCTTCCACTGAACTGCAATCCATAATCCAGTTCTTAATGCCTCGGATTCTGCTATGTTATTAGTGCAAGGAAATGATAATCAATATGATTTGGTAATGGAATCCCCTTGAGGTGTGATAAAGAGGATGCCAGCTCCTACCCCATGTTGTGTGTATGAACCATCAAAGTATAGTTGCCAAGGCTTCGTGTGTGATACTGTCAGGATGGATTCATCTAGAAACTCTAAAGTTAGAGGAGCATCATCTATCATGGGTGCATCTAGTAGTTGATCTGTGATAGCTTGTCCCTTTATTGCTTTTCTGTCCACATGTTCAATGTCGAATTCACTCAAGAGCATCACCCATTTGGCTAGTCTACCAGTAAGCATCACCTTATTGAGAAGATACTTCAATGGATCAATCCCCGCGACCAACTTAGTTTTATGAGTTAGCATGTAATGTCATAATTTCTGGGAATAAAAAACCATAGCGAGACAGGCACACTCAATTGGTGTGTAGTTTAGCTCATAACCAACCAAAGTATGACTGATGTAATATGCTGCCTTTTCTTTGCCCTCAACATCTTGTTGCGCTAAGAGTTCCCCTAGTGTTGTTGATGTAGCTGATATGTAGAATAATAGGGGTTGTTCCGGGACTGGTGGATTCAAAAGATAATATTTGAGTATCTGAAAAGCTTGTTGAAAGTTATCATCCCATTTGAATTTGATGTTTTTGTGTAGCAAGTGCTGAAAAGGATGACATTTATCCACAAGTTGTGCTATGAATCATCGTATGGACTGGAGTTTGCCTTGTAAAGATCGAAGTTGATTGATATTTCTTGGTAGTGGCATTTCTAAGATCACTTTGACTTTTGGAGGATCGACTTCAATTCCTCTTTTTGAAACAATGTATCCAAGGAACTTTCCGAAGGTTACTCCAAAGACACATTTCTTGGGATTTAGTCTCACTTTATATTTTTCCAACTGATCAAAAAATGACTAAAAGGATGTCCAAATGTATGTCTTTGTCTAATTATTTTCCCAAGAGGTCATCAACATAATATTCTATAGTTACGTGCATGAGATCATGAAAGATAGTGGTCATGGCTTGTTGGTATGTAGCGCCTGCATTCCTTAGCTCGAAGGGCATGACATTCTAGCAGAAATTTCCCCACGAACAGGTAAATATTGTTTTGTGCTAATCCTCAGATGCGATTTTTATTTGATTGTAGCCACATAATCCATTCATCAAAGATAACATTGCATAACCTGCTGTAAGATCTACAATCAGGTCGATGTTTGGGAATGGAAAGTCATCCTTGGGACAAGCTTTGTTGATGTCTCTGAAATCTGTACATATTCTGATGCTACGATCCAACTTATTGATTGGTACTAGGTTGGAGATTCATTCAAGATAATCAATTGGTCGTATGAATCCGACATCCAACAATTTTGCAAGCTCTACCTTGACTAATAATGCCACTTGTGGATGCATCTTTCTTAATTTTTGTTTCACTGGATTCACCCCTAGTTTAACTGTCAAATGATGCATTACTAAATCCGGATCCAGTCCAGGTATATCAGCATATGACCATGCAAAATTGATTTGTCACTCTATGAAGAAACTTATGAACTTTGGTCTTTCTCTCTTTGTTAGAGATTGTGCTAGGAATATGTTATATGGAATCTCTTCTATACCAATGTTTGTTTTGATGGTTTCCTCTACTAACATCGATGATTTTTCTTCATATGATGCTGGGAGAATGTCGAGCCTTCCATCTTTGGGCACCTCAGAGAGGTTGTCACCCTCAGATACGTCCTTACTTTTTACTTTTTTGGGGTCAGACAGTGCCAGATGTGGTTTTCACCATAAAACCCATGATTTGTATTTATTTTTATATTTTTGTAATTGGAAGGCCCAACACCCTCACCAAAATATGCCACACTGTTGAGTTCTATAATGTATCTCGCCTTATGGTCCCCAAGCGGAAGATCATCTCGTATGCCTAAATAGTCGATAAAGGCTTCATCATTTTGGAATGTGTCAAATTGTACAGGTCCTTCATGGTCCCAATCAATAAGTTGGTGGTGAACAAGGGGAAGGCCTTCAATGTTTTCAAAGTCAGCGAGTGTTAGGGTGAAAATATAGTTATATTCAGGTATGTCAAGGTAGTTGTCAAGATCATCATTGGCACTCTCCTCATCCGTCTTGATCGTGAATGATTCCAAATTGTCATCACTAAAATCGCATTCTGGAACGGGTGTCCTCATCCTTCGTGATTTCGACCTAGAACCTAAAAAGAAAAACTGTGTGGGATCCTTAGGGGTTGCTTCTTGACCAAATTTGAATTTTCTATGAAATTCCTTTTCTTCTATGGGTTCACCTGGTTCTCGGAATGTCTCGGTGAGTTCATAATCACTAGAGGATTTTTCCGAACCCCATTCCCATCCATTAGAGTCAGTGGAATAGCGGCTCTCTTGTTGATAATTGGAAATCATGATTTGCAATGCTTCTTCTAATTTGTGAGTGTTTACCCTGGAAGAGATGAAAGCAAGTCCTTTCGAGCACTGATTTTTAAATGTCAATTTTGTTTGCAAAGGTTGAGTGATACCTTCTTTTCTTAAGCCAAGAGGACTTTTCCCATCGTACCCAAAATTTTGTAGGATCTTGAATCCTTTGCCATATTTTTCACATGGTATCTTGATGTGATCTTGTGTATCATCTTCATGGTCTTTGTAAAGCATTTTGTATAAGTCTTCTTCCTCCATTTCACCCCACTTTTGGAATATAGTAGGATCCCATTTTAGCGTAATGATAGATACCTGTTAGAAGGATGTCGTCATCCATATTCTTTTGGTGAACTCATAACTTGCCGCAAGTATATGGTTTGATTTAGAGTGCATTCACCCATGCCTTTGTCTTGATATTTCCCTTTAAGCTCACCTTGCTTTGATGTCAGAGGTTTTAATGATTCAGATGGGATAGCTTCTCTATTAATTGGAATTATTGCCTTGGCTTTTGGCCTCAAGTTATTGCAGTATATAAATGGATTAGGATCACCATTAACTGATACTTCAACTCCATTATGAGGAAACCTAATGCATTGATGGTATGTATATGGGACTGCTCTCATCTCATGAATCCATGGACATCCTAGCAATATGTTGTATGTGAGATCCAGGTCTAGGACTTGACAAACCACATCCTTTGTAACTGACCCTACTCTAAGAGGTAAAGTGACTGTGCCTTTGGATGAACGTTCTTCATCATCATATGCCTTGATGGTAATTTTATTTGTAGCATTCATAGCTTTATTAGAATATCCCAATTGTATTATTGTGTTCAAAGTACATATATTAAGACCACCTCCTCCATCTATCAGGATTCATTTTATTCGATGTTTATGTAGGAAGGCTTCAATGTGTAAAGGTGCATTATGTGGTTGGCTTATAGAGGCATCGTCAACTTTAATGAATGTAAGAGAATATGGAATGGAAAGGTATCCCACCATGGCTTGAAACTGGTCCATGTTTAGATCAGTGGGGATGATAGTGTCTCTCAAGGTTTTGTCAAGGATGGCTTTATGTGTGGGTGATATGCGTAAAAGCTCAAGGATGGAGATAAGCATCAGCCTCCTCTCTAACTATTCTCTACCAGATCGTACTCAAGTTTGGTTGCTGAGGAAGCAGTGGTTTTAGTTGGAGCACCTTGCAAAGTGATCTTACCTTGACAAGTTGTGACATTACATTCAGAGGTAGATTCAGAAGAAGGCCCAATTCATTTTAAGACAACTTTTGATCTTTGGGTAGAATTTTTAGGCGTTTTGTCCTTGATGATAATGATAGAGACATAATTGTCCATCAAAATGTGATTAACAATTGAATCATAGTTATAGGATGCTCTCGTATAGTTGGTATGCTCATCTATGGCTTTGGATTTTCCCTTGTCATGTTTAGGGAATGGTTCCTTAAACATCTCATGTTCTTGATTGGATGAATGCCCTTCAATCTCAATGTCACCTCTATCAATAAGATCTTGTAAGATGTTCTTCAAACGATGACAATTTCCTATTTTATGTCCCTTGCTCTTGTGATACTCACAGTACTCATCATCATTCCACAAATTTGGTTTGACCTTTGTCTCATATGGAAGATTGTCTAGAATTTTTATTATCTTGTTTTCCACTAGCTTCTTGAAAGCTAATTCAAGTGGTTCTCCCAATGGGGTGTATTTCCTTCATGGTTTTGAAGTTGTTTGAGTATTCACTTGGTTGTTTGTAGAACTTGATCCAGAAATAATGATTTTGGGTCTCACCGTGTTAGCATCAACAACACCATCATTGATTGTGTTCTTGTTCTTGTTCCAAAATTGTGGCTTGTCTTTTCCTTTAAATTCCTCTTTGTTTTCTTTGAATATCTTAATGACTCCTTGTTCAATTAGGACCTTCTCTATTGCTAAGCCTTTTTCAATGACATTCTTGAAAGTGGACAAACAAGTTTTTCTTAAGTCATAACCAATTTCTCTATGGACATTCTGTGTGAACATCTCTACCATTTGTTTTTGTGGAATTTCACAAGAGCATCTACTGGCTAAATTCCTCCATCTTTGTAAGAATGATGAAAATGACTCCCCATCCTTTTGCTTGGTGTTTCACAAAGTGGTAATTGATATATTTGTCTCTATGTTGTATGAGAAATGTTGGATAAAAGCTTCTTCTAGATCACCCCAAGACTTAATTCTAGGTGGAAGTTGGGAGAACCATTCCATAGCTTGATCACCTAAGATTTGTGGGAACAATATCATCAAGTATGTTTCTTCTGCTGCTACCTCAATGCAAGATGTGAAGAATTGTCTTATATGTGCCTTAGGGTCTCCTTTGCCTCTGTACTTATCAAACTTAGGTGTCACAAAATGTGTAGGAAAAGGAGGCATTGGAATGCTTTTATCAAATGGATAGGGACATATGTCTCTCATTGTGTAAGTTGGCTTTGGTTTATTAATGTCCTCCATTTTCTTTTGTAAGTCCTTTATTGCTGTTCCAAATTGTTCTTAGGTGTAGACCGACTTCTTGGACCATATACCATTCCTGAGCCACTGGGTGGAGGAAGATGATACTGCATATATGGATGGTATTGATCATAAACATGTTCATATGGAGGAGGTCTATAATGAGACTGTGTATAGGAACCACCTAGTATAGAGTCATAATGAGGAATGGAATATCTGCTTTGTCCATGTATATCATATTCTACAAGCATGTCATGAGTTTTTTCTTGTGTAATGCCCCCAAATTTGACACGGGGTTTCCTTGTGTCCAAATTTTGAGCATGCCTCTGTATATCTAATTGTTTTGGAGGTTGGTCCTTAGCATTGGTATGCAATTGACTGTATTTATCTGCATAAGACTTCCATAATGGTTTGCATAGATGGAGTTGTTCATGAGATGCTCTTTCATGAGTATCATAAGCTTGACGATGTGTATTTGGGGCCTCAGGTTTTTGAAACAAAGATGATGGTGACTCAGGAACAAAACGTGGTCCTCGAGTACCTCCACTATTAGGTCTCCTTTGATCCATATTGAGTTGAGTTTCTTGCATAGGTTGATTTTTCACTATTTGAGACATGTCAAAATCATGAGGTATCTTAGTTCCACTTTGTGCCATCACTTGTAAGAAATATTGTCTATCTCTTCTCATGATTTCCCCAACCAATCTATTAAAATGGGGATCCATAATAGAGTCTTCCACTTCTGCTGAATGTACTAAAATGTTGTCCACATTGTCATTGTGTGTATCATTGTTGTTTGTATTATCTAGGTTCTCAACATTGTGAATGTTTCTATAAGTGTCCATGTCAGGTAATGTAGTATGATCAGAATTGAAAAAGATATCATTGTCGTATTTGTAACCACTCATGTTCGCAGACTCTTGAGCCTCTTTGGCTTCTCTCCTAGATTTTTGGGAACAGGTTTCAACCATGAACTAGGTCTTGACCAAGATGTGTGAGACTAGATGAAAATGGAAAGAGTATGGAAGACCAAGAGTTGGATGGAATGTAAATGAATCTGAAGTGTACTTTAAATGTCCAAAGTGTAAGACCAAGTATGTATGTAGTAGAGTAGGTGTGGCTTCCAAAGAGATGATAGTTTTTCTTGATGAGGTAAGTTGACCTTGACTCTACGTAAGACCAAATGAGACCCAAAGGTGATAGACCTTGATGAGGGACCACTTAGCAAAATATTGTTGTATGTAATTTGTTGAAAAAGCAAGATGAGGACAAGCAATTGACCTTTTGACTCAGGTTTAGACAAATGAGAATGTAATGAAAGATGTAAATCAATGGGACTTTGTGAGACCCAAAAATAGGTTGAATGCTAGATGAAAACTTGGAGAAATAACCTAGGAAGCTCAATAAGTCTGAAACTATTTGCTCTTTTTGCAGGACTGTAAGTGTTTTTCAATACTAAACACAGATGTGCTTGTGTACTTCACAGACGCGATTTACGCATTTATGAGATTTTGTGAATGTAGTTTTGCTTATGATAACATAGACGTATTTCTATCCTACACATATGTGGTTAAATGACACATACGTGTTTTTGTCAGACGCAGACGCGTTTCCAGAAACTGAGTGCAATTTTTCTAATTTGCAAAGTTGTTTGTTGTGACCCAATCTGATTTTTTTAAACTATTTTTTCATGACAAGAGGACACAATGTTGATGAGGACTCAATGTTGCAAGTGTTTAGACTCAAAATGACTCAAATGAAAGTGTGTTGTTTGATGTATAAATGTTTTGCATACACTTGAAGACACAAAAGACATAATGTTTTTATGTTTGATCTTGAATGCTTGAATGTTCAAAAGAAGACAAGCACAATTCTTATGGTTGGCTAGGACAATAGTTGTTGATCCCACATGGGGTTTCCCCCGAGGCTACACTATTCAAAGTGGATACTTAGATGCTTGACCCCACTGGCTCCACCCTCAACACTCACTTCTCTAGGGCAGCCAAGCACCAATCCCCACAGAAACTCCCTGTGTCGAACTTTGTATCTGTACTAAGAACCGTATGTGTGTGGGCCACTCCAGAGGTCTGACCTCCTGCCCCAACAACTAAAAGGACTTTGGCTTTCTAAAACAAAAAGGTGCAAGTAAGGGCATCCGCTCATGTGGCCATACATGCGACACTTTCAGCTCTGTAAATACAAAACGCTCCCAGCCGGTAGGGGTTATGCCCTACTACTGATCAAATAAATTTGATCAAATAGGTTTATGGGGAGACATAGTGTTAGTATGAACTAATCAGCACACATTACCCATGGATTTCACCATGGATACAATTATTTATAGTGGTTCAGAAGAGGTGGGTTTTCCTTGCTACCACTTCGGTCATTCTCTCCTCACTAGTAGTCATAATGACCACATGGGGAGACAAGCCCTCTATGGATTAAACAAAAAAAGAGCCTATTTCCCAAGACACAAAAGACACTGGTTCAATTTTAGTGCACCAATTGAAGTGTTTCTAATCTATGAAAATAAGGCACAAAAAGAAGATCAAAAGCCCTTGCCAAAATTCTGTAACAAAGATTTGTTAGTAGTTTTGCAATAATACCCCTCCTGCAAGCACACAAGCTAGGCAAATTTTAGATCCAAAAGATTGTGAAAAAGGGGGCCTTCGACAAGATGTGTTCCTTCAAGGATAAGCTGCACCAATTTGTTAGCTAGATCACAAGATGTTAGCCTGAATAAACCAGATCTGAAATCCAAATGACGAAATAAAGCCTTAAAAAATGGAACAAAAACCAAAAATTGCAAAATAAAAAACATAGACGCAATTGAATTTCATGCAAATACGCTTACAGGACACAGACGTGCTTTCAACCCTCACAGATGCGTTTCAGCAACACAGATGTGGATCTGCAACACATACGTCATTAAAAGATGCACAAACGCGATTTAGGAACATAGACACATATGTGCAATCTGAAAAATGTAATCACAAACACAGTAGAAAAGCAAAAACATGGTTCCAGTATGCGCAGACACGAAAATATCAAAATGTTGTCGAAAATGTCAGATCTGCAACTTCAAAAGCATAAAATCTGCAATGAAGATGTTAAGTACAAAAGGACAAGAGTCCCACCGGGCGTGCCAAAATGTTTATGGTAAAAATGGAAACAATAATATTGAAAGACTAAATGAATTCAACCACAAAACCCTAGCCTAACAACAACAAAGATCCACCATAACATATGAAGATTACCTAAGACAATGCAAATCAACAAAATCACCAAGATCATACCATCACATGTCCAATAGGGTTTGAATCTCCATTGATCTTGGTTGATATATTTGCTCTCAGATTTTATGTGTGCACAAGAGCTCAACAAAGAACGAAAATGTGGTTGCAAGTAGGCTTGATTGCATATGAAATTTTGAATGCTAGTCTAGGAGTGCTAGGAGGATTGATAGTGAAAGAAGCATCTCATTATATAGAAGACACTATAAGAAATGGAGGGATGAGATTAAGAGGTCTAAAAGATAAATGGTGGGCTAGGATTAGAGGATAGGTAAAGGAAATCAGAAAATAATGAGAGGGTAGGTAGTGTAGGAATTAAGAGATGAATGACATGTGTCATGGGTAGAAAAATTCTAATGAATTAATTAAATAAATAATGATTTATTTAATTAACAAAAGAAGTGAGATCAATTAAATAAAGAAAAAGTATTTATTTAATTTAGGAAAAGGACAATTTAAATAAACAAAAGTATTTTTTTAAATGAGGAAAAGGGCTAGAAAAGGATAAATGAATTAATTGAATAAATAAATATTTATTTGATTAATAGAAGAATTAGGCTAAAATAATTAAATAAATAAAAATAATTATTTAATTAGACAAGACAATTTTAGGTGTCTACAATGAGTATGGGGAGAGATGTTGTTGACAGTTGGGAAGCTATGCAAACCAAATTTCTTGAGAAATACAAATAATATTATAGAAGTGGTATAGGGGAGATGAGATCTTTAGGATGCAGCAAAAGGAAGATGAAAATTTGGAGGACTACATCTCAAGGTTCTTGTTCTGCCTAAAGAAAAATTTAGACCATACTCTTAACCAGGAGTCTCAAAAGTTGCTTTTCCTCAGAGGGATCAATGACAATTGTATTGATGCCCTGGACCTGATAGGAGGAGGATAAATCACTCAAGTTCCTTGGGATGATATTAAGAAGATATGCCAGATCTACTCCCGAGCAGCTATAAAGAAAGGAAGATGTTATCAAGATACTAAGGGGAAGTCTTCTACCACTGGAGTTTCAAGGATGGAAATTACACACTTGCTATCTGACTTCAAGCAAGATATTATCAACAACATGGCCACACAGCTGGACACACTTCAGGCAAAGAAAAAGAACGAGGAGGAAAAGGCAATGTTAGCTGAATATTGCCCTCACTGTAGGCAAAAGAAGAGAGAACACACAAAATGGTAGCAAATATTGAAAACTAGCATGCTCCATTAGAGTTAAAACATTTTGAAAGGGAGGAGGACCAAATCTTCTATGTTGCACAAAGGAGACCATGGGCTCCATGACAAGGTATTCCACCTGATCCATTATCCTTTAATGGTCCTTATTCAAATTCATATAATCCTAATAATCAGTGGCAAAATCCTTATCCGTCCCATTATGGCAATTTTCCTTAGCAAAATTGGAATAACCCCAAAAATGCATGGACCAATTATCAAAACTCTCCCCTGTTGGCATTCTACACTCTTATGAGAATAGTTGGTGTTGTCATTGATGGCAACCATCTGGCAACCTTCTAGCATTTATCTGGTAAGACACCGATAGGCACCGACACCGACATAGACATCTACATACACCGATAGACACTTCACCGACAGTGGCAACAATGCATACCAGCACCCCAGCTGATAGGGAATAAACTTTTGTTTATTGTATTTAAATGTAATTATCTTTTGTAAAGCCGACATGACATATTGTAAAAGACTCATATATATGTATGAGATCTTATAGGTCATTTTGTGTATTGAGGTAGTATAAGGAGAATATATGGATGATATTTTTGTATAAGGAGATATAGTTGACAACGAAGGTTTTGGTTATAGAATGAGCTTAAACTGGTACTAAACCTGGCATAGTTGATGCTGATTTGAAGCATTACATTGTATTGGATTTCATAATCCACTTTGGTAGTCAATGTGACTCTTATTGAGTAGTGAGTTGTAGGCAGTTGGCCTTCCTGCATGTGCAGGCCCCTCATTGTAAGTAATATTTATTCATTGGCCAGTGAGTGAATATTGTCGGTCACAAATCCCACCGAGGTTTTTCCCACACCAGGTTTCCTCGTTAAAAAATCTTGTGTTATGGTGTGTTTTCTATGTTGTCTTTATTGTTCCTATTTACTGCATTAATTCTTATTTACCGGTACACTATTTTGGAATGCAAAGTTCTTAATAAGGTTAAATATTCTGTTAACCAGTTAGATACTAATTCACCCCCCCTTCTCAGTATCTTTGGGACTATCATTAATCATAACATCCCCCTTCTTGGCAGAAAAATCAAGGAGGTTGGCAACCACCTCAAGGAAACTAGCAACAAACACCTCAGTGGAGAGGAGGACAATAACGGCCAAATCAGTCCACCAGTTTCTTGCAACCTCCTCAACAACCCCAACAACAAGTTCTAATGTCACCACCTAATCAAAATGATACTACTCCACCTAAACCTACTCAGTTTCCAACTCATCCTATGCCCAATCCTAATAGTAAACAACAAGAACAACAATAGGTTTATGCTACTGATCCAAACCAATACCCTGCCTATGTTGTTAGTATTAGTGACATCCACTTAAGGTCAAGAACAACTCTTCATGCACTTTCACCTCCATTTATAACTAAAATGCTTGCAGAAGACCCCATTCCACAAAGTGAGACACCTCCATTTGTTCCATTAAGGCCAGTGCAACAAGATTCAGACACTACACCTCCATTTACCTAAAGATTGGAAGTAGAGCCAACAAAACAAAAAGAAGAGCCCATCTTTGATATTGTAGACCAACTAAAGAATGTGTGTTAAGATTCTTTTGTTTCAAGAAAAAAAAGACATTCTAATCTATGGAAAATCAATTAAAGAAGCTTGTTTAAAGAAGCCAGAAGGAAGAGGAAAGACCCAAAGATGGTCCATGTTGTAGGCCAGTTAGCAAATATTATGCTAGGAAAACTTTGTGTACCTAAGTATTCAGACCTAGTGAGTCTTGTTGTGGGAATAGTCATTAATGGAGTTCAAGTTCAGAATGCTCTTATTGACCTTAGGGAAACAATAAATGTCATGATGAAGGATATGATGCAAAAACTCAACATCACTAACCTAAGATCTACACCTACTATCCTGCAACTTGTAGTTGCAGACAATTCTATTGTTAAACCAGATGGTATGGTGGAAGACCTTATTGTAACATTGGATTCTTGGGAATATCTAACTGACTTTGTTATCTTCTCACCTAAAGAAACTCTAGCAGGATACCTTATCATTTTGGGAAGACCTTGGTTATCCATAATAGATGCCTTCATAGGATGTAGGTAAGGGGACAAGACCATATCAGATGTGATGAAAACTAAAATGCTTGCACTATACTCACCTGCACAACCTCAACTTGAGAAAGAGCAACCAGTTTGGTCAGATATAAAGGAAGAGTCTGATGAAGTCAATACAATACAACAATTGATGATGATAAGAAGGGACCCCTTCTTGCAGCTTCAAGAAGAGGAGGATGTGCTCTCCAATATCTTGCAAAATCAATATGGAGTCCTTGATCAAACTAAAGATTGTAATGTAGAAAATACATGTCCCTTACATCTGTTACTGTCAACTTCTACTGTAGGATCTTCTGCAGCCACAGACCTACTGCATACACTATTGCTGCATGAAATAAAAGTGCCACACTTTCCTACAGCATCTATAACTGAACTGATTAAGCAAGTTGATATGACTCTAGATAAATGGTTGTATGTTAATCGTAACCTCACTCAAGATCAAACCATGTCTCTAACAAGCGTACTAATGTCTCATAAAGAAGAATTTGCATGGGACTACACAGATATGCAAGGTTTACATCCTAAGTTATGCATGCACCAAATCTACATCAAAGAAAATTGTAATCCAGTGAGGCAACCTCAGAGAAGAATCAACCTTGCATTAAAGGAAACAATTAAGAAAGAACTGCATAAATTACTAAATGCAGGATTCATATATCCTATCACTGACAGTGAATGGGTGTCACCTCTGGTCATTGTTCCTAAGAAAAATGGAAAGTAGAGGGTTTGTGTAGATTATAGAGAGGTTAATGTTGCAACCAAGAAAGATCACTTCCCTCTACCTTTCATTGACCAAGTGTTGGACTCCTTAGCAGGAAAGAAATATTTCTCATTCTTAAATGGCTTGAGTGGATACAACCAAATAAGAATAGCACCTAAGGACCAAAAGAAGACAATATTCACATGCCCATGGGGGACTTATGCCTACTATGTGCTTCCATTTAGCTTATGTAATGACCCAACTACTTTCCAAAGGGTAGTCATAAGAATGTTCTCAGATATTTCTAATGATTGTATGGAAATATACATGGATGACTTCACTACCTATGGTGGAACTTTTGTAGAAGCATTAAGTAACCTAGAAAAGACTTTGCAAAGGTGTGAAGACCATAACTTGTATTTAAACAGTGAGAAGTGCTTCATGATGATGGAGGAAGGTGTTTTCCTTGGCCACTATATTTCTCACAAAGGAATTCATGTGGACCCAACAAAAATTGAAGCTATTTCTAACTTGCCTGTACTTGCAAAACTAAAGGATGTAAGGACCTTTCTAGGCCATGCAGGCTATTATAGGAGATTCATCAAATATTTCAGTAAAATTATAGCACCACTGTATACACTCCTCACTAAAGATATAGAATTCTAGTGGACAGACTCATGCAACAAAGCATTCTTTGAAATAAAGGAAGCATTAACCCATGCACCAGTTCTTCAAGGTCCTAACTGGGAACTTACATTACATATACACACTGATGCATCTAATTATGCAATTGGAGCTATCTTAGGACAAAAAGAAACAATAGTGGAGCATGCAATTTATTTTGTCAACAAAAACTTGTAGGGCATTGAATTCAACTACATAGTAACATAAAAGGAAATGTTAGCAATGATCTTTGCCCTCAATAAGTTCAGACATTAAATATAACTAAGTATAAAGTCTTTGTTCACACTGACCATGCAATAATCAGATATCTCATGACCAAACCTTTAGTCTATGGAAGGTTGGCTAGATGGATCCTCTTGATGGAGGAGTTTGATATCACTATTATAGACAAACTGGGAAAGGAAAATGCAGTTGTAGATTTCTTTCAAGATTAACAACCAATCAAGATTCACTGGTTATGGATGATTCATTTCCAAATGAGAATATATTCTCCACTATTGTTCATACACGATGGTATGCTGATATAGCCAACTATTTAGTTGCTCAAAAGGTACCCTCTCATTTTTCTCCAAAATAAAGAAAACTACTTGATGAGAAGAGTTTCAAATTCGCATGGACAACATGATGCTTATTTTACATAGATCTAGACCAAGTCATGATAAGATGTATGAGAGAAGATGAGACTTATGACATACTGCATATATGCCATGATGAACCCTGTGGTGGACATTTTGCATAAAAAAGAACAACTATCAAAATACTTAACATAGGATATTATTGGCCAACACATCATAAAGATGCAACTAGGTATAAAAGGAAATGTGATAGGTGCCAGCGGATGGGTAGACCAACCAGATCAGATGAAATGCCCTTGCATCCCCAAGTGGTGGTTACACCATCTGACAAGTGGGGCCTTGATTTTGTAGGACCAATTGTTCCACCTTCTAACAATAAGTCTTACATTCTAGTTTAACTGATTATGTCACTAAATGGGTAGAAGCTAAGGCAATGACACATGCAAGAGATAACAAGGTTGCCGAGTTTCTATATGAAGAAATCTTCACAAAATATGAAGTTCCTAGAGAAATTGTCATAGACCAAGGAGCACAGTTAAAATCACTTGTTACAACATTAGTAAATAAATACAATATCAGGCAGTGGAAATATACACCTTTCCATCCTCAAGCCAATGGTCAAGCAAAGATAACCAATAGAGACATTGAAAGCATCTTGACCAAAACTATAGATCTCCATAGGAAAGATTGGGTAGCTAGATTGCTAGAAGTAGTTTGGGCATATAGGACATCTTGGAAGACAACAACAAGGTTCACTCCTTTTGAGATGCTATATGGGAATAAATCAATGATGTTCATTGAATTTGAGTATAAAACTCTCAGAACAATAGTTGAGTTGGGTATGAATATTATTGCAGCACAACAAGCAAGGATCATGCAATTGAATGAGTTAGATAAAATCAGGACAACAACCCTCCAAAACATAGAAATCCTGCAAAACTAACGAATCATATGGCATGATAAGTACATTAAGGACAAGAAATTTCAATCAGGAGATTGGGCTCTCCTATATGATTCACAGTACAAAGACAATTTGGGCAAACTTCAAAGAAGATGGTTGGGCCCATATGAGGTATCAAAGGTATTTGAGAATGGAGTTGTTCAACTCACAAAAAATGATCCTATAAGATTCAAATTGCTAGTCAATGGGCATAGGTTGAAGTTGTATCACAAGCCCTCATCCAGAGTAGAGTTCCTACATTAGTTTGCTTCAACCTTTGAGTTTCCTATTGCTTCAGCCTTTGGGTTTCCTGCAGCCAACAAAGGTGGGCTCTCTACCCTTCCTTCTGACTAGTCAATCATGATAATTGATAATAAACACTTCCATACTTTTGGAAGTCATTTCTCCATAATAATTTTTTTACTCCACTCCATTTCACCTACTTATCTTCCATTTCACTCCACATGCAACCACTTTTCCAGTACTTTCATTAAGTTAACTGCAAGTGAGTTAAAGAAGACTAAAACTTGCATGCAGCTGCATCACTCCAGGTACGCCATAAATTAATGCTTTATTTATTTCTTATTAGATACATTCATTAGCTGCATGATTATTGCAATTTATATTCAACATAGCCTTCCTATAATTTCTCTTGTGCCATGTGAGGACACCTGACACACTTTTGGTTTGGGAGGAGTGCAGTGTGATTTGATATTCCCACATATGATTTGACTTTCCCACGTCCCACGTCATCAATACCTTGTTTTTAAATGTGTGTTTAAAATGTCATTATTTCACTTTTAATAATAATTAAATCTAAGTTAAGTGAATAAAGTGATAGTGACATTTTAATTTATGAAATATGCATTTTTGAAACTTTGCATGAGTTGCCTTTCTGGGTTGTCCTTCTACCTTTATGATCCAACTTTTAGTTGCCATTTTTTGCCTTTTTCATATAGAAAGGTAGAAAACACTCAAGTTTGAGAAGTGGAAACAGGGTTTTCTTTGAAAGACAAAGATTGCGAGCTACAGGAGACGTTGGTAAAAAGTTGAAATAGAGGGTCGCAGAGTATTGCAAAACCTGAGCTGAAAGAGCATAATGGGGGGTTCTTTGATAATAAATGAACCTACGGTCCATACCTCCATTTTTCAAGACCAAGTATGTGGTCAAGAATTTGTTCAGAGTGGATGGTTGAATTATTTTATGAAACTGGATGATTTTAATGAATATATAGCCACTGAGTTTTCCATGACATTCTCTAATGGTGAAGAAAATGTTAAAGGTCTAAGGGTTCTGGCCATTGAAGAAATGATTGTAGAAGTGACAGGTTTTCCAGTTGAAGGAGAGTAGTACCCAGAATCTAAGTATGCTAGGAGTGCCAGAGAATAATTCACAAGACTTGGTGATCATGCATTGATTGTTGACAAGCAAGGGGCCAGAAGAATCTCTTTACCAAACAAATAATTGGTGAAAATTGTTCGCATAATTAAATATTTGACCTATGAAGGCAGGAAGTCCTATTTGCACTCAATTCACTTTAAGTTTCTCAACCATCTCAAGCATGGAATTAGGATAAATGTCCCAAATGTGTTGTATAACCTTTTGGTGATCATGGCTGTTGAAACTCAAAAAGGTAGGTCAAATTCGGTCTCTCACCATTGTTTAATTAAATTTTTAGTTGAACGATCATTGAGGGATGTTTCTCAATTATCTTGGGAGGAATTTGTCTCAATTCGGGAATTTAGGGAAGAAGATTATAAGGGTCAGCAAAGGGATTCTGAAAGAGAGACTAGGGTTTATAAAAAGTAAAGGAAAACTACTTCTGGAGCCTTAAGCTCTAAGGATGTTCCTATTGTAGAGTTTCTTGTTGCAGAGGTAACCCTTAGCAATGTTGAGCTGACTCCTACAACCACTGGTGGAAATGTTCTAGCAGAAATTTCCCAAAAAACTAGAGCTTCTTCTCGTAAGGAAAAAGGTAAGGCAATTGAGTCAACTGAGGTTAGGATAGAAGAGAAAACCGCAAGCCCTAAATATGTAAAGAGGAAAAAGTCAACTGAGACCATTGAGGAAGGCCCTAGTACAAAATTCCCTGAGAGATTAAAGTAGAGACAGAGGTTTAAAAAGACTTTAGAGAAAGGAAAGGAGCCCTCAAGTGTTAAAGGTGTAAAAAGGAAACTTGAGGATGAATTAGAAGAAGAAAATTCAACCCCTGAAAGTAGAAAGCATAAATTTGCAAAATCTCCTAAAAAAAGAAAGGAGGTTGTTGTCACAAAATCTCTTGCAACAGCCTTTCGGTTCAAAGAAACTAAAAAGAAATCTAAACCTACCAAAACCCATAGGAGTGCTCCAACTATGCCTCAAAGAAGAAGCCATAGGCTTAGAGGAAAGCCCATGAAAAATTCAAATATTAAATCTCGAGGACCTATCCAGATTGATTCTTCAAACTTAGCTTCTAAAACGCTCGAGTCCAAGGGAAATGAGGAGGAAGTTGAGCAGGAGGAGGAGATGAGTGGAAGCTCTAAAAAGGAGCATACTTCTAAGGAGGATAAGAGAACTGAAGAATAGAAAGAAGTTTAGGAAGAGAAATATTATGATAAAGTAAGGTTGGGTGGGTTAGATAATTTAGCGAAAGCAATAGAGAGAGTAATTGAATGGGAACATGATGCAATTTTTGCAACAACTGCTTCCATGACAGGACAAGAGAAAGTTCCTGCAACAGAAAAGAACACTCGTATCATTGAGAAGGAACCACAATAGGAAGGAATACAATAGACTCTTGTACCAAAACAAGAAGTAACCTTTGTACGAGAACAAGGAAATGAAATGGGACAAAAAGAAACTCTTGCACAAGAATTAGTGAATGCACAAGTAGCAAAGAAAGAATAGTTAACCGAGGAACAAAGGAAAAGGAAAGGAAAAGAGAAAATTTGAGTAGTTAGGCACAGGCCTACTCCTTTTCCTTGGATGTCAGTTGCATTATATTTATATTGGGACATATTGGAAAAGGAAGCAAAATGGGAAAATGAGAAGTGTCAACTACAGAAAAAAATCAAGAAGAGGGATGAGGAGATTGTCGCTCTTAAAGGGAAAATATACACTATAGTGACCATGGTGCCCAACATAATTGAGTTTAGATCACTACCTAGGGTCTATGCAATGTGTCTACCCCAACTATAATGATAATAATAATACCTCTAATTGAAATCTCAATCCAAAGTTTGGACATTCATATGGGAGAGTTTACTATTTTCATGGCTGGTGTTCATTTAGTTATCAATCCAGGAACGTAAAACTTGAAATGGGTCTGCAATATATATGCACTAAGCTCTTTAAATGATTATTCTGCATTACTGCAGTAACTAACATTATGCAGAAAGGAAAGGAAGGAATGGAAATCATAAAAGGCTACATGAAAGCTTCACAAAACATTGTTGAAATGATCTAATGAAAATAACAGAAATCGCACCATTCTATCTTGGCCGCAGGAAGAGTCAGTGGATCTATTTCCAGTGGCTGCAGGAACAATCCAATCATGAACTTCTACTACAACTAAGTAAAAACTAACTTCAATGATCATAAACATAGGATCACTCACCAAGTGAGCCCCCTTGGATGAGTGATATCAAACTTCCAGCAAAGTACTATTAACAGATCAGAACAACATATTCTTTATTCATTTCTTCTTGAAAATGATTACATATTTTAAAAGAGAAAATTCAAAATGCTTGTAAAAACTCTGCTCAATTCCTTTCCATCTTGTCTAACTCAAAGAAAGAAGGAAGAGCTTATTATAAAGAAGAGATCAACTACAATGGACAACTCAAGTTATGCCCAGAAGAAGAGGCGAATAATTGTCAGATTAAGGAGATAACTGAGGGCTTGGCTGTAGGAACCGTGGATCCTGAAATCGAACCATAGTCTTTGCATGCCAAAGTGATATTTTGCGAATTCAATATGCACCAGAGTTAAACTCCCATGGTGAAGTATAACTGCTCTGATTATTCCATACATTGCGCTTGCTCGAATCCCCTTCAGTTTGACTTCCAGTTATCTGAATGTGATTCTCCAGTCCTTAGGCGCGAAAGAAAATCATCCACCGCAACATGAATTATTATCTGTACTAAAAAAACAACAACATAAAATGACATGCATATGTATCTTACTCAATTAATACATTCATTAACTCACATATGACATTATCCTAAATAATCCGCATATCACAGGGACAATTCATTTGGCTACAGGAATTAATCGACAAAGTTCAAACATGATTTTGTAAGTTCAGTTTTAAAACATGGATTACATATAGTCAATTCACAATACTTTACTATCACAATGCAACCCAAAAGATGCCAAAAAACCTAAGAGTCATGATAAAAAACATGTCAAAGCATTGACTTATCATGCCCCCCAACTTTAAGGGTTTGCTGCTCCTGCAACAAAAGGAAAATTTCTTATTTTTGCTGAAACTCTGAAATCACCAACAATGTCCTATCTGGTTCCCTTGGAAGGCAAATTCCAATAAAATCCTTTCATTTTCTCCAACCTGGACCATCTAGTTGTTTCTTCTACAACTGCATCATAATTTTGTTCTATTGGTTGGCATGCCAAAAGTGGCCACATAAGGATCGGAGGCTGAAAGATCAATGGCAACCAGTTGTTGGCTTTCTCCCTGCCTAGCTGTATGTATCTAGAGGCTCTTTGTATGGCTGCATGAAAATTCTGTAATGAGTAAGGTTCTCCCAGTTTTAAATGATCTGGTAGATTATTCTAGCGTTGAGTTAACCCTTCTAGTGCGGTTGTCCTGTGGGTCTGAACCAAATGCTCATACTCTTGATAGACTTCCTCTCTCATTGGAAGTACTATCTTACTAACATCATTTCTTATTAGCAACTTTTGCCAATCATAATACAGAGCCCTGGGTGCTTCTGATTCCCTTCTCAATGGTAATGGACAGTCAAGCTCTAATTTTTCAAACTCCCTGGCTTGTGGTCCTATGATCATCTCATTTTGAATCCATGACATTAAAGCTCTGAGATGGATATCTCCAATATACAATAAAGGATTCCATTTGTAGCATAGGAAATAGGAAATCATCACAAACATTATAAACATAATAATCTCAATCACAAAAGCATTCATTGCAATGATCTATCCTAAACAACACTCAATAGAGACATGAAATAAAAACATTCAAAATTAAAGACATATGCAAACCAATAGCAGATTTGAAAGCTCCTTCATGCGGCTCCATTGTTCTTCTTTCCTCCTCAAATGGTTTGGTTGTGGATCTCACCTACAAGTGCACACGCACAATTGAAAGCAAATAGACGAGATTTTTGATCAAGAGTACTAGAAGCATAAATTCGATAGTCTGATTACCAAATTATTAGCCTTGATTGATGAAGATCATCCAATTTATAGATAAATTGGAGAAATGATCAAATTAGCATGATAATGATTCGAATAGAAATCCAAATCAAGAATAGCAAAGTTATGACAAGTGTATGACAAATTGCTATGCAAGGATTTTATGACAATTTATGACAAATTGCTATGCAAGGATTGATTGATTGTCAATTATGACAAATTATGACAAATTTCTATGTCATTCCCATGAATTTAGGAGAGAAATAGGAGGAAATTGAAATTAGGAATTAAGAAATTAGAAAAATTAGAGAATTAAGAATTTAGGAATTAAGAAATTGATGGAAATTAGAAATTAGGTAAATTAATTAATAATTTATCATTTATTAATTAATTCACAAAGAGGAATAATTAGCCAATTAAATGAACATTTAATTGTGACAAGAAAACTTAGGATAAATAAATAATTTATTAATCCTAAAGGGAGAAATGACAAACAAGGTTAAATGATTAAATCATGAAACCCTAGAAGATGAATTAGGTCTTGATGAAAGATAATTGATTTGATCATGATTCTGATTAACAAATGACCAATGTGATAAAATGATTTGATTGATAAATGCGCCAATTGACGAGGAACAATGACAAATTGATCCAAATTGACATAATTGAGAAAGACGACGATCGATGACAAATCGATCGCAAAATGACAAAATTGACAAGAGGACAAGGATTGATGACAAAATAGATTGCAAGATGACAGGATTGAAAATGACCACGATCGATGACAAATCGATCGCAAAATGACAAGATCGAACATGACAACGACCAATGACAAATCGATCGTTAAACGACAAGATTGAAAATGATAAGGATTGATGACAAAATAGATTTCCAGATGACAAGATTGATAAGAGGACAACGATCGATGACAAAATTGATCGCAAGATTGACAGGAGGACAAAACCCTAATTAGGATTGACGATGTCCAAAATAATGACAAATGAGCATGCACATTGATGCAATAAGATAAGATCGATTAAAATCATGACTAGAGATTGTTGTCGACAAGACCAAATTCGAAGGTGAGATGAAGGAAGAATGTAGAAGAATGACTCGATGCTCACAAATGATAAAGACCAAGTGCGAAACATAGGAGAAATGTTAATGCGATGCAAAAACCTATAATGAGGCAATGCGCAAACGTTAAAGTATGACTCCGCAAGCGTTGACCATTTTTAGGTGTCTACACCATTCTCTATCTTGGGGTACATCATAGTTATGTAAATATAATTCACATAACAAATTTCTTACAACATGTGGAGAGGTTTGATAAGCATGATATAATTCCTTAGGTGTTTCCAAGGATGGATTAAGGTCCCTAACAATGCAGTTTAGTCTGAAATTCAGATACCGCTCTTTCAAATGTACTGCATAAATTCTTGGGGGTGCCCTACACTACATCATCTCAGGAACCATATCATAAATCTCTTCTACCTTAGCTTCTAATTCCTTAATTCTATTATCTTTCTTTTCAATCTCTTTTTGCTGCTTATTAATTATCCCCTGCAACCTATCCTTCTCTATTTCCCATTGCCTAAAAAATGTTAAAGCAATTGATAAACTACTTAGGGATGAAGGAGGTATAATAGGTCCTACCTTAGACCATGGAATTTCTTCAATAAACTCCTCATTTTGAGTTGACATATCTCCCACATTTTCTTCAGGTTGCTGTAGAACATCTTCAACAATCTCTTCACATTGCAATGCCACAGAAGTAAGATTTGCTAGCTTATCCATTATAACTTCTTCCTGAATTTCTTCTTGGATTTCTTCTTCTGTAGGGTTTTCTTGAATTTCCTCTTCTATAGGGTTTTCTTGCATTTCTTTCTCTACAGCATCTTCTTGCGAAGTTTCTACTGCAATAACCTCTACTGGATTACTCATAGATTGAGTCTTCTATGTCCTTCTTCTTGTTCTTCTTACATACACTTTTGAAATGACTACAGGAGTTTTTATTTTTGTTCAACACCTCTTAGCCGCAGGAGGAATCTGCATTTCCTGGGGCCAGATAACAAATTCTTCATCTGATTCATCCTTTTCCAATTCTTTTCCTTCCCTTTGCAAAGCAGGTGAATCTTTTTGAAGAGAAGTAGAGGGTTGTTCTTCGATTGACTCTGCTTCAATATTTTCTTCCATAATAATTGTGTCTCCTTCAAGAACCAGCAAACCCTCATCTTCACCAGAAAGATCTTCTGCAACAATCTCTTCTTGAGCCAACGGATTATTCACAATAGGGGCTTCATCAACCCTAAATTGCAGAATATCCTCAAACACACCCCATTCCATTTGTGAAACATCTCTTAGGGACCACTATACAAGCAACTTAACCAATCCATGATGGCTAATAGAGCGATTTCCATATTTTTGAGTCTCCTTAGCACTTATAGAAATGAGATGGTACAAGAAATTTGGGACATTAACTCGCCGGCCATGATGCAAATGACTAAGTAACTTAAAATGAGGTGGATGCAGATTTGAATATCGCCCTTCACATGTAATATATTTCATAACATACAAAGCTACCTAAGGCCAATGTGCTGGTAAAGAAACCCTTCTAGTCCTTTGTCTATCCACCATTAAGGGTCTGTCAGTGGAAATTGTGAACTCTGCCCTGGCACTCCTTGCGTCTTTTGATTTTGGAAAGTGTTCTCCTTCCTGCAGTAACCCTATGACCTCTGCAATTCTTTGCTTCGTAGCAATTACCCTCAACCCTTTAACTGTAGCTTCTCCTTCATCAAAGGAATGCATAAATTCCATAGCTATTTTGTCGTTGTAATCCTTGATTTTCAAGAAATAATCCAACCAGCTGTGGTTTCGAAAATAATGCTCACAGACAACATCCTCTAGCAACCCTTCATGGACCATTGGCTCATGGCGAATTAGATCACCACCCATCTTTTACTCTGATACTTCCGTAGCTTCACCAAAATGTTTGACAGTTTCACAAAAAACTAAAATATACATATCTTAATTTTGGTGGCAGACCTTATTATTCACTTGCGTGAAATAATAATCATCATAAGTAATGTCAGTTAAGAAATCAATTCGGGATATAAAAAAACTGATAATAAATTTTATTGGAAAAAGGACCATAAAGTACCCCCCCAACTTAACCTAGCACGTGTCCACACAGGCTGACGAGATTTTGGGTTTGGAGCGGATTTAAACAAGATAAAAATCATAATGAACTAATAAATGCATAATTAAAATAAAGTACAATATATACGTACCTGCAATTGGGAGAAAATGATGGTGAAATGAAATGAAGTGACAGGTAAGAAAGTGGAATGGAATGTAGTGGATGGAACTTTATGTACGGAGAACAATATTCCCATGGAAATATTTTATTATGATACGGTGAATAAGTTCACTGCAAAGGCTATAGGAACATCACCTTTATCAATATGCTCAAGTGCAATAGGAAGCTCATGAATTGATACCGAATCATTGGCAGTTGCTGCAGGGACCTTGCCATTTGCTGCAGGAACTTTTATTTCACTTTGGGGAGCAAACTGTTGCAGGAACTCTTGTCTAGTAGCTGGCTTGTGATAAATTCGTAGTCGGTGTCCATTCACTAAGAGTTTAAATCGAATAGGATCTATTGTGGACAAACGGACTGCTCCATTCTTAAAAAAAATTTCTACCTCATAAGGACCTAACCACCTTGTTTGGATTTTTTCCATAGCATCCTTATATCTGGAATCATACAGGAGTGCCCAGTCACCAACTTTGAATTTATTTTCTTTGATATATTTATCATGCCATCTTGCTCTTTGGTTTTGAATCAATTCTGCCTGTTGAACAACTATCTTCCTCCATTCATCAAGAGCATTTAACTACTGAATGCATTCCTTCTGTGCTTCAGACAATGTCATATTCAGCTGTAGAGCTTTTCTCAAGGTTTTATGCTCAAATTCAATAGGCATCATTGCTGTTTTGCCATAAACCATCTCAAAAGGTGTGAATCCAATTGGTGTTTTCCATGTTGCTCTATATGCCCAAATTGCCTTTGAAAGTTGATGAGACCAATCTTTCTTGTGGATAGACACAATTTTTGTAAGAATATCCTCAATCTCTCTATTGGTAACTTCTACTTGTCCATTAGACTGAGGATGAGATGGAGTAGATTTCCTGTGTCTTATATTGTATTCATTAACCAAATCTTTTATCAATGTTGATGTAAATTGAGGTCCCTGATCTAAGACAATTTCCCTTGGTACTCCATACCTTGTAAATATTTCTTCATAGAGAAACTCAGCCACCTTATTATCTCTTACATGTTGCATATCTCTAGCTTCTACCCATTTTGTTACATAGTATGTACATACCAAGATATAGGATTTGCCATTAGAAGGTGGATCAATGGGACCAACAAAATCTAATCCCCACTTGTCAAATGGTGTAACAGATATTTGAGGATATAGTGGAATCTCATCAGATTTTGTAGGTCTGCCCATTCGCTGACATCTATCACATTTCCTTGTGTACTGAGCTGCATCCTTGTAAAATGTAGGCCAATAGTATCCGGTATTGAGTATTTTTAGTGTTGTTCTTTTGGTAGCAAAATGTCCTCCACATGGCTCATCATCACATGCATGCAAGATGTCATATGTTTCATCTTCTCTGACACATCTTTGCATGACTTGGTCAGGTCCAGTATAAAATAGACAATCAGCAATCCATGAAAAGTTAAAACTTTTTTCGACTAGCAACCTTTTTTCCTTAGGAGAAAAAGAAATTGGCATCTTAGCTGCAACTAAATAATTGGCAATATCAGCATACCATGGAGTATGAGCCTATATGAGAAATAAATGCTCATCTAGAAAAGTGTCATCTATCATTGTAGAATCTTCCTACAATTGAAGATGTGAAAGATAATCTGCAACAACATTAGACTTCCCTGGCTTATCAACAACTATGATATCAAATTCCTGCATCAACAATAACCAGTGAGCCAGTCTATTGATGATTGATGACTTATTCATGAGATATCTAATTGCAGTATGATCTGTATGCACAAATATGGGATACCCTGTAATATAGTACCTAAACTTGTTAAGGGAATATATGACAGCTAGCATTTCCTTTTCAGTAACTGTATAATTCAATTTAGGTCCTTGTAAATTCTTGCTGATATAATATATTACATTTTCCAACTTGTCAACTTTTTGTCCCAGCACTGCTCCTATGGCATAATCAGATGCATCAATATGGATTTGGAATGGTACAGACCAATTTGGTCCTTTGAGAACTGGTGCTTGAGTCAAAGCATGCTTAAGCTTTAAAAAAGCTTCATTACATGCTGAGGTCCATTTAAATTCTGCATCTTTAGTAAGCAGTGAATATAAGGGACTTGCAATTTTGCTGAAGTCTTTGATAAACCTTCTGTAGTATGCAGCATGGCCAAGAAAACTTCTGACATCTTTCTGCTTCATAGGGTCATTAATATGCTAAATAACCTCAATCTTTGCTAGATCCACTTGTATGCCTTGTACAGATATATGATGACCAAGGACTAATCCTTCTTCCATCATAATGAAACACTTGTCACTATTTAGAGACAAGTTGTAGTCTTCACACCGCTGCAAAACTTTCTTCAAATTACTTAATGCTTGATCAAATACTGATGACTACCCTTTGAAAAGTGGTTGGAGCATTACACAACCCAAAAGGAAGAACAAAATATGCATACGTGCCCCATGGGCAAGTAAATGTTGTTTTCTCCTGATCCTCGGGAGCTATTTGTATCTAATTATAGCCACTAAATCCATCCAGGAATGAAAAATATCTCTTACTAGCAAGAGAATCCAATACCCGATCCACAAATGGCAGTGGAAAATGATCCTTCCTTGTCACTAAGTTCAAGGCTCTATAATCAACACATACTCTCCATTTGCCTCCCTTTTTAGGAACTATCACCAAAGGTGATACCCATTGACTATCAGAGATAGGATAGATAAACCCAACTTTCAACAATTTCTGCAATTCTTCTTTAACTATCTTCTTCAAGGCAGGGTTGACTCTTCTTTGAGGTTGTCTAAGGGGGCAACACTCATCCTTTATGTAAATACAATAAGTACAAACTGCTGGATCAATTCCATTCATATCCTTGTAATCCCATGCAAAAACATTTCTATGGAGTTTCAACAAGTCCACTAGGCTATCCTTTTGAGTATCTACTATATTCTTATTGATGTTTAAATATTTATTCAATTCCACCTCTATCTTGATATTAAGATCAATCTGATTTATATTAGAAAAATGAGAATAAGACAATTCTTGTGGCAACAAGGTATGCAAGATATCAGTGGTTGCAGGAAAGTCCAAACCTGCAATATTTGGAACCAATTCTTGTAATTCTTGGTCTTCTATTAATTCATTTATCAAGACCTTATAAATAATTGATTCTTCATCATATAACTACATGAGTGGCACTCAATTAATCATCATAAGG
Organism: Cryptomeria japonica; assembly: GCF_030272615.1. Lineage (NCBI taxonomy): Eukaryota > Viridiplantae > Streptophyta > Pinopsida > Cupressales > Cupressaceae > Cryptomeria > Cryptomeria japonica. The sequence goes on from NC_081414.1 coordinate 433,184,510, forward strand.
TGATTAATAGAGTCAATTTCTTCAGATTCCTCTCCCAAAATAGGCCAAACAGCCTGCTGCTGCTCAAGCTGAGGTTGTGCTGGGGAATACAAGGCTAATGTTTTTGTGGAACTGCCATCTGAAATAGTCATGTCTCCTGATCTGCACCCAATATATGCATCAGTTGTGGCAAGCCATGGTCTTCCCAAAATGACTGGATATCCCCCCAATGTTGCTTTTGGAGATAAAATCATAAAGTCTATAGGATATTCCTAGGAATCTAGAATAACTACTATATCTTCTATGATACCATCAGGTCTTACTGCAAAGCCATCAGCAAGTTGGAGAACTGTGGGTGTAGCCCTTAAACTATCTATCTCTATATGTTTCATTACTTCCCTTGTCATTACATTAATGGCTGCCCCTAGATCAACTAAAACATTTTTTATTTGACTGCCATTAATGACTATACTCACAACAGGACTACCTAGATCAGAATACTTTGGAATAGCAATTTTTCCTAACATAATATCAGCCAATTGACCCATAACATGAACTGTTTGTGGATCTTTTTTCTTTCTGCCAGGCTTCTTTAGGCATGCTTCTCAATGCCTTACCATATATAGGAACATCCTTTATTGCTTGCAACAATGGATTTTTAACACAAATGTGCTTCAGTTGATCAAGAATATCAAAGCTTTGTTGTTGTTCAGTGAAAACTTCTTTGTCTTTTAGTCTATGGGGAAATGGTGGTAATATTTGATTATGAGGTATTATATCTTTAGGATCAAAGATTAGTTTCTCTTCTTGTACCTCAGTAATAACCGGATGAGAGGGATTAGGTAGACTTGTCCCAGATCGGAGGTGAATATCATCTAGTGATAAAGAATAGGCTAGGTATTGATTAGCATCAGCTGAATAAGCTTGTTGTTGTTGCTGAGATTTGATATTTGGATTAGGCAAAGGTTGAGTAGGCAGTTGTGTTGGCTTAGGAGGTGCAGCTATAGCTGCAGGAGGAGGCATTAAAGCAGGAGGTTGTGGCTGCTGAGCAGGGGGCTGATATCCAGAAGATTGGGATGGCCATGATGGGTTTCCCCTCCATTGAGAGGTAGGTTGCCAATTCCCTTAAAACTGGTTCCCTGTACCCTGAGGTGGATACCATTTACCCTATGGCTGCTGCCACTGGGGGATTTGATTAGCAAATTGCTATCCTTGGCCTTGTGATCCATACCAATGTGGATAGTTACCTAAATTTTGAGAATACTGTGGTTGCCATTGGTTATTTGGTGCATAAGAATTACCACTATAACCAGAAAAGGAAAGTGGATCGGGTGGCATACCTTGTCTTTGAAAATTTGGTCTTCTTTGAGCAACATAGAAGACTTGTTCATCCTCACCTTGAATTGGTTTGAAATCAAGTACTTCAACATTTGCAACCATCTTACATCTGCAATCTTTCTTCCGCTTCTTACAATGAGGACAAAATTCTGCAAGAAATGCATCAGCTTCCTCATGCTTCTTCTTAGCTGCCAATGTATCCAACTAAGTAGCTATATTTTTTATAATGTCCTCCTTGAAATCTTTTAACAAATGGCTAAGTTCCAATCTAGAAACTCTAGTTCCAGATGCTGATGATGGTGCCCCTGGCTTAAATCTCCTATTCTTCTTAGAAGTAGATCTGGAATACTTCTCGCAAATTTGTCCTATTTCAGCCCAAGTAGATTGTGTAATGTCACCTCCTCCCATAAGATCTAAGGAATCGGTGCATTCATCACTGATACCCCTCAAGAATATCAATTTGAGGGAATATTCATTCAGAGTACTATGATTGGACTTCTTGACACTGAACAAAAATCTTTCCAGATAATCCTCAAGGCTCTCATCTTCAATTTGTGTCATTCTAAAGATATCATCCCCATGATGATTAGTGCCTCTACAATAATCTTTGTATTTTGCAAGAAACAACCGTTTCATCTCATCCCATGTATTGATTGTGCTACTACCCAAGCTCATAAACCATCTCAAGGATGACTCCTTCAAAGTGGCTGGAAATTTTTTGAGTCTATGGGCATTTGTAGTATAGTCAAAACTCCTACAGAGAACATCAAACTCAAACAAAAATGTATCCGGATCCTCTATCACCAACCCATAGAATTTAGGAAGTGAAGATGCTGGAATGTTCTTGAGGTTAGCATTATCATGCTGGTCAGAGATGAGAAACTCAAATATTGGACCAAGTGGTGGTGGTGGATTATTCCCAATAGGAGGTGGGTTCCCTTGCATTGGACTTGTGGGGGTTGTTACTATAGGAAATTCTTCTTCTTGTGGACCAAAAAGGAACTGAAGACTACCTTCTGGAAATTCGGACTTAGGGTGATTCAAATTTTGTGGGACTTGATACAGTTCAGCAAAAGGGTTTATATCTGGAAAATTATCTTCTGCATGAGTAGTATGAGTGGGCATAAATCTACCTCTGGCATCTCTTCTTCTATTATGCATGCAGTTTCATGAAATTTCAAACAATTAACTAGAAACTATAATAATCATAAAAGGTTCTTAGCTTGACACCATCCTCGGCAATGGTGCCAAAAATGTCTACCCCAACTATAATGATAATAATAATACCTCTAATTGAAATCTCAATCCGAAGTTTGGACATTCATATGGGAGAGTCTACTATCTTCATGGCTGGTGTTCATTTAGTTATCAATCCAGGAATGTAAAAATTGAAATGAGTTTGCAATATATATGCACTAAGCTCCTTAAATGATTATTCTGCATTACTGCAGTAACTAACATTATGTAGAAAGGAAAAGCATGAATGGAAATCATAAAAGGCTACATGAAAGCTTCACAAAACACTACTGAAATGATCTAATGAAAATAATAGAAATCACACCGTTCTGTCTCGGCTGCAGGAATAGTCAATGGATCTATTTCCAGTGGCTGCAGGAACAATCCAGTCATGAACTTCTACTGCAACTAAGTAAAAACTAACTTCAATGATCATAAACACAGGATCACTCACCAAGTGAGCCCCCTTGGATGAGTGATATCAAACTTCCAGCAAAGTACTATTAACAGATCAGAACAACATATTCTTTATTCATTTCTTCCTGAAAATGATTACATATTCTAAAAGAGAAAATTCAGAATGCTTGTAAAAACTCTGCTCAATTCCTTTCCATCTTGTCTAACTCAAAGAAAGAAGGAAGAGCTTATTATAAAGAAAAGATCAACTACAATGGACAACTCAAGTTATGCCCAAAAGAAGAGGTGGATAATTGTCAGATGAAGGAGATAACTGAGGGCTTGGCTGCAGGAACTGTGGATCCTAAAACCGAACCATAGTCTTTGCACTCTAAAGCGATATTTTGCAAATTCAATATGCACCAGAGTTAAATTCCCATGGTGAAGTATAATTGCTCCAATTATGCCATACATTGCGCTTGCTCGAATCCCCTTTAGTTTGACCTATAGTTATCTGAACGTGATTCTCCAGTCCTTAGGCATGAAAGAAAATCATCCACCGCAACATCAATTATTATCTACACTAAAACAAAAACAACATACAAGGACATGCATATGTATCTTACTCAATTAATACATTCATTAACTCACATATGACATTATCCTAAATAATCCACATATCACAAGGACAAATCATTTTGCTACAGGAATTAACCAACTAAGTTCAAACATGATTTCATAAGTTCAGTTTTAAAACATGGATTACATATAGTCAATTCACAATACTTTACTATCACAATGCAACCCAAAAGATGCCAAAAAGACTAAGAGTCATGATAAAAAACATGTCAAAGCGTCAACTTATCACAATGTATTTAAAGGAACGTTTTCTCACTTTCAAAATGTCCAGGATTCTTTCAAATCGAGATTACTCCTTGGGAATTGCACAAGAGTTTTATCAGGTTTATCAAGACTCTCCTGCTGTAATTAGAAACTTACTTTGTGAGTTTTATTTGTATAACTATGCAGTGCCTCATGATAGAGAATGGAAACCTCTATTATGTATAGGTGACATACATATAAGAGCACTAATGTCTTGGATCCAGAATGAACATGCACGAGGTGAAGAAGCTAAGACCTATCAAGAGGAAGAACTCAAAATTCCTTTGCCAATAAGAGCAGAGAGTGATAATCCTAGGAAACTTTATTATGATTGGCAGAGAGTGTTGTATAATTATAACTTTAGACCCAAAATGTTTTCTCTAAGGGAAGAAGCATACAAGGATTTTGAAGAAATGAGGTCCTCTGAGGCATAGTTAGATCTAGGTCACATAGCAAGAAGGTGGAATAGTCTTATAGAGGAATTAAAGAGGGAAGAACCACACTCTTTACAGAATTACTATGCAACCTTGAAGAGAGCTTTGTGGTACCTTCATCTGGGTCGAATAAGAATGAATAATTGGCTTCTATTACTCTTTTATCCACCTATGCTTCTATGGCCAATACCAGACTGCAACAATTTTGCCAATTCATTTGATGAAACAGTAGAGAAATCTAGATGGGAAAAACTTGAGAAGAATAAGGGATTTTATTAGAGCCTTTCTATAAAAGGCTCAGGACAAACTCAAGTAATTGATTACAGGATTCAGGAAAGAGGAGGGAATGCAACATCTTCATCTTCTTCTAGAGGACCAACAAGACTTTAGGTTGGGGGGAATGATGACCCAAAATAATGGCTCTATTTTATCCATGTTTATGTGTCATTACTGGGAGATTAGGAGTCTAGATATGTCTTTTGAGTTCAGAACCTTTGCTATGTGATAAGACTTTATATGTTTTGATAATATAGTCATATGACATGAACTTGTTTGATGTATGTTCCTTTTTTATGTAGTATAATAGGAAATTATGCTATGAGGAATATCCATGGTAATGATGCATGGAGGTTTTGAATGTTACTCTAATAGGGATAAATAGTCCTATAATTGTGCACGTTAATAATTTCATGCAAGACTAAAGAAGAATGTTGAACCAGTCCGAGATGCTTAGCAATAAAGATCATGGAGTTGCTGGCCGGTAAAAGAGACAACAAGGATTGCCATTGAAAGAGTCAACTAGCAGTTGAAGATGGTTCATTATGACTTATCTAAAGACTTAATGATTTTATTTGTTGTAGGAGTAAATTTAGGACATAGGTTACGCTAGATTATCTCTCTGCTATTCCAATAGACTTTGACTGATTTTCAATGCTTGTAACTTCACCTTATTTTTCTCCTTGTTCAATAAAAGCATCCTCCTTGAACTTTGTGAGTGGTGGGATAGTCAGTTAGGAATTTCATGCCTTAAATAATTGCCCACCTTCTCTTGTGTGTTGGTTGGAAAAATAATAGTTTCAATATTTTTAATACAGTTCTAACTTAGTTGAGAGGCAAACTTCTAGCAATATGTTGTTATGTTATCAAGTACTTTTGGATTAATAAAGATGATAATTTAAGTTCCATACATTTGATTCAGTTGTTTGGATGCTTACTAGGGGGCCCACTTAGTGATTATTCCATTGATTTCTTTTATCAATTACTTTTTCATTCTGTACTTAGCATTATCTTGATCACGGACTGTTCATGCAGCCATTGGAATATTTTCCAACTACAAACTGAGTAGAACCCTGTTTGTTGATCATGGATAAAGTCTTGTCTTTCCTGGTTGTTTCTTAGAAGTTAGTTAGTTTTCCTTTCAATCATTTCAGTTATTTCCTTTCAGTATTTTCCTTTGCAATATTTTATTTCCAACAATAGGAAAGATGACTGTTTTAGTTTTTCTAGTGCATTTACCTTGCAGACCCATTTCAAGTGATAACTAAATGAACCTTCTTGATGAAATATAGCTACTTAGTTGGATGTCCAATGCCTATGGTATGATTTTGAGGTCTAGTTGTTGAACCATTGAGAAGATCAGTCAGGTCTCATGATCAAGCTTTGAGATATAAATGGTAGGTTAACTTTACTTTCAATTATTTTCTTCTGTGTAAACCCCGAAAAGGTAATCTTGTATAATGTGCATAGTAATAAAATTGTTTATAACTTTAGGTTTTAGGTATAGTTTTAGAAATTAGGGAGCTTGAGATCTCTCAAGTGAATTTAGGAAAATAAATTAGTTAAAAACCACTATACCATATTCTCCTAGATAGATAAGGGCTACAAACTCCAAAACGAAAGTATACCATTAATGTTTTATACCAAACATTTTGCTAGTTCTCTCCAGTCATCAAATATTTCAATTTTTGTCTCTTCTACTATTTCCCAAGAAGATACCTCATCCTTGGAAGAGGTAAGGTGTATTTCAAATGTTATAAATAAATAGCTAAAAATGTTGTTTATACATGGTTTAAAGGTCAATGATAATGCTATGACTTTGCATGATATATTCAATAAAGTCTCTAAGTTGATCAAGCAACTATTAGCGAAATTTAAGGAATAATTATAGGTACACATAGAAAATCTTCCACAAGTCAAGATATGTCAAGAGTCAAATTTGAAATACTTGTGATGGAAGGCATCTTGGATAGACTAGATAATTATTTACCAATGGAATGGATTTCTCAAGGAGTAAATTATTTGGAGGGTGTCCAGTATGAGATTGTAGACATAATGATGGATACTCATGATTTGATTAATAAGTTTACATGATAGAGTCAATTAAAACTCTAATATGATGGAGGAGCTATTAAAAAAATTTAGGGATAAATTTTATGTACACATGGGAAATCTTCCACAAGTTAAGAAGATGTCAAGAGTTAAATTTGAAACACTCATGATATAAGATATCTTGGATGGAGTATGTCATTATTTACTAATGGAATGGTTTTGTGATGGTGAAAATTAGGGTTTCACCATTAAATGTAGTAAGAATGGTAATTACCATTACATTAGGGAAAGATAAGAACTTGATAAATCTAGTTTTGATAGATCTAGATTCTAAGTAGATTCTTGGTTTCCTAGATGGAGTTTTTATTTCCTTTAAATTGAATTGTATTTGAATTAATTGAAGATCAGGGTACAATGGTCGATTATTGAAGCAATTATGCATAAACAGTGAAAGTCACAGTCATCAAACAAAGCTACAAACCTACATTTGAGCAGTAGATGAAGGTTTGGATATGTTCCTAGAAATTCGGCCTGAATTATTGGATTGTGGTGGTGGTCGCCTTGGTCCTCCAAAATTGTTGTCATTCAAAGGGGAACATGTTCACCTCTGTGAATCCTGTCATTCCTCCAAAACATAGCTTTGTACCTATTTTCGCACACAATGAAAATGGGAGAACTTGTGGGAATAGGGGTTTGCCTTAGGTCAAACCTTGGTTTTGAATCAACCATGAAATAGAATTGAAATGTAAATGAAGTGATGTGATGAAATTCTTTCCTTTTGAGGGAAAGACTGAAACTATATAAAACACTAATGATATACCTTTTAATGAAGTTTTCTTTGTCTTCACAAAGAATTAGAGTATCATGTAGATAGTCTTCATAAAACATAGAACATGAATGTCATCTTCAATGCTTGATAGAAGACTGATTGCTTTCTCACTTGAATTTTCTAGAGTGTGATTGAGATCTTGAATTAGTTAGGTTTAAAATGAGAGGGGTAGACCTCCTTTTATACATACTGGTTGAAAAGAAAATTAAATTTTTGACATAGGCCAACATGGGATCTAGGTTCTCACTCAAATTGAGTGATCATTATGAGGCCCCAACACCCTGGTCCTGGACATCAACTAATGCAACACATACAACTAGAATACCCAAATGCATTAAACAACCATCAACTAGATATGCACATATTCAATTTAAGCATAATCATAAGAGCACATTACACAAGTGGAAATGAATACAACTCATCAATTAATATTCCCTAGAGTATCTCAATGCCTTTACTTAGGTAACACTAAGAACATAGCTTCATGTTTACTACCATAATTCATTAAGTTCTAACATTAATTTCTATCAAATTTGTTTCTTACAAGAGAACATTCATTTTCAACTACCATGAGTACATGCAAATATAATACAAATCCCATTAATCCCCGTAGATTCATTTTAAGAGAACTAAGCCAAATTTTCCTAATTACACTCCACTTATTCATTATCATAATATCATTATTTCACTACTAAACATCACCTACTACATAGCAAGCCCATTTCCTTAAGTAATTGTAAACATACACGTTCAACATAATTCTCAATGCATAACCATATCTAAGAGACAAGTATAATAAGGAAATAAATTATATTCCAACTAAGATCATTTATTCTATTCCATTCAAGACTAATCCAATGACATCTTTTATTAATCCATGATTCCAATTCCTTAATCCCATAAATGATCTATATTCAAGATGCAAAATAGATTTAACAAGATTATCAATTTCATATCCTATTACAAGAATCATGATCACAGCCTATTACATCATTTTCCATTACATATGAATAGAAGATCCTCTTACATCATGATACATAATTCTGATTCTACAAATACAACTATCTCATAAATCCTAAAAGTATAAATGCCACATGAATCATATTACATTAATCTACTCCAAGAATCCATCCATAAGCTAAACAAAGAATAATTCATATCCACGTACATGAGCATATAATGAAGAAAATCCAAATGGAAGAGGGAATCAAACCAACCAACCATGTAGAACCATATGGAACCACCCCCCATGCTAGGAGATGACACAAGGTCCCACACACACTCTAGACCTAGGGTGATACCTAACAGCCAAAGAGACCTCAACAAGACAACAACCACAACTGGAAAGCAACCACATAAATAATAATTCAAATCACATCACATGGTTGATCAAAAGAATAAGACTCCCAGAGGCTAATTGACAATCAAGGTATAAGGAAAAAGGAAAAATGTAGGGAAGAGTATCATCACATGCTATCCTCACATAGAAGGGATATACACACACAGACATACATACATACATACATACATACATACATATATACATACATACATACATACATTGGGATCTCCACCCATCACCTTAATAGACATGAGGAACTGTCTCAACCTATGAGAGAATCAAGGGAGTTCAGTTACGTCATCTCCATGACCTTCCCATGCTCATCTCAAGTCTCCACTTAAGGGCTATGAGGTGGGGCACCAAAAGATCATTTTATTATCTTGTTTAGATGAATCCTAATTACCCAACCCATCTAATTATGATTATCACTTATTTAAATAAAGAAAACCTCCAATGTGTCCCTAGTGATCTAGAATCCAAGCATCCTTACAAGGAACGTCTTGGCAACCTATTCTCTCATGACCTCGACCATCACATGGAAGCCCACTCCCCGTAATCATGTTCTAAGACCTTAGGGTAATCACATATAGTAACATCAACAAGGAGGCTCACCCATAATCACAAAATAAAATCCACATACATATGCAATATGAGACAATAACCAAAATGCCATAGGCCAAATCATATAAACCAATATCCTCAACAAATAATCAATATACAAGAGAAAGGCATTATCCTCTTGCTCAACCAAATCAATACATTCCTCTACAGCAAGGCACACATTATTTTGTTGGAGCCATCACAAAGCAATCCTCCATGTAGTACCCCTTCCTCCCTCAAACTTTTTAGACTCATGTTGACTTCAATTGACTTTTTTAGTGGAAACATTATATTGTGATATTTTACTTAGACTTTATGCGATGTTGTGATATACTTTATTTTGAGTTGCAGTGTATGTTTTCATGCAGTATTTCCTTATTGATGTTTAAATGCGATTTTATTGGATTACTGACATGGACTGACATATTTATTTAATAAGTATGATGAAATATATTCATGTCTCATGTTTGTAAGTGTATGGGGTCCAAGGAGATGATTTTCCTTCACTCACTTCAGTGAGACAAGGAATGTCATGATTCTCCTTCACCGGTGTGTTTTCTGTGGCTGTATATATATATATATATATATATATATATATATATATATATATATATATATATATATATATATATATATATATATATATATATATGCACATGCGGTTCATTGATGCAAGGAATTGTAGGTACAAGTACCATGTAGGTACGGGGTATTATCTCTACCTGGCTTCATAGGTTTGAGCGTACCTTATTTATCTGATGGAGGTGGAGGAGATAGTCCTAAGACCTACGTTTTACCCTTGTCATGCTCAAAGTGAGTGTCCCTGTTGTTCGTCAGTTTCCCTTTGTTGGTATGCTTGTCGTATGTTTATTTGAGTTATTTTAGTTGTATTCTATACGTTTGTGAATTAACTAATAAATCTTAGAGTATTTAATTAGAAAATGTGTTTTATTTGTTTATTTAAATAAATGGATAAAATTTATATGAGACCCCTCAGTATTATAAATGGTTAAGTCAAATTGTGTAATTCATTATATTAGGAAATTTGATTTATTGTTTTTTTTAAATTGTGAAAATTAGCTATGTATATGCATTTTTGTAAAAGGTTAAATAGAATTGGAAAAGTAAAGTAATAAAATCTTTCTTTTCCCTCATTGACTTTGAAAATAGAAATATTAGATTCAATTAAAAAAATTGAAAAAATGATATTGTGGAGAGAAAAGACTTTTTCTTTAAAAATTCACTTTATAGAGAATGAATTTGATTGGTTGAAAAAAATTTCAACCTAAAATAGTTCTAGGTTAAAAATTTTCTTTATTTAACCACATTCTTTCATGGGAAAGGAAGAGAAGTTTTGGAGAAGAAATTTTAGGGAAGAAAATTTGGGAGAAATTTGTGCATCCTTGTTGAAGGAAGTTTGCAGATTGTAGGTTGGGCTCTTCTCAGTTTTCTTCCTGGATTGCTATCAAGGTTGGATTCTAGTTTTATATATTTATGTTTTGTTTTAAAAACAATTATGGGTTGAAGAAATCTCTATGTGAAATGAATTGATGTCAAAATTTGTTGAATCATTCATTTGGGTTTTGAAATGTGAAATTAGCATGATTTTAAATCAGTTTTAGTTTTTCCCCAATCTATTTTCTGATTGCGAAAATAATTAATTTAAAAATCAGATTTTTGTGTGTGTTTGTGTGTTGAAAAAGAAAGAAATTTTCATTCTTTAACCTCTCGTTTTAGTTATTCAAGTTAAATTCTTTATTTTAGAATTTCTGGTAGAGCGAAAAAAGATTAGTTTCTATTTCTTCTGGGCATGTTGTTATGCTGCCAAAAATTGTTCAAAAGAAAAAAATCCTTTGTTAAAATATGATTGCTGGAAACAAAAACCAGTGTTCAAAATAACACAAACAATCAAATTATTGTGGTTTGTTGAAGAAATTTTACTGGAATTAGTTAATTTTATTTTTATCTCTGTCAAAAGAAAAAAAAATTTCTCAGAAATTTTTTCTGAGTTTTATGTTTTCTGGGGGTTTGTTGTTTTATATTTTTTAAAGAAATTTAAAAAATAAATATAAAAAATAAATAAATGAGAATCGTTGTTTTATTTGGGGAGCCATGTCGTGGAGACACCATGGGCTCACCACCCATGGTGGTGAGAATCCATGGGCTGCTCACGCCATGGGGGAAGCCATGGTGAGGAGACCATGGTGTGGTCTCCCCATAGCCATGGGCTATGGGTGGGGACCATGTCATGGCCCCACACCCCACTTCCCTTTTGTTAAGTTTAACAAAAGTTTTTTTTTTAAATTTTAATTTTTTTATATTATATTATTTATCGATATATATATATATTAATATTTTAATTAAAAGTTTTAATTATTATTTTTTATTGTAATTATATATATATATATATATATATATATATATATATATATATATATATATATATATATATATATATATGATAAAAGTGGGCATGCCACTAAACTATATTTTATTAATTTTGAAAAAGCCTTTTTGAATACAACGGGTTCAAAGGGCATACCGACAGGAAAGAACCCACAAGAAAACCTCTGGTTGTGGCCCAAAAATGCAAAAAAGTAAATACCCGATAATCCCAATTACATAATCTGATTGTGATCACCCTCCCATTACATGGATTTCAAAGATATACATATAAATGTCCATATGACCATCAAAAAATGAAAGAGAACCACCCAGCCCATGAGATATGATCTGTAGAAGTAGACTCATAGCATCAAAGCTTCTCAGGCTCACAAAAAATTTGAGCATATCAATAGTTCAAAAAACCTACATCAAAAAGATATCAACCAACAAATACCTGCATAAAGTAGTTAAGTCAGAAACCAAGAACTTGAGCTCTCAATAGGAGGCTCTCTATCCATGCTCAAAGGAGGGATAATTTGCAAGGGGAATTCCAGTCATGGAGGAGCTGAAGCCAAAAAACCAAAAGAGAGCAGAGAATGTAGTCCCATAAGCAGAACCGATGCCTTATCCACAAACTACGAAGGAACCCAATCTAGCAAGATTTCAAATGACTTCAAAGTATCCCCCAATCTGTCACATAATAAACCCATTCTCAACTCAAACAATAATTCCCCACACCTCCCATTATCCAATAGATCAGAACAAGGAAGAAATCCCCCATAATTAAAAGAGCCCAACTCAAAATGATAATTATCCAAAGTAGACCTAACAAGCTCCCAGGAGCAAATCGAGGGAGGAATGAATGCAGAAACCAAGAGTTGGAGTAAACCCTCATCAAGCAAAATGTCATGGCAAATAGTAAGAAATCGAGACAAAATCTCAGAGCAGGAAAAGAAGAACCAGACTGCAACCAGAGAGTTCCCACCAACCTATGAACCTCAAAATCCACCTGAGGAGTAAGCAAGCGAAACACCTTTCCAAGCATCTCAAAACTATTACCCGAAACCTCATTGTAATCCTCAAGTTGGCATTCAACAATGACCTTGTATCTTGAAAGAGCAATAACACTCATCATATGAAAAACCCAAAAAGATCGAGACAAAGTTTACTATCAGATTGAGAAATGCTATCAGCTTTTAAAGACAACAACCACAAAAAACATGAGCAAGAAAAACCACACCTCTTCATGATTACAAGTGAAGGCATTTAAGCAAGATTAAAGCTCATGCGAGATACATCATAAATGAAAAACTTCTCATGATGGAGGCAGTGGAAAAAGCAGTACTTAATGCCCCATCCAATGCCACATAACAAAATGCTTACCCAAACATGATCACATCAAAAAAATTGTGGCCGAATGCAACAAATGCACATTCCCTTTGTACAACATGAAACAATAAAACACTTTTAAGCACTCATGCGAGAGCAGAATAAATAAACCAAGCCAAAACATGACTACTGATAGGGCACCACCCTAAGACCATAAAAGGTACCCACCCTTGTTGCCTATGCCAGATCATAACCATACTTTATAGTGAAAAAGAAATTATTACCTACAAAGAATCCTTACCACCTGTACATATACAGAAAACATGCCTACCTCTCAAGGAAGAAGGGCAGGAAAAAATTTCATGATGGCCATATTAATGGAAGAACCCGAAGACTAATTACAAATATTTCAGAAGGAAAGCCAGAATCTCTTCCATGCTTACATTACACAAATTGGCATTACTGTCTATAGCTAAATTTGCCAAGAAATCTGCAATTCTATTAATTTATCTAAAACAATGAGAAATCAAGAAAGAATCAAAAAACGCCAACTGTTGTAAAATTAAATCCAGAACACATTGTAATTTCCAACAGTTAGATTTCTTCTTCATAACACATTGTATGGTCACCATTGAATCCCCTTCAATTACAAGATCCTTAATTCCCAAGGATATAGCCATATCCAAGCAGAGAGACAAGGCATTAAACTCTACAAAATTATTAGTCTTATGTCCAATGGCATGACATCTAGCCTGGACGAAGTTGGCATGGTGATCAAAAATCACCATACCTACCCCTACCAAACCAGAATTTCCATGAGAAGCACCATCAAAATTCAGTTTAAAATGCCCATGAGGAGGAGGCTTCCAGATAGTTGAGTTTCTCTTGGTTAAAGCCTCATTCTTTTTCAAAATTGACCCATGAGAAGGCAAGATAGATAGCAACTTCCAAACCCTAAACACCCTACTATCCCAATGCAAGAAAGAGGAAAGATTTTCTAAGTTCTTGTAGATATAAGACAAGACAACTTACCAAATAGAAGATTCAATTTTCATTAAGAGCTCTTCAAGACAAGAACTATTTTTTTTAAAGATCTTATTATTTCATTCTAACCAAATATTCCAAATTAAAATAGATGGAGAAACAATCCAAAGACAAGCATAAAAGGATGAGGCAAACATAAAAGGCCAGGCTCTGAAGTGAGATATAAGATCTTGCCCTATAACAAAAGTCAAATTCAGTTTATCAAATAGCCATTGCCAACATTGATATGTAAAATCACAGTAAAGGAAAAGATGGGAGGAGGATTCCAAATTTTTATTGCATAACACACAAGGAAAAACAACAGTGATACCGAGTCTATCCAAGCGCATGCCTATAAGAACCATGTCCAGAGCTGCTAACCAGGCAAAATCTCTAGCTTTCGGCAAGCAGGCCGAATGCCAAAAAAGCTTATATGGCCAAGAGGATGAGTCTTTAACAGACATAAGAGAATTATATCCATCTTTAATCGTATATTTGCCCGAGATATTCTTTGTCCAAATGAGTCCATCTTTAGAATCAGATAGGATAATCATTTGTTCTCCCAAAATCTTTGCAAAATGCATTTTGAGATCATGATCAACATCCAAGAACTCAATGGACTTCCACTTAGCCATCTTAAGATTTCCACTATGAATTACCTCAAAGTAATCTACCACAAAGACCCCCCAAAGGGAAGAAAGGGTAGATATCAAAGGGGACCAATCCCTTATATTTCGTAAAGGAGTGTGACCATTCCACACCTGATCCCAAAATCTAACCTTCTTCCCATTATGAACAATCCAAGAGAGATGTGGCAAGATGACATTCCTACATTTGCAAATAAAGTTCCACATTACCGACCCTGAAGGTAAGTTTGAAATTTGAAAAATATACCTCCTAGGCCCATTATTCAAATACTTTGCAAACATAATTTGTGCCTAAAAAGAATCATAATGCTCATACAAATTTCAGACCAATTTAGCTCCAAGAGCCAGATTCTATTTTTCCAAGTTCCTAATACCTGTACCCCCAAGATCCTTAGGCAAACAGACTTTATCCCAGACTACGAGAGGTAGTTTTTTCCTTCCATCTTTATTACTACTCCATAGAAAGGACTGAAGAGTGTCCTGTAATTATATTATTAAATATTAATGATAAAGATTAGTATTTAATAATATATTAAATTAATTATCTTGGATTAAGGTAATTTTCATTTAATATTTATTTATTAATGGTTTTTTTAAGAAAGTTGAAAATTTAGTGAAAATTTATATATTTATATATGTATTTTTTTTAATGGAATGTGATCTAGTTGTGTTGCAAAATCTTGATAGATTATTAATGAATTTTTTTAATTAGGATAGTGAAATTGTATTCAATTTGAATCAAACAAAATTGGAAAATGTAGCAAAACTAGTTGAAAGGAAAATAGATCGAAAAACAAAATTACTGAAATTCTCTTATATCATGATGTACTTTTTGGTTTGCCTATGTGTTTGGCTTATGATTAAGTTTATGTACAAATCATTAAGTTAATTTCTATATGGTGTTGTTTATCTATTATAGTCTCATTTCATGTTTCTATTGAGTTCTCTAGTTTCCTCAACCTAGGTGCTAGATTCGAATGACCAAGTAAACTGATATTGTGTCTGAAGTCCTTGAGTATTTTGGTATCGTGAGTCATACCTTAGAGTTTAGTAGGATTGTGGTGTCATAAGAGAGAGTGGCTTTCAAGTGGGGGCTGCGCCCAAAGTGGTAAGCACGATAACCCATCGAAAGTTAGATAATAAGTGATAATCCTAATAATGAATTAGGGGTATGGGTAGCTTCAAACACTAAACAAGATTAATTTACCTAGCTCATGGTTGAGTG
This sequence comes from Cryptomeria japonica, assembly GCF_030272615.1. Lineage (NCBI taxonomy): Eukaryota > Viridiplantae > Streptophyta > Pinopsida > Cupressales > Cupressaceae > Cryptomeria > Cryptomeria japonica. The sequence goes on from NC_081414.1 coordinate 433,200,483, forward strand.
CTCATATAGACTCGGGATGTAGTGGGAAGGCCTAAAATGGAAAACCATCTAACTTGTCATCACGAAAGGATAGCTTGGGTCCGCATTAGATTTGGATGGGTCCGGGGGTTCGGGAAAGGCTACTAGGATAACCCATGATGGGAGTCAGGGCCTATGGAGGCTTTCTAGGATAACCATGTCAAACTATGTGATTACACTCTTCTCTTATGTGCACTAGTGTGTAGACTTGTAAAGGTTACCTGGTATACTTGTGAAGTCTTATCTGATGTGTATTGGTATGTTGGTGAGTTGATCCAATGGTTTGTTAGACCATGTATTCTTTCCTTTGTTTTCTAGTGGGTCTTAGTGCTATCTCCTAGCATAGAGGGGTTTTCTTTTGAGCCACATGGTCAGGTGGTAGTGCCACTTTCCATTGGTATCATGTTCACTTCCTTCTTGCGAGGGTTGACTTTGTAGGTGTTCCAATTGCTCTTTGGTCTTAATCATCTTCTTGTTCTAGTTGGATTCCTTTGTACTCCTTGGATTCATTATTGTACCTATTTGAATCTTATGAGTTTAGTTGTATCATTGTATTATTATGCCTTCTTGGCATGTTGTAAACTATGCAATTCATTATATGATCTTTATTTAATTCATATGTTATCCTATAATTTAAATGCAATGTATGTGAGATATTATAAGTTAAATTTTGTAATGATATTTATGAGGTTATTGAGTGATTTATTGTAGTAAACTAGATGTATGTAATCATTAGTATATAATGAGATCAAATGCAAGTATGCAATTTTAAGCATGTCTAATTTAGTTCTTTAAATGTATATCATTGCAATGTATTAGGGATAGTTAACATGCATCATAAGTGGTTAAGTGAACCTTAAGCTTTCAGTTTCTTTTTAAAGTAATCTTCATTGGAAACCCATAAGGATTATGGATAAGTCTTCTGCTTGTGTTATTAATCAGTGCAATGTTATAACTTAATGCACCTTATTGATATATTATGTTTAAAAAATTTCCGCTTTTATTCCTATGTTTTAGTGTGTTCCTTTTGGGTTTCTTTGTGGGGCATTACATTTGGTATCCGAGACCATGTTTCAACACTGGGTACTCTGGTTTTAAATTGAGCCCATTCAACTTGACCTTTTGTTAGGTCTTAGTGTTTGTGTTTCTCTTATTAGTATCCCTGTTGTAGATCTAAACTTTTTCTCTTATGAAGTGTTAGGATTATGGCTAGGAAAGCCAAAGGTGGAGGTCATGGAGGTGGCCGCAATCAAGGTAGAGATGGGGGACATGGCCAAAGTTTAGGCCGTCATAGTGCTTCACTAAATCCCACTCATGAGAGTGTAGGTAAGTTTTAGTCTATGCATCAGAGTGAGCAACACATTTTAGAGCAGGTTCCTGGAAGGGAGGAGCCGAGGAAGATGTTTTAGGAGGTTTTAGCTAGACTTGGCCCTAGACTCGAGGTCGAACAACCTAGCCATGCTCAGATGGGAGAGTCTTACCAGCTGAATCATGAGGATAGGGAGAGAGAGAGAGGTCTTCCAGGAGGAGAGAGGTCCCAGTGGACCATGATTTAGTTATTATGGGGCATATGAGAGATCTGGTGAGATCTCATCCTCCTTCCTTTGATGGTTCGGGTCCGAACTTGAGGCAGAGACTTGGTTGATGGGTTTGGATAGGTATTTCACCATGCATCCATATGGAAGCAACACCAAGGTGAGATGTGCCATCATGCATCTCTAGAAGTTTGCTTCCATCTAGTGGTGGTTGGAGGAGGAGAGGATCGGTTTAGAAATTAGCACCATGTCTTGGGAGATTTTCCAGGAGATATTTAGGACACACTTTCTCTCAGCTCAGTGGAGATAGTGTCGGGCAGATGAGTTTCATGCATTACAGTAGTTCGGCATGACTGTGGATCAGTATGAGCATAGGTTTTATGAGCTCAAACAATATGCTGGTATTGGAAATAATGAGGCTATGTTGGTCCAACACTTCTTGAGAGGTCTGAATGACTACATTAGTGGAGGTGTGAGAGTATATGAGCCTGCATTGGTAGAATTAGCCATGGCGAATGCCAGGCTAGTAGAGAAGAATATTGATCATGCTCACAGTGGTCAGTCTGGAGTATAGATTGGGAGTGTACATTACAGTGGTTCCAGATCTAGAGGGAATCAGTCCTAGACTGTTGCACCTTTTAGGAGTTTTCAGGCACCCACTAAGGGTGGGCAGTAGTAGCAGAGTTTTCAGTCAAGGCTGAAGGAGTTTTAGGGCTAGCAGGGTGGCAACTCTCAGCCTAGGAAGAATAGGAATTGGTAGAGGAGTAGGCAGAGTTTCCTAGGACAATCCTCTCAAGGTGCTTCATAGGCCCCTAGCAGGGGAAGTTTCTAGTAGTCCAACGGGCCATTTGGAGGTAGAGGACCTAGTAGGGGAGCTTGTTTCTCCTATGGTTAGTATGGCCACATAGCTGCTCAGTGTCCACAACATTCTCATCAGACAGGTAGTTAGAGACTGGCAGCATCAGAGCCTACAGTGGGGGATGCAAGTAGATCTCGTAGAGTTTTTGCGGTGGTTGATGACTGCCAAGATGAGCACCATGGTACAATGATCGAGACTTCAGGTGTGTTGGGTGGTATTTCTATCTCTGTACTATTTGACTCCCATGCTTCTGATTCTTTCATTTCTTCCTCCATTGTGGAGTGGTGTGGGCTCATGTCTGCTAGACAGGCAGATATGTGGCAAGTAGAGTTGGCTACTGGTTTGCATGTGGCCGTAGATTCCTTCATTCCCAATTGTGAGTTCGACCTAGGACCCTTTCTTACCACACTTGACCTTCGAGTCATTCCTTTGGGGTCTTATGGATTTGTGTTGGGGATGGATTGGTTAGCATCTTATAGTGCTCATGTAGACTGTTGTCAAAAGATAGTGGAGTGTTTAGATGATCATGGTAGGAAAGTGGGGATCGTTGGGGTTAAGAGATCAATATCCTTATGTATGATTTCCACTATGCAACTTAAGTGGTGTATGCCTCAAGGGTGACAAATTTTTGCAGTTTCTCTTGAGGATGTGGATGAGGAAGAGAGTCAAGAAATCGCTCTTGATAGTCACCCTATTCTTTGAGAGTATGTCGATGTGTTCCCAATTGATATTCCCGGTATACCTCTGAAGCGGGACATAGACTTTCGCATTGACTTGGTTCCCGGTGTGGAACCAATTTTGAGAGCAACATATCGGATGACTACTCATGAGTTGAGTGAGTTGAAGCTATAGATGGAGGAATTATTGGCCAAGGGATTCATTTGTCCTAGTGTTTCTCCTTGGGGTGCACCAATTATCTTCATTAAGAAGGATAGTTCTCTTTGGTTATGCATTGATTACCGATAGTTGAATAAGGTAACCATAAGGAATCGACATCCATTGCCTCGAATAGATGATATTTTTTTATCAGGTTAAGGGAGCCAAGGTGTTCTCTAAGATTGATCTGAAATCTGGGTATCATCAGTTGTGCATTCATGATGCATATATTCATAGAATGACTTTCATACCTGTTATGGTCACTATGAGTTCACAGTGGTACCATTTGGTTTGACGAATGTGCCTTCAGTTTTCATGAGCCTCACGAATGGATTTTTTCACACCTACCTTGATCTTTTTGTCCTTGTGTTCTTGGATGATATTCTAATCTATTCTAGATCTATGGAAGAGCATGAGGGCCACTTGCAATAGGTATTGCCATGCTTGAGGGAGAATCAACTTTATGCCAACTTGGCAAAGTCTGATTCTTCCAATCTGAGGTGAACTATCTTGGTCATGTAGTTTCAGGAGAAGGTGTATCCGTGGATCCTTCTAAGATCCAAGCCATTGGAGATTGACCAACATCGACCAATGTTTCTGAGGTTTGGAGTTTTATGGGTTTGGTCGGATATTACCATCGCTTTGTTCAGAGTTTTTCCTAGATAGGTCACCCGATCACTTCTCTTCAAAGGAAAGGGAAGAAGTTTGTCTGGTCAAAACAGTGAGACAAATTTTTGTACCTTGAAGGAACTCCTTGTTAGTGCTATGATTTTGGCAGTTCCTGATCTATCTAGAGATTTTATGGTTTGCACGGATGCCTCTTTAGAAGGCATAGGACCAATGCTTATGCATGATGGTCGTGTGGTAGCCTATGAGTCTCACAAACTCAAGGACCATGAGATGAACTATCCAGTTCATGACTTATAGTTGGCAGCTATAGTTCATGCTTTAGTCAGGTGGTGTCATTTTTAGTTGGGGTGTCAGTTTGAGTTGCACAATGATCACCGTAGTTTGTAGTACATTTTCACGCAGCCGAACTTGAATGCTCGACAATGAAGATGCATAGAATTCCTCTGCGAGTATGATTATGAAGTTTGATATATTCAAGGAAAGAGAATGTAGTAGCAAATGCTTTGAGTTGTAGGAAAAATGAGGTTGTAGCATTGTCCCTTGGGGTGGATTTGAGAGAGAATTCTGGGGATTCTTCCTGAAGACACTTGGTATCAGGATATTAGAGTCGTGACTGAGACTGGAAGGCCATTAGAGGGTAGATATTCTAGATATAACCTTGAGGTAGATGGTCTTCTTCTACATCTTGGATGGATCTATGTACTGTAGTACCCTAAAAATGGTCATCTAAACCATGGACCCCTAAATCTCGACAACATCACCAAGGTCCTAACCAAAGGTACTAAATCAATCTTGAGCACATTATTAATTCTTTAATCATCAAATATCACATGGCAAGTCAATTACTCAATATTAATTAAATATTCATTTAATTAATTGAATCATTTCCAAGAATATCATTTTGATCAATTATCCCATTTTAATTTATTAAATATCCTTGCATATTTAATTAATTAATAAATTTGCCATTTAATCATGCAAAAGGAATTAATTTATTACAAAAGAGGAATTAATTACAAAACAAGAGTTGAATTGAAATTAAAATAAAAGAATTGAATTGAGAGAGAAATCAAACTTGAGATATTATTTCTTTTTCTAAATTTAGAACTTGAAATCAGAGAAGCAATTAATTGAATTATTGAATTATTCTCTAAAATTGGAACTCAAAGCTTTTTAGAAAAAGAAGTTCAGTTGCATTGAAAAGACTCTTTTCTTGAATAAATAAAATAATTATCTATTTTGATCACAAATGCATGGAATTAATTTATTATTATTTCCAATGCAACTTGGACTTCTAATTTGAATGCATTTCAATTAAACTAAAATTGGAATATATCTCAAGGTTAACTAAACCTGACTTCTCAATTATTTTCAATTAATCCTAAATTGAGCTTTTCTCTTGGTAATTCTATATAAATTCAGTCTTTAGCTCTCATTCCAATTCACCCCAGAGATTTTTGAGAACATGCTTGGAGATTATTATCACGCTAATTTTGCTCTAGAGTCATTGAAGATCATTGTGCTTTTTAGATTATTTGCATCCATTTTATTCATCCATCATTGCTTACATCCATTATTGCTTGAATTGATTATTTGCTTGAATTATTCATCCATCTTGCATCCATATAGTTAATATCATATAGATTAAATGCTTCATCTTGGTGTATTCTAGTCACTGGTATTGCTTATAACAATCTGAGAGCAATCTTATACTTGCATCTTTTAGAAGGCAATTAGTTGCTTTGTTATGGTTTATTACTTATTGATTATTGATTACTAACCATGCATATAATGACTTAATTGAAGTGTTGTGCTTGTAGCTACAGACCACTTCTTCACACACACATTTCTGGCACCCACCATGGTGTAGAGGATTACATTTTTCGGCCTCCAAGACTGACTGCTTTATTTTTTTGTTATTTTCTAGATTTCAGATTTTTTGATTTTTTGATTTTTTGTCTCTACATCTCGTACGACAATTCATATAGGCTGAAATGAAAAAACTGTAGGTGTCATATGAATTGGAATCCCATTTCATACGAGTTGGGATCCTATATCATACGAGTTTTCATACTGTCGTACGACTTTGTATTTTCTGGTAAAAATTTTTTTAAAAAAAGAGGCAAATTTTCATGATTTTTTTATTATTCTGACGACTGACCCTAACTATTTATCTATCTATCTCAGAATTTTTCATAGCCTAATCAGTTTTTGTAGAACGCTTGTCAAAGAATATGCTTGTCACACAAAGACAATATGACTACTGATTCATTGTCTTTGCAAGTTGCCTAAGGAGAATCAACTAAACATCATGTATTCTTTAAATTCATTTTTAGGAACCTAACTTGCTATTTGGTTAAAGAAAAAATCTATCTTTTGTGTTTTTAGAAGATTCTGAGAGGTAGGAGAGTATGCTCTTATCTTTTTCTAGACAATCATAAATCCAGACCCTTGAGGCTTTTTCTTTGTTTGAGATTTGTACATCTTTAGCAGGCTTGCCCTCTCGAGGAGTTGAAAAACTCTTAAATCCGTTACAGCTAGTGTGAGGGGAATGACCTAAGTGGGAATGAATAAACACCAAGTACTCCAACCCATTATAAAATAAACATGATTTGATGAAAACCAGGTCAACGACACTGCTTGAGAATAGCTCTCCTTTGTACCTTTGGGTATATTAAACCTTGGTTTTCAAGGCTGGGAGACCTCTTAATTGAGTTTATAGCTCGACACGCCGAACGAATCCCTTACTAGTTCCAATTAAAATTAGAAGCTACCCGGTTCATCTCCGAAAGGGGGATAATCTTTGTGCAAGAGAGATAGTAACTCTCCCAAGATACTTGTCATTTTGTGCCCCCATTAGCATTTGGAGTCGGATAATACAGTGTTGAGAATCCATTGAGTGAGACTCAGCAGCCGTATTATGTTTAGCTATTGGGTGTGTACCCGAGTCTACAAGAAAAGGTTTTCTCTCCTCACAAAATTCCTTAGGGATTGCATGCTGTGATTGGAGTCACTATACATACTACTTGTTTTCTGTGTTTTCATCCCTGAAACAAAAACTGAAATACCAAAATTGGAGAAGACAAGAAACAACTCAGTGATTTGAAACTCTGTCCATGTCAGAAACTAGTCCATCCTAAGTCGAAACTCTGTCCGTGTCAGAAACTAGTCCATCCTAAGTCGAAACTCTGTCTGTGTCAGAAACTAGTTCGTCCTAGGTCAAAACTCTGTCTGTGTCAGAAACTTGTCCATCTTAAGTCAAAATTTTGTATCCTAGTCCAAAATCAGCCCATCTCAGAATTGGTCATACTCAGTTATCATACTTAGAATTTCTAGGCTCTGTCCTATGAATAGTCATACGAGTCTAATAATTTATCATGCTACACCTGATCCTGTGTTGTACAAGTTTTCTATTATGTCATCCTAGACCTGATCCTGTGTCATACGAGTCATTTTAATCTGTCATCTGGTTCTATATCCTGTGTCATACAAAATAGAACCGCTTTGAGTCTTTTGTCGTCCTGCACATACCACTCTGTCGTAAGGTATGAGCCAGCAACTCGTACGAAATAAAACTTTTGTCGTCTGGTTCAGAAAATCCTGTCGTACGAGTCTCTGGTTTTGTCAGAACAGAATAGTCAAATTTGCCTAAAAATAGCTTACAACAAACATAATACTGGTTATCAATTTTCCTGAGCATAAACAGATCAAGACAGTGTACCTTTGCCATTTGCGTTGCATGATTTGGTCGATCATCTTTTAGCTAGTTCAATCAACTACCTATCAAATTTTAGTCACTTGGATAATGTCTTATACAGGATAGATTGTTCTTGAAACCAGATTGAATCTTACACTATGCTTAGAATCAACTTAGATAAACATCTTATATAGGATAGATCATTCCTGAAATCAGATTGAATCTCAGTTGTTTCTCCCAAATAATACATTAACCAAACAACTAGCTCTGAAATTGATCTTGACCTCTACATCACAAACAACTTTAGGTCACACTAATTCATAAAAATGCCTACACAAACTAGGAGTTCTCGTAAGAAAGAAGCCAAAGGAAAAGGAATACCCTTTTCATACACCGACAATCCATTTTACTAAGGGGATCCACTCACTGACATACCATCGTCATCAGGTGGACCAATTTTTGATGAGCCTAAATCTCCCACTATATATGAGACGGAACACAATGATGGAAACAAGGACGATAATAGCATTCCCAAAAATGATAATGATTCCTCATCATCAAGTGAGGCTGACAAAGACACTGAACCTCTAGAAAAATAAATCCTTGACTGTCAAAAGGATAAAGACTTTAGAAAAATGATGAAAGCTATCATGACCCAAGAGAAGGAAGACTATTTCTTAGAACTAGCAAAACAAGGTGCTAAACTTCCTACTAGATATGATGTTCAGACGCTCGTTACTAAAAAGAAAGAATCACCTATACTCATGGTACACAACAATTACTAGCCTTACGAATGGAGGTCACAGAACTGAAGAATAAGGACAAGTCCCCAAAACAATATTCTCTGGAAACAATATGTCCCTTTCCATTTGACAAGAATCTATACATGCCTCCATTTCCTTCACGAGTGGAGATCCCAAAATTTGATAAGTATGATGGTACCTCAGATCCCCAAGATCATGTCAGAGAGTTTTGTGATGCCTGTATGGAGTTCATGCATGATCAAACGTACCTCATGCACCTTTTCTCGAGGAGTTTAGGGGGTCAAGCAATGGAATGGTTCTCAAGTCTACCCAAGGAAATTAAAATGTTTGAAGAACTAATCCAACTATTTTTACAATAGTACTCATAAGATATTCGACATCCTGTGACTATGATCGATCTTTGTAATACTCAACAAAAAATAGGGGAACCTCTTCTTACTTTCCTCCAACGCTGGAGAAAGATGTTCTCTAGGTATCCACGACCTATCCCAGACTCTAAGAAAATGGATATATTTGTCAATAACTTGGTCCTTGAACTGAAATATAGTATACAAATGTAAGTACACCCATCATTTAAAGAAATGGTAGATAATGCCATTCGAATGGAAGATGTGCTCATAAACAAGGGGGATATCATGCCTTGGAAAGAAACACAACCAGGATCTAGCTCTAAAGAGAAGAACACGTATTGGAAGTTTGGCAAAGACAATAACAAGAATATTGTTAATGATGGAGTAAAATCCACAATATTCAACTTGGCTAGTGGTACACAAGCACTTAAAGCTACTGAGGCTGCAACAAAAAATCCGCCAAAGAAAACAAAGGAATGGTTCAAAGAAAAGCCTTGACTTTCCAAACCTAAGCGTGATTTTACCCCTCTCGAAGAATCGTATGAATCCACTTTCAAAACTCTGTTGGCAAACAACTTGATAACAATACCAGATAACTCAGACCATATGATCCAGAAGTTAAACCAAGATGGTGGAGAGAAAATGAATACTATGACTTCCATGGGAATAAAGGTCATAACATAAACAATTGCATGAAGCTAAAACATGAGATTCAAGATCTCATAGATGCTGGTAAAGTTATTGTTGGGAATCATCTTACTAATGTAGATCATAAAGCATTTAAAGACCCTTTTCCTATTTACGAAAAAGGTGATTCTTCAAAGACCAAAGGAGGTGCCAAGGTAAATTATACTTATGCTAGTCAGGACAACGTTATCAACATGATTGAGCCTTCCCACTTGGAATATTGCAATATGATTATAGTCCAAGATAAACCAAATGAATCACGATATGCAAGAGCTCCACCCAATCTCACTCCTACTCTCCCAAGGGATCCGCCCTCACCCCTCTACTGTCCACCCTCAGCTGGAACCCTGCTGCTACTAGCACCAGGATCACCACCTGTCTGCCTCGAAGCCTCGGCTCTCTGTCCTTGTCCCTGTCTCGAACCCTATCCCTATACCTATGCGGGAGCATCCTCCTAAACATCCTCAATGCACAGTGCCTGCTCACCCGGATCAGTAAATCTAGGAAAAGGATGCTGCTGGAACCACTCTCTGTACTGGGGCAATACCCCCGCATCCGCAACATCATCCATATAATCCCATCTGAGGCGCTGTAGACCAGTTAGCTCCTACATGGCCAAGGCATAAGATAATCATGGAGACCACATCCCTGTCTCTCCTCATCCGCATAACACGCATATGTTGTATATTTCTGCGAGATCCCTGTAGGCCGACCATACTACCTCATCACCCGTGATACAACAAACTACTCCACAATGGTCTGTGATCTCCCAATAAGAGGACGCATGACAAAAAGGTTCCTGTAGACTAGTTGCTAGTCATCCCAAGGCTCCAAACCTCTATAAGGTCTCCACACCATGACTATCAAATCGTCTAACTATCACCGTAAAAAATCTGTCTTGCCCAGATGAGGCTGCATAATATAATCAGCATACCTGTATATAATCGGCTGCCTGAGCTCTCTACTATCATCTATCACCGACTGACAAATGGGAAGATGCTCCCAAGCCTAAACCTGTAAAATATATACACCTACGGCCATGCTTCAACCATCTCTATACACGATCTCATGCATCTCGCGATACATGTGAGCCAGCAAGCAAGAACCCTAGCCAAGCCTCTGAGGGGACTCCATCAATCTCATCAACATCCTGCCCCAACCACACTGGAAACCCTGCTACCCTCTATCTGGCATCAGAAAACAACCAATAAATCCTGCTAGAATATATGCCAGAGGAAACTCCTCACTGTATCTACTCATCAATATGTCCCAACTAATGGAACGAGTCAAAATGTCAGGATCTCTGAAGACATGCCTCATTGCTTGTAATCCTCGAAGGTACCCTGAATCGTAATCCACCTTATCCCCAGCAAAAGGGATATGGACGATCCTATATACATCCTCGAGAGTGATAGTCAACTACCCTATTGGCAGATGAAAGGTGTTATGCTTTGAATGGAAATGCTCTACCAATGCCGTGAGCATTCCGTGATTCACACAGATATCTAGCAAACCAAGAAGATGAGTCAAACCACATACATCAATATGAGCCTGCTCAACCTCAGATAAATGTCGAACTAACACCATAGTGGGAGGATAAACGCATCTAAAGAGCACAAGAGGTAATCAAACCTACAAAAACCCAACAACGAAGCATCAAAAAACATTCCAAATTAGCCTACAAGAGAAGTAAAACATCAAGCAAATCCAACTAAGTCAAATGCAAAATCAAATTTTCACGTTTAGACCTTAAAAAATGCTCAGTCTCCTGAACGACAAAACATAGAGGGACAAAATCTCGTATGAGATAGGAATAGCTCTCGTACGACAAAAACAACCCAAAACGACAAACTATTGGGTCTCGCATGACAAAATGGTCTTTTTACAGACCTGTCATATGATATAAGGGTGCATCTCAAACAAAAATTTAAATGACTTCAAATGACAAAAGAAATTTCAATAGTTACTCATACGAGACAGAATCCTGTCTCACACGATAAACATGAAACCTGACCCCACACATGTGAAAAACTTGAAAAATGAACAAAAAAATTCAAAATTGAAAACATAAAGAGGCTTAAGATCGATCACTTACTACTGGCTCATGGTTTCGGGGTCGATTATGATGTCTCTGGTGCTCGAATCAATGCTGATGAGTAGGGACCACCATTTTCTTCACAGAAGGATTTTTGAATTTTCAAACTTGGAGGGTTAAAATGATTTGAAAATGACACTTTTGTCCCATATATAGCCAAAAACCTAATTTTTCAACTTGCTCTGATGGACATGAAAATTGTACCCTTAGCTAATTTGACCGCTCTGATTCCATTTTCGAGATTGAAATCAAAATTCGAGATCATTTTGCTAGTCAATTTCACAATTTGGACCACTTAGCGCTTTTTTCATCAAATGCTCATTCTTTCTTCAAATTGCGCTCAATTTCAACACTGGATATCAATTTTAATTCTACACATCAACTTTATGATCAACTTTGCGCTCAATAACTCATCAATCAACGCCGAATTTTTCAAAAATTCCTTAGGATCAATTGGTGCTCAAATAACTTATTTTCGCCACACAATTGCCTATCATGTACCCTTGCTATCTTTCGATTTCGCTCCCGAGGGGGCATACTCATGACCTTATGACCTCACATCTTCAATGTCGAGCACATTTTTTTTCAAATCTTTAACAAAAGTCGAGCAAAATCTTTTTTTTAACTAAAGAAAATCAATTCTCATTACTAAGGGGCATCTTAGCTTCATCGCTTCACATCAGGTTGAGATCTCTCGATTATCCGAATCGAATCAATCGCTAGGGGCATATCAGTTTCATTACTTCAAATCAAGCTGATATTTGTCTTTCATCTAAATCGATCTCTTAATGATAATCAGTTTCATCGCTTCAAATCAAGCTGATTATTCATTTAAACTCAATCAAAAGTTTAAAGAGTATCTTTGATCACACTCAATCTAAGTAGGTATTCAATATTCATTTCTTGATCAAGCTGGACATTTTATCTTCATCGTATCTTGATCAATCAAGTTCAAGATCATTTTTTATCATCACTCACTGCATCTAAGTTCAATCAAGTTCTAGATCAGTAAGATCTGCTTCTTGATCAATCAAGTTCAAGTTCGGTATCTTTTGTTTCTATCGTTCCTCAGTTCAATCAAGTTTGGGAATAGTATCTCTTTAATCATACTTCATTCAGCTTTGTTGCTTCAAATCATGCTAAACACCTTGCTCTTCCTCTAGTTCATGATCAATCAAGTTCAGAACTGGTATCTCCTAGACATTACACATTCTTTGAACCAATGCACTGCTCACACATTAATTCAGAGAGGGGCAAATGTAATACCCTAAAAATGATCATCTAAACCATGGGCCCCTAAATCTCGACAACATCACCAAGGTCCTAACCAAAGACATTAAATCAATCTTGAGCACATTATTAATTCTTTAATCATCAAATATCACACGGCAAGTCAATTATTCAATATTAATTAAATATTCATTTAATTAATTGAATCATTTCCAAGAATATCATTTTGATCAATTATCCCATTTTAATTTATTAAATATCCTTGCATATTTAATTAATTAATAAATTTGCCATTTAATTATGCAAAAGGAATTAATTTATTACAAAAGAGGAATTAATTACAAAACAAGAGTTGAATTGAAATAAAAATAAAAGAATTGAATTGAGAGAGAAATCAAACTTGAGATATTATTTCTTTTTCTAAATTTAGAACTTGAAATCAGAAAAGCAATTAATTGAATTATTGAATTATTCTCTAAAATTGGACCTCAAAGCTTTTCAGAAAAAGAAGTTCAATTGCATTGAAAAGACTCTTTTCTTGAATAAATAAAAGAATTATCTATTTTTATCACAAATGCATGGAATTAATTTAATATTATTTCCAATGCAACTTGGACTTCTAATTTGAATGCATTTCAATTAAACTAAAATTGGAATCTATCTCAAGGTTAACTAAACCTGATTTCTCGATTATTTTCAATTAATCCTAAATTGAGCTTTTCTCTTGGTAATTCTCTATAAATTCAATCTTCAGCTCTCATTCCAATTCACCCCAGAGATTTTTGAGAACATGCTTGGAGATTATTATCACGCTAATTTCACTCTGGAGTCATTGAAGATCATTGTGCTTTTTAGATTATTTCCATCCATTTTATTCATCCGTCATTTCTTACATCCATTATTGCTTGAATTGATTATTTGCTTGAATTATTCATCCATCTTGCATCCATATAGTTAATATCATATAGATTAAATCCTTCATCTTGGTGTAGTCTAGTCACTGGTATTGCTTATAACAATCTGAGAGCAATCTTATACTTGCATCTTTTATAAGGAAATTAGTCTCTTTGTTATGGTAAATATTACTTATTGATTATTGATTACTAACCATGCATATAATGACTTAATTGAAGTGTTGTGCTTGCAGCTACAAACCACTTTTTCACACACACATGTACCTCCTTTAGATGGACTTCATATTTTGATCATGTCTGAGGCCCATCATGCACCTTATTCGGTATATCCTTGTGTCAAGAAGATGTACATAGATCTTAGACAGATATATCATTGGGCTGGTATGAAACATGACATTGCTGATTTTATGTCAAAGTGTTTAGAATGCTAGTGGGTAAAGGCGGAGCATCAGCAACCTTGACGGGTTTTACAACCTAATTTGGTACCAGATTGGAAATGGGATATCATAGTTGGGTTGCATGTTTCTTCGCATCGTCATGATGCCATGATGGTCATTATTGATAGATTTACCAAAATTGCTCCTTTTGTTCCTATTCAATCTTCCTATACAACAATAGTGGTGGCACGAGTTTTCATGGAAGATGTGGTGAGGCTGCATGGTGATGGGATTCCTAGGTAGATTATTTCCGATAGAGATCCTATCTTTACTTCAGCATTATGGACCTCACTTCAACGTGCTTTGAGGACCCAGTTGAAATTTAGTTCATCTTATCACTCAAAGACTGACGGTCAGACTGAGTATATGAATCAGGTCTTGGAGGACATGCTTCACATGTATGTTATGTACCAGCAGTCATGCTAGGAGGAGTATCTATACCTTGTGGAGTTTTCTTATAACAATGGATATCACAGATCCATAGGTATGTCTCCCTTCCAAGCATTGTATGGTCATCCTTTCCATACTCCTTTGAGTTGGGATCGGTTAGAGGACAGGGTGCGTATAGGACTAGATATGCTTCTAGAGATGGAGTAGCAGGTTGAGTAGATTCATGGGCATTTGGTACCTGTTCAGGATAGACAAAAGAAGTATGTCGATGCTCATAGAGTGGATCATCAGGTTTCTATTGGCGACTGTGTATTCTTGAGAGTGCATCTGCGGATGAGTCCGATCCATTATGGAAAGGGTTCTAATTTGGTGCCTCCTTTTGTTAGCCCTGTTGAGATCCTTGGGAGGACAAGACCTATTGCCTACCGTCTTGCCTTGCCACCGAGCCTATCCCACATCCACAATGTTTTTCATGTTTCAGTTCTTAGACCTTATAATCCTGATGTGACCCATGTTCTTGACTGGAACGGTTTGTAGGTCGAGGACATACATCTTTCCATGGAGTTCGTGTGCATTCTACAATGTCGGGGTTTGACCCTTAGGGGTCATACCATCGACTAGGTAAGGGTCCTATGGGACCCAAATGATGAGACCTCGACTACATGGGAGGATACAACGAAGATGAGAGAGCTTTACTCTTATCTATTTTAGGATTCTAGGAGTAAGCCTAGTTTTTGGGGGGAGAATGCAGTACCCCTTCCTCAATCTGAATTTTTAGACTCATGTTGACTTTAGTTGAATTTTTCAGTGGAAACATTATATTGTGATATTT
The DNA here is from genome assembly GCF_030272615.1 of Cryptomeria japonica. Lineage (NCBI taxonomy): Eukaryota > Viridiplantae > Streptophyta > Pinopsida > Cupressales > Cupressaceae > Cryptomeria > Cryptomeria japonica. Next base: position 433,215,797 of record NC_081414.1, read on the forward strand.
TACTTACACTTTATGCGATGTTGTGATAATATAATTTAATTTGAGTTGCAGTGTATGTTTACATGTAGTATTTCCTTATTTCTGTTTAAATGCGATTTTATTGGAATACTGACATGGACTGACATATTTATTTTATATGTACAATGAAATGTATTCATGTTTCATGTTTGTAAGTGTATGGGGTGGGAGGAGATTATTTTCCTTCATTCACTGGAATTTCACAATTCTCCTTCATTGGTGTGTTTTCTGTGGTTGTATATATATATGCACATGTGGTTCATTGATGCAGGGAATTGTAGGTACAAGTACCATGTAGGTACAAGGTATTGTCTCCACCTGGCTTCATAGGTCTGAGCGTACCTTACTGATGGGAATGGGGATGGGATAGACTAGCCTAGTCTATGCTCCTTGATCCTCTCCTTGGATCACCAGGTGTTTCAACCACACCCTAGGGTCTCTAGGACTTCCCTTGCTTGTGGAATCCCTTGACCTTTCCCAATCCACCCACCAACAATCTATGATTCTCCTCCTAAAGTCACACCTACTCTCAAGCATCAAAAACCCTCACATAGGCTAATAAGAGTTTAGCTCCTCCTTCACCTTCTTAGGTCCTAGCAAGGTTAGGACAGGTCTTTGACATGGTTATCCATCCATTCATGTTCCCTCAAGAGGTTTTAACCTTCCATTTCATTACCAATCTCACTATTTTTCTTTTTTCCTACAAAATAGGGCTACAAGGAATGTGCCCAATTAGGCCTCCATTCCGGACTTTTAGGGCTCCCTCTTGCAAATGATGCACAAACTTGTGAAACTTCCCAAAAGGGTTGCTAATCATTTGGAAAGGGCTCAAATATTTTCTTGGTTTTGGGCCTCCAAGTGTCCGTACATTGCCCTAGGTGAATTTTGGGGTTTTTGAGGGTTTTTACAAGGGTTTTAAGGCCTGCCTGGGTCACAGTGATGGTTTACTATCTTTGCCACCTTATCTGGATTGGTGGAAGCTCCTCCTTCTCACCAATGGTTCTTCACACATACCTCTACACCTCCTCCAAAGGGTGCCTCCCTCCTTGTCCTACCTTTCTCTCATGGACCTCTGCAACTTCAACCCTTCCTAGTTGGGCACAGTCTAGTCTTGCCTAGGAGTGGGTCTTTGAAAGACTTTCCTGCATCTTCAAGGGCCTTTCTTTCTTTGGGATACTGTACAAGGTTTTCACTCCTATTCCCCATGGTTTCATGGTGTCTCCACAATGGGGATAGGAGTTAACATTCCATTACACAAAACAGTCCAAAACTGGACAGTGATAGAGTACTTCACAAAATAATTACAAACACACAAAACCTGCACAAGAACCTATCCTAAGTTCTCAAAATGAAAGTATAAACACAATGAAAGACTCACAACACCACTCAGTTTACAAAACAATCCATTATCAACCTATTAATGCTTCATTTGTGCTGACTGGCAACAAAAACACAGTCACAGTCAAGGTCTTTTCTCTTGGTCGTACAATCTGACATCCAACCCCTCATTTTAGGGTTTTCAACAATTTATAGTGTCTCTATCTTAGTTTGTGTGCCATGGTTAGGGTTCAAAATGCCAAGCTAAGGCTATGACCTATTTGGTGGAAAAGTTGCATGACAACTTTGAAAAGTTGTCATGCAACTTTTTACAACTTTTGAGCAACTTCTACATTGTTGCTTTGCTTGGCTTTTGAGCCTACCTTGGGCTATCCTATGGACATAACCATGTCAAAAGGACCCCAAACACATCAAAGGCACACCTACCTTCTACTACACAAGACAACTCAACCTAGACTTAAGAAACTAGGACCTAAACTAGGACCTAAACAAACCAATGAGCTCTTAGCTCTTATTACATTTACATGGCTTCTTAAAGAAGCAAAATTCCAACAAAGGTCACATGGAGAAAGACCTTAGAAAGGTGCTCCTGAACCATACTCCCCCTCTACACAAAATTAAGGAACTAGGGGAGAGATGAGAGCCTGGTCAATACCAAATTTCTTGAACCTGCTCTCTTCAACCCAAGTGGCTTCAGACTCAGGTTGACCTGCCCACTTCACCAAGTGTTCCATGTAGACCTGGTGTCTATTAGACTTCTTCACCCTTGACTCCAAGATCTCTTCTACTATGGGTTGCTTCACTTGAGGTAAGGCAGTCACATCTAAGTCTTGTAGTACCTTGGCTTGATTCTCAGTTTGCCCTGCTATTTCACCCTTATATAGTATCAGATCAGCAACATTGAAGATTGGTGATATAGCCAAATCTTTAGGAAGATCCACCTTGTAGGCATTTTCACCATATTTGGATAGAATTCTACAAGGTCCTATCCTCTTCATTTGTAGCTTAGTAGGCTTGCTACTATGCATTCTAGCTTTGCTCAAATGGACCATCACATAGTCACCCACTTTGAACTGAACCTCTCTCCTTCTTTCATCCACTTTTGCTTTCAGTTTTTGAGTAGACTCTAGGATGGCTCTCTTGACCTGTTCTTGTACTTCCTTGATGGTTTGGGTGAATTCCTCTGCTTGCCCATGCTTCATCTCCATGGAACCAAGTTCTCTTAGTTCACACACCCCTCTTGGATGTCTACAATAGACAACCTCAAAAGGACTCCTTCCAGTGGTCCTATTTACACTGTCATTGTAGGCATACTCAGCTTGTGGAATAACTAGATCCCATGTCTGCCCATACTCCTTGGTTAGACACCTCAACAAGTTTCCTAACACCCTATTAATGACTTCAGTTTGACTATCAGTTTGTGGATGGTAAGCTGAGCTAAATGACAAATTAGTTCCTAGTCTCCTCCATAAGGTTTGCCAAAAATGGCCCATGAACTTGCTATCCCTATCTGAAACAATACTTAATGGGAGTCCATGAATCCTTAAAATCTCCTTAAAGAAGAGATGTGTAATATAACTAGCATCATGAGTAGTTCTACATGGAATGAAATGGCTCATCTTAGAAAATCTGTCTACCACCACATAGATGCTATCCATACCTGGCTTTGTCTTGGGGAGTCCTACCACAAAGTCCATGCTCACACACTCCCAAGGCCTATTTGGGACCGGTAATGGTTGATAGAGGCCTGCATTACTCAATCCTCCTTTTGCCCTTTGACACACACCACATTGCTCCACATACTTTCTCACATCCCTTGGCAACTTAGGCCAATAGTAGTACCTTTGTACTAGATCCAAAGTTTAATTGACTCCAAAGTGTCCACTTAGACTAGCATTGTGTTTCTCTTGCATGAGATTTTCTCTCATGGATCCCCTAGGTACACATAACTGATTGCCTTTGAACAAGAGACCATTTTGGAGAGTGTAATCTACATACTCACCATGAAAATGATTCTCAAACTCCTTGCAGACCTTGTAGGCTAATGAGAAGTCCTCATCTTCTTCATAGAGATCCTTGAAACCTTCTATCCCTATGCTATGCAATTGTAATTCTTGGATAGTCAACAACTTCTGGCTCAAAGAATCTGCCACCTTGTTAAGCTGCCCTTTTTTATGCTTGATGGTAAAGGTAAAGGATTGGAGGTACTCCATCCACTTCAAATGTCTATTTCTAATCTTCTCTTGAGTGTTGATATAACTCAAAGCTTGGTTATCTATGAACACCACAAATTCCTTTGGGAGTAGGTAATGCCTCCACTTCTTGAGAGACTGAACTAGTGCATACAGTTCTAGATCATATGCTGAATACCTATTCTTTGCCTCATTAAGCTTCTCACTAAAAAATGCCACAGGCCTTCCCTCTTGACTCAATACACCCCCTACTACAATGCCACTTGCATCACACTCCAATGTGAATAGTTTGTCAAAAGTAGGTAAGAGTAGGATGAGTTTTGTGGCTACATCTTGCTTCAATAATTGGAATGCTTTATCAGCTTGTTTAGTCCATTTGAACTTAGTTTTAAGGCCTCCTTTTATGGTGTCAAGTACTGGTGCACATATGACACTGAAGTTCCTCACAAAATTTCTATAGAATTGGGCTAAACCATGGAAACTCCTAACTTCAGACCCTGTTTTAGGGGCAGGCCAATTCAAGATTGCCTCCACTTTGCTTGGATCCATCTTCAAGGTTCCCTTAGACACCAAAAACCCCAAGTAGACTAACTCTTTCTTCAAAAAGTCACACTTCTCTAAGTTGATTGCCAACTTCTCTTCATGCAACCTCTCTAGGACTAACCTCAAATGTTCAAGGTGCTCCCCTTTGGTTCTGCTATAGATGAGTATGTCATCTAAGTACACCACCACAAATCTACTCGTGAATTCCTTCAACACCTCATTCATCAACCTCATGAAGGTGCTTGGGGAATTGGTAGGTCCAAATGGCATCACAAGCCATTCATACAACCCTTTTGTGGTCTTAAAAGCGGTCTTCCACTCATCACCCTCCTTGATTCTAATCTGATGATAACCACTTTTAAGGTCCAACTTAGAAAAATACATGGCACCTCCTAAACAATCCATCAAATCCTCTATTCTAGGAATAGGAAATCTGTACCTTATGGTGATCCTATTGATTGCCCTTGAATTAGTACAAAGTCTTCACTTGCCTCCCTCCTTTATTGCTAGTACTATCAGGACTACACATGGGCTAATGCTCTTCTTGATCAGTCCTTGATCCAACAAATCCTGCACTTGCCTTGACACCTCCTTATTTTGGTTAGGTGTGAGCTTATATGCTACTTTATTGGGCAGGGATGCATCGGGTACAAAGTCTATTTGATGGCTAATAGACCTTCTTGGTGGAAGTGTTGTAGGTGCTCCATCACTCACTATATCTTTATACTCTTGCAACATTTGTTTTACCTCCTTATGTACCTCTGTCTAGAACTTATCTTCCTCCTCCTTTGGCTTCACAAAAATGGCACATCCCATTGTCTCCTCTTCACGTAGTAGGTGTAAGAACTCTTTACAAGTATTAAGTAAAACACTAGGTGTTCTTGAGGTTCCCTCATCATTCTTTGTGAGAGACTGAATCTTAAAGGTTTTGTTGTCCTTCTTGAAGGAAATGGAGTTCTCCTCTCCATCAAAGATCATCTTCCTATCAAATTGTCAGGGTCTACCTAGCAGTAGATGACAAGCATCCATGGGTAACACATCACAAAGGATCTTGTCCTTGTATCCTCCAATAGAAAACTCCACCCAAGTCTGTTCATTGACAAGCATACTCTGCTCTTGATTCAACCATGTCACCTTGTAAGGGCTAGTGTGGGGTATCTTTGTGAGTTTCAAATTCTTAGCTGCCTCATCTGATATGATGTTATCAGTTGACCCTGAATCAACTATCACCTTACAAACCTTACCAAAGATTTTGCATCTCACCCTAAACAATGCTCTCCTATGCTTAGGTTCATCCTTAACTAGTTGTCTTATCAAGACTCTATTGAACATCATATTTTCTCCAATCTCTGATTCAATATGGTCCACCTCAGGTGTTTTGTTGCTTGATGTGTCTTCATGGGCATAAGCAAACCTCTTTCCACTGTTTGATGATGTAGGCTTGTCAGGGCATCTATAGGCCGGGTATCCCAATTGACCACAGTTGTAGCATTTCATGGTTGCAAAGTAGGAGTTACCCCTACCGGTACCTCTACCCCTACTTGGACCCCCTTGTGCACCTCTTCCTCTAGAATGGCCTCCTCTGAGACTGGTTTCATTGCTATGTTTAGTCAACTTGAACTCTCCTCGATTCCTTTGCTCATTTTCCTTGCTTTGGTAACCACCTCGGTGATTCATTTGGTCTCTACCTCTACCTCTACCCCTATTGTTAGAGTCTCCCTTCCTTTTGTTCCTTTCTTCCACCTTGACAACAAGCTGATGACATTTTTGGACAGTAGTAGGAGTCCATAGTCTTATCTCCTCTTGGATGTTCCACTTTAGGCCACTTAGATACCTAGCCACCTTGATAGATTCCTCCTCTTGTAATTTTGATCTAAGACAAAGATTTTGAAACTCCTCTATGTAGGAGGTCACATCAAGGTCTTTCTACTTCAATCCCTATCTCTTCTTATGAAGTTTGACCTCATAATCCTCTAGTAAGTAGTTCTCCTTGATCTTACTCACCATGGCCTTCTAGTTGGCTATAGGTAGCTTCCCCATGCTAACTCTCTCTTCTTGCAAGTACTTCCACCATGTCAAGGCTACTCCCCTTAGTCTTAATTTGGCAACCTTAACCTTTTGAGCTTCTATCACACCTTCACACTCAAAGTGGTTCTCCATACCCTCAATCCATTCCATGATAGTGTCAATGTCCATCCTTCCACTGAAATGTGGCAATCCTTCAAAACCTTTTGTATTCAAATCCTTGATGGCCTTTACAAAAGGTTCTTCATTGATTAAGGGGTCTAGTTTAGGTATTATGCCATCAAGATCAATTGCTTTCTTGCCTCTGTCACTAGTTTTCACACCCCAGAGTTCTTGTGCTCTTTGATCAACCACTTCTTGCAGTTTGTTCCTTATCTCACTCATAGCATCTTCAAGGAGTCTGCTTTTCTCCTTTTGTTCTTCTAGCTCCCTAGCTAGCTCTGCATTAGTGACCATTATGTTCTCCCCTACTGATTCACCAGAATATAGAGATATGCACGGTCCACCAAATCTTTAACTTGCTCTGATACCAATCTGATGGGGATGGGGATGGGATAGACTAGCCTAGTCTATGCTCCTTAATCCTCTCCTTGGATCACCAGGTGTTTCAACCACACCCTAGGGTCTCTAGGACTTCCCTTGCTTGTGGAATCCCTTGACCTTGCCCAATCCACTGACCAACAATCTATGATTCTCCTCCTAAAGTCACACCTACTCTCAAGCATCAAAAACCCTCACATAGGCTAATAAAGGTTTAGCTCCTCCTTCACCTTCTTAGGTCCTAGCAAGGTTAGGATAGGTCTTTGCCATGGTTATCCATCCATTCATGTGCCCCCAAGAGGTTTTAACCTTCCATTTCATTACCAATCTCACTATTTTTCTTTTTTCCTACAAAATAGGGCTACAAGGAATGTTCCCAATTAGGCCTCCATTCCGGACTTTTAGGGCTCCCTCTTGCAAACGATGCACAAACTTGTGAAACTTACCAAATGGGCTGCTAATCATTTGGCAAGAGCTCAAATATTTTCCTAGTTTTGGGCCTCCAAGTGTCCGTACACCGCCCTAGGTGAATTTTGGGGTTTTTGAGGGTTTTTACAAGGGTTTTAAGGCCTGCCTGGGTCACAGTGATGGTTTACTATCTTTGCCACCTTATCTGGATTGGTGGAAGCTCCTCCTTCTCATCAATGGTGCTTCACAAATCTCTCTACACCTCCTCCAAAGGGTGCCTCCCTCCTTGTCCTACCTTGCTCTCATGGACCTCTGCAACTTCAACCCTTCCTAGCCGGACACAATCTAGTCTCGCCTAGGAGTGGGTCTTTGAAAGACTTTCCTGCATCTTCAAGGGCCTTGCTTGCTTTGGGATACTGTATAAGTTTTTCACTCCTATTCCCCATGGTTTCATGGCGTCTTCACAATGGGGATAGGAGTTAACATTCCATTACACAAAACAGTCCAAAACTAGATAGTGATAGAGTACTTCACAAAATAATTACAAACACACAAAACCTGCACAAGAACCTACCCTATGTGCTCAAAATGAAAGTATAAACACAATGAAAGACTCACAACATTTCTTAGTTTACAAAACAATCCATTATCAACCTATTAATGCTTCATTTGTGCCGACTGGCAACAAAAACACAGTCACAGTCAAGATCTTTTCTCTTGGCCGTACAATCTGACATCCAACCCCTCATTTTAGGGTTTGCAACAATTTATAGTGTCTTTGCCTTAGTTTGTGTGCCATGGTTAGGGTTTGCAATGCCAAGCTAAGGCTGTGACCTATTTGGTGGAAAAGTTGCATGACAACTTTGAAAAGTTGCATGACAACTTTGAAAAGTTGCATGACAACTTTGAAAAGTTGCATGACAACTTTGAAAAGTTGCATGACAACTTTGAAAAGTTGTCATGTAACTTTTTACAACTTTTGAGCAACTTCTACAATGTTGTTTTGCTTGGCTTTTGATCCTACCTTGGGCTATCCTATGGACACAACCATGTCAAAAGGACCCCAAACACATCAAAGGAACACCTACCTTCTACTGCACAAGACAACTCAACCTAGACTTAAGAACCTAGGACCTAAACTAGGACTTAAACAAAACCAATGAGCTCTTAGCTCTTATTACATTTACATGGCTTCTTAAAGAAGCAAAATTCCAACAAAGGTCACATGGAGAAAGAACTTAGAAAGGTGCTCCTGCACCACTTACTGATCCGATGGAAGTGGAGGAGACAGTCCTAAGAGCTACGTTTTACCTTTGTCGTGCTCAAAGTGAACGTCCTTGTCGTTCGTCAGCTTCCCTTCGTTGGTATGTGAGTCGTATGTTTATTTGAGTTATTTTAGTTGCGTTCTATGCATTTGTGAATTAAATATTAAATCTTAGAGTATTTAATTAGAAAATGTGTTTTATTTGTTTATTTAAATAAATAGATAAATGTTATATGAGACCCCTCAATATTATAAATGGTTAAGTCAATTTGTGCAATTCATTATATTAGGAAATTTTATTTATTGTTTTTTTTTGAAATTATGAAAATTAGCTATGTATATGCATTTTTGTAAAAGGTTAAATAGAATTGGAAAAGTAAAGTAATAAAATCTTTCTTTTCCCTCATTGACTTTGAAACTAGAAATATCAGATTCAATTAAAAAAATTGAAAAAATGATATTGTGGAAAGAAAAGACTTTTTCTTTAAAAATTCACTTTATGGAGAATGAATTTGATTGGTTGAAAAAAAATTCAACCTAAAATAGTTTTAGGTTAAATTTTTTCTTTATTTAACCATATTCTTTCACAGGAAAGCAAGAGAATGTTTGGAAGGAAAATTTTGTAGAAGAAATTGTAGGGAAGAAAATTTGGGAGAAATGTGTGCATCCTTGTTGAAGGAAGTTTCCAGATTGCAGGTTGTCTTTTTAGTTATTCAAGTTAAATTCTTTATTTTAGAATTTCTAGTAGAGGGAAAAAAGATTAGTTTCTATTTCTTCTAGGCATGTTGTTATGCTACCAAAAATTGTTCAAAAGAAAAAAACCCTCTGTTAAAATATGATTGCTGAAAACAAAAATCAGTGTTAAAAATAACACAAGCAATCAAACTATTGTGGTTTGTTGAAGAAATTTTATTGGAATTAGTTAGTTTTATTTTTATCTCTATCAAAAAAAAAATTTCTTTTCTCAGAAATTTTTTCTGAGTTTTATGTTTTCTGGGGGTTGTTGTTTTATTTTTTTAAAAGAAATTTAAAAAATAAATATAAAAAATAAATAAATGGGAATCATTGTTTTATTTGGGGAGCCATGTCGTGGAGACACCATGGGCTCACCAACCATGGCGGTGAGAAGCCATGGGCTGCTCATGCCATGGGGGAAGCCATGGTGTGGTCTCCCCATAGCCATGGGCTATGGGTGGGGACCACGTCATGGCCCCCACACCCCACTTCCCTTTGTTAAGTTTAATAAAAAAAATTTAAAAATTTTAATTTTTTTTTATATTATATTATATATATATTAATATTAATATTTTAATTAAAAAATTTAATTATTATTTTTATTGTAATTATATATTATTAAATATTAATGATAAAGATTAATGTTTAAAAATATATTAAATTAATTATCTTGGATTAAGGTAATTTTCATTTTAAGGATAAGTTTTAATATTTGTTTATTAATTGTTTTTTTTAGAAAGTTGAAAATTTAGTGAAAATTATTTATTGGGAAAATTTATATTTTTATATATGTATTTTTTTTATGGAATATGATCTAGTTGTGTTGCGAAATCTTGATAGATTATCAATGAATTTTTTTAATTAGAATAGTGAAATTGTATTTGTTTTGAATCAAACAATTCTCTTATATCATGATGTACTTTTTGGTTTGCCTATGTGTTTGGCTTATGACTAAGTTTATGTACAAATCATTAAGTTAATTTCTATATGGTGTTGTTTATCTTTTATAGTCTCTTTTCATGATTCTATTGAGCTCTCTAGTTTCTTCAACCTAGGTGCTAGATTCGAATGACCAAGTGAACTATTATTGTGTCTGAACTCCTTGTGTATTTTGGTATCGTGAGTCATACCTTAGAGTTCAGTAGGATTGTGGTGTTGTAAGAGAGAGTGACTTTCGAGTGGGGGCTGCGCCCAAAGTGGTAAGCAGGATAACCCATCGAAAGTTAGATAATAAGTGATAATCCTAATAATGAATTAGGGTTATGGGTAGCTTCAAACACTAAAAAAGATTAATTTACCTTGCTCATGGTTGAGTGCTCGTATAGACTCGGGATGCAGTGGGAAGGCCTGGAATGGAAAACCATCTACCTTGTCATCATGAAAGGATAGCTTGGGTCCGCATTAGATTTGGATGGGGCTAGGGGTTCGGGAAAGGCTACTGAGATAACCCATGATGGGGGTCGGGGCCTATGGAGGCTTTCCAGGATAACCATGCCAAACTATGTGATGACACTCTTCTCTTATGTGTAATAGTATATAGACTTGTAGAGGTTACCTAGTGTGCTTGTGAAGTCTTATCTGATGTGTATTGGTATCTTGGTGAGTTGATCCAATGTTTTGTTAGACCATGTATTCTTTCCTTTGTTTGCTAGTGGGTCTTAGTGCTATCTCCTAGCACATAGGGGTGGTTATTTTGAGCCACATGGTTGGGTGGTAGTGCCACTTTCCATCAGTATCATGTTTGCTTCCTTCTTGTGAGGGTTGAATTTGCAAGTGTTCCAGTTGCTCTTTGGTCTTGATCATCTTCTTGTTCCAGTTGGATTCCTTTGTACTCCTTGGATTCATTATTGTACCTATTTGAACCTTATGAGTTCAGTTGTATCATTGTATTATTATGCCTCCTTGTCATGTTGTAAATTATGTAATTGATTATATAATCTTTATTTAATTCATATGTTATCATGTAATTTAAATGCAATGTATGTGAGATATTATAAGTTGTTAAATTTTGTAATGATAATTTTGAGGTTATTGAATGATTTATTGTAGTAAGCTAGATATATGCAATCATTAGTATATGGTGAGATCAAATGAAAGTATTCAATTTTAAGCATGTCTAATTCAGTTGTTTAAATGTATATCATTGCAATGTATTAGGGATAGTTAACATGAATCATAAGTGGTTAAGTCAACCTTAATCTTTCAGTTTCTTTTTACAGTAATCTTTGTTGTAAACCCTTTAGGATTATGGATAAGTCTTTCGCTTGTGTTATTAATCAGTGCAATGTTATAACTTAATACACCTTATTGATATATTATGTTTTAAAAAAAATTATTTCTACTTTTATTATTATGTTTTAGTGTGTCCCTTTTGGGTTTCTTGGTGGGTCATTACACTCCACAACAAGGAATAAACCATCTTGCTAGAGTTAGATTAATACAATCCTCAACAACAAGGCACAATACATCTTGTTGGAGCTATAAACATAATAAAATATCTAAAACTAAACAATATCCAACTTTGAAAATCACAAGGATGCTGGAAATAGGCTCTAGTACAAGTTACAAACCCAAAAAACCAAATCAGAACTGAGAAAAGTTCGCAAATAATAAAATAGGGCACATTAGCACATTTGCAAAATAGTTTAGCGCATATATACAACAGTATAGCGCTTTTGTTAATTTTTGTAGTGCTTCTATTAAACACTGTAATGCATATGGAAAGTTGGATAACGCATTCACAAACAACATTAGCGCTTATGCCTGATAGGGTAGAGCATATAATAATTTCTACAACACATTCACATAAAGGAATAGTGCATACATTTTTTTAGAGCATTCGACAATAGGTTTATCCCATTTGAGAACGAAACTTAGAAAATGGAAACATAGAACTACAATAATGCCCAAAACACATTAAGTATACAAAAATGTGAATAATCCAACCTAGGTCGAGGTGCAACATGAAAAATAAGCCAAGAAATACACAACTTAAGAGATAGACAAAGACAAGCATGACATAAGCTTCCTGCATCTACAAAAAACATACTACAAAAAACATACTATGACAAGTACAGAAGGCAACACCCGACCTCTATCAGAGTAAACATAAATAATAAGACTATAAGCTCCCCTAATTAACCAAAATTCACTACCAACATTCTCCCAAGCCATAGACAAAGTAGGACCGAGGACTACCAAAACATTCATAGCCATTCTACTACATTGCACAGAAGGATGCAATAAATATGCCAATCACACATAAAATATAATTATAAATACCATAACCCCAATAAAGTGATTATAAAATCATATAATTAATTTCACAACACCCCAAAATACTCCATGCAGACAATCTTTTCTCAGACGTAGTGAAAACAATATTTTCCAAAAACAAAATGCAAAGGAGTAGAAATTTAACGGACCTAAAAATATTGAAGTTATGGCAATGAAATTTGAAGAAGCTCAAACCCAATCAAAAATCCAGCCAAAACAAATCAAGTTCCCAAGCAATTGGAATCTTCAATCATAAAAAAATTCTCTAGAAAGCCCGACCTACGACAATGCTCAAAAAATCAATTAAATAATGTTTCATTCAAAATTATACAAAAATATCCACCAATCAAAATAATCGATAATATAATAATTCTTACCAACCATACCTGAAAACAAGGTAAGAAAATATTAAATATTATTATTTAACTTACCCAAATCTTTCAACCAATAATAAAATAGGGTAGGTAAGATAAATATTGATTTAATAACCCTAAATGGGTAAAAGGGAATTAAATAGTAAAAATAGCCCAATTAAATATAAAGCCACAAAACATAATAACATAAGATCAGTAATAATTAAATAATAATAAATATCCAAATAAACATTAAACCACTAAATAATAATACAAAGGCACTGATTAAATATAAATCCAATAAATGAAGGCTTAATAAATATTAATTCTCAATAATAAATCATCTAATAATAATTAAATATCAAAACTATACATAAAATTAATTTTAATATTAATAAACTATATGAATCATTAATTAATTAATTAATTAAATAATCATAACACCACAAGGCAACCCAACATAGGGTCAAACAACACATCACAAGATGCTAACAAGATGACTCATGCCAAGACACTAAACTAACAAGGGTTTCAACTCAAGCCTAGTGTGTGTAGAAGGAACTCATGTCACCTTCGATCAACTTGTCATTGGGATAAAGACACGCTCTGACCTGTGAGACCAGGTGGAGTTGATGTCTAGTACCTACAAACTTGCATCCAACAATATTTGTGAGAAAACTTATACTTTGAATATATCATAATTAATCAGACAAGTGAAGAGAATCACAACATCATATCATGCTCGTAATGAGTGATATGACATTGTCTTTATCATGAATATATTCACAATGAAATTACAATAGTCACAACATCAATCCATCCAATACGATCATGAAATGGGGTTAGTAATAACAAGATATCATCATGTCATCATGAGAAATATGATCCATCCAGGAATAATGAGTGCATATAGATCACCAAATGTAACTCCACCCATCATAATAATCCAAGATATGTCAACATCCACATAAACAATCATATATCAAATGTCCATATAAAATGTCTAGTATCATCAATAAGAATCTAAGATATAAATAAAGTCCTAAGTATCAATCAAAATATCACCAAGGAGTCTAAACAAGTCCATCGATGCACAAAATAAAAGATAAATCAGGGAGGGACACTACATGTAGATAGTGAAATTATAAGTTTGATAACTGGTGTGAGCAAAATCAGAGCCTCAATTAGGCCTTAGAGGATGAACGCCAAAGTGAGGCCTAAGTGAGGACAAAATTAAAGGTGAGTACAATTTAGGATGCTACATTTAGCCCCCACTTTAGCTATAGTATGCTCGACTAAGCATACCCATGGTAAAGTACAAAGGTTTGCATTGAAAACTTTCATCAAGATATCAAAGAAATAAAACACTCTAAGCCCCCAAGGGACTTTAAGATCTTACTACTTCAATGTCAAGATAAATGGGACATATAAGAGAGAGGAAAGAGAGAGAGAATCATGACTACTAGCCTAGTAAGGCTCACTTACTATGAGTCATGAAAAATAAAAATACCAAATTACAAAGCAAAAGGATTAGTTTCCAAAGTAACTTGAGTATCAAAACAAGCAATAATGTGTGCATAAAGTGAAACATTGAGCAGAGTATATACCCCCACGTTAAACCGATTGCGTATGGCTTATCAAGAGAAGTTGCTTTAAGGTAGCTTGTGTCCAAAGACAAGCATGTTACCACAATGAGATGCCCCCAAAAAAGGAAAAATCAAAGGATAATGGTCACAAAACATAAAACACATAAGGGATTCACTAAGTCTGGGGTCAGTATGCTCTTATGATAAATAATGTATATCATGAATATTTGTATTGTTTGACCTCATCCCCCAAAAGTAGTGGAACCATAAGCACAATGGAAGAAAAGAACATGTGTCTTTTGAGTCAACATGGAAGAGATTAAAAGAGATCTCAACGCTTTGCATCATCCCCAAGTAGACAACACAAGGGACAACAAATAGAAGAATGTCACAACAGATTCAGCCTCTTTGTTACCTTGCACCAACAGAGTGACAAGGGTCATCCAAAGGGAACCTAATATAATAGAAAAACACATTGCAGGGGAAACACATTACAAACAAGCAAGAGAGGAGAGAAAATCTACAACATGAATGAATCTAACCATGCAAATCATTCGCCTCCCAATCTTGCTGAATGTTGTTTTGGGAAAGTGGAAAAGATGCAAGAGGAGTAACTTTGAGCACAATAGATGGAGCTACTGCAAGTTCCGAACAAGGACCATTCTCTAATGATGAGTCACTTTCTCTGTCACTAGGAGCTAGGATTAATGCTTTTGAAAATTGTTTAGATAAATCATTGTCAACATCAACAAGCTCATATTAATCATTAGAATCAACATTTCTATCATGAACAACATCATCATCCATTTCTTCATCAAGATTAATAAAAATAGGATCTCTAATACAAATAGAACATGAACCATAATCTTTCTTAAGTATTTTTATTCTTGATGATTTAGGTTGAACTTCCTCCATAGGGTTAGGCAAAGGTTGAAGAAATGGGACTGAGTCAACATTTGGTGTCTTCAAAAGAGGAAATAGGTTGAGAAGCAAGTTCATGAGCCTTAGCAAGACATCTCCATCAACGTTCTCTTGCACAATGGTTTCTTTTAGTTTTAGCCGAGGGTTGTGAAGGTTTAGGATCAATAGACATAGGCTTCTTCTCTTCCTTTTAAGGAGGAGGCATGGGAGAAGGTCTACTAGGTTGAAAAATAAGAGTTCTTGGGTGCTTTCCTTTGTAAGATGTAGGAGGTAGGACTGTGACATATATAGGAGGAATAGAAGTTGTAGGAAGGATACTAGGTCCATCATGAGGAGGAGGAATAGGTCTAGGATCTCTAGGCTTACTCAAAGATAAGATCATCTCATTCTTCCACTTTTGATAAGATGGAAAAATAGCATCACTTTGAGGCTTAAGAGGCTCAAATTGTTTATGCCAAAAGTGATCAAGGGTAACATCTCCACACCTCATCATGGGCATATACTATGATTAATTGTTATGATAGTTTCATTATGAGGAAATTTTAGACATTTATGAATAGAAAAAGGGATTGTTTTCATGGAAGAGAGCCATGGATACCCCAACTTCACACAAAATTGATCCAATGTAGATGATAGTAAAAATAACATCTAACCACTTAGTACCAACCTCAACAAGAAGAGTAATAGAACCAATAGTAGGGAAAGAGAAACCATCATACACCTTTACCACTACATTAGATTTATCATATGTTACTTGATGCAATTGTAAAGTATAGAGATATTCTTTAGTAGTCACATTCACCATACATGTTGGATCAATGAGCATCCCTCATGAGAGTTTTTTTTAATCTTCCTAGTGATATATAACTGTTGGATATTAGAGTTGGTGGAATGTGTTGTTGTCATTGATGTCAAGATATTCCTATGTTCTTGTGCTTCGGTGTTGTAGAGAGTTGGTTTGGGTGATTTATTATAGATATGCTAATGTGGATTTAAGGATTTAGAGATTAGTATCTTCCGTTGTTTCAGTATGAGTTGCAGTGTTTCAGAAGGTGATTTGATCAAGTTATGTGATCCGGTGTGGTGGCTGGTTTTTTTGTTGGTTCTGTATTATAGAGTTATGATTTCTAGTTTGTATTTCTCCAGCATTGATTCATTATGTTGTGAAAATTTTGGAGAGTGTTTGGGGTATTCACGTGTGTCCTCAATTTGATTGGTTCATGATTTAAAAATTCACAAGCATATCTTTCAGTTTGTTAGTTGGTGTTCTTGAGCTCCGAAAGGGAGATGATGATGATTCTTGTGATCTGAGTTATTGCAGAGGAATTCACATTGCTTGTTGGTGTTTCTAGATCATGTGGTATGCATTTTTATGGTCTGCATTGATTGTTGTGTACGTTATTGAAAATTTAATTGATTCGGTGGTATTCTTCATGTTATATGACCTTCTGGCCGACTTGATGGTTCTTGCGTGTTGCAGATGATCTTGGCAAAACATTTGGTAGTGTTGTGTGTTTGAGTTTTTGATTTGGGTCCATGCTATGTCTTTGCCAACATTGTATTGGTGATAATCACATAAGTTGTGTGTTTGCATTCTTTGAGAGTTTTGTATGTGTGAACAAGTGAATTGATCTTTCGGTAGAGTGATTAAGAATAGAGAAGTGTTGTAGGGAAAACAATGCGCTTAACCAAAACTGTAATCAGGCATTTGGAGATGCTATTCTTTTAGTTCATGTAATCTGAATTGTTGTCTGATCTTTGTAAGGCAGTGTGCCTTTCGAAGTTTGTAGCCCTTTGTTAATTTTGAGCAGTGGGCTCTAGGAAATGTGCCTGAATGAAAGTGCATTCCCCATTATAATATTTACACATACTATTGCAGAGTATCATCATATTGTGGGTAGGTTCCCACCGTGGTTTTTCCCTTTACCGGGTTCTCCACATCAAAAATCCATGTACTATGTATGTTGTTGATGTGGCTTTCATCTTTGTTCTTGCTATTCTTGATCATATTTGAAGATAAGGTTAATTTGGTTAAGTTTGGTGAAAATTGGTTCCCCCCTCCCCCCCCCCTCCTCTCAGTTTTCCTACATTGTTGTTGCCAACAATAGTCTCACTAGGATTGAAGGTAATACATAGGTCCTTAGGAGGTATAGGTTTGTCAACAAGATTCACAACATTATTAGACTCAACACCAAGATCATTGGGAGAATATGTAAGAGGATCAGACTCAACCACAATAGTAGAATGGGAAGGCAAAGGATTAGTAAATATTTGAAGGTTTTTATTAGGAGGAGATACTGATTTGTTTCCTTTGTCATTCACACTTCCTGCAAATATGGTAATATTATCAATAAAGTCTTGAATCCTACTCTTTAAGGTATAACACTTCTCAATATCATGACTGAGTTGGCGATGGTATTGGAAAAAGGCTTTGGGATCATGATAAGATGGAAATAGTTTGGAGGTATCAATTGGATTGATGGGAGGAATTTTCAACACATTTTTATTTATCAATTGTGTCATTATGTTGTGCAAAGACTCAGAAAGAGGAGTAAATTCTTTTTTAAAGTATTTGGATAAAGGGGTCACACTTGATGTCATGGCTGTCATTTGAGTATTGATGTTGTCATTTATCTTAATGTATCCCTTGTCCGGTTTAAACTTTGCAAAAGATTGTTGACCACTCTCATTCTTATCAACTGGGGCCATTGAAGGAGATGATTCAAATTGACTCACTTGAAGCTGATAATTATGAAGCATTGTGCACAATTGCATCAAGGAAGTAAACTCAGAAAAGAGAAGATTATCCCTAATGTCTTTTTATAAATTAGCAATACAAATTCTTTGAACATCATGATCAGGCATAGGATAAGAAATTTGAGAATACAAATGTTTATATCTACCATAAAATCAGAGTCTTTTTCTTTAACGCCTTTCTTACAATGAATCAAATAAGTCAAAGTAATTTTAGAACCAATATTATTGTGAAATTGGTGAATAAGAGAATTAGCTAATTGTTGAAATGATGTAATAGAATAAGGAGGCACATTTCAATACCATTGCAAAGATTTACCCCTAAAGGTTCAAGTAAAAAATTTAGCCATAAGTCTTTGATCATGAGAAAAGTCACTACATAAAGTTTGAAATGTTTTCATATCCATGAAGGGATCACTTTTTCCATTGTAAAGCTCCAATCGAGGGACTTCCATATGTTTAGGAGGGGTAGTATGGACAATCTCATCAGATAATGGGATTGCTACATTAAATGTGGGAACATTAAACTTGGATTGGGTAATGGAAGCCAATTGTTGTTGTAGAGATGAAATAGTTTGGGCTAAGTTATTGATTGTTGCTTTGGTGGATGGATTGAAATTGGACATATTGGATTGTAATGGAGAAGTAATATTATTGTATGTAGGTGGAGGTTGAGAGTAAGGAGCTAGAGCACTATGATATGTATGTATGGGAGATGGTTGGGTGACAAATGGAAGACTCATAAAAGGAGGTATATAAGAATTTTTAATAATAAGGTTTCCCCCTTGACTAACATATGTAGGATTAACATTTTGTATGGAAGTAGTTATGATGCTATATGTAAATGTATGCACATTAGAAAGGATGTAGGTATAGGAATAGAATGATTGACTTGACTAGTGGGTTGAGTATAACCAAGAACTTTGACACAACTTTTTATAGCCATGATATCAATGTCGATTGTATGAGCAAGGCCACACAATGAATCAACACCAATTTAATCACTTTACACTATTATTTTTAATCCTTCAATCAATGGGATTGCCTCACTTTTTAGTTATTGTTGACTCATCCATTGTTGAATATTTTCAAATTCATTATCAGTCTTCTCCAATTGGTCAATTGTAAACCTAGTTAGTGATTCATCCCCCTCATGAGAACTATGAAAAGAGGGGATAAATGACATCATTTGTTGGGTTGGAGGAACCACCATCATTCTCATGAAATAATTTATAGAAATTAGGCTCCATATCCTAAGTAATTAAACCTTGGGAAACCTTAATTCTACAACTTTTTCTCATGGGAATATTGTAGGTAGGATTAATGGTAACAAAACTCATGCACAGAGGAGGGAAATTTGAATGCACAAATTGAAATTTGTGATTAAATAATGCAAAATTTTGTAAAAGTGATTGATTAACCAATTAATTAAGAAATATGATTTGTGAATTTGAAATATAAATGCCTCTAAATCTTAGCACAACATGTCATAATGATCAGATCTGAAAATAGATTTGAAGAAATTATGCAACCCACAAGTAAATTTTAGAATTATAAATCAGGGTTTCAAGAAATCAGCCTCTAAATTTATGTAATTCAATTGAAAATGAGATCTATGTTTGCAAATTTGAATTTTAAATTGCATAAATAATCAGATCTGCAATAATGAATCCAAATTAGGAAACACGTAAGTTCAATTTTAGAATTATAAATTAGGGTTTTGTGAATTTAACCTCTAAAATTTATGTAATTCAATTGGAAATTAAACTTGTAAATGTAAATTTGAATTTAAAAATGCATAAACAATTAGATCTGAGAACATAAATCAGAAATTAAGGTGCAAGAGGTTGGGTTCACCAAAATGTGATGGTGAAAAATTAGGGTCTCACCATCAAATGTAGTAAGACCACTAATTACCAATACATTACGGAAAGATAGGAACTTGATAGATCTAGATTCTCATCAGATTCCTAGTTTCCTAGATGGAGTTTTTCTTTCCCTTAAATTGAATTGTATTTGAATTAATTGAATATTAGGGTACAATGATAGATTATTGAAGCAAGTATTCATAAACAGTGAGCTATAGTCATCAAACAAAGCCACAAACTTGGATTTGAGCATTAGATCTAGAGATTTGGATATGTTCCTAGAAATTTGGCTTTAATTGTCAGGACCATGGTGGTGGTCGCCTTGGTCCTCTGAACTTTCCACTATCCAAAAGGGAAATTGTTCGTCTCTACAAATCCTATCATTCCTCTAAAACACATCTATGTACCTGTTCCTACACATAGTGAAAAGGGGAAAATTATTGGAAATAGGGGTTTTCCTTAGGTCAAACCCTAGTTTTAGAATTAACCATGAAATAGAATTGAAATGTAAATGAAGTGTTGTAATGAAATGCTTTCCTTTTGAGGGAAAGACTAAAAATATCTTAAACACTAATCATAAGAAATGAAGTTTTATTTGTCTTCATAAGAAATTAGGGTTTCATGTAGATAGTCTTCATAAAACATAGAACATGAATGTCATCTCCAATGCTTGAATCTTGACTTTGCTTCTGCTCCAATGTCTGATAGAAGATTGATTGCTTGGTCACTTGAATTTTCTAAAGTGTAATTGAGATCTTGAATTCGTTAGGTTTAAAATGAGAGGGTTAGACCTCCTTTTATACATGTTGGTCAAAAAACAAATTAAACTTTTGACAGAGGTCGACACGGGATCTAGTTTCTTGCTCAAATTGAGTGACCGTTATGAGGCCCCAAAATGGGCCCCTTTTGAGAGGACCATGGTGTTGGGTGCCTTGGTCTTGGAGTGGTCTAGGACATCAGGGTACCAAGATTAAGGGGAAGAAAGTGTAGAAAGTGAAATTCTGAGTTTGATGATTGGTTTGAGCAGAATGAGATCTCCAGTCAGGCCTTAGAGGATGAACAACAAAGTGAGGCCTAAGTGAGGACAAAATTGCAGGCAAGTACAATTCAGGATGCTATAGGTTTGAAACCCTAAATATAAGGATTGAATATATCAAGGAAGGAGTAAATAAATTAGAGTGTACCTATAATCATGTTTTGGACCTAATGATGAACGCTCATGATTTGGTTGAGAAGACCATAAGACATTTCTAAAATGAGAAATCCATCAACATTGTTAATATTCTCAATGAACTCCTAGCTAGAGTGATCAATTAAGGTTTGAATAAACCTTCCATCTTTGACTCATCTTCTTTAAATAAATTGATAAAATTAAATTTAGTTCAAAGAATTATATAAGTAAATAAATAAGAAGTGTTATGCTTCTTTTCTCCATAGTATGAAATTAGATATGTTCAATACATCGAATTTAATTTTGTGAGACAATGAGTTTGTGAATTTCATTATCAAATTTTGCATTATATATTTTCTCAAAATTAACTTGTCTAAGATTTTAACACATCTATATCAACACAATTAAACTATATAAAATTATATGCAATGATATCAAATATTATCAAAAGAAACAAACTACAACAATTGAGATTTTAATTGAATTAATTCAATACCATTTATTTATAATTCTAAACATCATTGAATAATAATAATTCTGGAACTTATTTGAATCAAATGACTTAGAAAGGTGACTTTCACCCTAGGAAGATTATAGTGGTCCTAACCCCATATAGCTATGACACACTCAAATAAGAAAGAATTCTTATTTAGAACATAAATAAAACATGCATAATAGAGCAACCTATCGAGAAGTCTTAATAAGGACTGTAGTAACCCTTTCTCGATCAGACTTTTAGACTCATGTTTGACTTTAGTTGACTTTTTTAGTGGATACATTATTGTGATATTTTATTTAAACTTTATGCGATGTTGTTATATGACTTTATTTGAGTTGCAATGTATGTTTTCATGCAGTATTTCCTTATTGATGGTTAAATGCGATTTTATTGGATTACTGACATGGACTGACACATTTACTTCATACGTGTAATGAATTATATACATGTATCATGTTTGTAAGTGTATGGGGTGCAAGGGGATGATTTTACTAGACTCACTTGGGTGAGACAGGGAATGTCAGGATTCTCCTTCACCGGTGTGTTTTATGTGATTCTATATATATGCACATGTAGTTCATTGATATAGTGAATTGCAGGTACAAGTACCGTGTAGGTACAGGGTATCATCTCCACCGGGATTCACAGGTATGAGCGTACCTTACTGATCCAATGGAAGTGGAGGAGATAGTCCCAAGACCTATGTTTTACCCTAGTCGTCCTCAAGTGAGCATTGTCAGTTGTTGCCAGTCCCCTATGTTGGTATGTGGGTTGTGTATTTGTTTGATTTATGTAGTTGTGTAATAAGCATTTGGTGGAATTGATTATTACATTTTAAATTGTTTAATTAGATTAAATATGTTATTATTATTTGGTAAATAAAAGAGATAAATTAAATGGGACCTTTTATTTGATTAATTGATTAATCAATTAGTGAAATTCATTAATTAGCAAGTGGAATAATGTTATATTAAATTTTAAAATTAAATGGTGTATACATTATTTTTGAAAAGTTTAATTGAAATTGGAAAGAATGAAAATATCTTATTCATTGAATTTTTGTATGAAATTTAAGTTTTTTATATTATTTGGAAAAATAAAAAAATTGGAGAGAATAGACTTTTTTAAAATTTACTTTTTGAGGCATGAATGTGGTTGGTTGAGAAAAGTTTCAACCTAAAATAGTTATAGGTTAAATTTTTTCTATTTCTACCCTGCTCTTCACGGGAAGGAAGAGGAAACTTGTTGTGAAGAAATTTGGTCTTCATCTAGTGGATGAAATTTGCTCAGTGGGAGGAATCAACTCATCTCAATTGATCATCCAAGATAGCTATTGAGGTTGGTTGTGAAAACCTCTGTTTTAAATTTCTTGTTTTGAGAAATTATACCTATGTGCGATTGTTTTTAAAGATTTGTATTTGCAACCAAATTTGATTTCTAGTTGAAAGGAGTAGGATGGAATTTTAATTTGGAAGTTAAATCAACTTTGTGTCTTTCCCAATCAATTTCTTGATTGTTGAAATTTAAAAAAAAATTTGGGGTTCTCTGTGTGTTTGAAAACTCAAAATATTTCTTTTGGAAACATTCAATTTGATTGTGAAATGTAAAATAAGATATATTTTCATGGAATTGGCATGGATAGTGTTTGAATTTTGTCCAATTTTACCCTTATGAGAGGTTATGCTGGCAAAATTTTGCCAAATGTTGGTAATTTTGTTAACTGCTAAATTTGTTTTCATCTCAAAATTTATTTTGCTGAGTTTGTGTTCCAAATTTAATTTTGGAATGCTTTAGTATCAAATTTATTGAAGTTTTTATTTAATAGATTTATCTTAAAAATAAAAATAAAAAAAATTGACTCTCGCCCCCCTGTGGGAGCCACGACTGTGGCTGCCCACAACCGTGACAACATGTTGTCCATGACTGTGGACAGTCACAACCGCTTGGATGTGGCTACTCACAGCCTTGTGCAGACTATGAATAGTCACAACTTTGCGCAGGTTGTGAGTAGTCATAGCCTTACACAGACTATGGGGTATGGGGTGAGTGGTGGGACCCATGGGGTGGGCCACCGTCCTTTCCCCCATACTTATATTTTTTATTTTTTTTTATAAATGAAATATAGTTTAAATTGTATTTAAATTATTTAATTTTAAATAATATTTTATTATAATATATTAATTATTATTATATATGTATATTTAATATATATATATTAATAATTTAATATTATTATATAATTTTGTTATTAAGAGTTTAATATTAGATGTTAATATTAATTTTATAATGTTTATAATATGATATATATATTATGGATTTTAATATTCGTATATATATTTTATTATATATTTTTATAATATTAATATATGATTTGGATTCGAGTATTATCTTTGGGACCTGCTTGATTAAATTAATACGATTTATTTTAGGAATAATTATCTATCATGTGGAGGATCAATAATTTTGAAATGGATAATTGGTGAATTAATTGATTGAGTTTATTATTATTGAAATAGTGTAATTATGTCTGTTTAGTTTCAATCAAAATTTGTAAACATAGCAAGATAGACCAAATGAGAAGGATAGAAGAACCTTGTGACTTGATTTCTCATATATATTTTTATCATGACGTTATTTCTTGTTTGCTTATATGATTGGCTTGTAATGAGTTGTAAAATCACGAATTTAGTTGTTTATGCAAAATTGTTGTGTTGTTTTTCTATAATGGTCTTTTTTCATAAATTGAGTGTAATCTTCAATATCTCAACCTAGGTGGTTAGGTTTTGTGGAACAGTGACCTGTTAATGTGTCTGAAACTCTTTTGTAGGTGTGATTTTGTGCATCATATCCTAGGGTTCAGTTGAGTTTGTGTAGTATCATAAGGGAGAGTGGCTTTCGTTTGGGGGCCGTGCCCAAAGTGTAGCAGGGTAACCCATCAAAAGTTTTCTTATAAAGTGATAACTTAATAAATGATTAGGGGGTTTAGTAGATGAAACACTAAGTAAGATAATTATGCCTCGCTCATGGTTGAGTGCTAGTATAGACTCAGGATGTAGTGAGAAGGTCTGGAATGGCAAACCAACAACCTTGTCCTCACGAAAGAATTGTTTGGGTCCACATGAGACTTGGATGGGGCTGGGGGTTCGGGAGAGATTGCCAGGGTAACCCATGATGGGGTCGGGACCTATGGAGGCTTTCTAGGGTAACCATACAAGCTATGTGATGACACTCTTCCCTTATGGTCACTAGTGTATAGTCTTGTTGATTTCACTTGTTATGATGTGGAGTCATGTTCTGCGAGTTTCTATCTGTGAGTTGATATGATGTTTTATGAAACCATGTATTCTTTCCTTTGCTTGCTAGTGGGTCTTAGTGCTATCTCCTAGCATCAAGGAGTGGTTCTTTTGATCCACATGGTCAGGTGGTAGTACCACTTTCCATCAGTATCATGTTCGCTTCCTTCTTGTGAGGGTTGTCTTTGTAGGTGTTCTAGTTGCTCCTTGGACTTGTTCATCTTCTTATTCCAGTTGGATTCCTTTATACTTCATGGATCCATTGTTGTACCTATTTGAACCTTATGAGTTTAGTTGTATCATTGTATTATTATGCCTTCTTGGCATGTTATAAATTATGTAAATCATTATATGATCTTTATTAAATTCTTGTGTCATCCTGTAATTTAATTGTAATGTGTTTGAAATATTATAAGTTGACAAATTTTGTAATGGTAATTAGGAGGTTATAGAATGTTGTAATTGAAGCATGTCTAATTCAGTTCTTTAAATCAATGCCATTGCAATGTATTAGGGATAGTTAACATGCATCATTAGTGGTTAAGTGAACCTTAAGCTTTCAATTTCTTTTTAAGGTAATCTTCATTGGGAACCCTTTAGGATTTGGATAAGTCTTCCGCTTGTGTAATTAACTAGAGCAATGTTATAACTTAATGCACCTTAATTATATGTTATATTTTAAAAAAAAATTATTTCTACTTTTATTCCTTTGTTTTAGTGTTATCCTTTTGGTTTTATTGGTGGGGTATTACTTTTGGTATCAGAGCCCATGTTTCAACACTGGGTACTCTAGTTTTAAATTGAGCCCATTCAACTTGACCTTTTGTTAGGTCTTAGTGTTTGTGTTTCCCTGGTTAGTATCCTTTTTGTAGATCTAAACTTTTGCTCTTATGAAGTGTTAGGATTATGGCTGGGAAAGCCAAATGTGGAGGTCATGGAGGTGGCCGCAATCGAGGTAGAGGTGGGGGACATAACCGAGGTTTAGGCCATCATGGTCCTTCACCACAGCCCACTCATGAGAGTGTAGAGAAAGATCAGTCTGTGCATCAGAGTGAGCAACACACAATAGAGAAGGTTCTTGAAAGGGAGGAGATGAGGTAGATGTTTCAGGAGGTGTTAGCCAGACTTGGCCCTAGACCTGAGGTGAAACAGCCTAGCCATTCTTAGATGGAAGAGTCTCACCAACATAATCTTGGGGAGAGGGAGAGAGAGAGGTCTCCCAGGAGGAGAGAGGTCCTAGTGGACCAGGATTCAGTTATTTTGGGGCACATGAGAGATCTGATGAGATCTCATCTTCCTTCCTTTGATGGTTTGGGTACCGGACTTGAGGCAGAGACTTGGTTGATTAGTTTGGATAGATTTTTTGCCATGCATCCGTATGGCAGCAATACCAAGGCGAGATGTGCCATCATGCATCTCGAGAGTTTTTCTTCTATTTGGTGGCGATTAGAGGAAGAGAGGATCGGTTTAAACATTAACACCCTATCTTGGGAGATTTTCTAGGAGAGATTTAGGGCACACTTTCTCTCAACTAAGTGGAGACAATGTCGGGTAGATGTGTTTTATGCATTATGCCAGTTCAGCATATCTATGGATCATTTTGACCATAGGTTTTATGAGCTCAAACAATATGCTAGTATTTGAAATGATGAGGCTATGTTAGTCCAGCACTTCTTGAGAGGTATAAATGACCACATTAGTGGAGGAGTGAGAGTATTCGAGCCTGTATCAGTAGAGATAGCCATAGAAAAAGCCAAGCTAGTAGAGAAGAATCTTGGCCATGCTCATGGCGGTTAGTTTGGAGTACATATTGGGAGTGTGTCTTATAATGGTTCCTGAGTTAGAGGGAATCAGTCCTAGATTGGTGCACCTTTTAGGATTTTTCAGGCACCCGCTAAGGGTGGGTAGCAGTAGCAGCAACAGAGTTTTCAGTCGAGGCCAAAGTAGTTTTAGGGCCAGTAGGGTGGCAACTCTCAGCCTAAGAAGAATAGGAATTGCCAGAGAAATAGGTAGAGTTTCCCAAGACAATCCTCTTAGGGTGCTTCACAGGCCCCTAGTAGGGGAAGTTTCTAGCAGCCCAGTGGGTCGTCTAGAGGTAAAGGACCTAGTAGGGGAGCTTGTTTCTCCTGTGGTCAGTTTGGCCATGTAGCCACTTAGTGTCCTCAACGTTCTCATCTGATAGGTAGTTAGAGACCAGCAACATCAGAGCCAACAGTGGGGGATGCAGGTAGATCCCATAGAGTTTTTGCGATGGTTGATGACCGCCAAGCCGAGCACCAGGGTACAGTGATTGAGACTATAGGTGTGTTGGGTGGCATTTCTATCTTTGTACTATTTGACTCTGGTGCTTTTGATTCTTTCATTTCTTCTCCATTTTGGAGTTGTGTGGGCTCACATCTGCTAGACAAGCAAATATGTGGCAAGTAGAGTTGGCTAATGGTTTGTGTGTGACCGTAGATTCCTTCATTACCAGTTGTGAGTTGGACCTAGGACCCTTTGTTACTTTAGTTGACCTTCAAGTCATTCCTTTGGGGTCTTATGGAGTTGTGTTGGGGATGGATTGGTTAGCATCTCATAGTGCTCATGTAGACTATCGTCAAAAGATAGTGGAGTGTTTAGATGATCATGGTAGGAAAGTGAGGATCATTGGGGTTCAAAGATCCTTATGTATGATTTCCACTATGCAAATTAAGCGGTGTATACATCAAGGGTTTCAACTTTTTGCAGTTTCTCTTGAGGATGTGGATGAGAAAGAGAGTTGAGAAATTGCTCTTGATGGTCACCCTATTCTTCGTGAGTATGCTGATGTGTTTCCTATGGATATTCCTGGTATGCGCCCAAAGCAGGACATAGACTTTCGCATTGACTTGGTTCCTAGTGCGGAACCTATTTCGAGAGCACCATATTGGATGACTACTCAGGAGTTGAGTGAGTTGAATCTTTAGATGGAGAAATTGATGGCCAAGGGCTTCATTTGTGCTAGTGTTTCTCCTTGGGGTGTGCCAGTTATCTTCATTAAGAAGAAGGATGGTTCTCTTTGGTTATACATTGATTATCGACAGTTGAATAAGGTAACCATCAGGAATCGATATCCATTGCCTCGAATAGATGATCTTTTTTATCAGGTAAAAGGAGCCAAGGTGTTCTCTAGGATCGATCTAAAATCTGGGTATCATTAGTTGTGCATTCAGGATGCAAATATTCATAGAATGACTTTTCGTACATGTTATGGTCACTATGAGTTCACAGTGGTGCCATTTGGGTTGACAAACATGCGTTCAGTTTTCATGAGCCTCATGAATGGGGTTTTCCACACCTACCTTGATCGTTTTGTCCTTTTGTTCTTAGATGACATTTTGATTTATTCTAGATCTATGTAAGAGAATGAGGGCCACTTGCGACAGGTATTGCAGTGCTTGAGGGAGAACCAACTTTATGTCAACTTGGTGAAGTGTGATTTATTCCAGTCTGAAGTGAACTATCTTGGTCATGTAGTTTTAGGAGAAGGTGTATCCATGGATCCTTCTAAGATCCAAGCCATTGTAGATTGGCCAACACCGACCAATGTTTCTGAGGTTCAGAGTTTTATTGGTTTGGCTTGATATTACCATCGCTTAGTGCAGAGTTTTTCCTGGATAGGTCACCCGATCAGTTCTCTTCAGAGGAAAGGGAAGAGGTTTTTTTGGTTAGAATAGTGTGAGATATCTTTTCGTACCTTGAACGAACTCTTTTTTAGTGCTCCAATTTTGGTAGTTCCTGATCCATCTAGAGATTTTATGGTTTGCACGGATTCCTCCTTAGAAGGTATAGGTGAAGTGCTTATGCAGGATGGTCATGTGGTAGCCTATGAGTCTCATAAACTCAAGGACCATGAGATGAACTATCTAGTTCATGACTTAGAGTTGGCAGCTATAGTGGGAATGCTTTAGTCAGATGGCAACATTTTTTGTTGAGGCGTCAGTTTGAGCTGCACAGTGATCACTGTAGTTTGCAGTATATTTTCACACAACCGAACTTGAATGCTTGACAACGAAGAGGGATGGAATTCCTCTGTGAGTATGATTTTGAGGTTTGATATATTCAGGGGAAAGAGAATGTAGTAGCATATTCTTTGAGTTGTAGACGGCATGAGGTTGCAACATTGTCCCTTGGGGTGGATTTGAGAGAGAGAATTCTTGGGATTCTTCCTCAGGAAACCTGGTATTAAGATGTTAGAGCCATGACTAAGACTGTAAGGCCATTAGAGGGTAGATATTCTGGATATAACCTTGAGGTAGATGGTCTTCTTTGAAATCTTGGATGGATCTATGTACCTCCTTTGTATGGACTTCATATTTTGATCATGGCTAAGGCCCATCGTGCACCTTATTCGGCACATCCTAGCGTCAAGAAGATGCACACACATCTTAGACAAATATATCATTGGGCTGGTATGAAATGCGACATTTCTGATTTTGTGTCGAAGTTTTTAGAATGTTAGTGGGTAAAGGCGGAGCATTAGAACCCTATAAGGCTTTTACAACCTAATTTGGTACTAGATTGGAAATGGGATATCATTTCCACGGATTTTATAGTGGGTTTGCCTGTTTCTTCACGTCATCATGTTGCCATCATGGTTATTGTTTATAGATTGACCAAAGTTGCTCATTTTGTTCCTATCTGATCTTCCTATACAACATCAGTGGTGGCACGAGTTTTCCTTGAAGATGTGGTGAGGTTGCATGGGATTCCTAGGCAAATCATTTCTAATAGAGATCTTGTCTTCACTTCAGCATTATGGACCTCACTTCAGCATGCTTTGGGGACCGAGTTGAACTTCACTTCAACTTATCACCTACAGACCTACGGTTAGACCAAGCGTGTGAATCAGGTCTTGGAGGACATGCTTCACATGTATGTTATGGACCAACAGTCACACTGGGAGGAATATATATGCCTTATGGAGTTTTCTTATAACAATGGATATCACAGCTCCATTGGCATGTCTCGCTTTGAGGCATTGTATGGTCATCCTTTTCATACTCCTTTGAGTTGGGAGTGGTTAGAGGATAGGGTATGTTTAGGACCAGATATTCTTTGAGAGATGGAGCAACAGGTTGAGTAGATTCATGGGCATTTGGTAGCTGCCTAGGATAGGCAGTAGAAGTATGTCAATGCTCATAGAGTGGATCATCATTTTTTTGTTGGTGACTGTGTGTTCTTGAGAGTGCATCTATGGAAGAGTCTGATCCATTATGGAAAGGGTTCTAAGTTGGCACCTTGTTTTGTTGGCCCTTTTGAGATCCTTGAGAGGATAGGACCTGTTGCCTATGATCTTGCCTTGCCACCTTGCTTATCCCGCATCCACGATGTTTTTCATGTTTCTGTTCTTAGACCTTATCATCCTAATGTGACCCATGTTCTTGATTGGAATGCTTTGTAGGTCGAGGACAACCAACTTTCCATGGAGCCCGTGCACATTCTACAACATCAGGATTTAATCCTCAAGGGTCATACCATCAACTAGGTAAGGGTCCTATGGGACCCAAATGATGAGACCTCGATGACATGGGAGGATGCAATGAAGATGAGAGAGCTTTATTCTTATTTGTTTTAGCCTTCCAAGAGTAAGGCTAGTTTTAGGGGGAGAATGCAGTGTATGTTTTTATGCAGTATTTCCTTATTGATGGTTAAATGTGATTTTATTGGATTACTGACATGGACTGACACATTTACTTCATACGTGTGATGATTTAAATGCATGTATCATGTTTGTAAGTGTATGGGGTGTGAGGGGATGGTTTTCCTTGACTCACTTTGGTGAGACAGGGAACACCACGATTCTCCTTCATCGATGTGTTTTCTATGATTCTATATACATGCACATGTAGTTCGTTGATATAGGGAATTGCAAGTACAAGTATCATGTCGGTACGGGGTATCATCCCCACCTGGCTTCATAGGTCTAAGCATATCTTACTAATCTGATGGAAGTGGAGGAGATAGTCTTAAGACCTACGTTTTACTCTAGTCATTCTCAAGTGAGCATCGTTAGTCGCCGTCAATCCCCTATGTTGGTATGTGGGTTGTGTATTTGTTTGATTTATGTAGTTGCGTAATATGTGTTTGGTGGAATTGATTATTACATTTTAAAGTGTTTAATTAGATTAAATATGTTGTTATTCTTTGGTAAATAAAAGAGATAAATTAAATGGGACCTTTTATTTGATTAACTGATTAATCAATTAGTGAAATTTATTAATTAGCAAGTGGAATAATGTTATTTTCAAAATTTGAAATTAAATGGTGTATACATTATTTTTGAAAAGTTTAATTGAAATTAGAAATAATGAAAATATCTTATTCATTAACTTTTTGTATGAAATTTAAGTTTTTTATTTTATTTGGAAAAATAAAAAAATTGGAGAGAATAGACTTTTTTAAAATTTACTTTTTGAGGCATGAATGTGATTAGTTGAGAAAAATTTCAATCTAAAATAGTTTTAGGTTAAATTTTTTCTATTTCTACACTTCTCTTCACAGGAAGGAAGAGGCAGCTTGTTGTGAAGAAATTTGGTCTTCATCTAGTGGAGGAAATTCACTCAGTGGGAGGAATCAACTCATCTCAATTGATCATCCAGGATAGCTATTGAGGTTGGTTGTGAAAACCTCTGTTTTAAATTTCTTGTTTTGAGAAATTATACCTGTGTGTGATTGTTTTTAAAGATTTGTATTTTGCGACCAAATTTGATTTCTGGTTGAAAGGAGTAGGATGGAATTTTAATTTGGAAGTTAAATCCACTTTGTGTCTTTCCCAATCAATTTCTTGATTGTTGAAATTAGTGAAATTTAAAAAAAAATTGGGGGTTCTCTATGTGTTTGAAAACTCAAAAATATTTCTTTTGGAACCATTCAATTTGATTGTGAAATGTAAAATGAGATATGTTTTCATGGAATTGGCATGGATAGTGTTTGAATTTTGTCCAATTTTACCCTTATGAGAGGTTATGTTGGCAAAATTTTGCCAAATGCTGGTAATTTTGTTGACTGGTAAATTTTTTTTCATCTCAGAATTTATTTTGTTGAGTTTGTTTTTCAAATTTAATTTTGGAATGTTGTATTATCAAATTTATTGAAGTTTTTATTCAATAGATTTATCTTAAAAAAAAAAAAAATTAAAAATTTATTTTAGCCCCCCTGTGGGAGCCATGATTGTGGCTGCCCACAGTCGTGAGCCACTTGGATGTGGCTACCCACAACCTTGTGCAGGCTGTGAATAGTCACAACTTTATGCAGGCTATGAAAAGTCACAATTTTGTGCAGGTTGTGAGTAGTCACAACCTTGCACAGGCTATGGGGTATGGGGTGAGCGGTGGGACCCACGAGTGGGCCACCGTCCTTTCCCCATACCTTTATTTTTTTAATTTTTTTTTAATTTTTTTTTTATAAATTAAATATAGTTTAAATTTTATTTAAATTATTTAATTTTAAATAATATTTAATTATAATATATTAATTATTATTATATATGTATATTTAATATATATATATTAATAATTTAATATTATTATATAATTTTGTTATTAAGAGTTAAATATTTGTTGTTAAAATTAATTTTATAATGTTTATAATATGATATATATATATATATTTTAATATATATTTTTATAATATTAACATATGATTTGGATTCGAGTATTATCTTTGGGAGTTGCCTGATTAAATTAATATGATTTATTTTAGGACTAATTATCTATCATGTGGAGGATCAATAATTTTGAAATGCAAAATTGGTGAATTAATTAATTGAGTTTATTATTATTGAGACAGTGTAATTATGTCTATTTAGTTTCAATCAAATTTTGTAAACATAGCAAGATAGACCAAATGAGACGAATAGAAGAACTTTGTGACCTGATTTCTCAAATATATTTGTATCATGATGTTATTTCCTATTTTCTTATATGATTGGTTCATAATGAGTTGTAAAATCATGAATTTAGTTGTTTATGCAAAACTGTTGTGTTGTTTTTCTATAATGGTCTTGTTTCATAAATTGAGTGTAATCTTCATTATCTCAACCTAGGTGGTTAGGTTTTGTGGAGCAGTGAACTGTTACTGTGTCTGAACTCTTGTGTAGGTGTAATTTTGTGCGTCATATCCTAGGGTTCAGTTGAGTTTGTGTAGTATCATAAGGTTGAGTGGCTTTCATTTAGGGGTCGCGCCCAAAGTGGTAGGAGGGTAACCCATCGAAAGTTTTCTTAAAAAGTGATAACTTAATAAATTATTAGGGGGTTTAGTAGATGAAACACTAAGTAAGATAATTATGCCTCGCTTATGGTTGAGTGCTATTATAGACTCAAGATGCAGCGAGAAGGACTGGAATGGCAAACCAACAACCTTGTCCTCATGAAAGGATTGTTTGGGTCCACATGAGACTTGGATGGGGCCGAGGGTTCATGAAAGGTTACTAGGTTAACCCATGATGGGGGTCGGGACCTATGGAATCCTACCAGGGTAACCATACCAAGCTATGTGATGACACTCTTCCCTTATGGTCACTAGTGTATAGTCTTGTTGATTTCACCTATTATGATGTCGAGTCATCTTTTGCAAGTTTATATCTGTGAGTTGATCCGATGTTTTGTGAAACCATGTATTATTTCCTTTGCTTGCTAGTGGGTCTTAGTTCTATCTCCTAGCATGGAGGGGTGGTTCTTTTGAGCCACATGGTGGGGTGGTAGTGTCACTTTCCATCAGTATTATGTTCACTTCCTTCTTGCGAGGGTTGTCTTTGTAGGTGTTCCAGTTGCTCCTTGGACTTTTTCATCTTCTTGTTCTAGTTGGATTCCTTTGTACTTCATGGATCCATTATTGTACCTATTTGAGCCTTATGAGTTCAGTTGTATCATTGTATTATTATGCCTTCTTGGAATGTTGTAAATTATGTAAATCATTATATGATCTTTATTAAATTCTTATGTCATCCTATAATTTAATTGTAATGTGTTTGAAATATTATAAGTTGACAAATTTTGTAATGGTAATTAGGAGGTTATAGAATGTTGTATTATAATTTACTAGATGCATGTAATCTTTAGTATGTAATTGAAGCATGTCTAATTCAGTTCTTTAAATGAATGTCATTGCAATGTATTAGGGATAGTTAGTATGCATCATTAGTGGTTAAGTGAACCTAAAGCTTTTAGTTTCTTTTTAAGGTAATCTTCGTTAGGAACCTTTCAGGATTTGGATAAGTCTTCCGCTTGTGTAATTAACCAGAGCAATGTTATAACTTAATGCACCTTAGTTATATGTTATGTTTTAAAAAAAAATTATTTCCTCTTTTATTCCTTTGTTTGAGTGTTATCCTTTTGGGTTTCTTGGTAGGGCATTACAAGGACAATTCTAAGTGTACTTTGTACCTTAATTTTGACACCATATATGTGCCCTCCTTTAATTACCATAGCCCACCAAAATCACCTTCTTCCTTGAGTGATCTCCATGCCCTTTTCAAGTCTCCCATAAATCAACTATATAACTTAAATTAATAGGTTGTTTGAGAACCATCACACCATTTCATAAAAGTTGCCTTTTATTTAATAAAGAAAGTTATTCCTCTCTTTTAAAATATTTTTAGAGGCATTATTTATTGATACTCATTTTGAAAAAAAAGGTCATAATAACATTTATATATCCCCCTTCTCATTCTAAAGGGTTATTTCATGAAAAAATCTTTTCAATTTAGAGTAATGTCTTGTAACATTTCTTCCCTTGTAAGTTAGATGTTGTTTTTAGTAGATCAAGATATATATCTACAATGTAACTCACAAAAACAATCAATAAAATTAATGTGGACGTAACACTTCAAATATCGGAGTGAATCTATTTCCTTTGAACTTCATCTATAATTCATTTATCAAAGTTTACCTTTAATACAACAAGATTTGTTTTCTAATAAAATGATTAGGATTATAGGCATATTTTTAATAAAAATCCCATAAATAATAATTATACATCTTATGTAAATATGAAGGTAATGTAATTTCATATGTTAAATTTCTTTTTAATCTTTCTCATTATGGCTGTTTATGAACCCCTTCACTTTTAATATAGATGTTTTATTATTCGATTATATAAATTTTAATTTTTAATGTTTGTGAATGATACAAATGTCTCATACTAACTATTCACTTATTGATGACTATATTTATATACTCAAAATAGATTCCAAGATGATAATTATGCATTTTAGACTAGACAAGTATTTCATTCTCCAAATAGAATTGAATAGAACAAGTATAGAGTTATCCTTAAACAAAGTTCATATAATTTCACATAGTCACTAAAATAAAGCTTTGGAACAAGTTTGAAACCAAAAAAATTGTAATATAAATTGGTTTATAATACCTAGGCTAGTCACATATAATTCCTACATAATGGAAATGAATTATAGGTAATCTACAATAATATAAAATTCCAAGGATCTTAGTCTATATAAAAAATAGTTACAAGGTTATTGGGTTGATCAAGTCCAATAACAAAGTACAATCAAACAAAAGTTGGTACAAAAGTCTACAATTGATAACAAAAAATTATCACTCATACAACACTTCATAGGAAAAACTTAGGTTTTATCCTTTTTCTCTTTGAAACAACTAGGTTAATTTTAATGATTATTCGACTAGAATAATGAAGATACTCTAACATTGGTGAACATTTAAGAAACTTAAAAATAAATGATATTATTAAATTGCGTATATAATGGAGAAGAATTAATATAAATTTGTAGCCTATAAATGATTTTATTTTTAACAAGATGTCTCTCCCCCTTTTTTTATCACATAAATTATGAAATAACTATAGACATGTAAAATTTGTCCTCTTAAATCAATCTCAATTATTTTGATCAGTCAAGTGGATGCATTATTTAATAACCCTATTTTCTATTATATTCATCCATAATATTATTCTCTTTTCTCCATTATTTCATTAAATCCATTAAATCAATATATTATATTATTAAGCCATTTAATAACATATATTCCATTTTATTCATTTTAAATAAAACCATTTTCCAAATCTCTTCGATATCTACTTTATCTCCTATTTATCCTATTCCACTCCTATCAATCTCACTCACCTAATGGATATGGGATAAACACAATTTAACATCTCCCACTAATCTTTTATCCCACATTTGTCCTACAACTTAGATCTACCTTGAGAACAATTATTTAAATTTGGCTCCCTCTCATTTCTAAGCCTGACAAATCCCTCTATCATTTGCACACTTGCATTTTGAGTCTTTTCTCTTGCATTCTAGTTTGCATATTTGATCATTGTGTTCATCATCTCATTGATTTCTCATATTTGTTTCATTTCATTTCATTTGATAATCTTCATATCCATCCATCATAGCTTCTTGTGCACGTGCTTTTGAGAGCACCCATATTTTGAACACAAGATCTTGATTGGTAGGAGAACAATGGAGTGAATTTATGTTGCATGTATGTTTGTTTTAGCTTAGATATTTGTATTTGCATATGTGTGTTTATTGTAGGTAATCCATTGATAATATGTTGAATCATCTGGATCTTGTCTCATAAGATCTCAAATTCGATTTTCTCCATCTACATTTGGCACGCCTGGTGGGGTAGCCCTTGTCCTTTTAGTTGTTTGGTTTTTCACTTGTTAGAGGTTTAACATTTGATATATTTTGTTTGCAGATTTGGTTGATCATTTCTAAAACATTGTTGAATAAGTCCATTGCATGCATTTCTTGCAATCCTTCATGATTTTGTTTTGAAAATTTTACTTCTTACAAACATTTCATGCGCCTTATCTATTTTTCAGATAAAAATGGGTTTTATCTCTGCCTAAAGTCTTTTCAACAAATTCATTTTGAAACAGTTATACATTTCAATGTTATATCATAGATTCAGCTGCACATTTCCAAGTTTGTGAAATGGTTTGTGTCTTATTTATGCTTCAATGGATGTTTGAATCCCCTTCCAAAGCTCTTGATTTTGCATGCATACCTACTATAACTTTTTAGAAAACTATTTTAAACATACTCTGCAATCATTGGGCTTGTGACACCATGTTTTAGTGAGGAGTTTGTAAAACCATCCCACAAATCTCTTTTATGTGTTTCTTGCAATCATTTCTCCCAATAAGTGTTTGTCTAGTTCTTGCATTTTTTATTTTTTTGGTAGTCTTTCAAATAGGAACTCACCTTGTCCTAGCTCCCACACAACCTGCAAATAGCTCATGTTTCTTGTATGTGCTTCATTTTGCATGCATGCATTGTCAAATACATTCAAACATAGAAACTAAACATTTTCTTTGAGGTGTTTTGTAAACAGTTCATGCACCTTGTTTTGGGGCTCATACATTAATTCTAGCTCCCACACCTTATTTATGCTTCATAAATTTGCATGAATGTTCGCTAGAGCATTTAAAACAGCCCCCCATGTTAAAATCTTCCAAAAAAGCCCTTCAATTTGCCAAAATGCCCCCAAAAATCTAGAAAATACATGATAAGAAACCTACAAAAAGGATTTCAAAATCTGAAAAAAAAAAAAAGGTTCAAATAAATGGATGCACGGGCTTTTGATTGTTATTTGTTTGTTTAGATTTTTTTTTTGTTTTGTTTTAAAATTTGTGTGGGATGTGTGAGGCTTTTTATTTTTAGGTAGTTTTTTTTTTTAAATTAGTTTTAATTTAAGTTTTTTTTAGGTTAGTTTTTACATTAGTTTTCTTTTTAAATTTAGTTTTAATTTAAGTTTTTTAAATTAGATTTTAATTTATATTTTAAATTAGATTTATTTATTTTTAATTTAGTTTTTGTTTTCAAATTAGTTAATTGTTTTTTTAGTTTAGATTAGTTTAGTTAAATTTTTTTAATTTAGATTAAAATTTGTTTTAGATTAATTTTTTTAGATTGGATATTTATTTTTCATTTAGATTAGTTTGTTTTTTAAATTAGAAGGCTTGTTTTTTATCTAGACTAGTTTGTTTTTTAGTTAGGTTTGTTTTAGCGATTTTGGTTTTTTGTTTTGTTGTTAGCTAGTTTGATTTATATTTTTGTTAGTTGTTTGGTATGTTTTGTCTTGGTTTTGGGAGACTTATGATTGTGTATTTGTGTAGGTTCTCTCATGTGTTGAAGACCATATCTTGAAAACTACTAATGTCATTTGATGTAGGATGCATGTCAAAGAAATGGTGATTTGAAACTGGTTGTCTGATTTTTAGATTAGATCACATTTTGATTTGGTTCTTAAAAGGAACAATTTTTTTCTTTGTTTGGCACACATGTGCATGTGGAGTGGACCTATTGCTAACACACACTATCCTCTCCCCTGGTTTTCATGGTCCTGGGTGCAAGAGAAAAGTGTTAGCGACACTCAAGTTTTTATTTTCTTAGAAGGGCCTGCCTCTTGAGAAGCCCTTAAGGTCGGGTGAGAGGGAATGACCCAAATGGTAAGAAGCTAAAGCCAAGGTTCTTTTGAGCCACTAAAAAAAAATGTGTTTGTGAGGAAACTCACAAGAAACAGGTGTGGATGTGTCATATCAACGTATGTCTCCCTCAGTATTCGTGTGATGTGAAATAAGATGCCCTTTTAATAAACCAATTTGTTTTAGTGGCCAAAAATCCTTCTATTTGCTAGCGCAGGATATTGGACCTTTGAAGCCATCCCACATTCTTGCAATTCAATATTGAGATAGAAAATTTCTCAATTTTTTTTGGGTCTTTAGAAATACAAAGCTTGGTATGCCTGAGAAGTGAGTGTCGTGCAAGGGGGAGCCAGTGCTACCAAGCTTCTAAGCTATCCTGTTTGAATAAGTGTGGTTCATATTTATCTGCAATGGGAACCCAACAAATATTTTCTCTATCGAACTAGGATAGTAATTGATTGTGCTCCTATTTTGTTCAAAAGTCAAATAGCCATTGTCTACTATGTTTTCCGTGTGTTGAAAACAAACATTCCAATCACAATCAAACACCACACTTGAAATTGAAAATTTGTAAAATAAATCACATTGACTCATTCTTCAGTTCTATAATCTATTAGGTTGCATCCTTTATTCCTTTCATATTAGTCCTTTCATATTCTATATCATTCCATTTAGTCAATTAGTCCTTTCATATTCTAATCATTAGTCATATCCTTTGGTCCTTGCATTCATTCAGTCATATTCTTTAATCCTTGCATATCCATTTGTTCAGTCACATCTTTAGTTCTTAACCATCATTGGTCAAAAACAAAATTCTTGGCTTGCAATTAGGTCACTCCTTTTGGTCTTAAATCAAACATTGGCTATCTTATCACCTTTAACCACTTGAGGTCTACCATACTTGAGTTGGGAAACATATCAATATCTGAAGATAGGGTAGCTTGCTTGGAGTTCATCATATCCTAATTTAGCATACCCTCTTTTCTAGAGTATCGTCCTTGTGTCTATCCATCATAGCACAAGTTAATATTTCCTACACAATCATTTCAGACCTAGAGTTACCTTTATCTTACTTTAGAGTTGTTATCATTTGAGTCAATCCAAATCCTAGCATTGGTCTTCATAATCTATTTGAAGTCTATTTTTTTCACTCCTTAGATTATCCTTGCATTCTAGAACTCGCATATCATATATTAATCATATCATACCATATAATTGCATCTACATTCTAGGGTTTGCATTCCATCGAGAGTCTCATACATTGTCATACTACTCATCTTAGGTCAAAGATCATAACTATCATACTTCAAGGAATGGTAAAACAATTGTATGATGTAGAATAAAAAGTAATTGAAAATCAAAAGACAAACTTCAAACAAGATCACATGACTCCTTCACCAAGACAAAAAGATATTTCTTCCAAATATCCCTCAGATAGGAAGTTTACACCTTTGGGATAGTCACTTGAGTCTATATTGAAGGACCTTCTTGAAAATGATCTTATAATATTGCCAGAGATAAACAAATACAATCCTCACATGAAACCATCATGGTGGAATGAGAATCATTATTGTGAATATCACAAACATAAAGGATACAAGACAAATAAATGCAATAACTTGAGACATAAAATCTTAGACCTCCTTGATAATGGTATCATTGAAATTCAATATTCGATTGACTCACCCAAAGACAAACTAGACATCATTCCTAAGCATGATCAAAATTATGAACCTATGTCTAGGAAGGCTCCACATGTAGCCTCCATCTCTTCCACGATTAATTCATCTCCTAAAGCTTGTCAACAACAATCCATACCATCTCCCTCAAACAATGAACCTAATGATGAAACTTTTCATGTAGACCCTTAAGGGCTATCTCCTATAAAAATCCAAGCTAATCCCAATTTTGATACAAATTCCTTTAAGGATTTGAAAATCCAATCCTATGCAATCAAGCACTCTAATTTTGATCATACCCATTCTAGAGAGTCCCATCCAAAATGCTTCCCCAACATTCCAAAACATAAACACCTTCCAATAATTCCCCATGCATGGGTATGTGTAGGATCATGGTGGGCCAAAACAAGCCCTTAAGTGGTAATGAATTTCAAAAAATCAGAGTTATGCAGCTTGACATAAAAAATTGAATAAGTTATGAACATTATTTTGAAAATATGTAACAAGAGAATCTGTAGAAAATTGAATTTAGTTTCTAAGCTACTAGTTTTTTTTGAAAAAAAAAAATCTATTTGATGAAAATTTAAAATTTCAATGCAATGGTACTAAAATTTCAAGAAAAAGATAAGAAGTAGGTGTATGTCTGACCACCCTAATCAAAATCAAATAATAATATTTTTAATAAGATTTATAATATAAGTAGTAGACTCATGTCCAGATGTGATACATATTTTTTTTGTAATGTTTTATGAAGTAAATAATTAATTATGAATTTTTTACTACAACTTTTTCAGAATTCAAAAACTCCTATGTCTAAAATTTATGAAATTTAATTTATTTTTTTCCTATAGTAGACGAAGCATAGAATGTGACGCATGTTCCAGATTCAAAAAATGTGATACCGTTTGAAAGTTATGTGTGTTTTTCAATCAACTTATGAATCAGGACTTTAGTTAGAATACAATTAGAAAA
Source organism: Cryptomeria japonica (assembly GCF_030272615.1). Classification (NCBI taxonomy): domain Eukaryota; kingdom Viridiplantae; phylum Streptophyta; class Pinopsida; order Cupressales; family Cupressaceae; genus Cryptomeria; species Cryptomeria japonica. The sequence goes on from NC_081414.1 coordinate 433,256,672, forward strand.
CAAATAATAATTAATTATTAAAGTCAAAATAAGACAAACCTTACATTGTTGGAAAGCTAAGAACGTCCTTAAAAAACCCTTTTCATTTTATCAATTTTGGCTAAAAAAAAAGTTGCCAGCCACCAGTGCGAAGTCAGGAAAATAAAAGAATACTCAAAAACATGTTTTTTTCTGTTGACTTTCCAGGCTTGTCATTTCCAAGCCATCTGATTTTAATAAGTTATGATATTAATATATCAATACAATATTAATATATTAATATATTGTATACTAATAAATTAATATACAATATATTAATATGTCAATATACAATATATTAATATGTTAATATACAATATATATAATATATTAATTTATTGAATATTATTATATTAATATACAATATATTAATATAAAATATATTAATATATTAATATATAATAAAAAATGTTACATATTAATACTATGATATATAAATGTATATATTAAAATATATTATTAATATTTTTGTTAGTGGTCATATAGTGTCCTAAGGGGTCATATGGTATTCTGAGGGGTCACATGGTGTCATATGGGGTCGTAAGGGGCAACACATGTGTTAGAATAACATATGACCCCTTAGCACACCATATGGTCCTAAAGGGTCATGTCATGCACTAGGATGTTAAAGGAGGTCATATGGTGTCCTAAGGGGTCATAGGATACTATATGACCCCTTAGGACACCGTCTGACACCTAAGGACACCATATGATGTCCTAAGAGGTTATATGGTGTCCTAAGGGGTCATAGAACACCATAAAACCCCTTAGGACACAATATGACCCTCGAAAACACCATATGGTGTCCTAAGGGGTCATATGGTGTCATAGAACACCATATGACCCCTTAGGACACAATAAGACACCAAATGAAACCAAATGGTGTCCTAAGGGGTCATATGGTGTCTTAAGGGGTCATAAGGCACCATATGACCCATTAGGACACCATATGACCCCTAATGGCACAATATGGTGTCATAAGGGGTCATATGGTGTCCTAAGAGGTCATAGAACACCATATGACCCCTTAGGACACCATACGACCCCTTAGGACACAATATGACCCGTAACAACACCTAAGGGGTCATATGGTGTCCTAAGTGGTCATTTGATGTCCTATGACCCCTTGGACACAATATGACCCCTTAGCACACCATACTACCCCTAACGACACCATATGGTGTCCTAAGGGGTCATAGGACACCATATGACCTGTTAGGACACAATATGACCCCTAACACCTTAGGGGTCATATGGTGTCCTAAGGGGTCATAGGACACCATATGACCCCTTAGGACACAATATGACTCCTACCGACACCTAAGGAGTCATAGGACACCATATGACCCTTAGCACACCATATGACACCATATGGTGTCCTAAGAGATCATACAACACCATATGACACCTAGGACACCATACGACCCATAAAAACACCATATGGTGTCCTAAGGGGTCATAAGACACCATATGACCCCTTAAGACACCATACGACCCCTAACAACAGTGTATGGTGTCCTAAGGGGTGATGTGGTGTCCGAGGGGGTCATAGAACACCATATAACTACCTATGACACAAAATGACCCCTAACAATACCTAAGGGGTCATATGGTGTCCTAAGGAGTCATAGGACACCATATGACCCCTTAGGGCACCATACGACCCCTAAAGACACTGTATGGTGTCGTAAGGGGGTCATAGAACACCATATGACCCCTTGGGACACGATATAACCCCTAACGATACCTAAGGGGTCATATGGTTTTCTAAGGGGTCATAGGACACCATATGACCCCATAGGATACCATACGACCTATAATGACACCGTTTGGTGCACCAAGGGGTCATAGGACACCATATGATCCCTTAGGACACAATATGACCCCTAATAATACCTAAGGGGTCATATGGTGTGCTAAGGGGTCATAGGATACAATATAAACACTTGGAACACCATACAACCCCTAATGACACTATATGGTGTCCTAAGGGTTCATATGGTGTCTTAAAGGGTCATAGAACACCATATGACCGCTCAAGACACCATCAAACCCATAACAACACCATATGGTGTCATAAGGGGTCACATGATACCATATGACCCCTTAAGACACCATGTGACCCCTAACGACACCGTATGGTATCCTAAGGGGTCATATGGTGTCCTAAGGGGTCATAAAACAACATATTACCCCTAAAGACACCTAAGGGGTCATATGATACCATACGAGCCCTAACAATATCATATGGTGTCCTAATGGGTCATATGGTTTCCTAAGGGTCATCGAACACCATATGACCCCTTAGGACACAATATGACCCCTAACGACACCTAAGGGGTCATATGGTGTCCTCAAGAGTCATAGGACACTATATGACCCGTTGGGACATAATATGAACCCTAATGACACCTAATGGGTCATATGGTGTTGTTAGGGGTTATTTGGTGTCCTAAGGGGTCATAGAACACCATATGACCCCTAACGACACCGTATGGTATCTTAAGGGGTCATATGGTGTCATAAGGGGTCACATGACATCATATGACCCCTTAGGATATAATATGACACCTAACGACACCTAAGGAGTCATATGGTGTCCTAAGGAGTCATATGGTGTCCTAAGGGGTCATATGACACTATATGACCCCTTAGGACACCATACGACCCCGTCATAGGACATCATATGACCCCTTAGATATCGTTAGGGGTTATATTATGTCCTAAAGGGTCATATAGTGGTCTATGACCCCTTAGGACACCATATGACCCCTTAAGACACCATACATTGTTGTTAGGGGTTGCATGGAGTCCTAAGACATCAGATGGTGTACTATGACCCCTTAGGACACCATATTACCCCTTATGACACCATATGGTTTTGTTATGGGTCGTATGGTGTTGTAAGGGGTCATATGGTGTTCTATGACCCCTTAGAACACCATATGACCCCTTAGCACACCATATGTTGTTGTTAGGGGTCGTATGGTGTCCTAAGGGGTCATATGGTGTCCTAAGGGGTCATATGACACTATATGACCCCTTAGGACACCTTACGACCCCTAACAACAACATATGGTGTGCTAAGGGGTCATATGGTGTTCTAAGGGGTCATAGAACACCATATGACCCCTTACAACACCATACGACCCATAACAAAACCATATGGTGTCATAAGGGGTAATATGGTGTCCTAAGGGGTCATAGTACACCATCTGATGTCTTAGGACTCCATGCAACCCCTAACAACAATGTATGGTGTCTTAAGGGGTCATATGGTGTCCTAAGGGGTCATAGACCACTATATGACCCTTTAGGACACAATATAACCCCTAACAATATCTAAGGGGTCATATGATGTCCTAAGAGGTCATAGGACACCATATGGCCCCTTAGGACACCATACAACCCCTTATAAACCATATGGTGTCCTAAGGGGTCATAGAACACCATATGACCCCTTAGGACACAATATAACCCCTAACAACACCTAAGGGGTCATAGGACACCATATGACCCCTTGGGACACCATACAACCCCTGCCAATACCATATGGTGTCCTAAGGGGTCATAAGATACCATATGACCCATTAGGACACAATATGACCCCTAACAACACCTAATGGGTCATATAGTGTCGTTAGGGGCCATATGGTGTCCTAAGTGGTCATAAGACACCATATGACTCATTAGGACAAAATATGACCCCTAACGACACCTAAGGGGTCATATGGTGTCCTAAGGGGTCATAGGACACTATACGACCCCTAAGGGATCATAGGACACCATACAACCCCTAACAACACCGTATGGTGTCCCAAGGGGTCATATGGTGTCCTAAGGGATCATATGACACCATATGATCCCTTAGGACACTATACAATCCCTAACAACACCGTATGGTGTCTTGAAGTGGTCATATGGTGTCCTAAGGGGTCATAGAACACTATATAACCCCTTACGACACCATATGACCCATAATGACATCATATGGTGTCCTAAGGGGTCATGGGACACCATATGACCCCTTAGGACACAATATGACCCCTAACAACACCTAAGGGATCATATGGTGTCCTAACCATATGACCCCTTAGGACATAATATGACCCCTTAGTACACCACCTAAAGACACCATATGGTGTCCTAAGGGGTCATAGGACACCATATGGCCCGTTAGGACATAATATGGCCCCTAACAACACCTAATGGGTCATATGGTGTCCTAAGGGGTCATAGAACACCATATGACCCCATAGGAGACCATACAAACCCTAACAACACCGTATGGTGTCCTAAGGGGTCATAGGACACCATATGACCCCTTAGGACACAATATGACCACTAACAACACCTAAGGGATCATATGGTGTCCCAAGGGGTCATAGGACACCATATGTGTTAGGAACTGGAAGGACAACTGAGAGGGGGGGTGAATCAGTTGTCAATGAATTTCAACCAAATTATAACTTAATCCAACTTAATACTTAATACTAGTAAACCAAACTTAATGCCGGTTAACAAATTAGCAGTTAATATCAATACTGGTAAAACTTAATGCATGAAATAGAAAGAGAAACAACATCCACAACACATAACAAATATTTTTGATGTGGAAACCTTGTAAGGGGAAAAACCACAGTGGGAAACCTTACCCACAATCAGATGATACTACTGCAGATAGTATGTGTATACAAATGGGGACTGCACATGCAAAAAGGCCAACCGTCTAGAGCACACTACTCAAATGGGAGTCGCAATGACTACAGTAGGATGGTTAAATCCTAGAATAATGTACTGCTTCAAAGTGCATCTGCAATGCTAGATTCAGTACCGGTTTAAGCTCTGAACATGAGTATCAAAACACCTTCATAACCTTCCTTCAACTTTGAAATGATGTCTCCTTGATTCACACAAGGATCTTCTTATTCTCACTCTTCAGTATCCACACTCACTCATGATTACCATAATTCCATACTTCATCTCACAAATGATATTTTACATTTATACAAAACCTAAGACCAAATGTGTAGGTCGGCTCACTAAGAATATTACAATTAAATCAATTATAAATAAGTCTTGATGCAATACAACATGTCGGGTCAATACATTTACAACAATATCCAATCAATAAATCATCTCCATAACATGTCGTACTGATCTGGAATAGATAACGCATACCGGTCCATAACCTAGACCAATCTGCCGGTAACAACAAATATGTCAACTCGATTAGACAAATAACCAAAATACCAAAACCAAGTATCCAAACCATGTCTTTGACATAATCAAGTGATCTCCAGATGATAACAAGTCATCGTCTATGCAAGTGAACCATATAACCTATTGGTGAGCATATACCGGTGAGTGTGCATGTCACTGACCTTTCCGGTGAACATAATGTGTCGGTTCAACAGTAACTAATATAACCATAGTGCCAAGTCAATAATGTAGATCTCTAGAAGGATAAGTGTTGACATCAATGACAAATCTAATGCAACACATCCATAATACCAACAATATGACCCCTTAGCACACCATACAACCCCTAACAACAACATATGGTGTCCTAAGGGGTTGTAGAACACCATGTGACCCCTTAGGACACCATATGACTCCCAAAAATACCAAATGGTGTCCTAAGGGGTCATAAAACACCATATTACCTCTTAGAATACCATATGACCTCTTAGGACACTTATGGTGTCCTAAGGGGTCATAGAACACCATATGACCCCTTAGGACACAATATGATCCCTAACGACAACTAAGGGGTCATATGGTGTCCTAAGGGGTCGTTTGACACCATATGATCCGTTAGGACAGCATATGACCCCTAGCAACACTATATGATGTCTTAAGGGGTCATAGGACACCATATGACTCCTTAGGACATAATATGACCCCTAACAACACCTAAGGGGTTGTATGGTGTCCTAAGGGGTCATAGGACACCATATGATCCCTTAGGACACCATACGACCTCTAAAAACACCATATATTGTCCTAAGGGGTCATAGAACACCATATGACCCCTTAGAACACCATATAAAACCCAACGACACCATATGGTGTCCTAAGGAGTCATATGGTGTCCTAAGGGGTTATAAAACACCATATTACCCCTTAGAACACCATATGACCCCCAACGACACCATATGGTGTTCTACGGGGTCATATAGTATCCTAAGGGGTCATAGAACACCATATTACCCCTTAGGACACCATATGACCCCTTAGGACACCATATGACCCCCAATGACACCATATGGTGTCCTAAGGGGTCATGTCATGTACTAGGATGTTTAAAGGGGTCATATGGTGTCCTAAGGGGTCATATTGTGTCCTAAGGTGGCAAGATGAACTGTTATTACAATATAAACAACACTACCAATACTGCTTACAAAAATAAGTTCAGATCACCCCCTAAGAACAAGCATGAGGTTCAAGGATGAAAATAATAAACCTGTATGCTCCCCTTCTCTCCCTCCCTGAGCCCTTTCCTATCCCTCTCTCTCTCTCTCTCTCTCTCTCCCCCTCCCCATTATTTTGTCCCTCTCTCACTCCCTCTTTCTCTCCCTCTCTCCTCATTTCTCTCTCTCTCTCTCTCTCTCACACACACACACACACACACACACACACACAATCTATGTCTCTCTCTCTCTCCCCTTCCCCCCTTCTCTCTCTCACTTTCTCTCCCTTTCCCCATATCCTCCTCAATCTCCCTTTCTCCTTCTTCCCCCCATCTCTCTCTCTCTCTCCATCTCCCTCAAGTATATCTCTCAATTTTCTTATATGTAAATAAATCAAATATCAAATATAATCTGATTTGTTTACATTAGGGTGCCAACGTTCAAAAAATAGGTGTCAACGAGAATTTTTTTTAGCTCTAGGAAAAATATGAATAAAAATTAGATATCCAATTTTTGCACCACACAAAATAGGTTTGTGGGCCATTTTATGCATTCCAATGACCCACACATTTGTGTTGCAGGCAACAATCATGGGTTTTCAGATAGACAATGACAAAATTCTGCTTTTGAGAGATTCTTGGAGACAAATTTGTCATTGTCAATCATTTAGCAGCATCTTTGTGTAGGTATAATGTGGAGCAATAGTCATGGAAAGTTTAAACGTAAAAGAAAGATTTCAAATGACCAATTTGAAGTATATAGACAAAGAGATAGAGAAGGTCATAGGAGGAGAAGACAAGGTATGTCAAATATTGGTGAAGCCTTTGCAAATGTTACTTCAAGTGAAGAGGAAATTGAATTTGAAAATGTTGAGCAAGTTATTGAAAATGAAAATAAAAATGTTGAACATGATATTGAAATTGGGAATGGCAATGTTGAAATAGATAATGAAAATTCTCAACACGATATAGAATTTGTGAATGAAGATGTGGGAATTGAAAGTGAAAATGTGGGAATTGACAATGAAGGTGAAAATTTGGGTGTTGACATTGAAAGTGAAAATTTAGGAATTGACATTGGAGTTGAAAATTTGGGAAATTTTGACATTGAAGGGGGGATGCCTAGGGTAAGAATGCCTAACCAGACGTGTTGGGATCGATCGCGCCCATGATGAGAAGAATGAGAAATTGACTCTGTGGTAACTTTTCATTAAATGAAACAGATGATTTTTTTGCCAACTGAAAAAAATGTTGCCCTAAGAAAACTGCTCCGAAACTAGAAAATATGAGATAGGCTTTTGTAGGTAGCCCTCACACAATCCTGTAAGTTCAAATGGAACATTTGTAGGTGTCACAGATTCTGAGATACAACCTATCAAATTTTGCCAATTTTTTGCACTTAGGGTGCTCAAGAGACGATGTGGTAGGGTATGACCCTGAGCATTCGATCAAATGTGGGGGTAAAAAAAGCACATGCCTAGGGTAAGAATGCCTAACAGGATGTGCTGGGACTGATGGTTCTTGCCCATGATGAGAAGAATGAGAAATTCACTCTGTGGCAACTTTTCATTAAATGAAACTGACAATTCGTCAACTGAAAAAATGTTACCCTATGAAAACCGCTCTGAATCTTGAAAATATATGGAAATCTATTGTAGGGATCCCTCATGTGACCCTATAGGTTCAAATGGATCTGGTGCAGGAGAACGTAAGGGTTGAAATTCCCTTAACCAGTTTTGGCTTGTGAGATCTTCGAGTGGTCATGTAAATACATAAGGACCGGGTCTAGTCCATTTGTTTGGTTGCTTAGTTGTAGTTTTTGAAATTTTCCTTATCGGCAAGACCTACCCCAATGAGGTCGCCAGAGTATGGAGTAGTTGTATCGGGTATCAAAAGGAGTAGTTCACACTTATTTCGATGACCCGATAAGTCATCAATGCTCGGAGTATTTGTAAAGTGGAAAAATCAAACCCTAGTCATTCTCCCCTCCCCACCTCCGAGGAGAGAGAAGGGAGGTCACTAGGGTTGATGGTTTTCACTTAGGAGAGACTTTACATTCAAAAGAGGGGTTGAAACCCACAAGATCCAATCCCACGCAATGCAAGATTGGATTCTAAATGAGTTTCAAGGGTTGTGATAGCAAGGATACCCTCTTTTGTAAAGAATGTAGATAGAAAGATTGAACTAAGAATGCATGTAAAGTAGGAAAGATTCGCTTATGTGTGGGGGAAAAAGTGAGACTAGGTTATCATGCCCTAATCCTACCTTTTGACACACATTACGGAATACGAAAGAGCCTAGAGGTATCACACAATTGGCTACTTCTTTTTGTGAAAGAGAGAGCCACGGGCTACCTATTAGGGTTTCTATTCCTTTGTTGTAATTGAAAGGTAAGATTATGCAAGTCCAATTCCTAACCCTAAAATGCAAGTATGAACTAATAACAAGATTGCAGAATTGAACTTAAACAATGGAAAGCTGTAAATACAAAGACAAGACAAGAATACAAATGCGTACTCAGAGTCAAAATCTGAGTGGAAATGTTCGAGACCGGGGCGCGGGCGCCACTATCCTGATTCTGCACCCGAAACTGCACCTGAAACTGCTGTTTTGCACTCTAGAAAACTGTCTGAAATGCTAAAAATTACTATCTGTCAGGAGGACCAGGGTGCCCAGCGCCTCTGTCCCAGGGACCAGGGCACCCAGCGCCCCTGTCCTGGCAGGACAAGGGCGCCCCACGCCCCTGTCCTGGTCTTTTGCTCTGCAATTTGGTGGGGGGTGCTATCTCGACCTGCTTTTCCTGGATCTGCAACCTGCGGTGTCGTCCGAGTCCCGAAACCTGCACTTATATCTGAAAAAGGTGTTTGGGCAGCTATATAGGGTTTTGCCTTAGTCAAACCCCCGCTTCGGTGATTCCCACCTCCATGAATAGCCAAGTTGTATTGTAAAAGTAATGTGTGTGCAGACCTTGTGTGTGTGCAAGATCTAAAATGCAAGTAAGCAAACTAGAGCAACCTAGAAAGTAAACCCTAATTGCTTATAAATGATAATGTAAATGCTCCAAATCAAGATGCAAAGTGATCTAAAGCATAGATAAATGATATATTGAAGCTTATGCAAAGACATGAAAACAACATGAAATCATACCCAACCCCCAAGGGAGAGGTACAAGCCAATCTTCAGTCGGTGATCTCCTATTGTTCTTCAATGTCTTCCAAGCCCTAAATGGATGAATGGATTTGATAAATGCTTGATAGAGGGATGTTGAAAGTTGTTGAAGTCTTCAAAGATCTACTCTTTCGCTGCATATGAGGTTCCTGAAAACAAAAATTGAATCCCTTCAAATGAGGAAAGAGAGCTCTTATGTATGAAACCCTAGGTCTTAATTCCAACTTTTGGCCGACCTAGAGATTGAATATCCCGCCAATTTCTTGGGGTTAAGCTTTATTTTATGATTGGATCGCGCTCCTAAAATTTTGAGAAAAATGTCCGGGACCGTGTGCACTCCGGGCGCCACGGTCCTGACAACTTTTCACCAAATTTTCAGGGCCATCAGATATGATGATTTTAGAGAGAATCCCGAAGTTACAGGTGATTTTGAGATGTTTTGACCCCTGAAATCAAGCCCCCAAGCTCAGAATAGGGCCTAATTAGGGTTTTTTGATTAAGTGATGTATTGGAGGAATAAAATGAAAGGGGCACACTTTAATGAAAGGGCCCGACTTTATGATGTGGAAAATGATGAAATAGAACCTTTAGACCTAATTAATTTGATTAATTAAGTGCTAAAGGGGAAATGCAATGCAAAATGCAACTGCGCCAAGGCGGGTGCTAAACTAGGTGTTAAATTGTACTGCTTTAGCAAGTGCGTACAATTTATGATGTTACATTTAGCCCCCACTTTAGCGGTCATATGAGTACTACGTGCATATGCAAGCTAAAGTACATAAAGTAAACATCATTTGAAAAAGGATATATCCATAAGTTGTCGGACGAAGCCCCCAGCGGTATCTGCAGTACACAGTTAGGAACCACACCCTACAAAACACACGTTAGATCACAAAATCACCTAATGCTTACTAAGGAAAATGATGAAATTTGTGAGTAGCTATATGCCCCCCCCTGTTTCAACTTGCTTATTAGGGAGGTGAAACAGGGTAACATGTTTACTTACGACAAATTGTGTAAGAGAGTATTGATGAGGGATGTTCACTAAAATGGCTTCATTAGAGCACTTTTTGGAACATCCTGAGAGTAGGGGAATGAAAATATGATTCCTACGCAACAAACGGTTCGAAAATCGCATCTCCCAAACTCAAGTTATGATGAAATGAGTGAAAGAGGAAAATTAGGGTTTTGAAAGTAAAGGTAAAGGAATGAACGTATATACCTTGAAAGAGACATTTGCATTTGTCACTTTGTTGATTCTGAGTACTGTTCATTGCAGTGGAGCCCACATAGCCATCATCATGCCTTCATGACAACCGAAGCATCCCGTGAGGATTGAGATCATGCGACAGGCCGTGATCGATGACGAGCCACTGGATGAGGTGAGTTGACTGAATGTTTGACTTTTGATTTTCTGCATTTGACTTTCTGTGATCATTTGCGGGCCCTAGAACTCGACCGTGGATCCCACACAGGGTGCCATGGTCCCTGTGGGGTGCCATGGTCCCCTCAGGGCGCCATGGTCCCTTCAGGGCGCCATGGTCCCTGACAGGGGGCCATGGTCCCTGACAAGGCACCATGGTCCCAATCAGGACTTGGCGAGAGATGCCAGGGTTAGCATACGATGTTCGACAGTTTGCATGAATGATTTTTGATGATTGAGTACTAATTATAGTTATGTTTTTGTGATGCAGGGTCTCCCATACATGAGAGAGCACACGGCGGGGCAGATTCTTCACAGTTTGCGTGATCAGATTCCCCAACTTACTCAAGCAGAGAGAGACACATTGTCGATAGTAGGTTTGTGGTCTATGATTCTTATGCCGACCATTCGATTTCATCCCGCGATGCTGATGGCACTCATGGAGCGATGGGATCCTGACACATGCACGTTCCAGCTTCCAGTAGGGGAGATGACGGTGACACTTGAGGATGTGTACCGCATTCTTCGCCTACCGATCAGAGGAGCTACCGTGACATATGCGACTGATCGGTCAGTAGAGGATCATTAGAGGGAGCAGGTATATTGCGTAGGGAGAGTCATGCCAAGTGAGACGAGAGGTCATATCATGGTCAGCTGGCTCTTACATCCTACAGGAGAGGTGCCCCTCATGAGACGTCTTATGATAGCCATCATTGCACTAGCTGTTTGCCCTAATGGGCGAGGTACACACATGCATCGGGGTCTCACATGGTGCATCAGGGCTATGGAGAGACATAGGAGAGTAGACGCCTGGGGTCAGAGTATGCTTGCACATCTCTATCATGACCTCGAGGAGTATGTTTTCAGACAGGGTTGTAGCTTGATGACATGCACACTTTTGTAGGTGTGGATATTTGAGCACTTTACATGCACCAGGCCTGTCGGCTATCCGATGAGTACGGCTAGTGAGCGACCTAGGGTATTTGCTTATCCACTTACCAGCAAGTGGATATTTGGAGATCTATTGTATTGGAGAGTGATAGTTGATAGATTGACAGCTGAGGTGACTGTGTGGAGACCATATCTGCGGATGCACCGATGGGATGGGATGGAGAGACAGTTAGCATGCCTACAGAGGAACCGCCTACTGAGAGGGCGATATCCACACATCATAGTCCCATTCTACTTTGACCAAGTACGGAGGCAGTTCGGGCTAGAGCAGTGTGTGCCAGCCGATGTGCCCATCTACACTCGACACTCACGAGTCCTTCCCAGACCCAGAGCAGTAGCGAGACCGACGATAGATGATATCGAGATCACAGATATAGAGGGGTCCGATCAGGATGTGGTCACTGATTATGCTGCAGACCCCGGGGCATAGCGCAGGTATCATTCCTGGTTTGTGAGATCATACCCAGGGCCTATCCTTCCACCAGATCACCCGACAGGCCATCCAGGTCCATGGAGGCATGGAGACCGAGATGAGGATCAGGGATCCAGGTCAGAGGAGCTAGAGGAGGAAGAGGGTCATGAGGAGGCAGGAGGTCCTGATCCGCCTATAGGAGATCAACCTAGTGCTAAGGAGGAGGAGGATGAGGGTGACGAGGAGGAGGAGAGAGATGATGATGAGGAGAATGAGGATGCAGATGAGGATGGGGATGATGAGGAGGAGGAGGATAGAGATGATGAGGAGGAGTCAAATGCAGCTCCTCACCATTCAGGGGATGATACCATAGCCTTAGATCCTCCCATTATTCCCCAAAAGGGGGAACACGAGGCACTACGAAGACCTGCACCTATCGCCACAGATCATTCGAGCGTGGGGAGCCTAGTAGTTCCCAGTCATAGATGCTACCATATCACGATCCCTACTGGTGTGAGGGAGATCCAGGTATAATAAGTTTAAATTGATTGATTGATGTTTTGATGATATAAAATGGTACTAACACAAAATCTATTCTACTGCTACAGCTATTGTGCAGGAGTGGTGCTCCTTGATCCAGCAAGCAGTGACAGATATCTCCATGACAGCGCAAATCCCCAGTTCCTCACAGGTTGCTTATAGACCTCAAGGGAACGCGGGTCGGCATGATGGTTTGTTTTCCCCATTTCGAGTACAGGTAGAGATATGGAGGGAGAGAGAGCGGGCTCTATCAGAGGACCTTCAGCGAGCACAACGTGATCTAGCAGCAGCTCAGGCCGAGGCTACCTCGTATCGTGCTATCCTTATGGATAGGGATCGTAGGAGTTCCTCTCGGAGCCATTCACGATCTATATCACGGTATACGCCTATGGGTCCACCTGCACAGCCGGATCAGGAGGGAGCATCTAGTCGTCACTCTCCACCCACCAGCCCTAGGGATAGAAGATGATTTTATGATGTAGGGTAGGTCACATTTTGGATGTGTAGGGACCTACCTTTGTATATTGATCCACATATATATATATATACATGCTTCTTTGTTTCAAATGTGTTATCTTTAATGCCTAAACAATGCGTATTGTGATAAAAGTTAATACATTTGGTAGATGTACATGTATGTTCTGAATTTAATTTCCATGTGATTGATTTCTCAATGCTCCATGATTAAATTGATACATGTGTGACTTAATTAAAATATTTGATCAAGTACTATATTGATGATAAGGAAGAAAGTATGTATTAAGCCTACGAATCATATAGCTAATGTGATTTAATTTCAATTTAAACACAACATGACATGATTCAACTTAACACATAAAAACATTGTATAATATGTCAACATAATGAAAATGTAAATCTTTTTCAATTTACATAAATTAATTCAAGACAAACCATAAAGTAAAGACACATGCTTGTCAGGAACGAAGCAATATAGATTAAACAACACATCATTTAATTCTATTTTCTCTAACAAAGATATGTTAACATATTATCCAATTTTGAAGAAGTGAGAAAGGAAATAGATAAATGATAAGGAATGAGGAATTAAGCATAGTATCTACGCAAGTGCATAGTGTTTATAGGGTCTTTAAGAGGCGTACCATCTACATCCGCTATTTTGTAAGCACCTGATCCATAATCTTCAATAACGATATACGGTCCAAGCCAATTAGGACTAAATTTTCCCTTTTCTTCAGGTAAGGCATTCACATTGTGCTGATTCTCATAGAGCACTAAGTCATCCACTGAAAAGGAATGTTGAATAACCTTATCATTATAGCTTCATTGTAGAGTTTTGTGATACGCTTGAATATGCTCAAGAGCATTTATACGCTGTTCATCAAGCATCTCAAGCTATTGAAGCCTTTGTTCTCTGTAAGAGTCATCATCTACTATACCTTTGAGAGAAACTCTAAGTGATGGAATCTCTAATTCTAAAGGCATAATAGCATCAACACCATAAACAAGATTATAAGGAGTAGTTCCTGTGGCAATTTGTACACTCATTCGGTAGGCCCAAAGAGAATAGATTAGCTGAGTACTCCAATCCTTACCATGCTTATTCACGGTTTTGCGAAGAATTTGTTCGATTATTTTATTGGATGATTCGGCTTGACCATTTGACTGAGTATAGTATGGTGTAGAAAATTGATGTTTGATATGATATTTCTTGAGGAATTACTTCACGTCTTTATTCTTAAATGATGTCCCATTATCAGAGATTATAGTGGAAGGTATCCCAAATCGAGAAATAATGTTTTCTAGAAGAAATCGACAAATTACTTCAGCTGTAGTGGAGCGAAGAGGAACAGCTTCTACCCACTTTGTAAAGTAATCTGTTGCGGTTATAATGAAAATATGTCCTTGAGATGAAGGAGGAGAGATTTTACCGATGAGATCCAACCCCCATGCAGAGAAAGGCCAAGAGGCTACCTAAGAACGGAGTTCTTGGGCAGGAGCATGAATCAAATTATTATGTTGTTGACATTGATGACATTTCTTAACAAATGAAAAAGAATCCTGCTGCATAGTTTGCCAATAATATCCCATTCGAAGTAATCTTTGAACCAAGGACTTACCTCCAAAATGCCCCCCACAGGCACCTGAATGCGCCTCTTCAAGAGTAATAGGGATTTTTGATTTGTTAAGACAGCGAAGGAGAAGACCGTTATAACCCCTTCGGTAAAGAACATTACAAAGAATGATATACCTAGCAGACAACTTGTGAACTCTAGCCCTGGTGTTCCTATTGGCGGAATCAGGAAAGGTACCATCAGTCAAGTATCTTATGATATGCGAGTAGCATTCATCTGAGTCTATGAAGTCGCAACATGTCACCAGGCTGGAATCATCTACAATACCTGGAGAAGTAAGGTTGTGAATAACAAATTTAAGATCAACCACAGGGTCCTCTAAAGATAAAAGAGAAGCCACACATGCCATTACATCTGCATGTCGATTATCTTTTCGAGGAACAGGTTCTATGGTGTAAGAATAAAATTTTTGTAACAAAGAGATAGCAAGGTCTTTATATTGTGATAACTTGTCTTGTTTCGCTTGATACAGTCCTGTTACTTGTCTTATAATCAGTTGAGAATCTCCAAAAATATGTATGTGTTTTATATTCAAAGCTAAGGCTGCCTTTATTCCTGCTATAAGAGCCTCATACTCAGCAATGTTATTGGTACATAAGAAATTGAGATGGTAAGATAAGGGAATGGACTTCTTTGTAGGAGAAATCAGAACAACACCTGCCCCCGATCCCATACGACACTTAGATCCATCAAAGTATAACTCCCAAGTTTCATCTTTCTCTGTACAAAGGATGAAGTCATCGGGAAAAGACTCAGGGTTAGGGAAGGAGAAAGGTGAAGGGGCCTCAACTAAGTGATCGGTCAACACTTGCCCTTTAATTGCCCTTTGTGAAACAAATTTAAGGTCAAATTCTGTTAACATCATAACCCACTTAGCTAGGCGTCCTGATAAATCAGTTTTAGAGAAAAGATGCTTCAATGGATCAAACTTTACCATGAGGTGGACTTTTGAGTTTAAGAGATAATGTCTCAATTTCTGAGTCGCAAACACCAAGACCAAGCATTGTCTTTCTATCATAGAATATCGGGTCTCATAATCGAGTAAGGTACGACTTATATAATAAACCGGACACTCCTTACCATCTTTATCATGTTGTGCCAATAATGTTGCAAGAGCATGAGAGGACGCAACCGTATAAAGAAGGAAGGGTTCAGAAGGTTCGGCCGGTCGGAGGATAGGAGGATTAGCCAAATACATTTTTAAATCTTCAAATGCTTGCTGACAATCCTCATTCCATTGAAAAGTAATATTCTTTTTGAGAAGTTGAGTGAAAGGAAAAGTACGATCCGCAAGTTGAGATACAAACCTACGAATAGCTTGAATCTTTCCTTGTAAGCTTTTGAGTTGAGACACATTTCTAGGAGGTGGCATGTTGACAATAGCATCTATTTTCTTAGTATCCACCTCAATCCCACGATGTGAAACTATGAATCCTAATAGTTTTCCACTATCCACACCAAAAACACATTTTCAAGGATTCAAGCGCATGTGATATTTACAAATCCTTTCAAAGATTTGACGAAGGATCTTAATATGATCTATGCGAAGAATGGATTTGGCTAAAACATCATCAACATAATCTTCTAAAATCTTATGCATGTAATCATGAAAGATAAGGGTCATCGCTCGTTGATAAGTTGCACCGGCATTTTTAAGTCCGAAAGGCATCATTATCCAACAAAATGTACCCCAAGGAGTGGTGAAAGCAGTTTTGAATTGATCTTGAGGGTTAATGAAAATTTGATTGTATCCTGAAAAACCATCCATGAAGGATAACAAGGCATGTCCTGCCGTAGAATCAACTATCATGTCAATGTTTGGAAGAGGGAAATCATCTTTTAAAGAAGCCTTATTTAAATCTTGGAAATCGGTACACATTCTTATTTTATTATCTGGTTTAGCCACAGCGACAATATTTGAAATCCATGGGGAATAATCAATAGGGCGGATAAATCCAGCCTCCAATAATTTTTCAATCTTAGCCTTAACAAGCAGAGCCACCTTAGGATTCATTTTTTGAATCTTTTGTTTCACGGGCTTAGCATCAGGAACTAAGACAATATTATGGGTAACAATCTTAGGATCTATACCAGGCATGTCAGAGTATGTCCAAGCAAAGATCTCGGGGAATTCATGCAATAAATCATCATATTGTTTTTGTTCCTCTTCGTCCAGACATTTTCCAATTTTAATAACTCTTTCTTCATTGCAAGGATCCATCTTAACATTAGTGGTGTCACTTATGAGAAGATTACTTTGTTGAGGAGTATCCTTTAGCTGAGGGAATTCTTTCACAATCTCATCATTATCAATCTCTTTTCCAAAATAGGCTTCAGTGTTCAAACAATAAGGGAGTCCCCTATTGTGATGATAACGAGGAAGAGTATCATATGCTCCTAAAAACTCAGCTAAAGCATCATCGGTAGGAAAAACATCCAAAGCACAATCACACGAAGGATCTTCATCAATATACTCGGGGTGTTGCATTGATAGAGATGTAGAAATAGTATTAACACTAATACATGGTCTCTTAGAAGCTTTAGTGCGCTTACAGGGATTATAGCCAAGTCCAAAGGCATGGTTGTGAAGATTATTCTCTAGAGGAACCTTTATCCCTTGTTCGTGAGCGCCACAACCATTTCCATGATACCCATGCTTAGCAAAAATGCGAAAACCATGACCATAATGATCAGCCATTTCAGAAAGAGAAGGTGGTTTTTCATAAGACAAAGAATCAAACCCTTCAGAATTGGAAGTGCGGGGAGAAGAAGTTTGAGAAGCGGCCACAAAGTTATTACTCATAGGTTCAGGTAGTGTTGATTGGTTTTTAACTTCTTCCTTCTTTTCAGCTTTAAGCTCTCTCGAAGGAACCTTATATTCACCTACAAAGGTGGGATTAAAATCAAGAGATCCCCAATCGTCGTCTGCGAGAATCTTCTCAGGATCAAAATCCTTCTTATGTGTAGATTCAAATCGAAAAGAATCTTCTTCAAGAGCTCCAGACTCATCCAAAGAATTTTGATCATCAGAGAGCGAGGATTCACCGATAGGTATCTTGTTTAAAGAGTCATCACTAGACAAGGACGGCTTAGAAGAACCCCCTTTGGAAGTAGATGTTTGTAAACAAGCTTGGAAATTAGTATCACCTATCAAGGTATATGTCTTATTGTTATAAATAAATTTAACTTGTCTATGCAATGTAGAGGGGACAGCTTGCATACTGTGAATCCAAGGTCTCCCTAATAGCAAGTTGTATGTTAGATTTCCCGACATAACATGGATAGTAGTAGGCAAAGTAACAGGCCCCACTGTGAGGGGTAAGGTGATAATACCTAATGAAGTCTTAGCCACATTGTCAAAGCCTCGAATAGGATGAGAGTCAGGCTTAATTAGGGATGTATCCACATTCATCTTATGCAAAAGATTAATGCTACACACATTGAGACCAGAGCCATTATCTACTAGTGTTCGTCTTATAGCAGTGTCTTTCATGATAACCACAATCATTAGGGGATCATACTGATGTTGAATTTTGCTAGTAGGCAACTCATCTTGGGTAAACACAATTTGAGCTTTAGGATTCATCATAGAGTTAACCAAAGATGCTATATTACTAGATGTGTTCGGTGGAGGAACATTCAAATCTTTCAAAGCATCTTGTAACATTCTGTGATGAGCAGAAGAAGTTTGAATCAAATCCCAAAGGGATATGTTAGCAGGGGTAACTTTAAGTTGTTCTATGAGATCATATTCCTTATTAAGAACTTGTGAAATACGTGGAGCTTGTGGAAGAATTGGTTGAGGATTCGGAAGAGAAACTGGAATAACAGGAGGAGGACTAGGCTGCCTATTATTTCTAGTATGATAAGTATGGGCAACCGCATGATAACTCTCTCTAGTTATTTGCTTGGCATTACTATAAGGACTTATAGGTTTTCTTCCTTGCACAGTGATGATTGGTTTATTCGGAGTACGAAAGGAATCATGATCATACCCTCCTTGGACAGTAAGGAGAGGTGATTTAGGAACTTGAAAGGTGGGAGAAGGATAAGCACCTTGGACTTCAAAGAGAGGCTTTTTATGCTCATTCAAGTTTATCATGTTAACCAATTTAGAAGTCTTGTTCTTGTTTAGAGATTTCGATAAAGCCACAAAGTCATCAAGAGCATCATCCAACAAAGCATGATCATATCTATTAAAAGGTTTATCTTTTGATTCAAAAGGAGACATCTCCTCATAGAGGGGATTATTGAAAACAACCATGTTACTAGATTCAGTGGAAGAGTTGATAGGAATGTACCCTTGAGAGGACTCATTCAACTTATCTTTCTCATCACAATGAAATGGCATAGTAACAAGGTTTATGAGTTTTTGGTAAAATGAAGGTTTGGCATCTTTAGGGTTCAAAAACTCATCTAAAGCTTCATCTAATTCATCTTGGCTATACTCATAATAATCATCATAAGCATGAACATTTTGCAAAAAGTCTGACATTTTGAAATAAAAGTTGCATGAAATTTAAACACACAATGCAAAGAAACACACTCTTTTTTTTTTTTTTTTTCTTTTTAATGAAAATGAAATGAAAACACACTAAATCTAGATCTAGATCTAACAAATGCAATGCAAGAGGAAGCAATGATAGATTCACGTCAGGTTCACCAAAATGTGTGGGGGGAAAAGCGAGACTAGGTTATCATGCCCTAATCCTACCTTTTGACACACATTACGGAATACGAAAGAGCCTAGAGGTATTGCACAATTGGCTACTTCTTTTTGTGAAAGAGAGAGCCACGGGCTACCTATTAGGGTTTCTATTCCTTTATTGTAATTGAAAGGTAAGATTATGCAAGTCCAATTCCTAACCCTAAAATGCAAGTATGAACTAATAACAAGATTGCAGAATTGAACTTAAACAATGGAAAGCTGTAAATACAAAGACAAGACAAGAATGCAAATGCGTACCCAGAGTCAAAATTTGAGTGGAAATGTTCAGGACCAGGGCGCGGGCGCCACTGTTCTGATTCTGCACCCGAAACTGCACCTGAAACTGCTGTATTGCACTCTGGAAAACTGTCTGAAATGCTAAAAATTACTGTCTGTCAGGAGGACCAGGGCACCCAGCGCCTCTGTCCCAGGGACCAGGGTGCCCAGCACCCCTGTCCTGGCAGGACCAGGGTGCCCCACGCCCCTGTCCTGGTCTTTTTCTCTACAATTTGGTGGGGGGTGCTGTCTCGACCTGCTTTTCCCGAATCTGCAACCTGCGGCGTCGTCCGAGTCCCGAAACCTGCACTTATATCTGAAAAAGGTGTTTGGGCGGCTATATAGGGTTTTGCCTTAGTCAAACCCCTGCTTCGGTGATTCCCACCTCCATGAATAGCCAAGTTGTATTGTAAAAGTAATGTGTGTGCAGACCTTGTGTGTGTGCAAGATCTAAAATGCAAGTAAGCAAACTAGAGCAACCTAGAAAGTAAACCCTAATTGCTTATAAATGATAATGTAAATGCTCCAAATCAAGATGCAAAGTGATCTAAAGCATAGATAAATGATATATTGAAGCTTATGCAAAGACATGAAAACAACATGAAATCATACCCAACCCCCAAGGGAGAGGTACAAGCCAATCTTCAGTCGGTGATCTCCTATTGTTCTTCAATGTCTTCCAAGCCCTAAATGGATGAATGGATTTGATAAATGCTTGATAGAGGGATGTTGAAAGTTGTTGAAGTCTTCAAAGATCTGCTCTTTCGCTGCATATCAGGTTCCTGAAAACAAAAATCGGATCCCTTCAAATGAAGAAAGAGAGCTCTTATGTATGAAACCCTAGGTCTTAATTCCAACTTTTGGCCAACCTAGAGATTGAATATCCCACCAATTTCTTGGGGTTAAGCTTTATTTTATGATTGGATCGCGCTCCTAAAATTTTGGGAAAAATGTCCGGGACCGTGTGCACTCCGGGCACCACGGTCCCAACAACTTTTCACTAAATTTTTAGGGCCATCAAATATGATGATTTTAGAGAGAATCCCAAAGTTACAGGTGATTTCGAGATGTTTTGACCCCCGAAATCAAGCCCCCAAGCTCAGAATAGGGCCCAATTAGGGTTTTTTGATTAAGTGATGTATTGGAGGAATAAAATGAAAGGGGCATGCTTTAATGAAAAGGCCCGACTTTATGATGTGGAAAATGATGAAATAGAACCTTTAGACCTAATTAATTTGATTAATTAAGTGCTAAAGGGGAAATGCAATGCAAAATGCAATTGCGCCAAGGCGGGTGCTAAACTAGGTGTTAAATTGTACTGCTTTAGCAAGTGCGTACAATTTATGACGTTACAGCTTATAAACAGAGATAGGGATATAGGATGAAGCTGCAGACCTGGAATTAGCAGTAAAATGTCGAGATGGTGCTTTTCTGTAAATTTGAGCGAAAGTTGACGGGACGATGGCGCCCGACGTGCACACGGTCCTCCGAAAAATCCGCAAAACGAAGGTGGATCTGTTCATCTCTGCACAAGGATTCCAGATCTTCAATTACAGCCGCGTACCTGCAACCTACACACAGAAAAGAGAGGACGATTGGGGGGTTAGGGATGAGGGGTTTTCCTTTAGGTCAAACCCTGGTTTTGGAATTAACCAAGAAATGAGAATGCTGTAAATGTAAATGTTTGTAATGTAAACAAGTACTGATACCTTGTTGTAAGAATGTTTGTATTCTTACATGCGAAGGTGTAATGTATGTAGCATATAATGTGTTGTATGTGATCTCCTCTTCAATGGTTGAATCCTTGTCTTGAATGCAACACTTAGCCTTGAATGGAGACTTAGAATGATCAATCGCTTGAAGGAATGCTTGAATGCTTGAATGTTTGAATGCTTGAATATCGTTTCTGCCTTTTTTCCATCTCCCCAAAATGGGAGAGGAAATGTAGTTTATATACTTGCCAATTAGGGTTAAAATACTGATTTTCCCGACCTTAGGCCGACTAGGAAACATTATTTTCCAATTTGCAAACTTAAAGACCCGAAGCCCCATAAGAGACCGGGCCCAAAATAGGGCCAGGGACCAGGGCGCTGGGCGCCATGGTCCTGGGGGACCAGGGCGCTGGGTGCCCTAGTCCTGAAGGACCAGGGCGCTGGGCACCATGGTCCCACCTCCAGGGACAACAGGGTGCAAGGAGGATCAGGCCAGGGTGCTGAGAAATGCAGTTTTTGGTGTCATGAACAAGTTTCTGGGTCTCCATTCAGGTTCCGTGTTGCATCGCCATCGTGAAGACCCAAATGTAGTCGAAATTGCAAGTGTCGCAATTTTAGGACGCTACATTTAGCCCCCACTTTAGCGAGAGTATAATCGTACGCCAATACTTCCGGTAAAGTACAAGGAAACAACATTGAAAAACTTTCACCACGTCAAGGAGGCAAGATACACCAAGCCCCCAGTGGACTAAGGATCTTACAACTTCAATTGAAAAAGTAAAAGGGAAGATCATGAGGGAGAACCATGACTATCAGTAGTAAGGTTCCCTCACTATGAGTCATGCAAGAAAGATATCAAAAATTTTCAAGGCAAAGCTAAATTTGTCAAGAAATTTTCAAGTATCTTGAAAAGATATGAACGGGATGTATGCCCCCCTATGTTAAAGTGATTGCACGCGCCTCACCGGGGGTGATTGCTTTAAGGTAGTGATACATATAAGAAATGAGAAGGGAAAGGAGCATGTTATCACAAGGATTTAGCCCCCAAGTGTGAGATAAGCCCAAGGATAATAGACACAAAACACAAAGCACAAGGTGACTTCGCTTTCCTCGGGGTCAGTATGCTGTATGATAATTCATGTATATCATATGTATGTATGCATAATTGTTCTTCATTCCCCAATCAAGGAAGGTCACCTAGAAGAAGGGAACACATGTGTCTTTTGAGTCAACATGAGAGAGACCAAAAGAGATCTCAATGCTTTGCATCGTCCTCAAGTAGACAACACTAAGGACAACAAATAGAAGAATGAGAATAACACATAGAAGAAGTAACAAAAGAGAGGAGGAGAGAATCTGCTATGCTAATGACACTAGTCTAGCACGTCATCTATCCCCCGATCTTGCTGATCAGTATTTTGGGAAGGTAGGAAACACGCTAGAGGAGGAACATCCAACACAGCAGATGGAGCTATCACAAGATCCAAACAAGGGCTATGTTCATATCCCAAGCCGTGGTGTTCTTGTCTAGGAGCTAGGATAAGTGCTTTAGAAAATGCGTTAGATTAATGGTTATCAACATCAACATATTCATATTCACTATTAGAATGAACAGGAGTAACATTTTCATCATGAATAACATTTTCATCTATATCATCATCAAGATTTATAAAAATAGGATCTTTAACTCGCACAGGATCAAGACCATCATGCATCTTATGTTTAGGAGATTTCAGCTCAATCGTCGGCTGAGGAGAAAATGGAATAATACTGGCTGAAGGTGTTTTTGGGGATTGCAAAGTTTGAGAAGCAGCTGCCTGAGCTCTAAGACGACGCTTTCGTCGGCGTTCACGTGCAGAACGATTTCCTCTAGTCTTAGTAGGAAGTTGAGAAGATTGAGGAGGAGGAATGTTCTCATCCTTATCACTTGGGTGTTTAGGTTGTGGTCTCTTAAGTTGAACAATAGGAGAAGAGGAAGCTCTCTTCTCTCCATAAGAGGAAGGAGGAGGAACTGCTCCATATAAGGGAGGAATATTTGGTTTAGGAAGGAGACCAAGTCCATCATGATGAGGAGGTATAGGTCTACTTTTAGAAAGCTTATTAGATATAGGCATAGTCACATCCATAGGAATGGGTTGGGAATCTTCTTGAGGAAAGACATTAGTTTTATCTTTCAAAGGAAGAACTTCCTTCTCAAGAATGATAGGAATGTCAAGTTTGGGTGTTCTAGGTTCACTTAGAGAAAGGATCATATCTTTTTTCCACTTTTGATAAGATTTGAAAAGATGATCACTTCGTAGAGGAAGAGATTGGAATTGTTTAGGCCAAAAGTAATCAATAGGAACACTAGAAGTTCTTTCAGCTAGTCTAAAGAGGCTATGATTGACAGTAACAACTTCACCATTATGGGGAAATTTCAAGCACTTATGAATAGGAGAAGCAATAGCTTTCATGAAATATAGCCAAGGATAGCCTAGCTTCACATGAAATTGTTCAGATGATGGAATAATAGCAAAGTCCACATCAAGGGGTTTGTTATGGACCTCAATAGGTAATGTAATAGAACCAATTGCAGGAGAAGAAAATGCATCAAATAATTTCACAACCACATTTGTTTCATCATAGATTACTTGGTTCAATTGCAAAGTAAAAATAAATTCTTCAGTAATGACATTAACCATACAAGAAGGATCAATAAGCACTCCACGGCAAGGTGTATTCTTGACTTTTGCAACTATATATAAAGGACCATCAGGTGCCCTGATAGTTTCACTAGAATCAAAGGTGATGGAAGGTTCTTTAGGGATTTTCTGCTGCTCTACAAAGTTAATCACATTCGGAGTCATAGACACGAGATCATCAGGTGAGATAGAGGAATCAGTAGTATCAATCGCATTAGAGGTATGAGAAGGCAATGGATCAGTGAAAATCTTAAGATTTTGGTTAGGAGGAGCTACAGATGTGTTGCCTTTATCATTCACTCCAGAAACAGAAATAGTATTATTATCAATCAAATCTTGAATTTTACCTTTTAAAGCAAAACATTTTTCAGTATCATGCCCAGGATGACGATGAAATTGACAAAAAGATTTGTTATCAAAATAGGGCGAATTAATCTTTGCAGGATCTATTTTCCTTATAGGAGGAAGAGTAAGCACATTTTGTTCCAATAACTTATTCATAATACTATGCAATGATTCATTCAAAGGAGTAAACTTTCTTTCTTTCTTGAAAAATTTAGAAATAGGAGGCACACCTGATGCTGCATTCACATTGTTGTTGATGATGTTTTCATTGAATTTAATGGACTCTCTATTCGGTTTAAACTTCCCAAATGTTTGTTGACTACTATCACCGTTATCACTCAGAGTCATAGGATTTGCTTGTTCCATTTGACTCACAGTCAGTTGATAATTGTGAAGAGTTGTGCACAACTGTTGGAAAGAAGTAAACTCAGAAAATAGGAGTTTTTCTCTAATATCTTTTTGTAAATTAGAAATAAAGATTCTTTGAATATCATTGTCAGGTACTGGAAAGGAAATTTGAGCATACAAATGCTTATATCTACCAATGAAATCAGTCACTTTTTCTTTAACACCTTGTTTACAATGCATTAAATCAATCAAAGTAACTTTAGGACTTATATTGTTTTGAAATTGTTGAATGAAAGCATTTGCAAGTTGTTCGAAAGAAGTAATAGAATAGGAAGGCAATGAGCAATACCATTGTAGGGCTTTATCTCTTAATGTTCTAGTAAACAGTTTTGCAAGCAACCTTTGGTCATAAGAAAAATCGGTACATATTGTTTGAAAGGTCTTAACATGTGTTAGAGGATCACCCTTACCATTATAAAGCTCCAAATGTGGAATTTCAACATGTTTAGGGGGAATAGCTCAAACAATGTCAAGAGAAAGTGGGCTCGCAACATCAAATGTGGGCACACTAAACTTAGATTGATTCATAGAGGCAATTTGTTGCTGTAAAGAAGAGACAGTTTGTGCAAGATTGTTAATGGTCGCTTCAGTCGAAGAGTTCATATTAGACGTGTTAGATTGTGATGGAGGTGTTATGTTATTGAAAGAAGGTAGAGAGTAAGGTGGTGGGACACTATGATAGTTAGTCATAGGAGATGATTGGACAGGAGGAACACTACAAGGAGGAATGGAATGATTAAACGAATTGCCCCCTTGCGTCATGTTCATTTGTGGAGATGAAATAGGGACACTCATTGAAGGAATGAATGAAGAAGTCGGATTGAATGAAGGAAGAGGGTTGATTGAAGAAGAGGGATTGCCCCCATGACTGGTGATCATAGGAGGAATGTCTTGTGTTGAAGTAGTCATTATGTTTGATGTAAAAGTAGGTATATTAGCAATAGGAGTTGTCAAAGGAATAGAATGATTGACTTGAGTAGGAGGTTGTGTATAACCCAAAGTTTCGGCACAACTCTTCATAGGCATCACATTCGAATCCACAATGTGTGCAATACCACGCAAAATATCAATTCCATTCTTATCACTTTGAACCATACGTTTTAGACCCTCAATTAATGAAAGAGCTTCGCTATTGGGGTATTCTTGAGACATCCATTGTCAAAAATCATCAAATTGATTATCCAATTTTGAAAGTTGTTCTACAGAAACCTCATGGAGAGCTTCTTCATCATTAAGAGGATTGGAGGAATTACCCATGTCCTCGTTAAAAAGGCCATTCAAATTAGGTTCCATCTCCTCAGTAATTAAACCTTGGAAAGACTTAATTCTAAGGCTTCGTCTAACGGGAATAGTGTAAGTAGGGCTTATTGTTGTAAAACTCATGCACTAAAGAAAGAGAGAAGATTTTGAATTTTAGAGGTAGAAAATTTCAATAAAACCAGCCAATCTCCTAGATTTAAGCTGTCAAATGCAATCAGGACAATCTCCTGAAATTTCGGAAAAAATGTCAGGGATCGTGGCGAGCGGAGTGCACACAGTCCTCGCAACTTTTTTTGAAATTTTCAGGGATGAAAGTTATGATGATTTTAAAGCTAATCTGAAAAAATTGAGTGATTTTACGATCTGTAGATAGGCCAAATTAAAGTTGCAATCTCAAAATTGAACCCTACCAAGATTGTTGAAAAATGCAAATTTTGAATTTTGAAAAAGAGAGGGAAACTGAAATTTTGAATTTTATGATTTTAGAGGGAATACTAAAAGCAATGCAGGCTTTGAAATTTAAAAGTTGACTCGATTTCACGCAAAATTCAAATTTGAAAGTGGAAATCAAGGTTGTTGCAATTAAACACTTAATTTCAAAAGTCACAAACTGCAAAAATTTGAATAAAGCACTGAAATTTTGAATGAATGCTAACACACTTTTCAGATTTAGGACAGCAAGAAACACAATTTTGATATGAATTTTAATTTCAATGATTTTTTGAATGATTAGAAGCCTCAAACCAAGCAATCGCTAGACCAACTTTGACTTTAATTTTGATAGTGTTAAAATTGATAAAATGAGCCAAAATTCTGGATTTTAGCAGAAAAATACAATAAGATCTAGCTCCCGAAATTTCGGAAAAAATGTCGGGGACGATGGCGCTCGGGATGCACACGGTCCTCGCAACTTTTTTCCAAATTTTCAGGGATGAAAGATATTGTGATTTTATTGCGGAATCCAAAATTACAGCCGATTTGGAGGTGTTTTGATCAGTCAAATTATCAGTCAGAGGTTGAATCAAGAAGGTTTTAAAAACTAGGGTTTTGACACTTAACCACTTAATTTTCAGAATTAAAGCACAAATATGAATTGACAATTTGCAATAGAAGGGTAGATCTGAAACAAGCATTAACAATTAAACATTTCACAAGTTTAATTACTAAAAAGAAAATTTTAGGGTTTTTATGCAATCAACCTCTAAAATTTGCAAAAGATCAAAACATGGAAATATAATTAGGAAAGCAAAATTTTCAGATCTAACCATGAATAATCAGAATGAGGATGTTCATGTCGGGTTCACCAAAATGTAAAGCGGAAAAATTGAACCCTAGTCGTTCTCCCCTCCCCAACTCCGAGGAGAGAGAAGGGAGGTCACTAGGGTTGATGGTTTTCACTTAGGAGAGACTTTACATTCAAAAGAGGGGTTGAAACCCACAAGATCCAATCCCATGCAATGCAAGATTGGATTCTAAATGAGTTTCAAGGGTTGTGATAGCAAGGATACCCTCTTTTGTAAAGAATGTAGATAGAAAGATTGAACTAAGAATGCATGTAAAGTAGGAAAGATTCACTTATAAACAGAGATAGGGATATAGGATGAAGCTGCGGACCTGGAATTAGCAGCAAAATGTTGAGACGGTGCTGTTCTGCAAATTTGAGCGAAAGTTGACGAGACGATGGCGCCCAGCGTGCACACGGTCCTCCGAAAAATCTGCGAAACGAAGGTGGATCTGTTCGTCTCTGCACAAGGATTCCAGATCTTCAATTACAGCCATGTACCTACAACCTACACACAGAAAAGAGAGGACGATTGCGGGGTTAGGGATGAGGGGTTTGCCTTTAGGTCAAACCCCGGTTTTGGAATTAACCAAGAAATGAGAATGCTGTAAATGTAAATGTTTGTAATGTAAACAAGTACTGATACCTTGTTGTAAGAATGTTTGTATTCTTACATGTGAAGGTGTAATGTATGTAGCATGTAATGTGTTGTATGTGATCTCCTCTTCAATGGTTGAATCCTTGTCTTGAATGCAACACTTAGCCTTGAATGGAGACTTAGAATGATCAATCGCTTGAAGGAATGCTTGAATGCTTGAATGTTTGAATGCTTGAATATCGTTTCCGCCTTTTTTCCATCTCCCCAAAATGGGAGAGGAAATGTAGTTTATATACTTGCCAATTAGGGTTAAAAGACTGATTTTCCCGACCTTAGGCCGACCAGGAAACATTATTTTCCAATTTGCAAACTTAAAGACCTGAAGCCCCATAAGAGACCGGGCCCAAAATAGGGCCAGGGACCAGGGCACTGGGCGCCATGGTCCTGGGGGACCAGGGCGCTGGGCGCCCTAGTCCTAAAGGACTAGGGCACTGGGCACCATGGTCCCACCTCCAGGGATAGCAGGGTGCAAGGAGGATCAGGCCAGGGTGCTGAGAAATGCAGTTTTTGGTGTCATGAACAAGTTTCGGGGTCTCCATTTAGGTTCTGTGTTGCATCGCCATCGTGAAGACCCAAATGCAGTCGAAATTACAAGTGTCGCAATTTTAGGATGCTACAATATTGTTATCAGGTATCGGGGGGAGTAGTTTCAAGTTACCTCGATGACCCAATGAGAAAGAATAGGTGTGGAGTGGAGCCATTGGGTATCGGGAGGAGCTATTTCATTTTACCTCGATGACCCAATGAGAAAGAATATGCATGGAGTGGAGCCATCAGGTATCGAGAGGAGCTATTTCATGTTACCCTAATGACCCAATGAGTAAACTTTGGTTTGGAGCGTGCTCGATGAGTGTTTCTATCAGAGATCGGGAAGAGTAGTTTCACGCTACACCGATGACCCGATAGGAAGTGCAGAGCACAGAAAGTCATCATCGACCATTGGAAGTCAAGTTTTGAAGTCTTCCCGATGACCTGATAGGAAGTGCGGGGTGCAGAAGGTTGTCATCGGAGATTGGTAACCTTGTTTGGATGCTACCCCGATGTTCCAATGGAACCTAAAAAATAGTTGCAAATGGAAAAGTGTTGGTAACGAGATTTATCTCGTCCAATAGGAGGAGTTCCCAATAGAGGATGGAATGTATAAAAAGACCCAATGGACATCTGTAAGAGGTTGATGGCCTTGGAGAACAAATCTGTTTTTGCTGAAATGCAATAGAGAAATCCATTTTCTGGTTTTCTTAATTAGAGTTTAATTTCTATTTGTTTCACGAATGCTGTTAATGTAATTGTTCCTTTTCTCTGTTCTGTGAGTTACTAGTTTGAACCCATGAATAAATTTGGGATCTATAAATAAAGCTTTCCCTTTCTATTTTTGTTCCCTATTTTCAATAATCAAATGGTTCTAACTTGAAACTCCACAAGATCATTGGAGATTGTCAAGCAGAGCCAGATGTGTACAATAGGTTTTCATTTGAAAGAGACTAGGAAATGGCAATCGCCATTTCTGCATACTAAGCCTAGGTGAGCTTGGTGATAATCCAACTAGGTATCAGTAATTTGAAGGAGATAACTTGCAGGGGAAGCAAACTGCTGAGAATTGGAAGAAGATCCAGAAGGCTACAAGCCTGAAATTGAGACATTGTGTAACCAAAGGGGGAAATTTTGCTAAACCAAACAAGATGGGTGGTTTGCAAAGAGAGAAAGAATGTGTGTGTCCTTCACCCCTACAAGGATTTAGTGAACAATCTTACTTTGTGAGCTTGAGGAAGGTGAGATAAGAAAACAAATGGTAGAGAAGCCCTTAGAAGTCTAGAGGGGTAGACTTGGAACCCGAAAAGGGATAGAAAACCATCAAAGAAACCTAATTGATGGAAAAATAGGTAGCCTCCCTATCATATTGGTATCAAAGCAAGTTTAGACCTGGGAAGAAAATAGTTGATGTCAGGCACTTAATTAGTAGGAGAAAATAGTCTTAGAATGGTGACCAATGCGGAGTTAGCCAAGAAGGTAGAAAACCAAGACAAAGAAAATAGGCTCCTTAGAGAAAGATTATTACAACTAGAGAGCAAACTAGACGTAGTTGAAGACAAAACTGAGAAAGTAACAATCAAGGTCAATGAGGGGAAAGGCAAAGAAGTTGTAGAAGAGGATAAGACTCTTGAACCAGACCCTATTCTACCAGAAGAACCTTTCCTTAAAGCAATTAAGGCCTTAGGAGGAAAATCTTTAGGAGTGCCACTTTTTGTGGAAAAATGGAGCTAGAGGTAGTCCTGGAATAGATAGAGGGATTGGAGAATCACTTTGAATGTGATG
The DNA here is from genome assembly GCF_030272615.1 of Cryptomeria japonica. Lineage (NCBI taxonomy): Eukaryota > Viridiplantae > Streptophyta > Pinopsida > Cupressales > Cupressaceae > Cryptomeria > Cryptomeria japonica. The sequence continues at coordinate 433,287,353 of NC_081414.1, forward strand.
GAATCAGTGAGGCACAAAAGGTGAAGGTGGCCAAATCTAGATTGAGAGGGGAAACATTGACTTGGTGGAAGTTTATCCAAGAAGAGAGGTAAAAAGAGGGAAAGAACCCCATAGCTACGTGGAAGAGCATGTTAGCCAAGGTGAAAGAGGCATACATCCTTGTAGATTATGAAATCTAGCTACATAAGAGGAGACAAAATTTGAGGCAAAGAGACTTGGATATAAGAAGCTATATTGAGGAATTTCAGAAGTTGTGTCTAAGATCCAAGGTGGTAGAGGATGAGAGCATCAAGGTAGCTAGATACTTGAATATCTTGAGATGGAATATTCAAGAGGAGGTGAGTTTTTTATGTCCTCACACCGTGCATAAGTGCTATCAATTGGCACGGAAGGTGGAGGAAAAGAGAAAAAAGAAGCAAGAACAAAGCAACAGAGGAAGAGGCAGAGGAAAACATAATAGAGACCAAAGAGGCAGTTTTGGTGGAAGAGGAGCAGATCAAAGGTTCGAAGGAGAGTCCAAACTTATAGAGAAAAGTGAGGATTCACATAGCAAGAGAAGCTATAGAGGAAGAGGATCATCTAGCAACCTGAGAAGAGGTAGATCTAGTGGACCGGCAAGAGGGTCCTACTTCTCCACCATGAAGTGTTACAATTGTCAAAAGTTGGGTCATCCTGCCTATAGATGTCCAGAGAAATCCTCTTCATCTCAAGGAATTGAAAGAAGAGTGACATATGCACAAGAAGATGCAGAAAGTGACAAGACACAAGGTGTGAGTTTAGCTCTTGAAGATGGAGAAAATTTAATGATGATAAGAGTTTTTATTAAGGAACCGATCCAAGAAGAACCAACTCAAAGAAGATCTTTGTTTAGAATCAAATGCAAGATCCTTGGTAAGGTTTGTAGAGTGGTGATTGTCTCAAGATCTACTGACAACATTATGTGAGAGGAAGAAATAAGTAAACTGAAGTTGAAAAGAATCCCACATAGTAATCCATATAGGGTCACTTGGCTCAATAAGGAGCAGCATGTGGTAGTGAATAAACAAACATGGGTTGAGTTCAACATAGGTAGTTATAAGGATAAAGTCTTGTGTGACATCCTTCCTATGGATGCTTTCCATCTACTTCTTGGTAGACCATGGTAGTTTGACAGAAAGGCCATTAACAATGGAGAGAAGAACTCTTAATCTTTTCAAAATGATGGAGTTACATACCATATTAAGTCCGTAAGTGATGAAGGAGAGAGAAGCAAAACTAAAGGTCCAAATGTGTTATTGGTGAGTGAAAAAGAGTTCATTAACACTCTCAAGGAAGGAGAAGGAGTGGGGTTTTCTCTTATAGTGAAACCAAAGGAAGCAAAGAAAGAAAAGAAGGTTCAAATACCTCATGAAGTGCAATAGATACTAGACAACTTCAAAGAAATCATAAGTGATGGAGCACCAGCAACCCTACTGCCCATTAGAGCCATAAGCCATCAGATTGATTTTATTCCAGGAGCATCATTACCCAACAAAGCAGCCTATAAGATGACTCTGGAATAGAACAAGGAAGTGGCTAGACAATTCCAAGAATTGTTGGACCAAGGGTTGATAAAGAAGAGCATAAGTCCTTGTGACGTACCTACAGTGTTAGCACCCAAGAAAGGAGGAACATGGAGGCTATGCATAGATTCAAGAGCCATAAATAAGATCACTATCAGGTACAGATTTCCTATCCCAAGAATTGAAGACTTAATGGATTGCTTGGGAGGTGCAAAGTACTTCACTAAGATTGATCTCAAGATTGGATACTGTAGACGTCTAAAAATGGTCAACGCTTGTGGAGTCATACTTTAACATTTGCGCATTGCCTTATTTTAGGGTTCTTGCATTGCATTAACATTTCTTCTATGTTGCGCGCTTGGTCTTTATCATTTGCGAGCATCGAGTCCTTCTGCATTCCTCATTTTTCTCGCTTTTGAATTAGGTCTTGTCGATAGCAATCTTCAGTCATGATTTTGGTCGATCTTTGTCCTTGTCAATCTCGTCATTTTGCGATCAATTCGTCATTGATCCTTATCAACTTGTCAATCTCGTCATTTTGCGATCGATTCGTCATTGATCCTTATCAACTTGTCAATCTCGTCATTTTGTGATCAATTCGTCATTGATCCTTATCAACTTGTTAATCTCATCATTTTACGATCGATTCATCACTGATCTTTGTCCTTGTCAATCTTGTCATTTTGTGATCGATTCTTCATCGATCCTTGTCCTTTTCAATCATGTCAATTTGGATCAATTAGTCATTGTTCCTTGTCAATTGGCGCCTATCAATTTGATCTCCTTGTCAATCTTGGTCAATTTGTCATTGATTTTTGTCAACCAATCTCAATCATTTATCAACATTGGTCCTTTGTCAATCAGAAATCATGATCGAACCTACATTAATTTCTTGTTGTTTTGACCTAATTCCTTGTCCTCTTATTTCTAGGGTTTTATGATTTGTTCATTTAATCCTTTTCTTCTTCTTTATGGGTTAAATAAATCTATTTATTTAGTCCTAGGTCTCTTTCATGAATTAATTAATGGATGAAAACCTATTAATTAATTCACCTAATTTCTATTTCATCTTTTTCCTCAATTTTCTAATTTGTTAATTTCTCCTAATTTCTAATTTCTATTTCTATTTCAATCTTGTCATAGTTTGTCATGCATTTTGCATAGCAACTTGTCATTTGTCATAATGTTGCCATTCTTGATTTGAATTTCCTTTCAAATCTCTTCATGCTAATCTTGTCCTCTCTCCAATTTGTCTATAAATTGGATGATTTTCTTCAATAATCAATCAATCACATTTTCAAATCAATCAATCACACTTTCGAGTAGCCTTATGCTGTGAATTTCATCTCTCAACAACTTGCTTTCTACTTGCATTTTGTACTTGTAGGTGAGATCAACATCAAATTTAAAGGTGAAAGAAGAACAATGGAGCCACATGAAGGAGATATCTGCGTCGATTTGCTTCAATTTCATGCAATTTGAATATCTTGTCTTTATGTCTTCATTGATTGGATTAGGATTGCTTTCATTGCAGTTTTAGGTTTTGTGATTGTCCTAATTTGTATTGTTTTGATGTTTTCCCAATTTCCTGATCTACATTTTGGTGAACTCGACGTGAAATAACCCCTTAACCATGTTTTGAGTGCTTTTGAGCTATTTGCAGGTGAAAAACTCAAGAAAAAGGGCAACTCGGAGCTTTCTGGGCACTGCGCCTGTGTAGATGGGTTCTGCGCCTATGTAGATGGGTTCTGCACCTGTGTAGATGGGTTCTGTGCCTGTGTTGATGGGTTCTGTACTTGTGTTGATGGGTTTTATGCCTGTGTTGATGGGTTCTGTGCCTGTGTAAGGCCAAAAACAAAGGTGAAATCAGTTGTTTTTACTTGCAAATTTGTTTTTTTTCATTCTGTTTCTTACATTCTGGTTTTTCTTTGGTACTAATTCTCTATGCAGCATCTTGGTGTTACATGTGACGAAGACTAAAAATGCAACTACTAATGAATCTTATGAAGGACGCAGTCAAAGACTCTAATTAAAACATCTTGCTTGCGATTTTTAAAGTAGTTGCACATTTCATTTCTTAAAGGTTAATGAACACCATGCATGCTTTGTCTGTTTTAAATTTGATGGCATGTTTTAACCCTTAGAATTGGGCCTACCTCCTGATTTTCCTGGCACTTTGCACAGGCATTGGTGAGAGGGAATGACCCAAAGTGGTGATGGGCTAAAGCCAAGCTCTTCTGAACCACTCTAAATAATTGTGGATACAATGAAAGTTGTAGAAAATGGGTGCTGGAATGGTATTGCGATGATTTATTTGCCAGATCAATACCCACCCAAACGGATGTCCTTACTAGAATCTCTTATTTTTAGATGCCAAAATCCTTGTATTTGTTGGCTCAGGTGTTGTGATATGCACATGCCGAAGACACCTCTCATGTACTCCTTAGTTAGAGGTAGCACATTCTTGGGAAGTGATGCCCCTTGAACTCGAAGCTTGGTATGCCCGAGAAGTGAGTGCACTATAAGGGGGAGCCAGTGCTACCAAGCATCTAGCTATCCGGCTGAGTGTTGTATTTTATTGTTAGAGGATTCAAAAGATATTGCCCTTGCCAGCCATAGGATTTGTTGTGAATGTGCTTGATTGTCTTGAGTCAAAGTCAAATAAACATTTTTGTCTTCTGTGATCGTCAAAGGTTAAATCAAAAATAAACTTTCAAAAGTGCTCATAATCAACTTGGGTTTTCAAAATCAACAACCTTCAATTCAAAACAAAATCCAAACAAAAGTCCAAATTTGTCCAAGTATTCATCCAACATTTGAACATGGCTTGTCAAAACATTGAATATCTTTGTTTCAAAATTCATGTCACTTTAGGCTAGGTTTTGCATAGTCCAACTTAGGTCCTAGGACATATTGTCATCTCACTTCATTTTAGTCCTTTTCATTGCAAGCATCCTTATTTTGCACTTAGGTTCAAAATCATTTCCCTAAGTTTGCATTTCATTGTCATATCCAAGCTAGATTTCCATTTAGGTGACATTCGTCCATTATCCTTGTCATGCTAAAATTAGCTCTTGCCTAGGTTGCATTTTGCATTTTCCAAGTCATTGGTCTTCGCATATCCTTATCATTGTATTATCATCTTGTCTTGGCTTCATCTTGTCATACCATATCCTTAGATCATTTTCATGTCATATCCTAAGTCATTGTCATAATCATTGCCTTCTTGCATTTAGTCTCAAAAATTTGGTTTGTCAAACTTAAAAAAATCAAAACTTTGGATGATACCCTAAGTTGTTGTTAGGGAGTCTTGACCTTGTCTAAAATTTGTCCTAATATCATTTTTTTAATCAAACCTAGCTTAGTATCCAAGCATATAGGTGAGACATTGTCAAATTTGTCCTATTGTCATTTGGTCCTTTGTCCTTTAAGGTCTTGGCTTCATTTCAACTTCCCAAGGTTGAGTCTTTAGGTTTGCATTCCAAAAAGTTTGTCCAAATCTTGAAAAACAACAAAAATATAGGGTGCATTCTTGCCATAGATTACATTTTCATCTATTTAGGTTACATTAGGTTGCATATCATACGTCATACTTTTAAAATAAAATAAAATCCCAAAGATATTGCATTTGCATAGTGACATGCCTATTGAAACAAGGTCAAAATCTAAGAAGATGGGAAAACCAACATATCAACCCATTGAAATGTATCAAACTCACAGTTTCAACCTAGTCAAACATTACAAATTGAAGGTTCTTCAAACACATCATTACCACCATATGGAATGGTTCAACTTGGACCACCTCCATTATATGAGCCAATGTTTGTACCCATGAAACCAGGATATGGGAGTGTTCCACCAACGCCAAGGGAAAATGTACCTTTTGATGGGAATCAACTGAACCTGCAACATGAAATTCAAACATTACATGAGGAACAAACTCTTTCACAAGGATTTGGTTCAGATCAAGGAATTCAACAAGAAATAAATCCAAATGTTTTACCAGATTCTTCATCAGATTCCGATGCTTCCAATGATATTGATATGTTCCTTAAAGATCTGAAGTTGACAAAAAAGATGGATAAATTCTTGAACAAGGTCTTTAAGATGTTTCCACAAAAATATCTTGATATGATGAGTAATGTGACCTCCTCAAATGAGCAAATTAATGTGCAAAAACAACAAGGCGGTGAGCTATTAAGTTTCTCTCCACATCCAAATGAAGAAACTGTGCAACAAGAACCTCAACCCACCTTGATGAGTAAGCGTGCTTCAAAAACTTTGACAGTGACTATCCCACAAAAGTCAACATTTGAAACAATAAACAATCCACTATTTAATACAACACCTTTAGCACAAGATCAAATGATGGCCACACAAATGTTGATAGTTGTCCCTCAACAAGAAATGATTCCTCGAATAATTACAAGTGGATCAAAATCTAAGATGCAAGAAAGCTTTACGACTGGGATGCCTGATCTTACGAATGTTCAAAACAATCCTACCATGCAACAAAGTTTCTATGTCCCATCAAGTTCAATATGTTTGGCAAATACTCAAGTACCCGTTATGCAAAATATTGTGACAGATCCTTCGATAGTAGCAACACAAAGAGCCACAAATAGTGGTGTGCACCAACAACAAGTGTTGCAACAATTGAGGAATTCACAAAAGGCACAATCGAATGTGCAAACAAGTAATGCGCAACAACAACAATATCGCATTCAACAACACGTTGCAGTGTCTTCTGCACCATTACAAGTTAATTCAAACTTGCAACCACCACAATGGATTGGACAAACAACACAGCAAGTCAATGCAAGTGCCATCCCCTATCTTAAGGAGAAACAACAGAAACCTCCCAAACAAAGTTTTTTGCAAATGATGGGATTTACATCAAGACAACAACAGTTGGCACAAAGTCAACAAATTCTGATTCGTCAGCATCAACAGTAACATGTGCCTCAATATGGGCCAGAAAAAACAAGTTATCATACATCACAACCACAACTGATGTCCATGCAATATCAACAACACCCTCAACTGCAATATCAACCAAGGCTACAAATGATGATCCCACCACAAGAAGCACAACAAAAGGGTCAATGTCAAGACATGGCACAACCACAGCAACAAGAGCTGTATCAAGAACTTTATATGCCAAAGACACCAAAGATAGAAATTTCAGAGCGTCAACAGCTAATGGAGAGCAGGATGTATCAACACAGAGTACACCCAAGAGTGAATGATGAACTTCCAAAATCTTCGCTACCTGACACATCTGCACAACAACTTGAGAAGTTGCAATGACAAGTCGACACATTGGAAACTAAAGGGACAAAGAAATTATACACAGATCAAGATTTATGTCCTAATCCATTTGACAAGAGCTTGTACATGCCTCCCTTTCCTAAGCATTTTGAGGCACCTAATTTTGAGAAATATAAAGGGAACGACAATCCAAAAGACCATATTCGAGCATTTTTTGCAGCATGTACTGAAGTGAGCTATGAGGAAACATATTTGATGTGCTTATTCACATGAAGTCTCATAGGACAAGCCATGGATTTGTATTCACATTTCTAGGGAACATAAAGACATGGTCAGAATTGGCTCAAAAGTTTATATCCCACTTCGCATTCAATATTGATAGCGACGTGACCATGTCAGATTTATGCAACACCAAGAAAAAGCAAGGTGAACCATTAGTGACTTTCTTGCAAAGATGGCGAAGCTTGTACAGTTGTTCTTCCCTAGATATACCTAAAGAACAACAAGTGAACTTATTTATTCAAAATTTGGTCCCAGAAATGATGTATGAGCTCAAATTGAAAAGTCCTAGTACCATTGAGAAGCTCATTAAGAAAGGTATGAACATTGAAACTGCTCTTGTAGCCAAGGGACTCATTAAACTCAACAAAGACAGTGATAACACAAATAATTCAAGGGAGAAAAATAGATTTTGGTACAAAAACAAGAATGTCACTAATGATGGAGTTGTCGACGCAAGAGCAGTGAATGCAAATCAACCCACATTCATGATAAAGAAATTGAGTGCTCCTAATATGTCGGCTATGCAACAAACTCAGACACAAGCAAGCAATGTTACTCAACAGCCACAATACCAATAGTATAATCAACAACAAGGTCAACAACAAAACTAGCAAACGAAAACCTTTTAGATCAAGGGATGGGCCTCCTCGACAGTTTACGCCATTGGGAGAGCCTATTGAGTCGGTAATGAAACAATTAATACAAGCAAATTTTATCAAGTTATCAAATGTCAAGGAAGAACCATTGGTAAAGCTGCATTGGTGGAATGATAATGCATATTGTGAATACCATCGGTCAAAAGGACATAAAACCGCATCGTGTTTTCAATTGAAACATATGATTCAAGACTTGTTAGATCAAGGAGTAATTGAGGTAGACCCGCCCAACGTGACTTCTAACACTGATCATACAATTTTCAAAACTCCTTTGCTTGATCATGACAAGGGTAAAGCATCTTCTTCAAACTCTACCCAAACAACGAATCTGAATTATGCAAATAATGGTTATAACAATGTCATCAATTATTTTTGAGCGTCAAATGAGTATGTTTCCACAATAAGAATAAAGGGACAAGATCCTTCTTGCACAGTCACCACTCGTCGATCCAAAATAGTCCTGAAAGGAGATCCTACAATTCCTCCCAAATCAACTCCTACGAGTCAATATAATCTCCTAGATCATCTGGGGAAGACGCCTGCACAAATATCAATTCTTGAGTTGTTGAAAATGTCCCCTATGCATCACGCAGTCCTAGATAAAGCTTTAACTGAGTCCACTGTCCTGACAGACATTGATGTTGACCAGTTTCAAGCCTGAATTGGACATCTAGCTGTTTCCCAACATGTTGCCTTTTCTGATAACGATATTTCTCCTGATAAGCCCCCTCATAATGATCCTTTACATCTTGAAGTCTTTGTCCATAATTGCAAGATCCGATGAGTCTTGATAGATGGTGGAGTAGGTCTTAAAATTTGTACCTTGAGAGTGTTCATTGGTCTTGGTTATACAGAAATGACATTGATTCTTCTAGAAGAATAACAATCAAAGCATATGATGATGCTGAGTGCCCATCTAAAGGGGTAATTTCATTGCCTATCAGAGTCAATCCAGTGACAGAAAACACTTTCCTGCAGGTCCTAGACCTCGATCTCACTTACAATATGATTCTTGGCCATCCGTGGATCCACACAATGAAAGAAGTTCCATCTAATTATCATCAGTGTTTAAAATATCATTACAATGGGACTATAATAACAATTCCAAGAGATCGTAATCCCTTTCAATTTTGTGCTAATCTAAAGGATTCCCCACAGCAACAAGTCCCAGTCAATAGAGAGGCCCACTCACATAATTATGTGGATCCTAATGAGTTGTTAGATGCTACCAAAGGAAAATTGAAGATACAAGACCAAGGATGCAGAGAGTATTCAATGGCTCAAACATTCCTCATTGGGAATTTACCAATATCTCCAAAATCACATGGCAAACCACATTTGTTGCAAAAGGAACCTAAGATAGTCATTCAATATTAGCCCCCCACTACATTTAAAAAATGGGGTGAACTTAACAAGGAAACTTTGGATGATGATGTAATAGATTGGCTTTATAAGGATCAAACTGATACACCACCTGTCAAGTTGCCAGTGGAGCGGTATGGAAAAGGGTTTACTATACTATAGAAAAAGGGATATGATCGCTGCAGTGGTTTGGGCCTTGACAAGAAAGGAAGATTAGAACCTATTATACCTAAGATTTGACCTCCAACTTTAGGGTTAGGTTTTGTACCATCGTGAATTGGAACCTCATCTACCAAAGTGACCATGTGTGGAAAGGGGCGTGACTCTGATGATGAAACAACACCTAAGGATACCCAACCTGAAACTGATTCCAATGAATGGGAGTGGAGTTCTTTTTCTTCTATGTCTTATGCCCTTGAAAATGTTTTCCTTGACCCTAATGATTTGCCCATGGAAGACAAACATGAAATAACTTCCCCTCCCAAAACGTGTCCTAATGCTTGGATAGAGTCATTCTAGGACCCAAGCTTTGAATCAGATACGAGCAGTTCAGATAGTGATACCATAGACATTCTTATCCTTACCATCTCAGCCCTAACTCTCCTTGAAACAAATGATGACATACCCCTTGTCTATCCACAGCTTATCCAACATGACCAACAAGAAACACTCAAATTGGATTGTTTTCAAATTGACAAAGCAATTGCAGAATTCCTTGGACTACGAGAAGGAATACCACAGGGTGCTCATAAGGTAGGGTTATTGATTTGGATTCCATAACATATTTTGGGGAGTCAACTCCATCTTCTAGTCATAAAAATGAACAAGAAAAAGCCAAAGTAAAAAATCAAAAGAATGGGTCTTTGAGTGAAAACCGTAAGGCACTCTCTGACCATGGAAAAGTAAAAATAAAAGACATACCTGTGGGTGAAAACCTCTCTGAGGCGTCCAAAGGTGGAAGATTGGACATACCCTCATCAAGTTAGGATAAATCAACATTGCTTGTGGAAATGACCGAAGAGATAAATTTGGGTACACCTGACAACCCTAAGGTCATTCATTTTGTTGCTTCTCTATCAAAACAAGAAAAGATAGATTTTGTCAATTTCTTTCTTGAGAAGAAGATCAGTTTTGCATGGTCTTATGTAGATATGCCCAGCCTTGATCCAGAATTAGTCCTTCATCACTTGCCATTAAAATCAGATGCCAAGCCCATCAAACAAAAACTCAGAAAGATGCATCCCCGGGTGGCTCTCTTAGTCAAAGTAGAACTCAAAAAATTATTAGATGTGGGCTTTATTAGACCAATTGATTATGCAGATTGGATTTCAAATTTGGTACCAATTAGCAAAGTAACTAGGGGCATAAGAATCTATATGGATTTTAGGGATCTCAATAAAGCATGCCCTAAAGATGACTTTCCACTGCCAAATATAGACATCATAGTTGACATGAGTGTCGGATATGAGATGCTATCATTGATGGATGGTTTTTCTGGATATAATCAAATTCGCATTGCTCCTGAAGATCAACATAAGACTACATTCACATGTGCTTGGGGTACCTACTGCTGGAATGTGATGCCTTTTGGCCTTAAAAATGCTGGAGCAACATATCAAAGAGCTATGACAACAATTTTCCATGATTTTATGCATACTTTGATGGAAGACTATGTTGATGACCTATTATGAAAATCCGTCACAAGAGATAGTCATCTAGCCATCCTTGGCCCAATCTTTGATCGAATGGAAATCTACAAGCTCAAACTCAACCCAAAGAAATGTGTCTTTGGTGTCACAACCGACAAATTATTAGGGTACATTGTTTCTCATAGAGGCATTGAAGTCGACTCCGAAAAAGTTAAAGCAATAATGGATATGCCTCCTCCTTCCAATCTCCATCAACTAAGAAGTCTGCAAGGGAAGTTATAGTCAATCCGTCGGTTTATAGCTCAATTGGCGGACAAATGTCATCCCTTCCAACATTTATTGCATAAAGGTGTCACTTTTAAATGGATTGAGAAATGTCAATCAACATTTCAAACTCTCAAGGATTATCTGATGTCGCCACCTATTCTAATGCCTCCTATAGCAAGGAAGCCATTCATATTGTATATCTCTGCAACTGATATGGCACTAGGAGTTCTTTTAGCCCAACAGGATGAGAAAGGCAAAGAACAGGCTATTTATTATATCAGTCGGACACTAGTGGGCTATGAACTGAATTATTCAACTATTTAATGGGCATGTTTAGCAATGGTATTTGCAACACAGAAGCTTCAACACTATATGTTAAATCATCAAACATTGCTAGTTGCAAAAATCGATCCCTTGAAATACTTGCTTAGCAGGGCAGCTTTGACAGGTCGCCTAGCAAAGTGGGTTATGATCCTAAGTGAGTTTGATATTGAGTACATTGAGAGAAAGACAATAAGAGGACAAATCAGAGTGGATCAACTTGCAAAGGCACCTATTCATGATGATCATCCAATGTTGGCTGATTTTCCAGATGAATCAGTCTTTGCTGTCAAATCTTCTAATGAATGGAAATTATATTTTGATGGATCCCATACCAAATTTGGCTTGGGAGCAGGTATATTGTTTGTCACCCCTCAAGGTGATGCTATTCCCAAATCCTATAGAATAACTTTCCACTGCACCAATAATATTGCAAAATATGAAGCTTTGGTCACAGGACTTTGAGTAGAAATCCAATGGAACATTACACATTTGCAAGTCTATGGGGATTCCTAGTTAGTCATCCGTCAAGTGAATGATGACTATGAAACGAAGGATGAAAAGATTCTTCCCTACAAGCATATGGTGGATTTCTTCAAGTCAAAATTTACTGATATCCATTTCAGTCAAGTTCCAAGAATACAAAACAAGTCAGCAGATGCTATGGCAACTATTGCTTCCATGTTAAATATGCCCCACAATATGGACAAATGTGAATTATTGGTTGAACAGTTACTTGTCCCTTCTTTTGAAATTTCGATAGCAGATGTGATGTGTGTTCTTGTTGGTCCTAATTCCGAGTGGTACAATGACATCTATCGGTATTTGACATCCCATATCTTACCACCTAACCTTTCTTCTAACCAACGTCGGGCCTTCATACGCCAAACTGCCAAATATGTCATCATCGCAGACACCCTTTATCGTCGTTCCTTTGACCACACCCTCCTTAGGTGTTTGGATTCTGACGAGGCACAAATGGCTTTATGCGAGGTTCATGATGGTATATGTGGGGGCCATTTCAATGGTCTGAGTCTAGCTAAAAAGTTGGTTCATGCTGGATATTATTGGCCCACTATGGAAAAGAATGCTCATGATTTTGTTAAGAAATGCTACAAATGTCAAATACATGGAAATTACATTCATGTGCCAGCCCAAGAACTTCATTCTGTCATATCTCTATGGCCCTTTTCTCAATGGGGATTGTATCTTATTGGCAAGATTCACCCGACATCGGCAAATGGACACAAATTCATCATCACAGCCACATAATACTTTACCAAATGGATCGAGGCTATCCCTATGACCTATATCACTGGTGTTCAAATTTCAAAATTTCTACTGAATTATATCATATGCAGATATGGGGTTCCCCTTGCAATAGTCACAGATAATGGTCGTCCATTCAAAAATAAAGATGTCAAGGAACTCTGTGAAAAGTTTCGCATCCAACACCGTTTCTCCAGTCATTACTATCCACAAAGTAATGGTCAAGCCGAAGCATCCAATAAAACCATCATTAAGATCCTGAAAAAGGTTGTCAATGACGCTGGTCGAGATTGGCATGTACAGTTGAATCCAGTACTATGGGCTTATTGCACTTCCATCCGCACACCTACTGGCGCCACACCTTATTCCTTGGTGTATGGTGCGGAAGCCATTTTACCCTTGGAAGTGGAAATTCCCTCTTTGCGTATTTCCCTGCAACATTTGATTGATGATGAGATGCACAGAGTTTCTCAGTTGCATCAGCTTGAGATGTTAGATGAGAAACGTCAGACAACTCTAACACATTTGCAAGCATATCCAAACCATCTCCGTCGCTCTTATAATAAGAAGGTCAAAGGGTGACACTTCAAAGTGGGTTATTTGGTCCTCAAGGTGAACCCAAAGAATACACAATCTTCTGACATCATCAAAGGAAAGTTTGAGCCTAATTGGGCTGGGCCTTTCATAGTTACTGCAGCCTATGGCTCGAGGGCATATCAGCTTGCAACCCCAGACGGTGAACCTTTGTCCAATCTTGTAAATAGCATGCACCTTTGAAAGTACTGGACATAGTTTTTCTGTCAGCAGTTCTTCAAATATGATCATGAAAAAATACAAAAAAAATCAAAAAGCTCGAAAAATACAAAAAAAAACAAAAAATAAAAAAAAAAGTGAAAAAGTGAAAAGAACAAAAGTAAAGAAAAATAATTCACCCTCTAGTGAAAACCTGGCACACAGGCACTTTGGGAAAGTACCATGGTGAAAACCTGGTAAACAGGTGCCATGTGTAAGAGACTATCGCTCTATTATCTATCATGACTCTTAGCTATACTTTCCCCCTGCAGGTTTATCACGATTATCCTTGACCCAATGTTGTGTTCCAGGCCTGTGATTGGTCAACATCATTGTCTTGCATACTCAGGTTTCTAGTCCTTGTGCATATGTTTTGGTCCTGGTCGTTGTATATGTCTTTCATATTTTCATTGGGTGCGCGCCCCTTGTCATGATCAATTACTGGAGTTATTGCTGCGTGCGGGCCGGAGCTTTCTTATCATAAAATGTCCTGAAAAAATCCATAAAAACATTCAGAAAATGTCCTAAAATAATCCAAAAACATTCATAAAATGTCCTGAAAAAAAACTTGAAAACATTTAAAAACATAAAAAAAAAAATCATTTGTTCATTTTCAGCTAAAATGTCCTGAAAAAATCCCTAAAAAGTCAAATAAAGTCCTGAAAAACGAAAAAAAATTGTAAAAAAATTCTAAATTCCTACAAGGTGAAAAACATCAAAACCCAAAAAATAATTTCTTTGGCATTTTGCATTTTGTCAATAAATGGTCCCCTTTGTGCATAGGCAGATTGCTGAGCATACATCCAACGACAATCAATCAAACATTGTGCTTTAATGAAATCATGCATTAATAGATGAACTTTTCAATCAAACCAGGCATTCAAACTGATCAAAATTGTCATGTCAATCACTCAACATCAATATCATTTGTCCTTGTCACTATTATCATGGGTCTTATACAGGATGTGGTATACTCAAAACCAGACTGTGTCTTGTCTTAGATGGGGTACTGCATTCCCTGAAACCAGACAACATGATCATTCTTATTTTCCACTTTTGACAATGACGATCAGACTGTTTGTTTGACTTGGTTGAATTTGTGCGTCTTATCTTTTTACTGATTTATCTTTGGCTTCGATCATGTTCCTATGTTGCTCGAGGATGTCACTGAGTGATTTAGAGTGACCGGGTTGGTTCATGGTCGCTTTCTTTTTTTTGTTGTGTTTGCTGTTTGTGGAATGTTTGTCACAAAATGGGGCAACTATATCATTGGGTGTCTGTGATAAGTACGTTTGCTTTGTGAATGCCGCACATACCTCGACCCTTGATGTATGCACCCTAGGATGCTTCACTCATTCCTTGTGTGTGATGTGTCTATCTTTTGCAAAAGGGGTTGCGTTCCAGCTCTGGCCTTCAATGCCATGATGCTCTGCATCCACTTTGCTACATTAAATAAAGGTTCTCACCTACTTATGTGCATTTGTGAAAGCAATTTTTCCTTCATCTCTAACTGTCCTCTGTCTAATTTCTTCTTACTAACATTTCTTCCATCAGTCTTGGTAGTCCGTTCGGTCTAGTTCTCCGATCTCTAAAAAATAAAAAAATAAAAAAATAAAAAAAGCTGCATCTTGCATTCATTGGTTAGTACATTTGCATTATATCAAGCCCCTGCAAAGCATTTTATCCATTTCATCTTATAAATGCATCAAAAACATAAACAACATTCATACATGTTACAAAGATAGTACATAGACAGTGCATAAGACATCCATACATGGAAAGTAAACATAAGCCATAACACATTGCATCCCATCATATAGCTGCATATCATATCATATATCAATATCAGAGTACAAAATTGGATTGTCTGTCCTACGTATGGCCCACAGGATGAGTACATAATGTCAAACTATATATGTCTCCGTCATAAGGAGCACGTGCCTCTGTCACTGGGTGCTCCCTCTATCATCCTCATCCCTGCCATGTCTCGAGGATGAAGCCCCGCAATGTCTGGCAATCACACAAAATTCATGAAATTGAACATATGGTTTTTTGAGCTACATACCGCTGCTCCCGCATTGTCCAATCGTCTGTAGGTGCGTACATGTTCCCCAAGGTGATCTGGCATTGGAATGTTCACCATATCTCCGCAAGGGTCCTTTTTCCTGAGCAACAACTCCTCCACTTTGGCCAATGCAAATGAACTCTTTTCCTTCTCCTTGTCTCCTATATAGATCTTTGTCAGTACCTAGATGGACATGCATGCTCTCCATCTTATGATGGTCGCGGTCTTTTATGCCTTCCACTGCTTGTCCTTTGTGCATCCGACCTCTGATTTATGATCCGTTCGAACCTATCGTCTTCTGTCATTCTTATCGATCACTTGGCCTCTTTTCTGGATTTTTCCGACCAATTCCTCGAGGGGGCATGCATATGTCATTGTTATTGTCTAGGGTATTTTCATTATTGTTCTTTGAAACAATGCTTAGAATCGCATTGTCTCAAAGAGGGGCAAAATGTAGACGTCTAAAAATGGTCAACGCTTGTGGAGTCATACTTTAACATTTGTGCTTTGCCTTATTTTAGGGTTCTTGTGTCGCATTAAAATTTCTTCTATGTTGTGCACTTGGTCTTTATCATTTGCGAGCATTGAGTCCTTCTTCTGCATTCCTCATTTTTCTCACTTTTGAATTAGGTCTTGTCGATAGCAATCTTCAGTCATGATTTTGGTCGATCTTTGTCCTTGTCAATCTCATCATTTTGTGATCGATTCGTCATTGATCCTTATCAACTTGTCAATCTCATCATTTTGTGTTCGATTCGTCATTGATCCTTCTCAACTTGTCAATCTCGTCATTTTATGATCGATTCATCATTGATCCTTATCAACTTGTCAATCTCATCATTTTATGATCGATTCGTCACTGATCTTTGTCCTTGTCAATCTTGTCATTTTGCGATCGATTCTTCATCGATCCTTGTCCTTTTCAATCATGTCAATTTGGATCAATTAGTCATAGTTCCTCATCAATTGGTGCCTATCAATTTGATCTCCTTGTCAATCTTGGTCAATTTGTCATTGATTTTTGTCAACCAATCTCAATCATTTATCAACATTGGTCCTTTGTCAATCAGAAATCATGATCGAACCTACATTAATTTCTTGTTGTCTTGACCTAATTCCTTGTCCTCTTATTTCTAGGGTTTTATGATTTGTTCATTTAATCCTTTTCTTCTTCTTTATGGGTTAAATAAATCTATTTATTTAGTCCTAGGTCTCTTTCATGAATTAATTAATGGATGAAAACCTATTAATTAATTCACCTAATTTCTATTTCATCTTTTTCCTCAATTTTCTAATTTGTTAATTTCTCCTAATTTCTAATTTCTATTTCTATTTCAATCTTGTCATAGTTTGTCATGCATTTTGCATAGCAACTTGTCATTTGTCATAATGTTGCCATTCTTGATTTGAATTTCCTTTCAAATCTCTTCATGCTAATCTTGTCCTCTCTCCAATTTGTCTATAAATTGGATGATTTTCTTCAATAATCAATCAATCACATTTTCAAATCAATCAATCACACTTTCGAGTAGCCTTATGCTATGAATTTCATCTCTCAACAACTTGCTTTCTACTTGCATTTTGTACTTGTAGGTGAGATCAATATCAAATTTGAGGGTGAAAGAAGAACAATGGAGCCACATGAAGGAGATATTTGCGTCGGTTTGCTTCAATTTCATGCAATTTGAATATCTTGTCTTTATGTCTTCATTGATTGGATTAGGATTGCTTTCATTGCAGTTTTAGGTTTTGTGATTGTCCTAATTTGTATTGTTTTGATGTTTTCCCAATTTCATGATCTACAGATACCATCAGATCAGGATAAAGGAAGGTGATGAATGGAAAACATTCAAAACCAATGAAGGACTTTATGAATGGCTTGTTATGTCGTTCGGTCTTAATATTGCTCCCAGTACATTCATGAGACTCATGAGTGAAGTGCTGAAATATTTTATTTGTAAATCTGTTGTTGTATACCTAGATGATATCTTGATTTTTAGTATAATTAAAGAGGAACATCTAGAGCATCTTAGTATTGTATTACAAAAATTGTATGATGAGCAACTAATAATAAACTTGGAGAAGTGTGAGTTTATGAAGTAGGAACTTGTCTATCTTGGATTTGTAGTTTCAGGAGGAGATTTGAAGATGGATACATCAAAGGTGGAAGCCATCACAAATTGGCCGACACCAAAGACAGACAAAGAAGTAAGAGGTTTTCATGGTTTGGCATAGTTCTACAGGAAGTTTATCGGAGGGTTCAGTGAGATTTGTGCACCCATGTTGGATACCATCAAAGGATGAGTTAAGACTAAGTTTCAGTGGACCAATGCAGCTAACAAAGGGCTTGAAATTTTGAAACAAAAGGTAGCTACACAACCAGTACTCATTCTTCCTAGTTTTGATAAGTTGTTCACAATTGAATGTGATGCAAGTAACATAGTAGTTGGTGCTGTTTTGAGTCAAGAGAATAGAGTTGTAGCTTTCTTTAGTGAGAAGCTCAATGATGCCAAGAAGAAATATTCATCCTATGATCCTGAGTTGTATGCTCTCGTCCAAGCTCTTAGGAAGTGGAGGCACTACTTGTTACCTAGGGAGTTTGTTGTTTACATAGATAATCAAGCTTTAAGTTTTCTGAATTCACAAGATAAGTTGAGTCATAGGCATGTTAAATGGGTGGAGTATTTGCAGTCATATACTTTTTCTATTAAGCATAAGAAAGGACAGTATAATAAAGTAGTAGATGCTTTGAGTAGAAGGCTACTAACAATGCAAGAAGTGCAGATTCAGAGTATTGGAGTTGATTACTTCAAGGATTTGTACCCCAATGATGAAGATTTTGCAGCAATTTACAAGGTTTGTCAAGAATTTCAGAATCACTTTCATAGTGAATATGTTGATTTTACTTTGCAGAATGGTTTGTTGTTTAAAGGTGGACAACTATGTGTCCCCAAAGGGTCGATGAGGGGAAATCTGATCCAAGAAAAACATAATGGATGTTTGAGTGGTCATTTTGGTCTTAATAAGACATTGGAACTTGTTCCAAGGTTCTACTATTAGCCTAGAATGCAAAGGGATATCAAAAGGTATGTTGAGCAGTGTATGGTTTGTCAGAAAGATAAAGGTACAACTACTAATGCTGGTCTTTATCAGCCATTACCTATTCCTACAAGGCCATGGGAATGTGTCAGTATGGATTTTGTGGTTGGATTACCCAAAACTAAGCTTGGCTGTGATAGCATTTTTGTTGTTGTTGACAGGTTCAGTAAAATGGCACATTTTGTTCCTTGTAAAACTACTCATGATGCTAGTCACATTACACACTTGTTTTTCAAAGAGGTTATAAGAATCCATGGTTTGCCAGTTAGTATTGTTTCAGATAGAGATGTCAAATTCCTTAGACATTTTTGGAAAACTCTTTGGAAAAGACTGGGAACTAACCTAGTCTTTTGGTTCAGCCTATCATCCCCAAACAGATGGTCAAATAGAGGTGGTCAATAGGACACTTAAATTTTTTTTAAGGTGCTTGACAAAAGAATATGGACAAAGTTGGGATCAGGTTCTTCACTAGGTAGAGTTTGCGTACAATGATAGTGTCAATAGGTCTACTGAGAAGAGTCCTTTTGAGATAGTGTATGGTATGCCCCCACGAAGTGTTATGTTATTATGAGATCTTGGTAATGTGTCACACAGAAGTGGTTAGGCTGATGATGTTTCTCAATCTATGAAGGAGGTTCATGACCAAGTCAGGTAAGCTCTCCAATATTCTTCACAAAAAGTCAAAGCCAGAGTTGATGCCACACAGAGAGATGTGCAATTTTTAGTTGGAGATTTGGTGATGGTACATTTGAACAAGGCTCGACTTCAGAATGGGGTTCCCATCAAGCTATAAATGAGAAGGATAGGCCCATGTAAATTTTTAGCCAAGTATGGCTCTAATGCCTATAAGATTGATTTTCCATCTAATATTGCTTTGTCTCCCATTTTCAATGTCGCAGATTTGGTTGTCTACAAGGGACAACTTACAAAGGACGATGCGCGAGTTTCAGATGTTCAACAGCCACTTGCCGACCTGCCATTACTTTCTCCTTCCATGCCTTAGGCTGAGAAAGTGTTGGATTCCCGCATTCTCAAGAAGACTAGACAACAGGTCTATGTGGAAGATCTGGTCAAGTGGATGCATAAACCTGATTCTAAAGCGACTTGGTTCCCTGAATCAAACTTTGTTAAGTTAGGAATTGATCTTTCCTTCCTACCGAGTGTAGTCACTTGACTTCTTTCTTTTGGGGGGGGTATGGTGTAGGAGCACCTAAGGGTTGAAATGCCCTTAACCAGTTTTGGCTTGTGAGATCTTCTAGTGGTCATGTAAATACATAAGGATTGGCTCTAGTCCATTTGTTTGATTGCTTAGTTGCAGTTTTTGAAAATTTCCTTATCGACAAGACCTACCCCGGTTGGCAAGTCTTACCTTGATGAGGTCACCAGAGTATGGAGTAGTTCTATCAGGTATCAGTAAGAGTGGTTCACACTTACCCCAATGACTCGATAAGTCATCCGTGCTCAGAGTATTGTTATTGGGTATCAAGGGGAGTAGTTTCAAGTTACCTCGACGACCTGATGAGAAAGCATAGGCATGGAGTGGAGCCATTGGGTATCAGGAGGAGCTATTTCATGTTACCCTGACAACCCTATGAGAAAGCATAGGCATGGAGTGGAGCCATTGGGTATCAGGGGGAGCTATTTCATGTTACCCTGATGGCCCGATGAGTAAACTTTGGTTTGGAGTACGCTTGATGAGTGTTGCTATCGAAGATCGGGAAGAGTAGTTTCACGCTACATAGATGACCCGATAGGAAGTGCGGAGCGCGGAAAGTCATCATCAGCCATCAGAAGTCAGGTTTTGAAGTCTTCTCGGTGACCCGATAGGAAGTGCAGGGTGCGAAAGGTTGTCATCGGACATCGGTAACCTTGTTTGGATGTTACCCCGATGTTCCGATGGAACCTGAAAAACAGTTGCAAATGGAAAACCGTTGGTAATGAGATTTATCTCGTCCAATAGGAGGAGTTCCCAATGAAGGATGAAATGTATAAAAAGACCCAATAGGCATTTGCAAGAGGTTGATGGCCTCAGAGAACAAATCTATTTTTTGCTGAAATGCAATAGAGAAATCCATTTTCTAGTTTTTAATTAGAGTTTAATTTATGTTCATTTCATGGATGTTGTTAATGTAATTGTTCCTTTTTTCTATTCCGTGAGTTACTAGTTTGAACCCGTGAATAAATTTGGGATCTGTAAATAAAGATTTCCCTATTTGTTTTTGTTCCCTATTTTCAATAATCATATGGCTCTGACTTGAAACTCCACAAGATCATTGGGGATTGTCAAGAAGAGCCAGATATGTACAGTAGGTTTTCATTTGAAAGAGGCTGGGAAATGGCAATCGCCAATTCTGCATACTGAGCCTAGGTGAGCTTGGTGATAGTCCGGCTAACTATTAGTAATTTGAAGGAGATAACTTGTAGGGGAAGGAAACTATTGAGAACTGGAAGAAGATCTAGAAGGCTACAAGCCTGAAATCGAGACATTGTGTAACCAAAGGGGGAAAGTTTGCTAAACCAAACAAGATGTGTAGTTTGCAAAGAGAGAAAGAATGTGTGTGTCCTTCACCCCTGCAAGGATTTAGTGAACAAGCTTACTTTGTGAGCTTGAGGAAGGTGAGATAAGCAAACAAATGGTAGGGAAGCCCTTACAAGTCTAGAGGCATAGACTTGGAACCCAAAAATAGATAGAAGAAAATCATCAAAGAAACCTAATTGATGGCAAACTAGGTTGCCTCCCTATCAGGATCATTTGCAGGTGCCATAGTTTTCGAGATATGACTTATCAAATTTTGACAATTTTTCGTACTTAGGGTGATCAAGGGACGACGTCGGTAGGGTATGGCCCTGAGCGTTCAACTGAGTGGGGGGTAAAATAGGAGCATGTATAGGGTAAGAATGCCTAACTGGATGTGGTGGAACCAATGGTTCAAGGTCATGATGACCAGAATGAGAAATTAGCTCCATGGCAGCTTTTCATTGAATGAAACTGATGATTTTTTTACCAACTAAAAAAATGTTGCTCTAAGAAAACTTCTCTGAATCTTGAAATTAGAGATAGGCTTTTGTATGAAGCCTTCACATGACCCTGTAGGTTCAAACCAATCATTTGCAGTTGTCACAAATTCTGAGATACAACTTGTCAAAGTTTCACAATTTTTCACACTTAGGGCTCTCAAGGGATGATGTTGGTAGGGTATGGCCCTGAGCATTCAACAGAATGGGGAGGCAGTAAAACAAGAGAATTCCTAGGGTAAGAATGCCTAATCAGATGTGTTGGGACTGATGGTTCACACCCATGATGAGCAGAACAAGAAATTCTCTCTGTGGCAACTTTTCATTGAATGAAAGTGCCCTACGAAAACTGCTCTGAATATTGAAAATCTTAGATAGGATATTGTAGGCAGCCCTCACATGACCTTTCAGGTTCAAATGGATCATTTGCAAGTGCCATGGTTTTTGAGATACGACCTATCAAATTTTGATAATTTTTCACACTTAGGGTGCTCAAGGGACGACACCTGTAGGGTATGGCCCTGAGCGTTCAACCGAGTGGGGGGGGTCAAATAGAAGAATTCCTAGGGTAAGAATGCCTAACCGAACATGTTGAAACTGATAGTTCATGGTCATGATGAGCAGAATGATAAATTAGACTCATGGCAACTTTTCATTGAATGAAACTGACGATTTTTTTGCCAACTGGAAAAATGTTACCCTAAGAAAACCTCTCTGAATCTTGAAAATATGAGATAGACTTTTGTAGGAAGCCCTCACATGACCATGTAGGTTCAAACAGATCATTCATGGGTTTTGTGGATTCCGAGATACAACCTGTCAAAGTTTGACAATTTTTCGCACTTAGGCCACTCAAGGGACGACATTGGTAGGGTATGGCCCTGAGCATTTGACCGAGTTGGGGGGTAAAACAAGACCATTCCTAGGGTAATAATTCCTAACTAGACATGTTGGGACTGACGGTTCACACCCACGATGAGCAGTATGAGAAATTCGCTTTCTGGCAACTTTTCATTGAATGAAACTAACAATTTTTTCGTCAACTGAAAAAAGCTGCCCTATGAAAAATGCTCTGAATCTTGAAAATACAAGACAAGATATTGTAGGTATCCCTCACATGACCGTGTAGGTTCAAATAGATCATTCATAGGTACCATGGTTTCTAAGATGCATCTTGTCAGTTTTTAACAATTTTTCGCACTTAGGGCCCTCAAGGGGTGATGTTGGTAGGGTATGGCCCTAAACATTCGACCGAGTGGGGGGGAAAAGAAGGAGAATTCCTATAGTAAGAATGCCTAATTTGATGTGTTGGAATTGACAGTTCATGGTCACGATGAGTAGAACAAGAAATTAGCCTTGTGGCAACTTTTCATTGAATGAAATTGACGATTTGTTTGCCAACTGAAAAACGCTGCCCTACGAAAACCGCTTTGATTATTGAAAATTCGAGACATACTTTTGTAGGAAGCCCTCATGCGACCTTGTATGTTCAAATGGATCATTCACAGGTGCTGCGGATTTTGAGATATAACCTATCAATGTTTGACAATTTTTTGCACTTAGGGCACTCAAGAGACAGTGCCGGTAAGGTATGGCCCTAAGCATTTGACTGAGTGAGGGGGTAAAATAGGAGATAGTGTATATTTCAGTAGCTAAATGACAATAAAATAAGTTTATTTTTAGAGTTCATATATTCAATTCTTAAATTTAACGGGCAACGTGTGGAAATGGACCTCTTCATAGTATCTCCCTACTGAGACAACTTTAATGATGGCGAATTGTTGCTAAATGTAGCCAATTGGTTATGAAAAAAATACATTCCGTTGTAGAAGATGCTTTTCTACTTTTTATTTGTCATTACTAAGTATCCATGTTATCATTATTACCAATACCAATATGGTCATTAAATTTGGTGAAGTTGCCAAAGGCAACCAAAATTAACACTTAAGATTTAGATGAAATGAATTATATACAATCTCAAGGTTATACAAACAACATTGTATTGTTCATTAAGTATCCATTGTTAATTATTGGATTGAATATTAAAGTTTAAAATAATGACACCATGCACATGAGGAACAAGTTATATCGAATCTCAACTTCTATATATATATCAAAATGTTGAATAATTACAAGTGTATGTCCATATACAAAAATGGCATAAATGCCAACTCAAACAAAATATATGTCAATATATGTAATTGTATGTTTATATACAAAATATACATTCCAAATAGATATGTAAGTATCCCAAAATGATCTATAACATCCTAAACTACTGATGGATCATCAAAATCGATCCTCTTTGTTGCACTTCTCATCTCTGAAGGATCCTGCACAAGAAAAACCAAACCATTATTAATATTAGTTGTATTATATAATTCACATTAAAAAATTTAACATAAAAATCAATATACATTGAACAATAGTTGAACTCTAAAATTGAATTCTTATTTACCTCATCTTGATGTTTCCTCTTCATCTTTGGAGGAGTCTTGACATATGTCTTCACTAGAGCAGGCATGTCCTCAAAATTTTTGTAAATAAACTACATATGTTCACAAACATAACATTGAAAAAATTATAGCTAGTAAACACAAAATAAAATAAACACATGTACCTGAGGCATCACTTCTTCTTCTTCTTCTTCTTCAGGTATAGTGGGTGCAGTCAACAAGGATGTGAAGCCAATAATTTTATGTACATAAAGATGACAAGTATGTGAAACTATTAATCTATGTGTTGGTTCCAAAATTGGACGACAGGTTTACACTGCTACAGGGCAGAGACCAAGCTTATTTCCTCCAAATATATATGGAGAGCCACCTCCAACTATCAATATTTGTCAGGCTTGGACCAACAATAACAAGGACAAAAAGTCCTTCTGCACTTTAGGCTTTGTAGAACTAGGGAGGGTGATCCATTCAGTAAGATCTCCTGCTCTCTGCAACGTTACTCAGGAACTTACCGAAACAAAGTAGATTATCTCATAATAAGACTTGACAAAAAGGGAGAATACTCAAGGATGACAAATCCTTCAGTGATCCTCAACCTTAAGCTAGATTATGAGAGAGGGTGGGACAACTTTCATAAGATACATAAAACTTAGCAAATGATATTCTGATATTTATAAGATTCCTTGTAAGAAATCATAAAGAAGATAAACTGAAAGCTAAAAACCTAATGACACTTGCTAGAAAATACCAATGCCTTATTCATTTGGGTTATAGAGTCTATGAAAAGTTTTACTGAAAATATGATAAAATTTTGTCTAATAGCTAGTCTAGCCTAAACAATACTGCCTTACAATATTGTTCTTCTTACAATCCTTCACCTGAACTGCTTATCAAATCCTATGGAAAGCCTTATTTTCTTTGTAATCTCATTCAAGCATTTTAATTAACCCCTTGGACTAAAGCATTGAATGGAAGAATACATACATCATAACAATGCAACAAATAAATAAAACCCTTGACCCCATTTGCTTAAAAGAAGATAAAATCGCACACAGGAGAGTAAAGATTGGGAAAATATATTTGCATTAATATCATAAGCTATCGTTTATCAGATGATAGCCAAAAAATTCAAATTCATAATAACCCACTTGAAAAAGGGAACTTGCAACTGTTCTATTACTTTTTGCTCTGCAAAATAACATTAGAGTCCTTGTTATTTCCTATGACTCTCAAGAGTTACCTGGAACCTAACCCTACAGAATAGATCTATTTTATAGAGATCTTTCTCAGAAATCTCAGACCCTAACAATGGCCTTGAATTCCCTTTTATAGAAGACAAGGGATCAACAAGCTTCAGGCCAAAAGACACTTGTCATCAAAACCAAGCCTTAGAGTGTATACAATTTTGTTACACAATTGTTGACATATCCATGCACTGGCACCTGTGAATCATCATTCTTAACTAAAAATTGGTATGGGAAAAACCGTTGGAGCCATGCCTTATCGCCCTGAAACCTTCGGATGGAGTGTGAGATGTTGTATTTTTTTCCTATAGAGCATTTACCTTCCTAAGAAAGGAAACAAGATCTTGGCAAGAGGTAAAGTCACCCCTAAAACAAGAGGAGGAGCTCAACCTTCATGCCCAAGATCAGAGGTAGTGGGAGGGGGAGTTAGAAACTAAACACAATATGCTAGAGAGGGGTCACATCTTCCATGTAGCTACATGGATGGATTGTTGCCGCTCCCTACCCAAACATGTTCCTTTTTCATTCCTCTGCAGGCTCTCTCTCAGAACCCCCTGCCACCCAGTAACTGAGTAGACATAGAGGTTGTGCCATGCATGGCCTTTCTTTATAAGAAAAGGCTTTCATGCTCCCTCTATAAATCCTCCCCACTTTCACATCCCCTATGACAATAGACATACTCACACATGAGAGAAAAAATCTATCCGGTATCACAGAGTATATTGCAACTCCATCTACAAGCTTGTTCAAACATCATTTCCTCCGCAGAAGGAAAAACTGCATTTAGAAAATGAAAAGGCTTCATACTCTTCTACCAATTCAATCACCACCTTGCTATATTTATAGTTGAACAATACTTCATCGAGTAGTGCTTGTTCTTGAAACATCATGACTCTGGGGTTCTCAATTTACTCTACCAGCTGTGGACACTAGAATTCATGCATATCACATTTACTGCATTCTTCTATCAAGGTCCATCTAATGCAGTTGATTTTATCCTGATTTTATTCTTCCATGGGTGTACATTCTTATACTTTAGGATCTTTGCCAACAGACAAATATTTGAATTTATCAGAGAACTCGTGATCCATCACACTTGAACTGGAAGCTTATCCAAATTCTTTCACATCTTTAGGTTATCATATTTGACTGTCTAATCAATCCTGAATCGACAAGTATGAATCCCATTCATTCTGCCTTTTCTCGCAAGCTACGACCGGTGCCTCCAAAATCCCTCCTAACTTCACATTTGAAACTCAACTGTAGATCTTATCCAATTTGGTAAATCTAATGGTCATTTCTTGCCAACTTAGCAATTTGACTTTCCATATGTATTCGTAGACCCACAAAATCCTGACTGAATAGTGCCGTATCATCCTTCAACCAAACTTCATCAAAAACCTCTCCGTAGGTCATCCTGATTAGCTTGGGACACGTGGCATCATCTCATTATGTCATGGTCCATAATCTCCTTGCAACTTCCATCATGGGAATACGAGGGTCATCTGATCTGTTCAATGTTTACCACTTTGCATACTACTCGTTAACTCTTCCAGGATTTAAAAGTTGAGCACCTTTTACCTCAGGATAAAACATCTCCATTCATTCTAAGCACATGCAAATTGATGGGACTATTAGTAGATCGACCTTTACCACCTACGAACCAGTAACAAAATTCTTTCGACCAGTTACGCTGCTAACCTTGTCATTTTTTGTCGATAACACGCGACACAATCTCGTGATTCCACGGTCATTAAAATCCTTGCATCTTTGATCATGGGAAAGTGCTAGCCGTTGGATCCATCATGTCTTTAGCAAATGGTCAGAGTACTTAGGATTCTTCAGACTTAGGAAAAATACAAGCACGGGCATAAGTATTTTAAAAGGAGACCGGTAATAGGAATGTTATGCACATGACTTAGGGAGATTATTATTTCACAAACCGGTCAATCATCACTTAATGCTTAGGAAATAAGATGGCCCCGCTCATGGAAAGGGTACCCATGACTTTAAGTGGTAAAAAAGTAATAGAAGAATATATCATTGCTAGGGTTTTTTTCACAAATGTAAGAAGTTTTGATAAACCCTAAACCCTATACCTTGGATCATTCACAAAGGATACAAGTAAAACTTGAAAATCAATATTTCAAGCTCAAAAGTTGAAAATTTCATGCAATCAATTTTTCAGAGCTATCAGTGGCTCTTGTTGGGGACACTTATTTTACAAGAATGAAGTGAGAGACCAGAATCTTTGAGTGAAGTAGACCAACTACAAGGCAGACCAAAAAGAAATTACTTGGATAGGGTAACCTCAACTGAAAGGAAACTAAACTAATATATACAAAATCTAACTAATGCTCATGGATAATAACTACTTTAAGAAAAGTAGAACCTCAAAAATTGTCCATGAACAGGCAATTTAAGAGGGGATTTATTTATAATTTCATTGGGCATAGAGTCAGAAAAACTTACTCTACCCCAAAATGCTTTGTGGCCTGCATGATCAAACCACATATGATGGCTCAATGCCATCAGCCAATGTCAATCGATATTTTCCCCTGTCAAAAATATAATTCTCTTATGAAAGCATCAAATATAATTTAATAACATAAGTGGAAAACCATTTTTCAAACTTGTTGGCTATTTTTATCTATCCACTATGCTTAATTTTATCACTGTAAATACTACTGAAAATCTAAAACTTGTGCAATGATATAGAACATTTTCTATTTTGTGACATATATGTAGTGTACCAAACATAGCACACATCCTGACTGCAACCGATATCCTTTTCTGCAAAAACATCATCTTGTTGAAAAAGGAAATTCTCATATTCTGGAAAATAACTGAGAAAACATACCTTTCTTACAATATCAACCTACCCACTAAAATAGGGACTCTCTGAAAAATCCACCTTCTTATCGATCATAACAAACAAATTGTTATCAAGGGGAGGGAAAGGATTAGAGATGACCTCTTCATATATTTCATTTTCTTGCTCTATATCCGATTTAATATCAACGATGTCAACAATAAGGGAAAATTGATCATTGTTACCTATCTTTAAATTAGGTATTACACCTTTATCTTTATAATATTCCATTTCAGAAGTTGATACAATAGTATCCAGATTCTCATTTGTTTCTTCATACAAAGGGTTAAGAAACAATTTGAAAACCCTTCTCAAAAATATTATAACAAAGCACCAATTGATCTTCATCTGCATCTTCATCAAATAGGGCATTGATATTCTTACTAAAGTTATTTCTCATCTTATCTTTAGGTTCACCAGGAATCAGAATCTGAACCGGAGCAACACATCATATTATGATTTCCATAATATGAATGCTCCATATTAAGATATTCATAAGTCCCAGCACATCTATTGTGATCAATTTGACTCTTTTGAACTGGATTTCCCTCAAAAGTAGAGGTCAGCTCTGGGACATTTTGGAAATGAGAGCAATTTATAATGGTTCAGTCCTTGATGCTAGAAATAGCTTGTATTAGGACAACTTCCTCAATTGTACACATCATGCATCTTTCTATCCCCATAATTTTATTGACTAAAATTGGTGGGATCTTATCATCTGAATTCATATGATCACAATCCTGTAGACTTGCATTCATTTCAGACAAAACTTTCCAATTATTCACACTCACTATCAGATCTATCTGAAATACAAGATTGCAAACCAACTTCCTAGGAGGTATTCTTCCTGCAGAAATCATTGTTGTTGTCTTTCAGTAATGTGATTGACACCAAATCCATCTCTACATATAATATGTCATATACTTTCTCATTAACCTCTTCTTCATCAATATGAGGAATAACCACTGTCTGGGACAAGTTCTCTTCACTCATATTTTTGTTCAAATCATAATAAGTAACAAGGATAATGTAATTAGTAGGGATATAAGGGCCTTGACATGGTTCTTTAGTCTCAGTTTCATGCTTTCCTTCAAACCCTAACATATTAGGATAATATACCCTTGCAGATAGATAACCCTTGTGGATTCCATACTTCAAGTTGTTATCAATATTGATTGCTATCCTATAAGCCTGATGTAAGGTTTAAGGATCCTTATCTCTTAGTAAATAACTCACTTCCTCTTCAATGCAGCCAAATAAAAAACTAGGCATACTGCATCCTTTGGTCTATAAATGCTTGGAATGTCATCCAATGCACTAGAAAACCTAAGATTAAAAGTAGGTACTAACTCATCTTCTTCTTTCTAAATGTCCATGAATGTTTTCATAACTGAGTTGGGATTAATTCTTTCACCAAACGGTTCCATGAATGCCACCTTCAACTCATCCCATGATGAAATAGAGCATATTGATGTGTAAGAGAACCAGTCTCTGGCATTTTCCTTCAAAGACTGAACAAACAACTTCATGAAAACATCTTCCTGATTTATTTCAAAATCTTCCATCAATTCAGAAAAATCCTGCAAATGTTGGCGTGCTAATTCTGACCTCTTCCCATTGAATCCTGGTAATTGTTCCCTAACCCCTACAGGAACAGGATTTGGGAAACCTTGGATACCATCAAAATTTAACGACTTATATCTTTCCCTATAGAAAGCTCTATGATGACTCAGCATAGGTTGCACATCTGTATTTGACACTTCATAGGGAAACACAGGCACATGATACACATTTTCATTCATTCCCTTATTTCCTTCCCTTCTCTTGAACTATTACATTGTAAGGCACAAAACATACTCCATCTAATCTCATATAGAAAATAGAAAATGAATCACAGGAGCATGTAAAATAATCACTCCCATTCCCTTCCTTAGTGCTTCTATCACTCTTTAGGGAACATTTTTTTTTACAATTTTCATGAAAATACACTTGACTCATGAAAATCTAAATACCTGGAAATGCTGAAGTTGTTGCTGCCTTCTTTAACCTAGGACTTGCAAAATCACCTTCAATCCTTCAAATCTTTAACACTGATCTTTTGACAGAGTCGCCACCTCCTTGCAAAGGACAAATACTCAAACAATATGGAATTTCTTCACAGGTCAGATTTGTTTTAACACAACATTACAACACTTCCTTATCATCAACTTGTCAGGATAAGAACTGAAATCTGCTTCATCCTTCCTGCAAATTTCTTGGTTCTTCTTCAACAAGACAAACACTGGTGCATAGATTTCTCTATAGAAAAAGAACTACAGTAGATTTCTCAATGACATTTATGAGAATTGACTCAAACCGACAAGGGACAAATAAAGAACCTTTTTCACTCAGTTGGCAAAATCTCCACTATATTTGGTAAATTTTTTCTAACCAAAGATTCTCAACAGTTCATTTTATTCCCCAGCAGAGTCACCATTTTTTGTTGGTTCCTAAAATGGACGACGGGTTTACACTGCTACAGGGCAGAGACCAAACTAGTTTCCTCCAAATATCTATGGAGATCCACCTCCAACTATCATTATTTGTCAGACTTGGACCAACAATAACAAGGACAGAAAGTACTTCTTCACTTTAGGCTCTGCAGAACTAGGGAGGGTGATCCCTTTAGTAAGATCTCCTGCTCTCTGCAACGATACTAAAAAAATTACAGAAACAAAGTAGATTATCTCATTATAAGACTCAACAGAAAGGGAGAATGCTCAAGGATGGAAAATCCTTCAATGATCCTCAACCTTAAGCTGGAGTATGAGAGAGGGTGGGATGACTTTCAGAAAATACATAAAACTTAGCAAATGATATTCTGATATTTATAAGATTTGTTCTGAGAAATCATAAAGAAGATAAACTGGAAGCTGAAAACATAAGAACATTTGCTAGAAAATACCCATGCCTTATTCATTTGGGTTACATAGTCTATGAAAAGTGTTACTGAAAATCTGATAAAATTTCATCTAATAGCTGGTCTAGCCTAAAACAATACTGCCTTACAATATTGTTCTTCTTACAATCCTTCATCTGAACTGCTTATCAAATCCTATGGTAAGCCTTATTTTCTCTGTAATCTCATTCAAGCATTTTAATTAACCCCTTGGACTAAATAATTGAATGGAAGAATACATACATCATAACAATGCAACAAACAAATGAAACCCTTGATCCCATTTGCTTAAAAGAAGATAAAATTGCACATAGGAGAGTAAAGATTAGGAAAAATATTTTTGCATTAATATCATAAGCTATCTTTTATTAAATGATAGCCAACAAATTCAAATACAAAATAACCCACTTGAAAAAGGGAACTTGCAACTGTTCTATTACTTTTTTCTCTGCAAAATAACATTAGAGTCCTTGTTATTTCCTATGACTCTCTAGAACTACTTGGAACCTAACCTTGCAGAACATATCTATTTTATAGAGATCTTTCTCAGAAAGCTCAAACCCTAACAAATGGCCTTGGATTCCCTTTTATAGAAGACAAGGGAGCAACAAGCTTCAGGCCAAAAGACACTTGTCATCAAAACCAAGCCTTAGAGACTGTACACAATTCTGTTACAAAATTGTTGACATATCCATGCACTGGCACCTGTGAATCATCATTCTTAACTGAAAATTGGTAGGGGCAAACTCGTTTGAGCCATGCCATTATCACCCTGACACCTTTGGATGGAGTGTGAGATGTTGCATTTTTTTTCCTATAGAGCATTTCCCTTCCTAAGAAAGGAAACAGGATCCCGACAAGAGGTAAATTCACCCCTAAAACTAGAGGAGGAGCTCAACCTTCATTCCCAAGAACAGAGGGAGTGGGAGGGGGAGTTAGAGGGTAAACATAATATACTAGGGAGGGGTCACACCTTCCATGCAGCTACATGGATGGATTGCTTCCTCTCCCTACCCAAACATGTTCCTTTTTCATTCCTCTACGGGCTCTCGCTCAGAACCCCCTGCCACCCAGTGACTGAGTAGATAGAGAGGTTGTGCCATGCCTAGCCTTTCTTTATAAGAAAATGATTTCACGCCCCCTCTAGAAATCCTCCCCACTTTCAAATCCCCTATGGCAATAGACATACTCACACATGAGAGAAAAAATCCATCCAGTATCACAGAGTATATTGCAACTCCATCTACAAGCTTGCTCAAACCCCATTTCCTCTACAGAAGGAAAAACTGCGTTTAGAAAATGAAAAGGTTTCATACTCTTCTACCAATTCGATTAACACCTTGCTGTATTTATAGTTGAACAATACTTCATCAAGTAGTGCCTATTCTTGAAACATCATCACTCTAGTGTTCTCAATTTACTCTGCCAACTATAGACACTAGAATTCATGCATATCACATCTACTGCATTCTTCTGTCAAGGTCCATTTGATGTGAGTGATTTTATCCTGATTTTATTCTTCCATGGGTGTACATTCTTCTACTTTAGGATCTGTGCCAATGAAAAAATATTTGAATTCATCTGAGAACTTGTGATCCATCACACTTGAGCTAGAAGCTTATCCAAATTCTTTCACATCTCCAGATTATCATCTTTGACTATCTAGTCAATCTTGAATCGACAAGTCTGAATCCCATTCATTTTGCCTTTTCCCACGAGCTACAACCGGTGCCTCCAAAATCCCTCCTAACTTCTCATTTGAAACTCAACCGTAGATCTTATCCAACTTGGCAAATCTAACAGTCATTTCTTGTCAACTTACCACTTTGACTTTCCATCTATATCCGTGGACCCACAAAATCTTGACTGAATAGTGCCATATCATCCTTCGACCAAACTCTATCAGCAAGCTCTCCGTAGGTCTTCCTGATCAGCCTAGGACACATGGCATCATCTCGTGATACCATGGTCCATAATCTCCTTGCAACTTCCATCATGGGAATACGAGGGCCATCTGATTTGTTCAATATTTACCGCTTTGCATATTGCCCATTAACTCTTCCAGGATTTAAAAGTCGAGCACCTTTTACCTCAGGATAAAACATCTCCATTCATTTTGAGCATGTGCAAATTGATGGGACTATTAGTAGATCAACCTTTACCACTTGTGAACCAGTAACAAAATGCTTTTGACCGGTTACACTACTAACCCTGCTGGTTTCCGCCAATAACATGCGACACAATCTTGCAATGCCGCAGTCATTAAAATCCTCGCATCTTTGATCACGGGGAAGCGCTAGTTGTTGGATCCATCCTATCTTTAGAAAATGGTTAGAGTACTTAGGATTCTTCAGACTTGGGAAAAATACAAGCATTGGTATAAGTATTTTCAAAGGAGATCGGTAATAGGAATGGTATGCACGCGACTTAGGGAAATTATTATTTCACAAATAGGTTGATCATCACTTAATGCTTAGGAAATAAGATGGCCCCGCTCATGGAAAGGGTACCCACGACTTTAAGTGGGAAAAAAGTAACAACAGAATATATCATTTATAGGGTTTTATTCAAAAAATTTAAGAATTTTTGTTAAACCCTAAACCCTAGACCTTGGATCATTCACAGAGGATACAAGTAAAATCTAAAAATCAATGTTTCAAGCTCAAAAGTTGAAATTTTCATGCAATCAATTTTCAGAGCTATCACTATGTAAACATGTATAATCATTATAAGTTATTTTAACTCCTAATTCAATCATGTTTGCATTCAATTACCTTTCCCTTGTCTCCGACTACACTACTAGAGCCCGAATCGCGCGGCATCCCACTCGTCTACTAGAGTCCTATAAGAGTAAAATAAGATAAACATGCAAGTTACTATATAATTTAATTAATGCCAATATAAATGATGAGAATGTATATACAATAAAAATGTAAATGACTAGGTGCAATAATATATGTATTGTATAGCTGTCAAGGCCAAATTAAATGGTCATCAAGGTGCCATCATGGATCTGTGTCAACTCCT
Organism: Cryptomeria japonica; assembly: GCF_030272615.1. NCBI lineage: Eukaryota > Viridiplantae > Streptophyta > Pinopsida > Cupressales > Cupressaceae > Cryptomeria > Cryptomeria japonica. The sequence continues at coordinate 433,321,479 of NC_081414.1, forward strand.
CCTCTATTATCAACTATTAAATAGACCATGTATATAAACATGAGTACTTAATACTATCTAGATTATAAATATTCATTTAAAATAAAATGCACTGTGAAAATACAACTCTTACCACTAGATCGTCAGTGTATGATGAAGGTACCCCCTCACCTCTAGCATGCGAGGACTCTCCAAGGTATCCTCTAGTCCTTGTCGTCACATCTGGTGCATCGTACATTTCATGCACCTCATTATCTGTAGTGTCTACAGGATGATAAATAGGCTCTCCAACTGGACCTAAGCATAGATGCCCACACATAGAACAACTATGTGACACACAAATATGTGGAGCCAAAGAGAACATGTCAGGGCCACTAGATCCATCACTACCATCACTAAAAGGCCGAGCTAGTGCCCCAGCCTAAGAAACCAAAAGGCTACTAAAAGAGTGAATAGTTGACATAGTCTGTGACGTTGCCTCAACAATGATATCTAGATGTTGCACTGGAGGTGGGGGATCAATGAGAGGAGGGGGGGCATATGGGCCCTGTACTACTTGAACTATTTGAGGTCTATCTTGAGGCATACCTAAACCCACACCTTGGAAAGGCTAGATGTTAAAGTAGTTGACATGCTTGCCCAAAACAAGCTCAACATACAATTTTTTAATGAAATAAAAGGGGACATCAAGATTGTTGTTGGGTTCTTTATCAAAAACCATCCAGCAATGATCCCAAAAGTTATTTACAATATCATTATTTTTACACCATTTGATGGAAAGTTTTATTTTCTTAGGGTTTATGGGTTATCTAGCATGGGGATTGACAAACAATGCAACAATATCATCTTTGACAATATATTTTTTTAATATAATATCTCATTGATATCAGATATCTGATTTGGTTGGGTTTTTGCCATGGAAAGATGTACTGACATTCAAGCCAAGCAAAAAGTCAACATGATTTTTTCACGTTTTTAGGCGAGTGGAGAAGGCTATTTTTTTCATATCGCCACTTTTTGGACCCCATGATCCTGCACATACCCGCATATGAAAAATCCTATCCCTTCCTTATAAGTGGCTCCATTTCAAGAGGATAATCCAAAGAATGAAGAAACAATTCCTATCATAAATCAAGATCAAGACACCAAAACTCCTTGGTCCCATCTAATGGTTAACCAAGATCCTATTTCCCTAGAATCCCATGATGATCCTCTTATACCTTTATATTTCTTCCATGATGATCCCCTTTCATCTCAAGAGATAATAATCCATCCAAAACCTATTCCTAATTCACTTCCCAAGCAATATAATGATGCCTCTTCCATCTTTTCAAATGATCCTATTCAAAATGAAGAGCCAAACACCCTTTCCACTTTATCCAATGGTCCTCTTCCATGTCAAGATCAAAGTATTACTTCATTGCCCTATCATAATCATCCATGTCCTCCACAAGGTTCCATCTCCCAAGATGATCATATCATGCCTCCATATCCACCTAAGGATCCCATCATTTCTCTTAGTCCCTGTCATGACCCCAACATCTTTGTGCAAGTTATTAATGAACCTTTAATAGGTCAAATGAGTTCATCCACTTCCATTGGTTTTGGTCTACTTTTTGACCCTATCATTTCTTTAATTCCATATACATCTCAAAATGGACTCATGTATTCTTACAAAAGCAACGAGTATCCCATTAGTCAAAGGACTAATCAAGGCAAGCAGTTAGGCCTCCATGAACAAGGTACATCAATATCCCTCCCTATCAAAACAAATCTTGATGGTCATAGTCCCAACAACAAAACTAACTTTAAAGACATTGGTATCCCTACTAAATCCCACATCCCTTCATCTAAGTCTGAATATACATCTACCCCTTCATCCCTTCCATCCATTTTAGGTCCTCATACCCCTCCAACCCTTATTCAGGATCGACAAAGGCACACATTTTTTAGAACCTTACCACCATCTACTTATATTAACCCATCCAAAAGGCCTTCATATCATTCATATCCATCCATGAATTACATTCCCTTGGGAAACAATCAGGATGCCAAGCATAAAATCCACAAGTCTAAAAATACACATGCATTTAAGGGCCAACATATGCCATCTAATCAACATGTAAAAAAAAAGAAAAATGTTATCCAAAAAGAAAAAGAGATATACAAAAGGCCATGAAGGCCCGTTGAGAAAAAAAGAAAAATTAAAAAACCATATCAGTTCCTAAGGAACTTGTAGAAGCAATGTGTGCCAAGGAACTGCAAAAGAAAGAAAAATAAAAAATCACGTGGATTCCCAAGTGATTCCTCAAAGCATAGCATCCTAAGATAAAAATAGAGTTGGCATCCAAGATTTCTATCCCTGCTTCTAAACCTTCGAAATCTTTCAAATCCATTTTGGGTCCTCATGTTCCAAAATCCATTTTCATTCCTCCATCAAAATCTCAAAATCCAAAATACACTTTTCCTCCATCACTCCACCGCCCCTCAAGGTGTGTGCCAATATTGTTCCCACTAGAATTTCCATTCACTCACATGCACCAGTATTTCAATATCCCATCTATTATCCAACACATATTTTTCATCCTTCCATTCCTCTTATCCGATCCTTTGCATAAATCCTTACCCTAGTTTCATTTCATTATCCTACCAATGTCTTTGAGCATACCTCCATAGCCATGGTCTATTGCAACACATATTTCAAGGGTACCATTAAAGAAGTGATATGATTTCAAGTCATTCTTCCATCTCCTATCATGCATCCATTATCTTCCAAAAAGTGAGAAAAGAAAAAAAAATAAAAGAAAAGAAAAAAAAAGTGAAAAATTAGAAAAAGTAAAGAAAAAACAATTCGTCCAATGGTGAAATCACTTGTTGCGATGCCTTAGGCAAGTACCATGATGAAAACATGGCAAATAGGCATCATGTGTATTCCATTATCCTTTTGCACTATACACTAGGGGAAAGTTCCATCTACCACATCCATCTATTATCCCTCATCCATCCATTATCTCTCATTCACTGTATCTACATGCATATCCCTTTTCTACCTTTGATCTTGATAAGGCTAAGGATCTTTGTAGGCTTTGTGTGTCCTATCTATTACACCTGATCCACACCCTTCAACTCCTATCCATTTTTTTATCCATTTCTTGCTTTCATCCTCCATTACCACCTTTGATCTTGTTTATCCCATCTTCATCCTATCCAGATCTATCCTTTGATCTTGATCAAAATTAAGGACATAAAATGGAAAAACCTCTTAGCATGTCCATTCCTTTGAACCACATGACATTCATTACACTGTATCCTCACTTTATATTACTATATCTGGTCCTTGTGCTTGGAATAACATGTTATCCTATTGTGAGATAGTCTACCTTGAAAATCACATAAGCTTCCTCCATCATTCACTTATCCATTCTTGTCCAATTAGCTCATTCACCTTCTCAAAATCCCTTTTTCCTTGCTAGACACTAGGGGAAAACATTCAAAAAATCTTAAAAATCATAAAATGTCTTGAAAAAATCTTAAAACCCATAAAATGTCCTAAATAAATCTTAAAAATCATAAAAGTCTTGAAAAAATCTAAAAAATGTAAAAAGTGTTAGGATAACCGGTGGACAACTGAGAGGGGGGGGGGGTGAATCAGTTGTCAATAGATTATAAAAATTTAAGCACACAAAACAATTTACCAGAATGGATAAGCCAAATACTAGAATAGCAGATATAACAAATAAGCATAAACATAAATCACAGAACAATTACCAACCATCCATAACACATAACACCGTGATTTATACGCGGAAAACCTAGTAAAGGGAATAACCATGATGGGAAGCCTACCCACAGTCAGATAATACTTCTGCAGCAAGTATGTGATTACAATAAGAGGGGCTTGCACATGTAGGAAGGCCAATAACCTAGAGCGCATTGCTCATCACAAAAGAAGCCTCTACAAAGCAATCCATACTACAATCCGGAAATATAAATGAATTGAAAGAGTAGCATATCCTATGCCTAAGTATAGTTCAGGTTAAGCTTAATATTGAAGGTCTTAAACCTCTTTTACAAACCCAATTCGATCGCCTATGATCTACCAAAACCAGTGCATATGATTACAACTTTATTCGCACATAAATAATCCCATAATCTTCATCCCATGATCTACAAAGAGATCTTACATCATATTTATACCAACCTGGGACCTAAACAATTAGGTCAGCCACCTAAAAGATAATACAATAGGTCCGTTACATAATGCCACAAACTGATGATAAACCAAGTCAGCCTAAGACCAAAACAACATAAACCAAACAATAAATCCAATCGCTGATGCATAGGGAGCATCAACCAACACATTACATAAACCGGTCTAGAACGTAATAGAATAAAATAGAAGACAAAATAGGTCACCATAAGACAAATGCAACACCATGATCAATTAGAACGCGAATAAGATAACCATCAGCATCCTGATAACCTTCTAGAAGACGCACCACTACCACTTATCAGATTCACCAAAAGATCTTCATCAAGGCGTTGTTGGCAGAACCCTTACTGGTAACCAAAAGGCTTACTAGAACATATGATAGCATCCAAATCATCAAATCCTGAACCAACTGAATATGATACACATCAGGAACACATGAATAACCAATCCAAACCAATTCCAATCTCTGAACCAAAACTGGAGACAAATCTCTAGATCAACATCAAAGACCAACCACTCTACCAGAAGTCGGTAGACAACAAAACATCTAGTGTTGACATAAATGACAAACATCAATGCAACACATATTCAATTCCTCCAAATTTCCAACAATCTCCCCCTTTGGCATTGATGACAACACTAGATGTGAAAAACATCCAAGTGCCAAGAAATACCAAACAAGTCTTCCCCAATGGAAGACATCCAACAATCTCCCAAAATGATATGACAATGAAGTTTTGAACCAACAGACCAAACTCCCCCTTTGACATCAATGCCAAAAATCTAACATAAACATCAAAGAAAAGTCATAAAACCTCTGAACCACACAACTGACTACTCCCCTTGAGTAGTAGCACCACCACATCAATCCAAAATGAATGATAGTTCTGATAATACATGCCAGACTGATGCCAATCAACATCACTCAAGTTTCTATGAGAGGGGCAAAAACTCCCAATCTGTCTCAGAAGTACTCAAATGATTCCTTAGGCAAAGGTTTAATGAAGATATCTGCAATCTTCTCTTTAGTGTTCACATAAACTAGTCTGACTTCATTTGCTTCCACCTTCTCCTTCTAAAAATTATACTTGATAAAAAATATGCTTAGTCTTAGAATGAAATACCAGATTCTTTGATATGTCAATAGTAGCAGAGTTATCACAGTGAATAACTACCGGTTCATTACAATCCACCTTTATGTCCTTCAACATTTGCTTCATCCATAGAACTTGTGTATAGTTAGTAGTAGCAACAACATACTCAGCTTCAGCAGTAGATAAAGAAGTACATGATTATTTCTTGTTGATCCATGAAACAAGTTTCTTTCCAAGAAAGAAAGCTCCACCAAATGTGCTCTTTCGGTCATCAATATCTCTATCCTAGTTAGCAATCTGTATATGCACATAGTGTAAAGTCATCATTTTTAGGATACCACAAACCATACTTAGGTGTTCCTTGCAAATACCTAAAAATCCTTTTCACCGCACTCTCATGTTTCTCTCTAGGATGAATCTGATATCTAAATACAATATAAATTACATTCATTATATCTGGTCTAGTCCGAGTCAGATTTAAAAAACCTCTAGTCATAGATTTATACCTTGTAGGATTTATCGGAGCTGATGCATCATTCTTTGTCAATTTCTCACTTGTAACCATAGGTGTACCAACCGGTTTGGAATTTTCCATACAAAATTTCTTCAACAACTCTCTAGCATACTTAGTTTGATAGATGAAAATATCTTTATCATTCTCAATAATCTGCAAGCCTAAGAAAAATTTCATCTCCCCAATCATAGACATCTCAAATTAATTCTTCATATTTTCAAAGAATTCCATACATAACTTATCCTCACCTCCAAATATGACATCGTCAACAAAGAATTCAACAATCAATATGTCATTATTAGTAATCTTATAATATAAGTTATTGTCAACGTTACCTTTAGTGAAACCATGCTTCAAAAGATATTTGTCCAATCTAGCATACCAAGCTCTAGGGGCTTGTTTCAATCCATATAAAGCTTTCCTTAACCTGCAAACCATGTTTTTGTCATTTGAAAGTGAAAATCCATCAGGTTGCTCAATGTAAAGTTCCTCTTCAAGATATCCATTCAAAAATGCACACTTAACATCCATCTGATAAACCTTGTATTTCTTATGAGCAGCATAAGCATGAAATAATCTCATAGCTTCAATCCTAGCTACCAGAGCAAAAGTCTCATCATAATAAATTCCTTCCTTCTGAGAATACCCTTTACATACCAATCTAGCCTTATTCCTCATAACTTGTCCATCCTCATTCAATTTATTCCTAAAAACCCATTTAGTTCCAATAACATTCTTATTTTTAGGCTGGGAAACTAAAGTCCATGTGTTGTTCTTCTCAATCTGATCTAATTCCTCTTTCATAACTCTCATCCAACATTCATCTTTACAAGCTTCAATAACTGATGCTGGCTCAACTTGAGAAATTAAACATACCTCGTCAATTGCCAACCTTCTTCTTGTCATTACTCCTTTGTTCTTGTCTCCAATGATCTGATCTTCTAAATTATTTAACCTTACATACCTAGGAGTCTTCTAACTTTTTGTTCCTGTTCTCTAATCTTCAGTTACTGTTGAATTTTCTGATACTACCGGGGTAACTGGTTCAACATTTTGTTCTGATATAGGTGCTACAGGTTCAGTTATGATTTGACCTTTGTACAACTCATCCACCTTGACATTAGCACTTTCCACAATTCTTTGCAATCTTTTGTTATAACATCTATATGCTTTTCTTTTATTAGAATAACCAAGAAATATCCCTTCATCACATCCAGTATCAAAATTTCCAATGGAATCATCTCTTTTAATATAGCTCAGTTACTACCAAAGATTTTGAAATACTTAATTGTAGGTGTATGACCAAACCATAACTCATAAGGTTTCTCACTAGTGTCTCCTTTGATACAGACTCTATTAAATGTGTATATCGTCATGCTCATGGCTTCTCTCCAATAGATATGAGGAAAATTAGCATCCATCATCACAGTTCTGGCCACATCCAAGATAGTTCTCTTCTTTCTTTCCACAACACCATTCTACTGAGGTGTCCGAGGAGCAGACAACTACCTCCTTACCCCATGCTTCTCACAATAACTGTTAAATTCACTAGATGTGAATTCACCACCCTGATCTAACCTTAAGCATTTAATCTTCAACCCCGTTTCTGTCTCAACTTTAGATTTAAAGATCTTAAACTTTTCAAAAGCTTCAAATTTCTCCCTTAGAAAAGTAAACCACATCATTCTAGAATAATCATCAATGATTAGCATGAAATATCTATCAACCTAAAAACTCTTTATTCTAGTAGGACCACACAAATCAGTATAAATAAGATCAAGAACATCATTGGATTTGTCTTGTATACTCTTAAAAGAAGTTCTGACTTTCTTTCCCATTTGACACTCCTTACACACCAGATTATAGGGCTTCAAAATCTTAGGTATATCTCTAACAACCTTAGTTCAAATGATCTTTACAATGCAATCAAAATTCACATGACATAACCTCTTATGCCATAACCAACTCTCATCAACTTGAGCAATCAAACATTTCTTCTCATCGGAGTTCAAATGAAAGATGTTACCTTTAGTCTGTGTACTGATTGCAATCTCCAAACCAGATATGTTAATGATTTTTCATTTTTCATCCTTGAACTGTAATTGAAATCCCTTAAACACCAATTGTCCTACACTAAAAAATATTATTCCTTAAACCTTCCACATAATAAACATTATCAGTGTTATGCTTACCATCCAATGATATAGTTCCTCTTCCTCTAATCATACATGCTTTGTCATCTCCAAATCTACTTGTCCACCATCAAATTCTTGCCAAGATAAAAACTTCATTTTATCTCCAGTCATATGATGTTAACATCCACTATCTATCACCCATTCATCCTTGTCTTCAATTTTAGCGGCAAGTTTAGCGGCAAGGGCCTTTTCCTAATTTTAAACAACAGGTGCTAGAGCATCTTCCTTGATAGCCAAAAACACCCATTCCTTTCCACTGCTGGATCCACTAGCTGAATCTTGTGCCCATTCATTGTCAGAATCAATCACACCTTCCTTATCTGCATAGTAACATGATTTGTCTTTGTTTCTCTTGTACTTATGCTTGTTCTGATAATCATGGTTAGGCCTAAAAGATCTTCTATATTTCTCTTCAAATCTTGAATTCCTTTCAGGATATCTATATGCAAAATGACCTATCTTATTACATGCAAAACATTTAAAAGGTGATTTTCCTTCATACTTACTTCTTGTCCAGCCTTTAGGTACTCTTCTAGCAAATAGGGCTTCAAGTTTCTCAAAATCATCATCTTCTTTCTTCATTTCCTCCAGTTCCTTCACATATAAGGCTTTCCAATCACTCTTGCCGGTTGATGATGCAGATGTGTGAAAAGAAGATTCAGTCTTTGTAGCTCCTTAAGGACCAAATTCTTCAAGATCAAAAGAAGATAATTTTCCAACCAAAGTATCCCTGTTAACAAAAGTGTTAGCCATTTTTCTCAGCTCATTAATTGCAGTAGCCTTCATCTTGTAAGCTGGTGGAAAATCTCTCAATACTTTAGAAATAATCTCATCTCCACTCAGAGATCCACCACAACACTGAATTCCCATAACAATTTCATTAACTCTTTCCATAAAAGCAGTAATCCTTTCATTTTCAGATTCTCATACCTTACCCGGTAACCATCAATTTTAGCAATTTTAAAAGTAGGGTCACCTTCATTTAGAGCCTCCAACTTATCCCATATAGCCTTCACAGATGATTGGTCAGTTAATCCCATAATTTTCTGATCAGAAAGTGCACTTGAGTGCTTCTCTATCTCTACAATCATTCACAATATCCTTATCCAAAGTTGTTGGAGGAGGATTGGCAGATGCTAGATTATGAGGATAATAGCCTTTCTCTGTGACCTCCCAGATCTCTTTCCCAATACATCTCAAATAAGTTTCCATCTGAATCTTCCATATCCAGTAATTTGTCGAATCAATCTTAGGGGTTTCTCTTCAGAAAACAAATGCAGTTGAACTATTTGCTGCCATAGGATCTTCCTTAAGTGATTAAGCTTCTGCAGAGAGGACCAGACTTTGATAGCAATTGTTAGGATAATCGGTGGATAACTAAGGGGGGGTGAATCAGTTGTTAACAAATTATAAAAATTTAAGCACACAAAACCTTTTACCGGAATGCATAAACCAAATACTAGAATGGCAGATATAACAATTAAGCATAAACATAAATCAAAAAACAATTACCAACCATCCATAACACATAACACCATGATTTGTAAGTGGAAAACCCTGTAAAGGAAAAAATGAGTATGTGATTAAAATAAGAGGGACTTGCACATGTAGGAAGGCCAACAGACTAGAGCGCACTACTCATCACAAAAGGAGCCTCACTGACTACAAAGAAATCTATACTACAATCTGAAAAGACAAATGAACTGCAAGAGTAGCATCTCCTATGCCTGAGCATAGTTCTAGTTAAGCTCAATACAAAAGGTCTTAAACCTCTTTTACAAACCCAATTCGATCACCTATGACCAACCAAAACCTCCACATATGATTACAAATTCATTCGTACAATATTAATCCCATAACCTTCATCCCACGATCTACAAAGAGATCTTACATCATATTTATACCAACCTAGGACCTAAACAATTAGGTCGACCACCTAAAAGATAATATAATAGATGCATTACATAATCCCATAAACCAATGATAAAGCAAGTCGGCCTAAGACCAAAACAACATAAATCAAACAATAAATCCAATTGGTGATGCATCGGGAGAATCAACCAACACGTTACATAAACCAGTCCATAACCTAACAGAATAACATCGGACCCAAAATAGGTTGTCATAAGCCAAATGAAACACCACGATCAACTAGAACACGAACATGATAATCATTAGCATCCTAATAACCTTCTAGAAGGTGCACCAACACCACTTATCAGATTCACCAAAAGATCTTCATCAAGGCGCTACCGGTAGAACCCTTACCAGTAACCAAAAGGCTTACTAGAACATATGATAGCATCTAGATCATCAAATCCCAAACCAACTAAATGTGATACACATTAGGAACACATGAATAACCAATCCAAACCAATCCCAACAACCGGACCAAAACCGGATATAAATATCTAGATCAACATCAAAGACCAACAACTCTATCGGAAGCCAATAGATATCAAAACAACTAGTGTTGACATCAATGACAAACATCAATGCAACACATAATCAATTCCTCCAAATTTCCAACAAAAAGTCCTAAAAAACCCCTAAAAATCAAAAAATTTAAAATCCCTAAAATTGAAAACATTTAAAAAACCTTGAAAATCATAAAACTTTTCAACAAAATCTTTAAAAATTGCGAAGACACAAACACTTTGCACAAGCATAATCAAATCATTACACAATCAAAACATTGAGTAGACATAATATTTTTTTAACCTATCAAATCAAATGCACTAGCTTGTGACAAGGTTCATTTTTGGCATGAAACATAATGTCTATTTGTTTGATTTTTTTTTTATTGCTTCTAATTTTATCTAGGGTGACATATCTTTTACCTTTTCCAGGATGTCTCTGACGAGATTTTATCTCTAGGATGTATTTGACTAGAAAGGCAATACTAGGGCATGTTCACTTGTTTGTTTCTTATGGATTGTTCCTTAGTAACATAATGACTCATCTTAGGACTGATTTTTTAAGATCATTGAGGACGTATAGGTCTTATGTGAACTGGGGCATTTCTTGACTATCTAGTGTGCTACATGCAATTGGTATGATGATTCATTTGGGTCTGATTCATATCCAGATGCATTTTATCATTTTACCATAATAAGATCGATGATGATATAAGCACCTTAGAAAGCACAAGAATTCTCATCATCCATCCTCTTGCATCTTCTCATCGCTTGCATCTCCTTTCATTGTTTGTCGCATCGATCATTTCTCTTTATCATTTTATTTCATCATCTTCTCATCTTCAATCATTTCTTTCATCATTTTATTCATCTTCCTTGTTTCAAAGAGATCAATCAAATTACTTTATTCAACTGATGCATGTCTTTTAATCAATTTCTTTATCAATCAATCAAATTTCTTCTTGAAATCTCAATACCCCTGGATCAATCAAGCAATCATTGGATCAAATTATCTTGGACTAGCATCAATTCCTATCAACTTAATCAACTCCATTAACTTAATTAGCCTATCAACCTAGCTATACTGATCATTTCCATCAATTGTTCAGTTATGCCTCTCAATTGTGCATTTTCATCAAATGTGCATCTCAGCTTAATCACTTGCATAATATCAATCATCCAATCATTTTATCATAATCTATCAAGAGATCAATCTCTCGAGGGGGCATATCATATCAATCATCATCCTTTCCAGGATATCTCTAGGGTATATCAATTGATCAATTTTTTTTCTTTGAAACAACATGATAGGTTGCATTGTCTCACAGAGAGGCAAAAAGTAGACATGTAAAAATTGTCCTCTTAAATCAATCTCAAATTTTTCCATCAATCAAGTGGATCCATTATTTAATAACCCTATTTTTATTATATTCATCAATAATATTATTCTATTTTCTACATTATTCCATTAAATTCATCAAATCAATATATATTCTATTATTCATCCATTTAATAACATATATTCCATTTTATTCATTTTAAATAAAACCATTATCCAAATCTCTTCTATATCTATTGTTGCGACTCATTAAATTTGAGTCAAGTTTTGAGGCCCAATTCAAATTTTTGCTTTGCATATCCAAATGAGTCAGTTTGAATGGCCTAGTTAGAGAGAGGGCAAAATGGAGCCAGTTGATTTTCAGAGGGTAAGGCTTGGGAAACATGTCCTACACCTTTCATTTTGCCTATGTAGTGATGTGAAACTTTCAGAATTCAGTTTGGAGAAGTTTATGAGGTACCCATTTGAAGGGGTGAGCTGAAAGTGCACTTTAGGCACAAATGCGGATTTTATTGAGTAGCCTACTTTGAGCAATTATATCTTTTGCCCTGTTGAATGTCATGAAAAAATTAAAAATGGATTCAATTGTATGCATAAATGTGATTCAGCCTACAAAATTTCAAGTCTTGATGAATCCATCTGCTTAGTTTTTTAAGATCAATCCGTTTGCAGTTTGTGTGGTTTAACTAGTCCCTGTTTTGACAGCTAGTCGGAGCCCTATTTTGCACAAGTGTAAAAGTTGCCTCAGTGGGTGTCATGCCAAAATTTTTCTTCTGGGTTAATTCTGGTATAAATGACAAGCTATGTTTCAATTTTCAAGCCTTTGCCAATCCGTTTGATCGGTTTTCAAAAGGGTTCATTAAGTCATCGTTTTCAGTGATCCGTACTTTCAGTGCTATATCAGTTAATGTAGCCATTTTTATGAGCGCGCCATTTGCATCTAGTTAGGCTTTTGGTCAAACTAAGAATTCAAATATTTAGTGTGTACTTCAAGGTACCTGTGTTTCAAATTTGAGGATCTACGGAGGTCGTTTGATATTTTTGAGAAGGGCATCATGTGTTGCCAGAACATTGACTTCATCGGGTCCGCAGTGTCAACAAAGCCAATTTGTCATTTTCGCCAATTAATATTTCTTCGCTCAGGAATCATCTTGAGAAACCATTTGGCAATGTTCATGCTTGTATATCAGAGTACATGCATGTCAGATGGCGAGCTCCAGAAAGGTGTTTTGACAGGTTTGAAAAATACGTCTTCGCGATTAAATGCGAAAATGTGGCGCAAGTGCTTGAAAGTTGTGAAATGTGGATTAATGATCCGAAAATGACGCCGATTGTTTCCAGAGGTATGCTTGAGGTCTATGAGTCATTTCAGAGGTTAGTTGTATGAAAACAAAAAATTTTTTAGTCAAGCCCACTTTGGGGCCCGACTTGGCTAATGCCTGTGTATTGTTTTTATTGGCAATTTTTGTTTACTGGGGAATTTCGGAATATTCAATTAATCATGCAATGATAGTCACACTTTTGTGATAGTAATATGTCAAATATTGCAATCATAAAAGAAAGCCAAGAACAATCAAAAATCAATGGTGGATATAGTTCAATGCATGACAACAACAGAGCAATGAGGATCAGTTGAGAGAGCTTCTACGAGAGTCCAAGGCACAGTCAAAGATGAATACAATCAATATACAATCAATGAACAGTATTGATCATAGACCTTCAAAACACAAATGGAGTTATTCATCTGTCAATCGACAGTGATACAATCGTTGCACAAGCTCAGTTCCTCCAATGCATTAATAAATCCCTGTGATATGGAAGCATTGGCCTCTCATGTAGTTAACCAAGGCATTTAAAAACCCTTCTCCATGCAAATTTGCAGATGTTTTCTCCCCTCTGCATAGTCCTCTCTGCTGCTGGAGTGGGCATTTTTGAACAAGCAAATGCACATTGGCATAAGGATCACGTAGGGGTTTTAGGATTTATGCAAGTGCATAAATTATGCAAGGTGATTTTATCCCCTTCACGTGGAGTGGAGTTTCTTTTTTAATGCAGAGACTTAAGCAAATACAAATGGCAATTTGAAGTAGAAGTCTTCCTTTCCCCCATGTAGCAATTCAAAGCAACAAAAATAAAAACCATCAAGCAAATGCTATGTGGCAGGGCATTAAAGCCTTTGGAGTATGGCGTGGGAAGGGCCAGTGATGGTTTATTCACAGCAAATGGCAATGCAATTGGTAGGTTTCCAGCCAATCATCCCCTCTTCTCACGTGCTGGCAGGGAGCAGCAATTAAAATATTCAAGCAATTGCAATTTTGGCAGGTGGCTGATGTTGAAACCCCTGCGAGGTGGATGAGGCAGCGTTGAAAGTCTCAATCAAGCCAATACAAACAGCAAAACCCCCCACGCTCCTCCTTGTCTTTCCCTGCTGGCAGTGGTGGTTGATTAAGGGCTTTTAAACTTCAGCAAACATAACCATTGCTAGTTCTCCTCCCACGTTGGACACATCTATTTCTCTTGATGGTAAGCATAATACTAATGATGTGTTGTATGTTGAAGGTTTAAAGCATAATCTTTTGAGTGTTGGTCAGATGGTTGATACGTGATATAACTTGCAACTCAAGAATGGCAAATGTGAGATCTTGAGTATCTTCAGAACTAAGATTGCATCAAGTATAAAGACTAAAGGTAATATCTTTCACTTGAATGCTACTAGTATGTAAGGAATGTCAATTAGGGAAACAACCAAGAGTTACTTATAAGAGAAAATAGTATGATTCCAATGGATTGTTGGATCTTGTGCATACTGATATGTATGGTCCTTCTAGAGTGAGAAGCTTGTAGGGTGATTGGTATTTCGTGTTGTTGATTGATGATTATTCAAGAATGATATGGGTTACCTTCTTAAGGGAGAAGTCTGAAGTGTTAGATAAGTTCAAGATTTTCAAAGCTAGAGTTGAAACTAAGATTGGAATGAAGTTGAAGTGTTTGAGATCTGATAGAGGTGGAGAATTCACTTCCGGTGATTTTAATGCATACTGTGAAGAGCATGGACTTAAGAGACAATTATCTTCTCCTAGGATACCACAACAAAATGGTGTTGTGGAGAGGAAGAATAGAATATTTCAAGAAGCTTCTAGAACCATGATGATTGAAGGAAATGTCCCGCATATATTTTGGAGAGAAACTGTGAATATTGTTGTATACACTCTTAACCAAGTAAATGTCAAAGGTGATACTAGTAAGACTCCTTATGAGTTATGGTTTGGTCATGCCCCTACTATTAGATATTTCAGAATTTTTGGTAGTAAATGCTATATCAAAAGAGATGAAGATCTTGGAAAGTTTGATGCTAGATGTTGTCATGCCCAAACTTTTGGGCAAGAACGAGATAACTTTTTTTTAAAAATCACAACTTAAAACATATAAATTTGCAAATATGAAATGTACTAGCAAGTTTGTCTTAACTATGTTCGAGTTAACTCTAACCACTAACTCAAGTAAATGAAAATAATTTAAAATTAAATGTAGAATACTAAATGAATTAATTTATTATGTCATCAAATTTAGTCAATAGATTAATTAAATCAAAACTCTCTAAAATAATTGATGAAGATAAAATTAATCTCCCATAACCATTATTTGTTTTTAGGATCTAATTAAATTAGTCCTAGCACTTAGTTTATAATGTCTATATTTTATTTTAACAATAATTAAAAGTGTTTAAACTAAATCGACTAAAGGGTCAATTAAATTCATAGGGAATATTTTCCTATAAAGTTTAATCTCAAAGACCTATATCAGATTAAACTCCAAAAATAATAATATAATTTTAAACATCATTTTTAAAAATATCCTTATGTTTATCAAAACAAACATTTGCCCTTATGTTTATTAAAAACATATACATAGATTAAAAACACTTAATAAAATATTTAATCTAAAACTTGCCCTACCCCTTCATATTTTAAACTATATATATATATATATATATATATATATATATATATATATATATATATATATATATATATATATATATATATATGTTTTCTCATTATTACTAAATAACCATGAAAAACCCTAAATTTTAAATACTATAATAATGCCCCTTCTTTTTTATTTCTTTCATTCCTAGTTTTTTAAAAACTTTTCGAATACCCTAACCCAAACTAGGCTAGCGTTTCGAATTTGTTTCTTATGCAGGGGGGGCCGAATGCATGACAGTGGGGAGGCGGGCGGCTGAAGTTCTTTTGAAAGGGGGGTGTGCGGGGGCCATGGAGGGGGCTCCCCATAGGGGCGACCACTGCCGAGCTTGTGGGTCATGGCCCACAAAGGCGACCTAGGCCACCGTTGTGGGACGCGGCCCACAGCCCCGACAATGCTGTTGTTGTGGGGCGCCGCCCACAGTGGTGGCCAAAGCCTCCCACTGTGGGTTGTGGCCCATAGTGGCGGCTGCGGCCGCCGCTCGGGGTCCGCCACCTACTATGTGGGGGGGCGGGAGCCCTTCCCGTGGGTTTTCATAAGTATATTTTAAAAAAAAATTGCTTGAGATTTAAAAAAAAATAAAAAAATACAATTATATATATATATATATAATTATATTATATATGGAAATATATTTTAATATAAATATAAATAAATAAATATATATATATATATATATATACATATATATATTTATATACTTATATTTTAAATATAAATATAAATAAACATATAAATATATATATTTATTTATATACATATATTTTGGATACTCATTAGATTTAGGGTTAAATTTCCTTTTAACCATCCATATATTATTTTTTATTTTTTTTAAAACCCAAGTTGCTATAATCTGAATAATTTATTTAACCTTAGATTAATGACAGAAATCAGAATTTAATTCAATGTATATATTTATTTTTATTTAAATTGCCATGCAGCTAAAAATAAAATCAGATAGTTTACTTAATCCTTAGATTTATTTTCTGCAAATAATTTAGAATTGACAGAAGTAAATAAGTTTAAACAACCACTATTTAAATCTAGAAATTATTAAAATAAACCTTAAAGATAGACATGATGTTTTTTTTTATTTACTTTCCACGTATAAATAAAATGACAAAATACAATAAACTTTACAGCAACTACATAAATGTTATATTATTTAAATTTAACTTTAGAGATAAGCATAGGAAATAAACTGATTCTTTTATTTTCAAAACTAACATGCAAAATAAGCTTTTTATTTTCAAAACTAACATGCATACTACTAATAGTAACTATAGGGAACTTAATTCCATTAACCACATTTTCTTTTGCAATGATAATCTAACAGAATCATTTCATTTATGCAATAATAAATTAACAGAAATAATGCATTTATTTAAGGCATTTTTAGAATACAATATAGACATTATTACAAGAGGGAGAAATACCCAAATTAATCCCTCATTTATATTAAATGAGGACTTCTATTAAAATAGATACAATTTCTTTTCAAAGTAATTGCAATCCCTTTTACATTGCTGCACTTCAAAATATAAAATATTTCATTCCCAAATCTTTTATGCAAACAATAATTTCAGCAATCTTCTACTTGTCTTTTTCTTTTCTTTCGAACACATGCAATTAAATCATTGGCTATGACCATGGAGTGCTCACCTCCCAGCCTAGGCTAACTAGTAGCCACCTCCGAGCTTGGAGAACCAAGCCCTAGATAGGTTACACACATGCAAACACCACGAGCAGGGGAAAACAATCACAAACATATTCCCAACCAAGGCTACACTGCACCACACAATGTGATGATTTTACATGGGTGGTAGTGGACCAAATACCTTGAGGACACTGCAAGTATGGTAAAACACATAGCCACCTCATGGAAAATAAAGATATATCATAAGTATAATAACCCCACATCCTTATACCCCCAAGCCATTCATGCCTTATTTCCCTCCTTATGACCCCCAATGCATAAACAAGCCATGCAACAAGGGTCACATAAATATCCCTTGAGATCACTCTCACAACGAGAGCCTCTCACTTGAGGGCTATCAAACTTATACCACCCACAAGACCATCCTCTCTCCTAAGAGTAGGAGGTCTTGGTTACTCCCAAAACACATAATGCATACAAGAAATAAAAGACATAATGCGTAATAATTTTCACAAAAGAAAAATGCAAGAACTAGCCTTTTCTTACAAGCAAATCTTTTCAACATAACATGCAACATGAAAACAATACAAAGAGAAGTTAAACCAACCTTCAACTGCCCAAAGGTATGCTAGTCTAGTTGAGGATGAGCAACCCAATTCCCCAATCCTTGTTTCCCTACGCTTAGCCAAATTCCTATACCAAATATTTTTCTTTCAAAATTGCATTGTCTCCAAAAATGGAGAATGGGTGATTACCCGCAAAATCTCTCATTCTTTCCTAAGAAGACCTCAGTGAGATTTCTCACAGGTTTCTAAAATTGAAAAAGGAAAAAGTCCAAAAAAATCAAAAAGGGATCTCTCATCAAAAAGGAAAGTTAACTAACCTAGATGATGCCTACTAAATTCAATTTTCGCACATCTTAGAAAACTCACTTTTTAGGGTGACTAAATAGCCACATGAGAGTTTTCATATGCCTAAAATTACTCCTAACCCTTAGGTATACCTTATGGGCTTTAGGAAACACCTTTAAATTACCCCTAGGAGTCCGTTTAACCCTTTTTAAACCCATTTGAAGTTAACTTTCGGGTCAAACCTAAGTTGACCACCCCAAAGATTCTTTACCCAAGGAAAATATAGAACCACATTAAATTATTTGAAAAAGCTATGGTTAAAACAACTCCCTCCAAGAGACAATTCAAAATCAAGACATAAATCAACACATGTGTCAAGTGACACAATAAAAATACTTTTACAAAATTACACATGAAATTTTGTCTCTTGTTCGATTTACACAATTTAATAAATTCAATTTAACACACATGCCACATTCACTTTCATAAATAAAATACGATACAAATGGGGTGTTGTCTCTCCAAATAGACAACCCCTGGTTTTACGAACGTACATAGGTCTAGGTTTGGTTCTCCATAATATTTCCATGGTCACATGGATAATTTTCCTGTGCATCTCAATTACACATTAGTACTTCCAAATAACCTCATATAACATTTAAACACATGAATAAGAATACACGTCAAACACTCTGCATACAATTGATATTAAACAAAATCAATATATCTTGTATCAAAATAATCCACATAAACAATTATCATAATCCTCATAATTTTGATCCATACATAAACATGCATCCTATTTCTATCATCATAGTGAAGTCCTACAAACCCAATAATGACATATATTATCTCAAATTTATCCTATTCTAGAATCATATAGAGTCCTATATCATAACGCATATAAATGAAGCATCAACATACATCAATGTTATCCAAATCATGGTATCTTATAAGTTCTAAATCCATAATGCATAAAAATGTACACCTCAAGGTGAAATGATTCCGTGACCTGGTTCAATTACTTTTCTCACCAATCTATCTGTCTAACATAGCCCATCCTATTGAATTATAGCATTTATTAGTAGGGTCAAACATGGTCAACTAATTTAATCAAAGCTTGGTTCGGGAGGGCCTTTCATCCTCCTCCCCTAGAGTTTGACTTACTCCTGGAAGTCGCATGAGTAGATTTACGAAGTAGGGACATAACATTTCCCACAATTTCAATAAGTTACTCAAAATCTTATCTTGCCTACTAGAAAGGTGAAGTACCAAAATCAACTTATTATTGTAATTAACTTACTATCTTCACAAGGTTAAATTCTTAGTATTTTTATTACATTTCCCTTTGATCTCAAGTAGGTGTTTATAAGTTCTATCTTTCAACAACTTACATTAATGCACCATCCAAATCATATCAATAACACACATCAACTCCCACAATCAAGGTTAAACGTGTTAGTTTACTTATTACTTTCTAGGAGTCATACTTATTAAGGGTTCGTGTAAAACATGTTTATCCCACCGCAATTGTCATGCATGCTTGCCACTAAAGGGAATTGACATCACAGTTTATTCTTAATGAATCTACTTATTTTACATCAAGGCACCTCATTAGGATGATAATAAAATATTTGTTAAACCATCCTAGGTGCATAATTTCTTCCAACTTCCTTAGGTAACAAGGTCTAATCAAATTTAGGTTCTTCAAATCCACCCCTATATAGGGTAGTTTTCTACCACTAGGGATTACAATGTTTATATTTCTAGGCACCAAGGTTTAAGTTTCATAGGGTACATTATTCACAATTTCCAAACATTAAGATACATAACAATCCCATTCTAAGGGAGTGATGGAAATTATTAATACTTATTTTAGACATCACCCACGCAATCATCTCCATACACATGCCAAATTTACCAGTTGACAATCATCACTTTCGCAATTCATTAGCTCTAGGTCACACTATTGTTATAAATCTTTCTCTTCTAGATTACTCGCAATTAATTTTACTTAGGAGGATATTCCTTCCTTTTTCTTAATTTGATAAAATATATTCTTTGTTAATTCTTTGTGCCTAATTTCACTCCTTGCGATATTCTCCCTTGACACACTATTAGTGGTTCAACGAACATGATAGACATTTACATAAATCACATCACTAGGGCTAGCTATATCAACCATCAAAATGACCACTTGACACTTTAAAAGGTCAAAATAAAAAAAAATCACTTTTACCAAGTCCCCTTAAAAGAAGAAAAATGCCGGCAATTGAAAGATATTAAAACTAGAAACATGGCAAGTGCCATAGTTCCAATAAAAAGAAACATATATTTAGTGGTCCTCTCTTCATTAAAAATAAAAAATAAAAAAAATAAAAGAAAGTACTAGCCCCTAGGTCACAATATTCTTTTCAAAGAAAGTTGAAAATACTGACAAATCAAAACTTGAAACAAGATGACCATACTGGTCATACTCTAGGGAGTAACCGCAACACATCACCCAAGATCACATGTCCTGAGTGTGTTAGGAAGTGATTGTTAGACTCTTAAGGTTCTTAGATTCTTTATAATCCTTTATTGATTTATGAAATAAATTCTTATACACAACAGATCGCATTCGTTTTTATAAATTGTGTTCCATTTTAACCTTCATGTGCTTACTATCTCAAGCAACTCTTTTCGATATAAATCCACTATCTATTTAGGGTTATTAACATCCTTAATTATATTCTAACAAGTGATTGCACTAACTCTACCATTCTTCGTCCATTCCTCTTGCACTAATTTTTTTTTGAACACTTAATTACACGCAATCTATGCTTAATTAGAGGTTAAAGCTTAACAAGCTGATCCAACGAAACCTTAGGTCTTGATAAAACTCCTAGGCGATAGGATTAATAAAATTACTAACATAACTATTACGATAACTCCTATTATCAAGCAGATCGAATAAATTTTATAAGGGCAATAATAATTTCACTCAAAAGTCCCTTTCATTTCAGTTGCGTTTAATAGTACTTAATTAGATCATCTTCTACTAAATAGACATTTATAAAGTTACTTGGTTCAATATCAATTATTTAATAAATATCCAATCTCCTCCGTCCTATTAATACATCCTTCCTTAATAACTTAATTTAATATGGCTTCTATTAATTATGTTATGCTAAACCTTGATTCAATGTTACGTGGTAGCTCGAGTATCGACACTTCCATGTCTTACACACACGGTTGATAGTTCGGTACAAAATTGACACTTGTTTACTTAGAACCACTTAGGATTTGTATAATGTAATCATATAATTTTACTAGGGATATCATTTGTTTTCTTAGCACCTTATGCTAGCTCCTTATATTTTCACCTCTAACATTCACTTGCCTTCATTAGGTAGGAGCTTGTTGTCAAATTACTAACACATTTGGGGTGGAATTATTGTCAAGTAAGATCGATAACGGTTGACAACAATTCCTACCCACACATTTCATGACCTATTTCAAAGAACTCGGAGAGTGGACTTATTCTCTCCTACTTCTCTTATGCAACTATGAAATCAAGGGGGTGGGCACTCGAAAAGTGATCAACACCCATCCTTTTAATTAAAATTTAGTAAAAGGGAAGTTATCTCATTCCATTTTACTTATTTATATTTACTTACTAGCCCATTTCCGACATATCACAACCTTCGATTTCCTTCAATCCACAAAAAACCACCTTATCATCATAATATCTTGTTACCTAATTATGGTATAACTTAAAGGTGTCCAATAATTACCAATGTCTTAAGACTCCCATAACTTTCCAAGTTCTCCCTTGGCTAACCACAAAATTAGGCTCCTTATCAATGTTCTCATAAAATATTTTATACTACCAACCAATTCTCATTAAAACTTTGGTATTATATTATTGTTATACTATATTTCCATAAGACATTTCCATCCGCATGTTGCTTCATCCATACTTAATGTTTTTTGCATACTTTTACATTTGAGTGCCATAGTTTGCAAAACTTCTTCAATTGTGCCTAGTAGTTAAATTGTGTTACATATTGTCTTGTACCTAGCGACTAACCATGATTGGGTTGCACTTTTCTTCTTAGTTTTCTGAACGAGTATTAGTTACTTATTCCTAGATTATAAGATGTTAATTCTTTTACACTCCTTGCACTTCAATGGGGATTTTTGTACGATTCTCGAATCCCCTCTACTCTCTCTTCCATTATTTACTTTCTCCAAAATTATCTTCCCATAAAAGAACTAGTTGAGGTTTTTTTTTTTTTTACTTGCTCGTTTCCCCAATTACATAACCATGGATGAACTTAGGGTTTATTGTAATTACATGTTTTAACCCAAGAAGTTCATGCCTCCTTTCTCCTTATTTAACTCATCTATAGTATTACTAGGGTTTTCTGATCATGGAGTTTGCCATTCATCATTTTAGTTCTAATCTTCAGGGTTATCCAACTCTAGCTTCACTGCATTACTACAAAAATTGTCTAACAAATGCTCTTAATAAGAAATCTAGCATGACCAAATTCTTAAGGTACCTAGTCATTAGAATAGGTTAATGCTTCTATCTGAGATTTACAAGAGTTCCTTTTAACTCTTCTTCATTTATTCTCCAATGGCGGCCTTGATCTTTTTAACCATCATAATTTCACATAGCTTAAAAACTTAACTTGAACTATCTCAATCTTATTCATCTTGTTTATTGTGCCTTTATCTTAGGTCTAACTATCTTGCTTGACTTGCCATGTCAAGAACATATCTCAATGGAAGGCATTTTCTTAGTTACCATCAAGAGTATTTTATTGAAGAATTAACTCCTCATACTCGATTTGATTAGGGCAATTATTGCGTTTAGGTTCCAATTGAATGGTAGCCCATAAGTACTAAAGAGCTAAATTCCATGATTAAACACCGAAAATACTTCATATAAATTAATAATTAAAAATTTTGCAACCTTTGGGGTTTTATTTAAGCAATAAATATTATGAAAAATAAGTTTCAATTTCAGGGCTTACAGTGATCCTTGGAATTCCCTTAAATTGATATATGTTGGTCTATTGATTTAAAAGAATTTTCACTTATGTTTCACTTTGTTATTTCGCAAGTTTTCACCTAGGTGTTATACTTCAAGCCATAGTTTGGTTTCAACTAAGTTATGAATGTAGCCCATGTTCACCAGTGTTTGAACCTAGGGCTCTGATACCAAAATGTCATGCCCAAACTTTTGGGCAAGAGTGGGATAATTTATTTTTTTTAAATCACAACTTAAAACATATAAATTTGCAAATATTAAATGTACTAGGAAGTTTGTCTTAACTATGTTCGAGTTAACTCTAACCACTAACTCAAGTAAACGGAAATAATTTAAAATTAAATGTGGAATACTAAATGAATTAATTTATTATCTCATCAAATTTAGTCAATAGATTAATTAAATCAAAACTCTCTAAAATAATTGATGAAGATAAAATTAATCTCCAATAACCATTATTTGTTTTTAGGATCTAATTAAATTAGTCCTAGCACTTAGTTTATAATGTCTATATTTTATTTTAACAATAATTAAAAGTGTTTAAACTAAATCGACTAAAGGGTCAATTAAATTCATAGGGAATATTTTCCTATAAAGTTTAATCTCAAAGACCTATATTAGATTAAACTCCAAAAATAATAATATAATTTTAAACATCATTTTTAAAAATATCCTTATGTTTAACAAAACAAACATTTGCCGTTATGTTTATTAAAAACATATACATAGATTAAAAACACTTAATAAAATATTTAATCTAAAACTTGCCCTACCCCTTCATATTTTAAACTATATATATATATATATATATATGTTTTCTCATTATTACTAAATAACCATGAAAAACCCTAAATTTTAAATACTATAATAATGCCCCTTCTTTTTTATTTCTTTCATTCCTATTTTTTTTTAAAAACTTTTTGAATACCCTAACCCAAACTGAGTTAGGGTTTCGAATTTGTTTCTTGTGCAGGGGGAGACGAACGCATGACAGTGGGGAGGCAGGTGACCGAAGTTCTTTTGAAGAGGAGGGTGTGCGGCGGCCATGGAGGGGCTCCCTGCAGGGGCGGCCACTGCCGAGCCTGTGGGCTGCGGCCCACAAAGGCGGCCTAGGCTGCTGCTGTGGGATGCAGCCCAGAGCCCAGACAGCGTCGTCACTGTGGGGCATCGCCCATAGTGGTGACCGAAGCCTCCCACTATGGGTTGCGGCCCACAGTGGTGGCTACGACCACCACTGGGTGGTCCGCTGCCCATTGTGCGTGGGGGGGGGGAGAGCCCTTCCCGTGGGTTTTCATAAGTATATTTTTTAAAAAATTTGCTTGCAATTTAAAAAATAAAAAATAAATATAATTATATATATATATATATTTATATATATATATAACTATATTATATATGAAAATATATTTTAATATAAATATAAATAAATAAATAAATATATATATTTATTTATATACTTATATTTTAAATATAAATATAAATAAACATATAAATATATATATTTATTTATATACATATATTCTGGATACTCATTAGATTTAGGGTTAAATTTCCTTTTGAGCATCCATATATTATTATTATTATTTTTTAAAACCCAAGTTGCTATAATCTGAATGATTTATTTAACCTTAGATTAATGACAGAAATCAGAATTTAATTCAATGTATACATTTCTTTTTATTTAAATTGCCATGTAGCTAAAAATAAAATCAGATAGTTTACTTAATCCTTAGATTTATTTTTTGCAAATAATTTAGAATTGACAGAAGTAAATAAGTTCAAACAGCCACTATTTAAATCTAGAAATTATTAAAATAAACCTTAAAGATAGACATGATTTTTTTTTTATTTACTTTCTGTGAATAAATAAAATGACAGAATACAATAAACTTTACAGCAACTATATAAATGTTATATTATTTAAATTTAACTTTAGAGATAAGCATAGGAAATAAACTGATTCTTTTATTTTCAAAACTAACATGCAAAATAAGCTTTTTATTTTCAAAACTAACATGCATACTACTAATAGTAACTATAGGGAACTTAATTCCAGTAATACACATTTTCTTTTGCAATAATAATCTAACAGAATCATTTCATTTATGCAATAATAAATTAACAGAAATAATGCATTTATTTAAGGCATTTTTAGAATACAATATAGACATTATTACAAGAGGGAAAAATACCCAAACTAATCCCTCATTTCTATTAAATGAGGACTTCTATTAAAATAGATACAATTTATTTTCAAAGTAATTACAATCCCTTTTACATTGCTACACTTCAAAATATAAAATATTTCATTCCCAAATCTTTTCTGCAAACAATAATTTCAGCAATCTTCTACTTGTCTTTTTCTTTTCTTCTAAACACTTGCAATTAAATCATTGGCTATGACCATGGAGTGCTCACCTCCCAGCCTAGGCTAACTAGTAGCCACCCTTGAGCTTGGAGAACCAAGCCCAAGATAGGTTACACACATGCAAACACCACGAGTAGGGGAAAACAATCACAAACATATTCCCAACCAAGGCTACATTGCACCACACAATGTGATGATTTTACATGGGTGGTAGTGGACCAAATACCCTGAGGACACTGCAAGTATGGTAAAACACATAGCCACCTCATGGCAAACAAAGATATATAATAAGTATAATAACCCCACATCCTTATGTCCCCCAAGGCATTCATGCCTTATTTCCCTCCTTATGACCCCCAATGCATAAACAAGCCATGCAGTAAGGGTCACATAAATATCCCTTGAGATCACTCTCACAACAAGAGCCTCTCACTCGAGGGCTATCAAACTTCTACCACCCACAAGACCATCCTCTCTCCCAAGAGTAGGAGGTCTTGGTTACTCTCAAAACACAGAATGCATATAAGAAATAAAAGACATAACGCATAATAATTTTCACAAAAGAAAAATGCAAGAACTAGCCTTTTCTTACAAGCAAATCTTTTCAACATAACATGCAACATGAAAAAAAAACAAAGAAAAGTTAAACCAACCTTCAACTGCCCAAAGGTATGCTAGTCTAGTTGAGGATGAGCAACCCAATTCCCCAATCCTTGTTTCCCTACACTTAGCCAAATTCCTATACCAAATCTTTTTCTTTCAAAATTGCATTGTCTCCAAAAATAGAGAGTGGGTGATTACCCGCAAAATCTCTCATTCTTTCCTAAGAAGACCTCAGTGAGATTTCTCACAGGTTTCTAAAATTGAAAAAGGAAAAAGTCCAAAAAAATCAAAAAGGGATCTCTCATCAAAAAGGAAAGTTAACTAACCTAGATGATTCCTACTAAATTCAATTTTCGCACATCTTAGAAAACTCACTTTTTAGGGTGACTAAACAACCACATGGGAGTTGTCACATGACTAAAATTACTCCCAACCCTTAGGTATACCTTATGGGCTTTAGGAAACACCTTTAAACTACCCCTAGGAGTCCAATTAACCCTTTTTAAACCCATCCGAAGTTAACTTTCGGGTCAAACCTAAGTTGACCACCTCAAAGATTCTTTACCCAAGGAAAATATAGAACCACATTAAAATATTTGAAAAAGCTATGGTTAAAACAACTCCCTCCAAGAGACAATTCAAAAATCAAGACATAAATCAACACGTGTCAAGTGACACAATAAAAATACTTTTACAAAATTACACATGAAATTTTGTCTCTTGTTGGATTTACACAATTTAATAAATTTAATTTAACACACATGGCACATTCACTTTCACAAATAAAATACGATACAAATGGGGTGTTGTCTCTCCAAATAGACAACCCCTGGTTTTACGAACGTACATAGGTCTAGGTTTGGTTCTCCATAATATTTCCATGGTCACATGGATAATTTTCCTGCGCATCTCAATTACACATTAGTAATATCAAATAACCTCATATAACATTTAAACACATGAATAAGAATACACGTCAAACACTCTACATACAATTGATATTAAACAAGATCAATATATCTTGTATCAAAATAATCCACATAAACAATTACCATAATCCTCATAATTTTGATCCATACATAAACATCCATCCTATTTCTATCATCATAGTGAAGTCCTGCAAATCCAATAATGACATATATTATCTCAACTTTATCCTATTCTAGAATCATATAGAGTTATATATCATAACGCATATAAATGAAGCATCAACATACATCAATGTTATCCAAATCATGGAATCTTATAAGTTCTAAATCCATAATGCATAAAAATGTACACCTCAAGATGAAATGATTCTGTAACCTGGTTCAATTACTTTTCTCACCTATCTATATGTCTAACATAGCCCATCCTATTGAATTATAGCATTTATTAGTAGGGTCAAACAGGGTCAACTAAGTTAATCAAAGCTTGGTTGGGGAGGGCCTTACAGATGTGATGAAGGAATCTTTCTTGGTTATTCTATTAAAAGTAAGGCCTATCAATGTTATAATAAAAGATTGAGAAAGATGGTTGAAAGTGCTAATGTGAAGGTTGATGAAGGAAATATAAGATAGATTAGATCCTGTGGATATCGCTTTGATGATTAGCATGCTAGTTCAGATAAAGGAAAGCTAGTACAGACCCTAAGTCAAGTTCAATTTGATCCGAAAAAAGACAGAGAATCAAGGAGACATTGCAGACGTTAATGCAGAAGAAAGAGTTCAAGAACCTGGAATTCAAGAAAATCCTAAAACTCCCAGGTATGTAAGATTGAATCATTCAGAAAATCAGATTATTGGTGATAAGAATAAAGGTGTGATGACTAGAAGAAGACTTGTTGAAGAAATTTGTTTGATTTCTAAGATTGAGCCTAAGAATGTTGATAAAGCTTGCAAAGATGAAAACTAGATTAAAGCTATGGAAGAAGAACTGAATCAGATTGAGAACAATAATACATGGATTCTTGTTCCTAGACCTAAGGATAAAAATGTAATTGGAAATAAATGGGTATTCCAGAATAAGTTGAATGAACAAGGTGAAGTTGTCTGAAATAAAGCTAGACTTGTTTGTAAAGGTTATTCAAAGATGGAAGGAACTAATTATGAGGGAGTTTTTCTCTGGTGGTTAGAATTGAAGCTATTAGATTATTTATTGCCTATGTTGCTTACAATGATTTCAAGGTTTATCAGATGGATGTCAAATCAATCTTTCTTAATGGAGAATTGAAAGAAGAAGTCTACATTGAGAAACCAAATGGATTTTAGCTGACAGATGAAAAGGACATGGTTTTCTGGTTGGAGAAAGCATTGTATGGATTGAAGCAAGCCTCTAGATCCTGGTATGCCAGATTGGATGAGTATTTGATGAAGCTTGTATTCAACAAAGGTACTTTAGACAATAATTGATCAAAATAATATTTTGATTGTTGAAGTTTTTGTTGATGATATTAACTTTGGAGGAAATGATTGTCTATGTAATAAATTTGCTGAAGAGATGCATAATGAATTTGAGATGTCTATGATTGGTGAAATCAAATTATTCTAGGATTAAGAATTACTCAGTTGGTCAAAGGTATTTTTATATGTCAGTCTAAGTATGTGAAGGAATTGTTGAACAAATTTGGTTTTGAGGATTACAAACCTGTTGGTCCACATATGGTGATCGGATGTAAGATGAAAAAGGATGATGACTCTCTGAAAGCTAATAATACTAGGTATAGATCTATGATTGGTGGTTTGTTGTATTTGACTCATACTAGACCTGATATAATGAATGTTGTATGTCATGTTCCTAGATTTCTAGCTGATCCTAAGGAATCTCATGTTACTGTTGTAAAGAGAATATTCAAATATTTGAAAGGGAAAGTTAGTTTTGGTTTGTGGTATTCTAAAAATGATTACTTTACTTTGATTTATTTTATAGATGCTGATTAGACAGGTGATGTTGATGACCGAAAGAGCACTACTTGTGGTGCATTCTTTTTGGGAAAAATTGTTAATCCTATGAGGATCCATTTAAGACTGAGGGGGGGGGGGGTGAATCAGTATTAATACCAATTGAAAATTTAAATTGAAATCAGAATTATATCATATCTGAAATCATTTATCATAATAACTCAACTTCTTTTATCAGATCTAACAACTTCTTTATCAGATTTTCTAACACATTAATCAAATCATTTACCACATCTATCAATTCTTTCACCACTTCAACAGTCATATAAATTTGATCATTTACCAACTTATTAACCTCATCTATCAGATCAAACACTTTATCTAACAAATCTTATCATTACCAGTAACCTTAGATAAACCTCTAATAAAACATCATAATCGGTGTACTCAAAAATAGTGCATGAAATGTAACATAAATAAGAACATCACATGAAAAACATTCCACACATGAACACCATAATTTTGACGTGAAAACCAAATAGGGAAAAAAAATGGTGGGAGTTGGCACCTATAAATATTTGTACTCTTTTGAAGTATGCCCTATTAGGAGCTTAGCACTGCTAGGAGTTTACAATACGCCCTATTAGGAGTAGACCCTATTAGGAGTCACTCAGTTAAGGGATTTGCCTAGCAGTCCGATTAGGAGCTTGATGATCTATTAGGATCAACCTCATGAGAGGATTTAACACTCTTTTGAGAGATTCCCTATTAGGGGACTTAAATGTTTAAGGCCTATTAGGACCTACTTGATTAAGGTATTTAACCTACTGCAACTATTAGGGAACAACAATGAAAAAGTGATTTGTTACTTGTACTTATCTGCTTGCTAAATTAGATCCAGTTATGTTTAACACTCTACAACTCTTAGGAATATATCACACTTCTCTTGGATGTCTCAACACATTCTCTAAGACCACTGACACGATAAACATCAACTGTGCCATCTAAATAGCAATCTCAACTAGGTTAGCCACTAAACCCTAATTACATCATGAATTAACAATACAAATCATAAGAGATCTTCTCAAATCAATATACAGATCATTACATCAAATTAAAATGCAATATCAATCATTGGTTGATCGTAACCCATCACGAAAAGTCCGATTTTGTACCAAAGTCAAAACCTCAAAACACTCCACTAAGCGTTTTGTTGTTTCCCAAGAAATTATTCCTTGAATCGCACCAAAACAATAATTAAATCATTCACATGGGTTGTGTCATGTTACTACATGCAGACTCACCATCGATCACCATCATAATAAAAATCATTACCGGTTTGATGTTTTCTTCATCGGTCTTAAACCCTACTAAAACCTTAGCAAAACTTCATCAAAAATTTGAAACACACATTCTGGTAGTCTTCACAATTTCTGGTTCTGGTCTGATACTCCTTTCCATGATACAAGCTCACCATTCAAACCACAAATCATCAATCATCATTGATTGTTGGATTCAATTAAAACATCTCTGCTTTACCTGTTAAAGTCCTATTTCATAGACTTCAATTCTCTGTCCGTAAACCCTGTCTTCCGGTAAACCAAATCACTTAGATGACAAAACAAAACATCAAGAACATCATTTGACATCAGTTTCCATCAATGACAACACAAAATCTCAATCTCTTCATCACAAATAGACTTCTATCCTTTGTCAGTGTAGTCATCAATCTTTAACTATATCACCTCATCTGCATTAGTTATGCCAAATGCCAACATTCTCTCCCTTTGGCATTGATGGCAACACCAATTAGATATACAATCAGAGTAACATCATCATCTATAACTTGCTTGCCGATATCACATCATCTAGCAGTTCTCCTCCTTTTGTCTTCTCCCCCTTAACCAATGCTTCTCTCGATCTAATCTTCTGATCTTCAACTTCTCTCATATCTTTTCTTCTCCCATATCTGATTTCTTTTCTTCTCCCCATTTGACAACAATGCCAAAGGTATAAATGCATCAATTGTCTCCAATTGTGTTGTTATCTCTTCCATCATCTCTGCTAATCAAATTAGAAAAAATATATCAAAGCATTGAATCAAAACTTTACATCAGACTTGCTCCCCCAAAGGAGTAGCCTGTACCTTCATCAATCCTTAGTGAAAGATAAACATGAAATCCATAGGATTAATGCATCTCCATCATTCTAGTTCTTCCTATGTAGGGGTCTAACCCCTAGTTTAGCTCTAAGAAAATCAAAGGTAGCCTTCGGTAAGGGCTTAGTAAAGATATCAACTAATTGATCTTTACTCTTCACATATTCCATTTTCACCTATTTTTCTTGAACTATTTCCCTTAGGAAATTATATTTCAATTCAATGTGCTTGGTTCTAGAATGAAGTACAGGATTCTTAGAAATATTTATTGCACTTTTATTATCACAGTAGATAGTCACCAGTTCAAATATATCTATCTTGAATCCTTATAGCACATGTCTCATCCATATTATGTGCATGCAATTCATAGATGTAGCTACATACGCTACTTCAGCTGTAGATTCAGAAAAAACATATTTGTTTCTTTCTCAACCATGCCACTAATCTTCCACCAAGTAGAAAATCTCCATCGGTTGTGCTTTTTTGATCATCCACATTACCTGCCCAATCAGCATCAGCAAAGACATCCAAAGTAAAATCTCCTTTATATGGATACCATAAACCATAGTCTACTGTGCCTTTGAGATACCAAAAAATTCTCTTCACAACTGCCACGTGACTCTCCTTCGGCTCTATTTGAAATCTAGCCACTAATCCAACAGCATGAGCAATGTTTGGTTTGCTATGAACAACATAGTGTAGCTTGCCAATCATAGATATGTACTCTTTTTCACTAATAGAGGGGGAATCATCTTCCTTTGATAACTTGTAGCCTATTACCATCGGTGTTCCTACCGGTTTGCAATCTTCCATGCCAAAAGTCTTCAACACCTCTTTGATATACTTGGTCTGACAAATAAAGATACCACCATCTAGTTGTTGGACCTGTAAGCCAATAAATAACTTTATTTTACCGATTAGAGACATTTCAAATTCCTTTTTCATTATATCAGAAAAATCCATACACATATCATCATTTCCATCAAAAATTATGTCATCTACAAACACTTCTGCTATCAACATCTTGTCTCCATTAGTTTTCAAATAAATGTTATTGTCCGCACCGATACATTGGAATCCAATTTTGATCAAATGTGCATGTAATCTCTCATACCATGCTCTCGGTGCCTAATTTAGACCATATAGTGTTTATGAAATTTACACACCATGTCCTTATCATCAGTCAAGGAAAATCCATCTGGTTGTTCAATGTATACTTCTTTTTCTAGAATTCCATTTAGAAAGGCTGATTTGACATCCATTTGATAAACTTTGAATTTCTTATATGCAACAAATGCCAACAACATCCTTACTCCTTCTAATTCAGCAATCGGTGGAAATTTATCACCATAATCCTCACCTTCTTCTTGAGCATACCCTTTGCAGACTAACCTCACCTTGTTTCTTACAAATTTTCCTTCTTCATCCAATTTATTCCTAAAAACCCATTTTGTTCCAATTACATTCTTATCCTCCAGTCTGGGAACAAGTGACCATATCTGATTCTTCTCAATTTGATCTAATTCTTCATTCATTGCACTCACCCAATCGTCATCCTTTAGTGCTTCCTTAATTGTCTTGGGTTCAATTGTAGATATCAAACATGAGTTCTCTCAGATCTTTCTCCTAGTTTGCACACCTACATTCTTATCACCAATTATCTGCTCCTATGAATGGTTCAATCTAACATATCTAGGTATTGCATGTGTTGGTTTTGCATCTTTTGCATCATGTTCTTCATTTTAATCCTCACTGTCATTTCTTATCAGTTGAGCATCTAATTCTTCATTTTCCAGATCTTCATTATTCTTTGCCTCCAGTTCAATGATCACACATTTTTACTCATTATCATCCTTTTCATGTTCTGATCTGCTTGTACCTTTAGACTTATCAAATAGATCATCAACTTTTACATTAGCACTTTCAACAATTTTCTTAGTTCTCTTATTGTAACATTTATATGCTTTACTCTTAGAAGAGTAACCAAGAAAAAATCCCTCATCGAATTTTGCATCAAATTTCTTAGTGTAGTTATCTCTCTTAATAAAACATTGACTTCCAAATTTTTTTAAATAACTTACACAAGGTGTTTTTCCATACCGTAGCTCATAGGGTGTCTTATTGTTACCTCTATTTACCAGTACCCAGTTTAAAGTGTATATAGTAGTACTGACTGCTTCTCTTGAAAACATTTTGGATACATCACCCTGTAATAACATGATTCTTGTAGCTTGAACTATTATTCTATTTTGGTATCCTTGGAGAAGACATATGTCTCTTGATACCCTATTCATCACAATATTTAATAAATTCATTAGATGTGAATTCACCTTCTCGATCTGATCTTAAACACTTCAGGTTCTTACTGGTTTCATTCTCAACAAGAGCTTTAAGTGATTTAAATTTACTAAATGCTTTTGATTTCTCCTTCAAAAATGCCACCCACATCATTTTAGAATAGTCATCAGTGAAAATCATGAAATACCTATCACCGTAATAACTCTTTGTTCTCATAGGGCCACAGCGATCCGTATGTACCAAATCTAAAATATTCTCAGAAATACAATTATTGCTCTTGAAAGAAATAGAGGTCATCTTATTGATTTGAGAATCTTTACATATCACACTATCCAGTTTGACAATTTGTGGCAATCCTCTTACAACACTTGACTTGCTTATCTTAACCAAATTATCAAAATTAACATGACATCTTTTATGCCATAACCAATTGTCTTCCATTCTTGCAACTAGACAATTATTAATATTACTATTCAAATTGAATAAGTCACCTATAGTTTTCTTCCCGGTAGCAATCAGTTCACCATTACCTCCAAGAATTCTATAGAATCCACTTTTAAACTCAAGCAAATAACCTTTATCATTGAGCTGGCCAACACTTAAAAGATTATGCTTTAGACCATCTACCCAAAACACATCATCAACATTACTCTTCCCATTTAGAGAAATTGAACCTTTACCTTTCATCATGCAGGGAGAGTTATTTCCAAATCTAACAAAACCTCCATCAATCATTAAGGGTTATGAACTTACTTTTATCTCTGGTCATGTGGTGTGAGCAGCCACAGTCTATAATCCATTCATCACTATTCTCCATATGAGATACTACTGCCTTTTCATCTCTCAGTTCCTCCTTCACGGCTACAAACACAATTTCTTCATTGTCATCTTCATTTTTCAGACTCCTCATTAGTCACACCTTCATCTAATACAACATAACAATTTTTCTTACCCTTTCCTTTGAAACTTCTAAACTTCTCTTTCTTATTAGTGTTAGGGTTGTTAGCTGCAATATGACCAATTTTACTACAAGAGAAACACTTCAAAGGTAGCTTTCCTTTATACTTACCAGTGCCTCTTGGAAATCTTTTTGCTAACAGTGCCTCAAGTTCCATCACTTGATCTTCATTGTCTTCATTTCCATGGTTACTTCCATGACTTGACCCACACTCATGATTTTGACATATATCTTTTCCTTTTCTAGCAGATGAACCTGTAATAGAAGCTCTAAAGGCAAATTCAATAGTTTTTGTCACACTATTGTCAAAACTATTTAACTCAAAATTTGTAAGCTTGCCAATCAATGAATCAACAGTTACCCTATCCTTTGAAATAGATCTAAGTTCTTGGATTGCAGATACTCTTATAGCATACTGAGGTTGAAGAGTTCTAAGCATTTTACTTACTATTGCATTATCTTCCATTTTACCTCTAGCACTCTTTATGCCACCAACAACTTCTTTGATTCCCTGACCATACTGTGAAATATTTTCTCCTTAAAGCATTCTCATGTCATCGAACTTTCCTCTCAATCTTTCCTCTTTGGCTCTTTGAACATTCTCATCTCCTTCATAGATTAAATTTAACTTTTCCCAAAACTCCCCTGTAGTTTCCAATCCTTGAACATCAATATATTCTGAATCAGATAAAGTACTTACAATAGCTTCTAGGGCTTGCATGTTATCTTTCTTCTCTCTGAGTTCATCCGGTGTCAAGGGAGTAGCAGTAGGAGCAACATATGTTGTTTCAACTTCTTCCAATATTATGCACCAAGACCTTTGATGTAGATCTTCATTATGTCTTTCTAGATCTTGTAGTTATCCTTGTTGAACTTAGGACCCTCTTTCTTCATCATCTTGACTTCCTCATAATCTTTCCCTCAAGTGGTTAGTCTTTTTGCACATAGAGGACCACAACTTTGATACCAATTGTTAATCCTAAGAGGATCCGGTTAATACTGAGAGGGGGGTGAATCAATATTAATACCAATTGAAACTTTAAACCCAAAATCAAACTTATATCAGATCTGAAATCATTTATCAGAATATCTCAACTTCTTTTATCGTATCTAACAACCTTTTTATCAGATTTTCTAACACATTAACCAAATCATTTACCACATGTATCAATTCTTTCACCACTTTAGCAGTCATATAAATTTGATCATTTACCAACTCATTAACCTCATCTATTAGATCAAACACTTTCTCTAACAACTCTTATCAGTACCAGTAACCTTAGATAAACCTCAGATAAAACATCATAACCAATGTACTTAGAAATAGTGCATGAAATGTAACATAAACAAGAAAATCACATGGACAACATTCCACACATGAACACCATAATTTTAACGTTGAAACCCAAATAGGGAAAAACCATGGTGGGAGTTGGCACCCACAAATATTTTTACACTTTTGAATTATGCCCTGTTAGGAGCTTACAATACACCCTATTAGGAGCAGATCCTATTAGGAGTCACCTGGTTAAGGGATTTGCCTAGCAGCCCGATTAGGAGCTTGACGATCTATTAGGATCAACCTTATGAGAGGATTTAACACTCTTTTGAGAGTTTCCCTATTAGGGGACTTAAAATTTTAAGCCCTAGTAGGACCTACCCGGTTAAGGGATTTAACCTGCTGCAACTATTAGGGAACAATAGTGAAAAAGTGATCTATTACTTGCACTTCTCTGCTTGCTAAATTAGACCCAATTATGCTCAACACTATGCAACTCTTAGGAAGATCTCACACTTCTCTTGGGCAGTTCAACACATTATCTATGACCACCGACACAATAAACATTAACTGTGCCATCTAAATAGCCATCTCAACTAGGTCGACCACTAAACCCTAATTACATCATGAGTTAACAATACAAATAATAAGAGATCATCTCAGATCAATATACAAATCATTACATCAAATTAAAATACAATATCAACCATTGGTTGATCGTAACCCATCACGAAAATCTGATCTGTACCAAAGCCAAACCTCAAAACACTCCACTAAGCATTTCACTATTTCCCAATAAATTCTTCCTTGAATCATGCCAAAACAATAATTAAATCATTCAAGAAGGTTGTTTTGTGTTACTGCCTTCATGTAGACTCGTCGTCGATCACAACCATAACAAAAAATCATTACTGGTTTGATGGTTTCTTCACCGGTCTTAAACCCTATTAAGACCTTAGCAAAACTTCATCAAAAATTTGAAACAGGCCTTCTGATAGTCTTCACAAGTTCTGGTTCTGGTGAGATACTCCTTTCCATGATACAAGCTCACCATTCAAACCACAAATCACCAATCATCGCCGATCATCGGATTCAATCAAAACATCTCTGCTTTACCGGTTAAAGTCCTATTTCACATACTTTAGTTCTCTGTTGGTAAACCTTGTCTTCTGGTAAACCAAATCACTTAGATAACAAAGAAAAACATTAGGAACATCATTTGACATCATTTTCCATCAATGACAACACAAATAACTGATCAAGTCATCTAATCACAAAATCTCAATCTCTTCATCACAAATAGACTTCTATCCTTTACCAGTGTAGTCATCAGTATTCAACTATATCACCTCATATGCATCAGTTATTACAAATGACAACAAGAATTTGGTTTCTTGGGAAAGTTAGAAGAAGAATGCTATTTCTTTATATACTGTAGAAGCTAAATATAGTGTTGTTGCTAGCAATTGTGCTCAGGTAATTTGGATGAAGTAGATGTTGAAGGATATAGGAGTTATTTATGATGAGCCTATTGCTATATACTGTGACAATTCACATGCTATGAATATTTCGAAGAATCTAGTGTTGCATTCCAAGACAAAACATATATCTATCAAGTTTCATTTCTTGAGAGAGAAGGTGAATGAGAAAGAAGTCAGATTAGAGTATGTATCTACAAAGGAACAAATTGCAGATATCTTTAAAAAGCCTTTGCCTAAAGATACTTTTGAGTATCTCTGAGAGAAGTTAGGGGTAATTTCCCCTCCTGATGAGAACTAAGGTTCATGGATTTGCATTAGTTGGGTGAACTTCACAGAGATATTTTTTGCTCCGGATTGATGAGTGTGATTGCTACTCAGGGGGGGTATTCAGTGTTGGTGGTTCAGATGTTCATATTATGGGGGAGAGAAGCCTTTATCATTGATGTCAAAGGGGGAGAGAAGTATGTGAAAAACCCTGAAGTATTTTGAGTTGAGTTGACCCTTCTGATTGTTATGAGTTGATTTCTTTCTTTGCATTGATCATTTTTCACATTCATATGTTGCCATCAATGCCAAAAGGGGATATTGTTGGATATTGGCTGATATGTTGTCATTGAAGCAACATATGTGACATACATAGAGATTGTTGATAAAGAGATTGTTGGAAAGTTTATGTGCATTCCCATGTTGTAGTTTGATTGGATGAGTTGGTTTAGCCCACGTATTGTAGGTGAGGTGATGCAATTTAAGGTTTTTTGGTATGTTGTCCATAAATGGTTAATTCCCATTTGTAGAGCTCCGAATGATGATTTGATTGAGTTATGAGATCCAATATTGAGGATGTTATGCAGTTGTTTGTGTTATCCGGTATTTTGGTTTGTGCTCCGTATTGCTCCGGGATTGCTATATCTTTGGTTGCAGATGTGTGGAATGTGTTCTAGATATTGATGTGTGTCCTTAGTTAAATTTTCTCATGATTTGGATACCCACAAGTGAATCTTTCAGGTTGAAAGTTATTTATGTTGATTTTCTTGAGTTTTTGTAGAAAGATGATGGTGATTTTGGCGATTCGAGTTGTTGTGATGCAATTCACATTGCTTGTGAATGTCTTTTGATTGTGTTCTATGCATATTGGTGGACCGTATTGATTATTGTGCGCATTATTGAAGATTTTCCTTGTCCGATGATGTTCTTCATGTTATGTGATATTCCTGGTGGTTCAGTATGTTGCAACTGATCGAGGCATGATTGTTGGAGGTGTTGTGTGTTTGCAGTATTGATTTGGATCCAGACTATGTCTTAGATGATATTGTTTTGGTCTACATGTATTGTTGTAGCGTGTGAGGATATTATTTTGTAATTGGTATTGAGGGTTTAGCTGACCTTGAAATATAGGTTGAAGGGTTTGTATAAATATATGTAATAATAATTTAAGATGTATGCATGTGAGTTTCTTCATTGTCTATGTGAGTGAATGATCAAGTTGGACGTGTGAACAAGTGATTTGACCTTTCAGAAGTGTGAAGGAGAAAAGTGTTGCAGAGTAGACTATGTGCTTAATCAAAACTATACTCAAGCATGTGGAGATGTTATTTTCACAGTTCATATGATCTGGATTATAGTCCGAGTGTTTTTGTAATTCATTGAGACTTCTTGTAAGATAGTGAGCCTTCCCTTAAGGTTATAGACTTTCTGGGTTTCTTATTTTGAGTAGTGAGCTCTAGGCAGTGTGCCTGAATGCATGTGCATTCCCATTGTAATAATCACATTTACTCGTAATAGGGTATTATCTCATTGTGTGTAGGTTCCCACCATTGTTTCTTTCTTTAACTATAAATTATCAGATCTATTTTATGTTCTAAGTTGCACTAAGTTCTGGTGCAAACTGATTCACCCCGCCCTCTTAGTTTGCTACATTATTGCCAACACCTTTTACTAATCCTAAGATGGATGGTTTTCCTTTTGTGGAGCCTTTGGCTTTTAATACTAACCAAGATGCTCTTGGTTCTTACTTCTTGGCTAACATTCCTAATGCCTTGGTCGATAAAATTATTGCTTCTATGGAGAATGCTCTTATTGGGAAGTTTTTAAATGGTTCATGGCCAACTATAGACCATGTTTACAATTAGG
Source organism: Cryptomeria japonica (assembly GCF_030272615.1). Lineage (NCBI taxonomy): Eukaryota > Viridiplantae > Streptophyta > Pinopsida > Cupressales > Cupressaceae > Cryptomeria > Cryptomeria japonica. Next base: position 433,360,920 of record NC_081414.1, read on the forward strand.
CTTCAAAGTGATGAAGCTAATTTGGTTGTTTGTAGGTGACCACTATGCCTAAAAGATTCTTTCTTTTCTGATTTTATAACCTTGAGGAGAGAATAGGGTTTGTGTTTGGTGTAACTTGGTTCTTACGCAAATATTTTATTATTTTAAGAAGATGGTCTACTAGATTTGATGCGCACAAATAAAAATTCGATTGGGAGCCTTTATGGGTACACTCTCAATGCTCCCTATGAGATATTAGCATGAAGAAATTTTAATATTATTGCCTCTAATGTTGGTTCCTTTTGAACCATATATAAGGTTACAAAAGATAGTAGACACTTGGTTTGTGCCAAATTTTGTGTTTGTGTTGAGTTTGGTAAGTTTCAACCCAAAAACTATTGAGTTACATTCCAAGTTGGGTGTTTGGGAGCATTATATTCACTTTGAATCTTTATCTTTGATGTGTTCTCACTACCATAGAGCTGGACAATTCCCCCACTCATACCAAATTTTCAAATATTTCCTTCCATCTTTTAAGAAGACTTATTTTGAAGGGAATGATTTGGGCTTCTATGGTGTAAGCCTCATAGATAATTATAAGACCCCCCAAGGGACAAGAAAAAAGTTTTGGTTCATGATTCCTCTTATAAGAGTTTGGATGTTGAGGAACCGATTGAGGTCCCCCTTAAGGATAAAATGGTTCTTGAAGTTGTTGAGGTATCAAGGGGAGCCCCCCTTAAGGATATAATTATGGATCTAAGATTTTTGGTGGTTCTTATCTCCTTAGTTAGGCTTAGATTCAAATGTATTTAACTAGTGTGGTTGTTGTGTTGTTAATTTAGTTAGATTTAATGGGGTCTTTCTTGTCTTAAGGCTAGTTTCTTTTTGGTCCTAATTGATGTTGTTGTAGCCTCTTTGGTGGCTCATTGTAGGCATTTAGTTTGTTGTTTCTTAGATTTTTTTATCCCTTGTTGCAACATTTTTAATAGGATTTTGGGTGCCCTTCAAAACCTATTTTTCTCTTTAATCAAAATAAATAAGCATAGTATCATTACCTAATTCCATTAATTAGCCATGTCCATGGAGTCCAATAAAAAATACATGCAACAATAATTTATTATTATATATCATTTTTCATTTAACAAGATTCTTTATTTGTAAATTACACTAATTTATGATGCTCTATATATTTCAAAAGATTTATGGTTTTTTTAATGGTCCCAAGGGTGATGAGGCTTCAAAATTTGTGAAAGATATAATTCTTGGCCCGATACTCGATGACCCAAAATTTCTTGGTGACATTGAAATGACCATCACAAATGCCTTTTCCTAAGCAGATGATGATGTTTGATGGGAACTTGTTGATATGAAAGCATTGTAGAATTAATCTAAATATATATGACCTTCAAGATGAAGATAAGTTTTTAATTATTGCATGTGATGTAGTTTGGATGTTTAAATTTTTTTTGTGCTTGTTTATGATATTATTGGTGCAAGTAAATTATTTAAATTATTTATGATAGTGCAGAAAATGGGTTGACAATAAGTGATATCTAGATCAAAAATAGATTGCTCACAAAGGGGCTAGTAGCTCAATAGTAGATCATTCTAGTAGCAAATGGAAGGCTCTAGGTTCAATTCCTAGTTGGTCATGAGTAGAAACTCAACATGGTATTAGAGCTAGGCTAGGATAAGAACCCCAAGAACCCACAATGTGGCTTACAAAGGGGCAGTTGAAATAAGCCACAATCAAACCAATGATGGATTGATCATAAAGGGGCTAGTAGCTCAGTAGTATGATGTCATGACCCTATATTACAAAAATCATTATTAATTATATCTAATTAATTAATTATTAATATTTATATTTTATTATGTGATTTGATTCTCATAAGCATTCAACAATGGGAAGTACACTTAAACTTGACCTACCCTTGGCAATAGCAATTGGCTTATAATCACCCTTCTTTGTAGCTAGGTTCATCTTCTTCTTTAGTTGATCATCCAAGTTGAAAATGCCTTACAAGATAACTAGACCTATAGGCAACTTGTTGGAGTTGAGTTGCATGATCTGATCTCCATATTGGTCTTGCAACATAGGTTGATTTATAGTAAAAAACTCTGCTACATTTCGCAAGAAATTGACAATTTGGTGATCACTTTTGAATACCTACCAATTTTCTCAATTGTCTAGGCCAATAGGCCTTACAAAAAGCCCGGTGTGTTGTTCCTTCCTACTTGGAACATGCACTGGTATGTCAAAAAAAGAACCCACTACTGCAATCCTATCAATGTGACTATTTTAACTCCTAGGAAGACTTTGGATGTTGCAAGCCTCAAATCTTTCAATCAAATCCCAAACCCTATGTTTGTATGATTTGAGTAGGTTTTTATTTATTATGTTTGAAGCTATGATATGACTGACAACCAACTCACTGTCCCCAAGTACTTGCAAGGATTTGATCTTTCTTCTTTGTGCAATCTGGATGCCTTGAACTAGGGCTTCATACTCAACCAAATTGTTGGTGCAACCAAAATGAAGCCTAAAAGAGAAGAAATATTTCTCCTACTTAGGAGAAACAATTATTACACTAGCACCCACACCATTGTTGTTTCTTGAACCTGTTGAACATTGTTGCTGCTAGGATATGTTGTTGTCATTGATGTCAACATATTTCTACTCTAGTGATTGTAGATTGGTTTATTGGGATCATAGTTTGGTGTATGGAGTATTTATAGTATCATTATATTCTTCTGTATTGGTTTTAGTGATCCAAAAAATTTAATTGATCATATCAGATGATTCAGTTTTGCAGTTTGTTTATCTAATCAGTGCTTTGCAGAGTTCAGTATTTCCTCTGGTACATTCTGATGCAATCAGATCTTGAGATGATATTTTGGGAGATTGTTTGAGATGGTCTTGTGTATCTTCATTTCACAATGATCATGATTTGGTGCTCCACATGTTATCTTTTCTTTGTAACAGTCATTGTTGTTTGAGTATTTCTGAGTTTTAGATGTTGATCGATGAATTTTTGATAAGTGGTGCTGGTGCATCTGTTACTGATTATTCTAACGTTCTTGCTAGTGTTACCTAATTGAGTCCTATTTATTTTTATGATCTGCATTGATTGTTGTGTGTGTTCTTGGTGATCTTGTTGGACTGGAGATGTTCTTCGTGCTATGCGGTTTTCCTATTCTTTTAGCGTGTTGTGGTTGATCTTGGTGTCAATACTAGTGGAGATGAGTGTTTGGATATTTGGTTTAGGACCATGTTATGTCATGTATATCATTATATTGGTCCAATGGTCGATCTTTGTATCGTGTGATGTAATTTTGTAATTGTGAGTTGAGGGTTTAGCTGACCTTATTGTCAAGGTTGATCAATTGCATAAATAGGTGATATAGTCATGTAATTTTGGTATCAAGGTTGTGTCTGCATTATCAGAGAGTGGTATGTGTGAGAATAAATGATTCATCCTTTGACATTATGATTGAGTAGATATTGGTGTTGCAAAGCAGACAATTATGCTTAACCAGAACTGTCATAAGGAATTTGTAGATGCTATTATTGCAGTTCATTCCTTCTAGATTGTAGTCCAAATATTTTTTAAGTCAGTGAGACTTTCTTGTAAGGCAGTGAACCTTCCTTGAGGGTTGTAGCCTTCTAGGTTATTATATCTTGAGTTGTAAGCTCTAGGCAGTGTGCCTGAATGCTGGTGCATTCCCCATTGTAATATTTTCACATAGTACTATAGAGTATCATCTTATTATGGGTAGGTTCCCACCATGGTTTTTCCCTTAACTGGGTTTTCCACGTCAAAATCTAGGTGTTGTGTGTTGTGCTATCAATTTTCTTATCTTTATTATTGTTGCAGTTTATCAGATCTATATTTATGGTTGAGTTTGTAGATCTGATAGAAAACTAATTCACCCCCCCTCCTAGTTTTTTCCCATTGTTGTTGCCAACAATTGGTATCAAATCTATATCCTTCAGAAGAAGCTTAAGCACTTGAGGAGATCTGGGATGGCAACTGGAAGTGGAAGTGTTATCTTTAAAAAGGAGAGTCTGAGATTTGATGGTAGTAACTATGCTATATGGATGGAGGTGCACTTGAGATGTCTTGGAGAAGATTACTGGAATATTACTAAGAATGCCTACTTTGTTCCTTAGAATGGACTGGTTACTCCTAATGAGATCAAGGAAGCCGAAAATAACATTAGAACAAAAGAAGCATTGTTGAGCGACTTGATTGATTCAGAAATGAATAATGTAATGGGAATTTAGATAACATATGAGATCTAGGAGAAGCCTGAAACCTTGTATGAAGGAGATAAACAAGTCAAAGTTGCTAAGTTGTAGAGTTTGAAAGGGAAGTATGAGATGTTGAGGATGGGAGAAGATGAGAACATAAATTCTGTAGCGTCGTAAATTGTACGCACTCGCTAGGGTGGTACAATTTCACACCTAGTTTAGCACCCGCCTTAGTGCATTTTACATTCTGCATTGCATTTCTCCTTAAGCACTTAATTAATCAAATTAATTAGGTCTAAGGTTCCTATTTCATCATTCTCTACATCATAAAGTTGGGCCCTTTCACTAAAGCGCGCCCTTCGCATTTTATTCCTCCAATACATCACTTAATCAAAAACCCTAATTAAGTCCTATTCCGAACTTGGGGGCTTGGTTTTGGGGTCAAAACATCTCGAAATCACCTGTAACTTCGGGATTCTCTCTAAAATCATCATATCCGACGACCCTGAAAATTTGGTGAAAAGTTGTCGGGACCATGGCGCCCGTGCACATGGTCCCGGACATTTTTCCCGAAATTTTAGGAGCCCGATCCAATCATAAAATAAAGCTTAACCCCAAGAAATTGGCGGGATATTCAATCTCTAGGTCGGCCAAAATACGAATTTACGACCTAGGGTTTCATACATAAGAGCTCTCTTTCTTCATTTGGAAGGATCGGATTTTTGTTTCCAGGAACTTCATATGCAACGAAAGAGCAGATCTTTGAGGACTTCAACAACATTCAACATCATTCTATCAAGCATCTATCAAATTCATTCATCCACTTAGGGCTTGGAAGACATTGAAGAACAATAGGAGATTACCGACTGAAGATTGGCTTGTACTCCTCCCTTGAGGGTTGGGTATGATTTCGTATTGTTTTCATGTCTTTGCATAAGCTTTGATACACCATTTATTCATGGTTTAGATCACATTGCATCTTGATTTAGAGCATTTACATTATCATTTACAAGCAATTAGGGTTTACTTTCTAAGGTTGCTCTAGTTTGCTTTCTTGCATTTTGGACCTTGCACACACACTAGGTCTGCACACACAATACATTTTACAAAACAACTTGGCTATTCGTGGAGGTGGAAATCACCAAAGCGGGGGTTTGACTAAGGCAAAACCCTATATAGCCGCCCCTCCCCCTTTTCAGATATTATTGCAGGTTTCAAGATTCGGACGACGCCGCGGGATACAGATCCGGAGAGAGAAAGCTGAGACAACACTCTGTGTGAAATTGCAGAGCAGAAGACCGGGACAGGGGCGCTGGGCGCCCTGGTCCTGCCAGGACAGGGGCGCTGGGCACCCTGGTTCTGCCAGGACAGGGGCACTGGGCGCCCTGGTCCCTGGGACAGAGGCGCTGGGCGCCCTGGTCCTCCGGATAGACAGTGTACAGACAATTTCCAGACAGTGTTTCAGGGTGCAGAACAGTGGTTTCCGGTGCAGTTTTCAGGACAGTGGCGCCCGCGCCCTCGTCCCAAACATTTTCAGTCCGATTTTGACTCCGGGTACATATCTGCATTCTTATTTCATCCTTGTACTTACAGCTGTTCATTGTTTAATCTCAATTCTGCAATCTTGTTATTAGTTCATACTTGCATTTTGAGATTAGGGTTTGAACTTGCATTACTTGATCTTACAATTTCAACAAGGGAATAGAAATCCTAATAGATATCCCGTGGCTCTCTCTTTCACCAAAAGAAGTAGCCAATTGTGCGATATCTCTAGGCTCTTTCGTATTCCGTAATGTGTGTCAAAAGGTAGGATTAGGGCATGATTAACCTAGTCTCGCTTTTTCCCTCACACATTTTGGTGAACCCGACGTGAATCTATCATTGCTTCCTCTTGCATTGCATTTATTAGATCTAGATTTAGATTTAGTGTGTTTTCATTTCATTTTATTAAAAAGAAAAAAAAAAAAAGAGAGTGTGTTTCTTTGCATTGTGTGTTTAAATTTTATGTAATCCTTTCAAAATGTCAGATTTTTATTTACAAAATGTTCATACTTTCGATGATTATTATGAGTATAGCCAAGATGAATTAGATGAAGCATTAGATGAGTTTTTGAATCCAAAGGATGCTAAACCTTCATTTTACCAAAAACTCATAAACCTTGTTACTATGCCATTTAAGTGTGATGAGAAAGATAAGTCGAATGGTTCCTCTCAAGGATACATCCCTATCCACTCTTCCCCTGAATCTAGTAACATGGTTGTTTTCAATAATCCCCTCTACGAAGAGATGTCTCCTTTTGAATCAAAAGACAAACCTTTTAATCGATATGATCATGCTTTGTTGGATGATGCTCTTGATGACTTTGTGGCTTTGTCGAAACCTTTAAACAAAAACAAGACCTCTAAATTGGTTAACATGATAAATTTGAATGAATATAACAAGCCTCTCTTTGAAGTCCAAGGTGCTTATCCTTCTCCCACCTTTCAAATTCCTAAAACTCCTCTCCTTACTGTCCAAGGAAGGTATGATCATGATTCCTTTTGTACCCCGAATAAACCAATCATCACTGTGCAAGGAAGAAGACCTATAAGTCCTTACAATTATGCTAAGCAAATAACTAGAGAGAGTTATCATGCGGTTGCCCATACCTATCATACCAGAAATAATAGGCAACCTAGTCCTCCTCCTGTTATTCCGGTTTCCCTTCCAAATCCTCAACCGATTCTTCCACAAGCTCCCCGTATTTCACAAGTTCTTAGCAAGGAATATGATCTCATAGAACAACTTAAAGCTACCCCTGCTAAGATATCCCTTTGGGATTTGATTCAAACTTCTTCCACTCATCATGGAATGTTACAAGATGCCTTGAAAGATTTGAATGTTCCTCCACCGAATACATCTAGTAATATAGCATCTTTTGTTAACTCTGTGATGAATCCTAAAGCTCAAATTGTGTTTACCCAAGATGAGTTGCCTACAAGTGAAATTCAACAACAATATGATCCCTTGATGATTGTGGTTGTCATGAAAGACACTGCTATAAGACGAACACTAGTAGATAATGGCTCTGGCCTTAATGTGTGTAGCATTAATTTATTGCATAAGATGAATGTGGATACATCTCTTATGGAGCCTGACTCTCGTCCCATTTGTGGCTTTGACAATGTGGCTAAGACTTCATTAGGTATCATCACCTTACCTCTCATAGTGGGACCTGTTACTTTGCCTACTCCTATCCATGTTATGCCTAGAAATTTAACATATAACTTGTTATTAGGGAGGCCTTGGATTCACAACATGCAAGCTGTCCCCTCTACATTGCATAGACAAGTTAAATTCATTTATAACAATAAGACATACACCTTGATGGGTGATACTAATTTTCAGGCTTGTCTACAAACATCTAATTCTAAGGGAGATTCTTCTAAGCCATCCTCGTCTAGTGATGACTCTTTAAACAAGAAACCTATCGATGAGTCTTCGCTCTCCGATGATCAAAATCCTTTGGATGAGTCTGGAAATCCTAAAGAAGATCCTTCTCGACTCGAAAATACACATAAAAAGGATTCTGATCTTGAGAAGGTCCTCGCGGAAGATGATTGGGGATCTCTTGATTTTAACCCTACCTTTGTAGGTGAATATAAGGTTCCTTCTAGAGAAATTAAAGTTGGAAAGAAGGAAGAAGCTGAAAATCATAAAGTTGAAAAGAAAGAAGAAGCTAAAAATCAATCAACCTTACCTGAATCTATGAGTAATAATTTTGTGGCCGCTTCTCAAACTTCTTCTCCTCACATCTATAATTATGAAGAGTTTGATTCTTTGTCTTATGAAAAACCACCTTCTCTTCCTGAAATGGCTGATCATTATGGTCGTGGTTTTCGCATTTTCGCTAAGCATGGGTATCATGGAAAAGGTTGTGGTGCTAATGAACAAGGGATAAGAGTTCCTCTAGAGACCAATTTTCACAATTATGCCTTTGGACTTGGCTATAACCCCTGCAGATGTACTAAAGCTTCTAAAAGACCATGCATTAGTGTTAATGCTATTTCTACATCTCTATCAATACAACACCCTGAGTATATTGACGAGGATTCTTTGGGTGATTGTGCTTTGGATATCTTCCCTACCGACGACGCTTTAGCTGAGTTCTTGGGAGCCTATGACACTCTTCCTCGTTATCATCACAATAGGGGACTCCCTTATTGTTTGAACACCGAAGCCTATTTTGGAAAAGAGATTGATAACGATAAGATTGTGAAAGAATTCCCTCAGTTAAAGGATACTCCTCAACAAAGTAATCTTCTCATAAGTGACACCACTGATGTTATGATGGATCCTTGCAACAAAGAGAAAGTTATTAAAATTGGGAAATGTTTGGATGAAGAAGAACAGAAACAATATGAAGAGCTATTGCATGAATTCCCTGAGATCTTTGCTTGGGCATATTCTGACATGCCTGGTATAGATCCTAAGATCGTTACTCATAATATTGTCTTAGTTCCTGATGTTAAGCCCGTGAAACAAAAGATTCAAAAAATGAATCCTAAGGTGGCTCTACTGGTTAAAGCTGAGATTGAAAAATTATTGGAGGCTGGATTTATCCGCCCTATTGACTATTCCCCATGGATTTCAAATATTGTCGTTGTGGCTAAACTAGACAACAAAATAAGAATGTGTACTGACTTTCGAGATTTGAATAAAGATTCCTTGAAAGATGATTTCCCTCTTCCAAACATTGACATGATAGTTGATTCTACGACAGGACATGCCTTGTTATCCTTCATGGATGGTTTTTCAGGTTATAATCAAATTTTTATTAACCCTCAAGATCAATTCAAAACTGCTTTCACCACTCCTTGGGGTACGTTTTGTTGGATAATGATGCCTTTTGGACTTAAAAACGCTGGTGCAACTTATCAACGAGCGATGACCCTTATCTTTCATGATTACATGCATAAGATTTTAGAGGATTATGTTGATGATATTTTGGCCAAATCGTTTCTTCGCATGGATCATGTTAAAATCCTTTGACAAATTTTTGAAAGAATTCATAAATATCACATGCGCTTGAATCCCCGAAAATGTGTTTTTGGTGTGGATAGTGGAAAACTATTAGGATTCATAGTTTCGCATCGTGGGATTGAGGTGGATACTAAGAAAATAGATGCTATTGTTAACATGCCACCTCCTAGAAATGTGTCTCAACTTAAAAGCTTACAAGGAAAGATTCAAGCTATTCATAGGTTCGTGTCTCAGCTTGCGGATCGTACCTTTCCTTTTACTCAACTTCTTAAAAAGGATATCACTTTTCAATGGAATGAGGATTGTCAACAAGCATTTGAAGATTTAAAAGTGTATTTGGCTAGTCCTCCTATTCTTCAACCTGCCGAACCTTCTAAACCCTTCCTTCTGTATACAGCTGCTTCCTCTCATGCTCTCGCAGCATTGTTGGCACAACATGATAAAGATGGTAAGGAATGTCCGGTTTATTACATAAGTCGTACCTTACTCGATTATGAGACCCGATATTCTGCGATAGAAAGACAATGCTTGGCCTTGGTATTTGCGACTCAGAAATTGAGACATTATCTTTTGAATTCAGAAGTCCATGTCATGGTAAAGTTTGATCCTTTGAAGCATCTTTTCTCCAAAACTGATTTATCAGGACGTCTAGCTAAGTGGGTTATGATGTTAACTGAATTTGACCTTAAATTTGTTTCACAAAGAGCAATTAAAGGACAAGCATTGACCGATCACTTAGTTGAGGCCCCTTCACCTTTCTCCTTCCCTAACCCTGAGTCCTTTCCTGACGACTTCATTCTTTCTATAGAGAAAGATGAAACTTGGGAGTTGTACTTTGATGGTTCTAAGTGTCGTACGGGATCGGGGGCAGGGGTTGTTCTGATTTCTCCTACAAAGAAACCTATTCCTTTATCATATCGTCTAAATTTTCTGTGTACCAATAACATTGCTGAGTATGAGGCTCTTATAGCGGGAATAAAAGCAGCCTTAGCTCTGAATATAAAACATATACATATCTATGGAGATTCGCAATTGATTATAAGACAAGTAACAGGAGTATATCAAGCAAAACAAGACAAATTATCACAATATAAAGATCTTGCTATCTCTTTATTACAAAATTTTGATTCTTATACCATGGAACCTGTTCCTCGAAAAGATAATCGACATGCGGATGCAATGGCATGTGTGGCTTCTCTAGTGTCTTTAGAGGACCCTATGGTCGATCTTAATTTTGTTATTCACAACCTTATTTCTCCGGCTATTGTAGACGATTCTAGCTTGGTAACATGTTGTGACTTTGTAGACTCAGATGAATGGTTCTCGCACATCATAAGATATTTGACCGATGGTACCTTTCCTGATTCCTCTAATAGGAACACTAGGGCTAGAATCCGCAAGCTGTCTGCTAGATATATCATCCTTTCTAATGTCCTTTATCGAAGGGGTTATGAGGGTCTTCTCCTCCGTTGTCTTAACAAATCGGAAATCCCTGTTGCTCTTGAAGAGGCACATTCAGGTGCCTGTGGGGGGCATTTTGGGGGCAAATCCCTGGTTCATAGGTTACTTCGTATGGGATACTATTGGCAAACTATGCAGAAGGATTCCTTTTCATTTGTTAAAAAATGTCATCAATGTCAACAACATAATAATCTGATTCATGCTCCTGCCCAAGAACTTCGTTCTCAAGTAGCTTCTTGGCCTTTCTCCGCATGGGGTTTGGATCTTATTGGAAAAATTTCTCCTCCTTCATCTCAGGGACACACCTTCATTATAACTGCAACAGATTACTTTACGAAGTGGGTAGAAGCTATTCCTCTTCGCTCTACTACTGCTGAAGTGATTTGTCAATTTCTTCTAGAAAACATCATTTCTCGATTTGGGATACCTTCCACTATTATCTCAGATAATGGGACATCGTTTAAAAACAAGGATGTGAATAAATTCCTCGAGAAGTATCATATCAAACATCGATTTTCTACACCATATTATCCTCAATCAAATGGCCAAGCCGAATCATCCAATAAGATAATTGAACAAATTCTTCGTAAAACCGTGAATAATCATGGTAAGGATTGGAGTAACCAGCTGATCTATGCTCTTTGGGCTTACCGAACGAGTGTACGAATTGCTACGGGAACTACTCCTCATAATCTTGTTTATGGTGCTGATGCTATTATGCCCTTAGAGTTAGAGATTCCATCACTTAGGGTTTCTCTCAAAGGTATAGTAGATGATGACTCTTATAGAAAACAACGACTTCAACAGCTTGAGATGCTTGACAAACAGCGCATAAACGCTCTTGAGCATATTCAAGCGTATCACAAAACTCTACAACGAAGCTATAATGACAAGGTTATTCAACGTTCCTTCTCAGTAGGTGACTTAGTCCTTTATGAGAATCAGCGCAATGTGAATGCCTTGCCTGCAGAAAAGGGAAAATTTAGTCCTAATTGGCTTGGACCATATATCGTTATTGAGGATTATGGATCAGGTGCTTACAAAATAGCGAATGTAGATGGTACGCCTCTTAAAGAACCTATCAATGCTATGCACTTGCGTAGATATTATGCTTAATTCTTCATTTCTTATCTATCTTCTTTTCAAATTCTTCAACATTGGATAATATGTTAGTATTTCTTAATTAAAGCAAAATAGAATTAAATGTTATGTTAATCTATATTGCTTCGTTCCTGACAAGCATGTCTTCTTACTTTATAGTTTGTCTTGAATTCATTTATGTAAATTGTAAAAGATTTACATTTTTTTCATTATGCTAGCATATTATACAATGTCTTTATGTGTTAAGTAGAATCGTATCATGTTGTGTTTAAATTCAAAATTAAATCACATTAGTTATATGATTCTTAGACTTAATACATATTTCTTCCTTATCATCAATGTCGTACTTGATTAAATATTTTAATTAAGTCACACATGTATCAATTTAATCATGGAGCATTGAGAAGTCAATCACATGGAAATTAAATTCTGAACATACATGTACATTTACCAAATGTATTAGATTTAATCAAAACAAAACATACATTGTTTTAAGCATTAGAGATAACACATTTGAGACAAAAGAGAAGCATGTATATATACATATATATATGTGTGAATCGTATACAAACATAGGTCACTGTATATCCAAAATGTGACCTCTCCTACATACAATCATCTCCTATCCCTAGGGCTAGTGGCTGGAGAGTGTCGACTGGATGCTCCCTCCTAATCTAGCCGTGGAGGTGGACCCATGGGTGTGTAGCGTGATACAGATCGTGAGTGACTCTGAGAGGAACTCCTACGATCCCTATCCATAAGGATCGCACGATAGGTGGTAGCCTCGGTCTGGGCTGCTACTAGATCTCGCCGCACTTGCTGGAGGTCCTCTGATAGGACTCTCTCTCTCTGCCGCGCCTGCTGGAGGTCCTCTGATAGGACTCTCTCTCTCTGCCGTGCCTGCTGGAGGTCCTCTAATAGGACTCTCTCTCTCTCCCTCCATATATCTACCTGTACTCGGAATGGGAAAAACAAATTCTCATGCCGACCCGCGTTCCCCTGAGGCCTATAGGCAATCTGTGAGGAACTGGGGATCTGTGCTATCATGGAAATGTCTGTCATTGCCTGCTGAATCAAGGAACGCCATTCCTGCACATTAGCTGTGGCAGTAGAATAGATTTTTGTTAGTACCATTCTTTATCATCAAAACATTAATCAATCAATATAAACCTACTATACCTGGATCTCCCTCGCGCCAGTAGGGATCATGATATGGTAGTATCTGTGACTGAGAACCGCTAGGCTCCCCTCGCTCGTATACTCTATCCATGATGGGTGTAGGCTGGACGGTACTGGTGACAGGTCTCCGTATCGCCTCCTGCTCCCCCTGTTGGAGAATAGGAGGTGGATCCAGAGCTATGGTATCGTCTCCTGAATGGTGGGGAGCTGCATCCGACTCCTCCTCATCATCTCTATCCTCCTCCTCGTCGTCCTCCTCGTCATCATCATCCTCGTCCTCATCCGCATCATCACCTGCATCCTCCTCGTCCTCCTCTCTATCTGCATCCTCATCCTCCTCCTCATCACTGGGCTGATCGCCTGTAGGTGGATCAGGATCTTCCGCCTCCTCATGATCCTCTCCCTCCTCTGGCTCCTCTGACCTAGATCCCTCGTCCTTGTCTCGATCTCCATGTCTCCATGGGCCTGGATAGCCTGTCGGATGATCTGGTGGAAAGATAGGACCTGGATATGATCTCATGAACCATGAAACATATCTACGCTGTGCTCCAGGCTCTGTAGAATAGTCAGTGACTACATCCTGATTGGATCCCTCTAAATCTGTCATCTCAATATCATCTACCGTCAGTCTTGCTACTGCTCCAGGTCTGGGAAGGACTCGTGAGTGTCGAGTATAGATGGGCACATCGGCTGGAACACACTGCTCTAGTTCGAACTGCCTCCGTACTCGGTCAAAGTAGAAAGGGACTATGATGTGTGCATATCGTCCTCGCAGTAGGCGGTTCCTCTGTAGACATGCTAACTGTCTCTCCATACCATCCCATCTGTGCATCAGTAGGTAAGGTCTCCACACTATTACCTCGGATGTCAGTCTGTCAATAATCACTCTCCAATATAATAAATCTCCAAATCTCCACTCTCTGGTAAGTGGATAAGCGAACACCCTAGGTCGCTCGCTCGCTGTACTCAGTGGAAAGCCGACGGGCCTGGTGCATGTGAAGTGCTCTAAAATCCACACTTGTAGAAGTGTGCATGTCATCAAACTACAACCCTGTCCGAATACATACTCCCCAAGGTCGTGATAGAGATGCGCAAGCATACTCCAACCCCAAGCATACACTCTCCTATGTCTCTCCATCGCTCTGATACACCAAGTGAGGCCTCCATGCATGTGTGTCCCTCACCCATTAGGGCAGACGGCTAGTGCTATGATGGCTATCATAAGGCGTCTCAGAAGTGGTACCTCCCCTGTAGGATGTAAGAGCCAGCTGACCATGATGCAACCTCTCGTCTCGCTCGGCATGACTCTCCCTATGCAATACACCTGCTCTCTCTGATGATCCTCTGCTGACCGATCGGTCACGTATGTAACTGTCGCTCCTCTGATAGGAAGACGAAGTATACGGTACACATCCTCGAGTGTGACCGTCAGCTCTCCTACTGGAAGGTGAAAGGTGCATGTGTCATGATCCCATCGCTCCATCAAGGCCATCAGCATCGCAGGATGAAATCTAATGGCCGGCATCAAAATCACGTACCACAATCCTACAATCGATAGTGTGTCTCTCTCTGACTGAGTCAGCCGTGGAATCTGATCTCGCAAAGTGCGAAGAATATGTCCCGCTGTGTGCTCTCTCATGTACGGGAGACCTTGCAACACGAAAACATGACGATAATCAGTACTCGATCATCAAAATCGCAAATGCAAACCGTCGCACATCGTATGCTAGCCCTGGAACCTCTCACCAGGCCCTGATTGGGGACCATGGCGCCCTGTCAAGGACCATGGTGCCCTGTCAGGGACCATGGCGCCCTGAAGGGACCATGGCGCCCTACAGGGACCATGGTGCCCCTGTCAGGGACCATGGCGCCCTGGGGGGACCAGGGCGCCCCTCAGGGACCATGGCGCCTTGGGTGGGCCCCGGTCAGCCTTCGAGGCCCGCATACGATCACGGAAAGGTCAAACATGCAAAAAATCAAAAGTCAAACGTTCAGTCAACTCACCTCGTCCAGTGGCTCGTCATTGATCACGGCCTAGCGCAGGATCTCGATCCTCGTGGGACGCTTCGGTCGTCATGAAGGCATGATGATGGCTATGTGGGCTCCGCTGCACTGAATAGTATACTGAAATTGACAAAGTGACGAATACAAGTGTCACTTTCGAGGTATATACTCTCATTTGCTTGTTCTTACTTTTTGAAACCCTAATTTTTCCTCTGTCATTCATCTTATCATAACTTGAGTTTGGGAGATGCGATTTTTGAGCCGTTTATTGCGTTGGAATCGTACTTTCCTTCCCCTACTCTCAGGATGTTCCAAAAAGTGCTCTGATGAAGCCTATTTAGTGAACACCCCTCATCAATACTCTCTTACATAATTTGTCGCAAGTAAACATGCTACCCTGTTTCACCTCCCTAATAAGCAAGTCGAAACAGGGGGGGGCATACAGCTACTCACAGATTTCATCACTTTCCCTAGTAAGCATTAGGTGATTTTGTGATCTAATGTTTGTTTTGTAGGGTACAGTTCCTAACTGTGTACTGCAGATACCGCTGGGGGCTTCGTCCGACAACTTATGGATATATCCTTTTTTCAAATGATGTTTACTTTTCTGTACTTTAGCTTGCATATGCACGTAGTACTCATATGACCGCTAAAGTGGGGGCTAAATGTAGCATCGTAAATTGTACGCACTCGCTAGGGTGGTACAATTTCACACCTAGTTTAGCACCCGCCTTAGTGCATTTTACATTCTGCATTGCATTTCTCCTTAAGCACTTAATTAATCAAATTAATTAGGTCTAAGGTTCCTATTTCATCATTCTCTACATCATAAAGTTGGGCCCTTTCACTAAAGCGTGCCCTTCGCATTTTATTCCTCCAATACATCACTTAATCAAAAACCCTAATTAAGTCCTATTCCGAACTTGGGGGCTTGGTTTCGGGGTCAAAACATCTCGAAATCACCTGTAACTTCGGGATTCTCTCTAAAATCATCATATCCGATGGCCCTGAAAATTTGGTGAAAAGTTGTCAGGACCATGGCGCCCGTGCACATGGTCCCGGACATTTTTCCCGAAATTTTAGGAGCCCGATCCAATCATAAAATAAAGCTTAACCCCAAGAAATTGGTGGGATATTCAATCTCTAGGTCGGCCAAAATACGAATTTACGACCTAGGGTTTCATACATAAGAGCTCTCTTTCTTCATTTGGAAGGATCGGATTTTTGTTTCCAGGAACTTCATATGCAACGAAAGAGCAGATCTTTGAGGACTTCAACAACATTCAACATCATTCTATCAAGCATCTATCAAATTCATTCATCCACTTAGGGCTTGGAAGACATTGAAGAACAATAGGAGATTACCGACTGAAGATTGGCTTGTACTCCTCCCTTGAGGGTTGGGTATGATTTCGTATTGTTTTCATGTCTTTGCATAAGCTTTGATACATCATTTATTCATGGTTTAGATCACATTGCATCTTGATTTAGAGCATTTACATTATCATTTACAAGCAATTAGGGTTTACTTTCTAAGGTTGCTCTAGTTTGCTTTCTTGCATTTTGGACCTTGCACACACACTAGGTCTGCACACACAATACATTTTACAAAACAACTTGGCTATTCGTGGAGGTGGAAATCACCAAAGCGGGGGTTTGACTAAGGCAAAACCCTATATAGCCGCCCCTCCCCCTTTTCAGATATTATTGCAGGTTTCGAGATTCGGACGATGCCGCGGGATACAGATCCGGAGAGAGAAAGCTGAGACAACACTCTGTGTGAAATTGCAGAGCAGAAGACCGGGACAGGGGCGCTGGGCACCCTGGTCCTGCCAGGACAGGGGCACTGGGCACTCTGGTCCCTGGGACAGAGGCGCTGGGCGCCCTGGTCCTCCGGACAGATAGTGTACAGACAATTTCCAGACAGTGTTTCAGGGTGCAGAACAGTGGTTTCCGGTGCAGTTTTCAGGACAGTGGCACCCGCGCGCCCGTCCCGAACATTTTCAGTCCGATTTTGACTCCGGGTACATATCTGCATTCTTATTTCATCCTTGTACTTACAGCTGTTCATTGTTTAATCTCAATTCTACAATCTTGTTATTAGTTCATACTTGCATTTTGAGATTAGGGTTTGAACTTGCATTACTTGATCTTACAATTTCAACAAGGGAATAGAAATCCTAATAGATATCCCGTGGCTCTCTCTTTCACCAAAAGAAGTAGCCAATTGTGCGATATCTCTAGGCTCTTTCGTATTCCGTAATGTGTGTCAAAAGGTAGGATTAGGGCATGATTAACCTAGTCTCGCTTTTTCCCTCACACAAATTCGTTTATGGCTAACGTGAATAAACTTGCCCTAGGTATCAGATGTGCCAGTGGAACCCTTGAAGAAGATGAAATTGTTGCTAAGGTGCTGAGATCTTTGCCTCCTTACAAGCATAAGGTAGCTACTATTGATGAGATCCAGAGTGTGACTAGTGTGATAAGAGATATGTTGGTTGGAAAGATTGTTGTATTTGAACTGAGCAAATTTGGTGAATCACATGGAAAGTTTGAGACAACATTTAGAGCATTTGTATCCGGAAAGCAGAAGTATGATCCTTAAGAATGCAAAATATACAAATATGAAAGAGATAGAAGAGAAATGGAAGATCAAGAAAGAGAATTGGAAGATCTTGAAGCATTGATTTCTCATAGATTGCCTAAGGGAGTTGGTAATTATGATGGAAAATTGCCTTTGAAATGTTTCTCTTGCAATATGATAGGACATTTTTCTTCTAGAGCCCAAAGAGAATGTCTAAATATGATAGGCATGATAAATTTATAAGCATGATAGGAGTGATAGACATGAGAAGCATGAGAAGTATGATACGCCTTACAAGCCTAATTGAATGTTTAAGAATAAGAAGAATTGTTATTATGTTGCTGATGGAGGTGTTACAGATGAAGAATCAGAAGGAGATGAAGTTGTGTTTATTGCTATCAAAGATGATGGACCGGTACCTATTGATTCCATAGGATGCACTATTGAGGAGAAAGCTTTAGCTGCTAAAGTTGAATAGAAAGATGAATGGGTGATTGACAGCGGTTGTTCACATCATATGACTAGTGATAAAAGAAAATTTGTGAATATGGAAAGGTATGATGGTGGAATAGTAATATTTTGAGATGACAACACTTGTGTGATCCATGGTAGAGGTTCTATTTCCTTTGATGGTAAGCATAACATTGATGATGTCTTGTATGTTGAAGGTTTGAAGAATAATATTTTGAGTGTTGGATAGATGGTTGACAAAGGTTATGATTTACGATTCAAGAATGGTAAATGCAAGATCTTAAATTCCACCAGTATAGAGATTGCATCTAGAACTAAGACTAAAGGTAACATCTTTCATTTGAATGCTAGTGAGAAATCTGTTTGATTTCTCAGATTGATGAAAGTTGGTTGTGGCATAGGAGAATGTGTCATGTTAACTTTGATTCAATGATTAAGATCAGTTCTACTCAAGTTGTTGGATATTTGCCTAAAATTGGTAAACCTACTAATCCGGTATGTAAGGAATGTCAAATGGGTAAGCAAACAAAAGTTTCTTTCAAAAGAAAGTAGTATACATCTGATGGATTGCTAGGTCTTGTGCATATTGAACTATGTGGAGCTACAAATATTAGAAGTTTGTAGGGTGACAAATATTTTATGCTACTAATTGATGATTATTATAGGATGTTGTGGGTTGTCTTTTTGAAGGAGAAATAAGAAGAATTGGACAAATTCAAGATATTTAAAGAAAAGGTTGAGATTGAGATAGGATTGAAGGTGAAATTTCTAAGATTTGACAAAGGAGGATAATTTTGTTCTGGTTAGTTTGATTCATTCTGTGAGAAGAATTGGATTAGCATACAATTATCTGCTCCTAGGAGCCCATAACAAAATGGAGTTGTTGAAAGGAAGAACAAGACTGTTTTGGATGTTGCAAGGACTATGTTGATTGAAGGGAATGTTCCAAAGATTTATTGGAGAGAAGTTGTTAGCATTGTTGTTTACACATTCAACCAAGTTCATATAAAATGTGACACTGATAAGACTTTTGATGAGCTATGGTTTGATCATGTTCCTATTGTGAGATATTTGAAAAATTTTGGTAGCAAGTGTTATATCAAGAGAGATGAGGATATAGGAAAGTTTGATGCAAGAAGTGATGAAGGAATTTTCTTGGGATATTCAACAAAGAGCAAAGCCTACTGGTACTACAATAAGAATTTGAGAAAGATAGTGGAAAGTGCAAATGTGAATGTTAATGAAAACCTTGGAAAAGAGATAAGATCATGTAGATATGATGATGGTCAACATGTTATTATAACACCTATTCAGATTGAAGAATTGAAGAAGAATGATTTGGTAGAGAATGATAATCCAGATGTTGTTGTTGTCGATGGAGAGGTGCATGAACCTGAAAATTAGAATAATCAGAAGACTCTGAGGTATGTAAGATTGAATCATTATTAAAATTAGATTATTGGTGATAAAATTAAAGGTGTGATCACTAGAAGAAGGCTAGCTACTGAAGAAGTATGTTTGATTTCCAAAATTGAACCTAAAGATGTTGTTGAAGCTTGCAAAGATGAAAATTAGATGAGAGATATGGAAGAAGAATTAGATCCAATTGAAAAGAATAACACATGGGAGCTTGTTCCTTGACCTAAAGACAAGAATGTGATTGGTACTAAATGGGTATTCAGAACAAATTGAATGAAGTCGGTGAAGTTGTCAGAAATAAAGAAAGATTGGTATGCAAAGGTTATTCACAGAATGAAGGAATTGATTATGAGGATACTTTTTCTCTGGTAGATAGACTTGAAGCTATTAGACTATTGCTTGCATATGCTACTTATAAATATTTAAAGGTATATTAGATGGTTGTCAAGTCTTCCTTTCTGAATGGTGATCTTGAGGAAGAAGTCTACATTGAGCAAACTGATGGATTTTCATTATTAGATGATGGTTACATGGTATGCAAAGTGAAGAAATCTCTTTATGGATTAAAACAAGCCCCTAGAGCTTGGTATGCTAGATTGGATATGTATTTGCTGAAATTGGGATTTAATAAAGGTACTGCTGATAGTAATCTATATTTTAAGATTCAGAATGATAACATCTTAATTGTTGAAGTTTTTGTTGATGATATTATCTTTGGAGGAGATGATAACTTGAGTACCATTTCTTGAGAGAAAAAGTTAGTGAAGAAGAAGTGAAGATAGAATATGTATCTACAAAGGAACAAATTGCTGATATTTTTACTATCTTTTCCTGTGGATACATTTGTCTATTTGAGAGACAAGTTATGGGTATCCACCCTTCCTGATGAGAACTAGATGCATTGAGTTGAATCAATTCGGTGGACTTCATAGTCTTATCCTTTTATCCAGATTGATGAGTTGGTGCTACTCCTTTGATGGAGTAGTCTGTTTGGAGAGTTTGATTTTTTGTTTTGAGATCTTTGGCATTGCTGTCAAAGGGGGAGAGAAGCATGTGAAAAATTGTTTCATCTGTTTGATCTTAGCAAGATTTTGTTGGAGATGTCTTATTTCTTTGCATTTATTGTTTTTCATATTTATAGGTTGCCATCAATTCCAAAGGGGGAGATTGTTGGACATTGTTGCTACTAGGATATGTTGTTGTCATTGATGTCAACATATTCCTGCTTCAATGATTGCAGATTGGATTATTAGGACCATGGTTTGATGTGTAGAGTATCTCTAGTATCATTATATTCTTTTGTATTGGTTTTAGTGATTCAGAAAGATTAATTGATCATATCAGATGATCTGGTTTTGCAGTTTGTTTATCTAATCAGTGCTTTGCAGAGTTCGATATTTCCTCCAGTATATTCTGGTGTGATCAGATCTTGAGCTGAGATTTTGGGATATTGTTTGGGATGGTCTTGTGTATCTTCATTTCACAAGGATCATGATTTAGTGCTTTGTAAGTTATCTTTTCTTTGTAACAGTCATTGTTGTTTGAGTATTTCTGAGTTTCAGATGTTGATCGATGAAGATTTGATAAGTGGTGTTGGTACAACTATTACTGATGATTCTAACATTCTTTCTAGTGTTTCTTAATTTTTTCTTATTTTTTTTATGATCCACATTGATCATTGTGCATGTTCTTGGTGATCTTGTTGAACCAGTGATGTTCTTCGTGTTATGCGGTTTTCCTGGTGGTGTAGCATGTTGTGGTTGATCTTGGTGTCATTAATGATGGAGATGAGCATTTGGATATTTGGTTTAGGACCATGTTATGTCATGTATATCATTATATTAGTTTGGTGTTCAATCTTTGTATCGTGTGATGTAATTTTGTAATTGCAAGTTGAGGGTTTAGCCAACCTTGCTGTCAAGGTTGATGAATTGTATAAATAGGTGATATAGTCATGTAATTTGGGTATCGAGGTTGTGTCTACATTATCAGAGAGTGGTGTGTGTGCAAAAAAATGATTCATCCTTGGCATTGTGATTGAGCAGAGATTGGTGTTGTAGAGAAGAAAACCGTGCTTAACCAGAACTATCATCATGCATTTGCAGATGCTATTATTGCAGTTCATTCCTTCTAGATTGTAGTCTGAATCTTTTTGTAAGTCAGTGAGACTTCCTTGTAACATAGTGAACCTTCCCTGAGGGTTGTATCCTTTTGGCTTATTATATCTTGAGTTGTAAGCTCTAGGTAGTGTGCTTGAATGCTGGTGCATTCCCCATTGTAATATTTTCACATACTACTGCAAAGTATCATCTTATTGTGGGTAGGTTCCCATCATGTTTTTTCTCTTAACTGGATTTTCCATGTCAAAATATTGGTGTTGTGTGTTGTGCTATCAATTTTCTTATCTTTATTGTTGTTGTAGTTTATTAGATTTGTATTTATGGTTAAGTTTTTAGATCTGGTAGAAAACTGATTCAGCCCCCCCCCCTCTCAGTTTTCTCTCATTATTGTTGCCAATGGAATCATAAAAAAACATGCTCCATAACTCCCCTAGGTCTTCTTATGTCTTGATGAGCCTAGGAATAGGAGTATCCTCCTCATAAATACAATAAGAGCCAAGCCATATCCAGTATTGGCTACTGGATCAATGTAAAAAGTGTTTCCCCACTCATCTAGCAAGAAATCAGGAACCTCTTCTACAAGAGTAGCAGGCTCACAAACAATATGCTCCTTCTCCTCTTCATGCAAAGTATAACTCATGTTCATAGGGTTGGGGGTGTAGGGCACAATATGGTTTTGTCCAATGGTTTATGATTTAATGGTAACCCTAGACCCTTACCTTGTTCAAAATAACATAAGGACCAATCTGAAGACAAGTATCCACCTATCTTTGAGGTGAAGTCTCTAGACAGACAAATGCCAAAGAAGACAGGGAAGTCAGTGATTGATATGTCCTGTAAGACAGTGCAACCAAGGAATGTGTGCAAGATTAACTTCAAATTTTTGAACAACCCGTATTGTCTTAATAAAAGTGCCACCCAATTGGACAACCCCCTTAGTCATAGGTTTATATTTTATACCAATTAGGTTAGCTACCTTCTTAGGCATGACTAAGCTAGTAGCTCCTGAATCTATCATGACATTGTGAACTAATTTATCTCCTATGATTAAAGACAAATAGAAGGGGGAAGCTTACTGATCTTACTTGAATATTCTTCCTCCTTGGGTTGTAGCAAACTAGTGGAGACTATATTCTTGTTAAATGCTACCTCATCACTTGATTGGTTTTTGTTCTTCAATGCCTCCTTATGAAAATCCCTTTGAGATGGGATGGAAAGGGATTCCCACATAGTAACATTGAGATTGGCCTTCTTCATTTGGTCAAATATATTAAAAAGAATACTAGCTTATTTTGAAGGCCCCTTTGAAGAAACAAGGTTTATCCTTGTTCTTGGGGTGACCTGAGGCTCCTCTTGCCTCCTGCTCCCTTGAATGGTATTTTAAATCATATCCTGGATGGCTACTTTGGGTGTTGGAGTTGGGGTTGTTGTTGAAGGTGAGGTACCTTCTACCACTTTCTTTTTTAACCATATGTATTGTAGCATAGTGTCACAATTTATCTAGTTTATGCCACATAATTCTATCTCTTTCCAATTAACAAAAGGAAATCTCCTTGTATGTGAACCTAATTGCTAAAACTTGGCTTAGTTGGGTCATATTTCTAACCAGAGGTGGTTGGCTCATTCTACACTACTAGAGCTTGGACAAACTCTCCATTTTGGCTTGCACTTTGATTGTATGGTCGATCGCATGGTTGACACCAATCCTGTTCTTAGGTGATATTATTTTGTATTGGAACTATTATCTTTGAGTTATTTGTAGCTATAGGCTTCATACTATTCAAAGTATTGGTATGAATCCATTGGTTTTGTCATTGAAAAGGTGGCCTATTCTGCCAATAATTTTGATTTTATGCTTGATAAGGCCTACTTTACTAATCTTGATGCCTCTTTAGTGTCACCAATTCATTGCCAAAGTTTTGTAATAGAGTATTGACCTCATGGAGCTCGTTTGAGGATGAAGTGGATGTGGATGATGTTTATCAATAAAATTCACCATAGCTAACTAGAATAATAGGAAGTCATGAATCCTATCGTAGCTAAAAAGCTAAAAATAAATATCAATGAAAGTATGCAAACATGATAACAAAGTTATTTTATCAAGTAAAACCCCCTATTGCACATATGCGAATCACCTTCATTGTCCTTCTCTTCTTTGATTAATGTTGGCTCTCAGATATTGTGTTGCTAACCTACAAACTGACAAAAAGATTCAAAGTTTGTGATTGTTGAAAATGGAGAATTGATGTTGAATTTATAACTATTTGGAGAATATTGATTGAGAGGTGGAACTCAAGTGAGATCACATGCTAATTGATAGTTCAACTGCTGATTAAGAGGTGGAACTCAATTGATTGAATTGATGACTGAATAGATTGAATAGTTAATTGAGTTAACTAGGGAGATGACTGATTGAATGCTTTTTAGAAAAGGATAACTGAGAGTTAGAAATAGAGATTGAAGAATTAATTGAGTTAGCTAATTAGATAACTGAATTGATTAATCAATTATAAATTTAGTATGTGCTGTAGGATTTTCAATTGAAATTCAATTTGATTTGCATGTAAGTTGAACTTGATTTAGAAACTCAATTTGATTTTTTCATGTATTTGAATTTTGATTTTAGAAATTAAGTTTGATTTGAATTTAGATTTTCAAAATCATAAAATTGATTTGCACATGTATTTGAAATTAGTTGAAATTGGAATTTGGGGAAATTAGAATTTGAATTTTAAGAATATTAAAATTAGACGAAATTAGAATTTGTGGATTTTGAATTTGAATTTGAATTAGAAGAATAAATGAAATTATAATTTGGGGATTTGGAATTTGAATTGAATTAGAAGAATAAATTAGCTAATTAAATAATTTAAAGAAATTATTTAATCATTAAAAATTGAATTTAAATAATAAAGATTGCTTAATTAAAGGTATTAAACTGAAATTAATTAAATAATAAATATTTAATTAATATTAAGAAAATGGTTAAATGATGAAGAGAGAATAGAAATTGAATACTTAGTAAGATGATAAAGATGATTATTAAAATAGAAGAATAAATAATTAGCTTAACTAAATAATTAAAGAATTATTTAATTAATAAAGACGAATAATTAGCATGCTATAAATGAGACATTTTTAGGTGTCTACATTTTCCCCTCTTTGAGACAATGTTAGAACGACATTGTTTCAAAGAAAACGAAAAAATTTCTTGCCCTGGTATGTCGAGGAATGGAGGTAGGATGTTGATGCCCCCTTAGGAGATTGTTTGTGCATTAAAGGCATGAATGATCTCTCGAAAGAAAAAGAATGTTATATGAAAGATAAAAGAAAGGTTAACTTGATGACATGAATGGTTTTGATTGGATAGAAGAGATGGTTGGAAGAATTTATAGATTGGTTGATTGATAAGAATGATTGGATTGATATGATTGATCATATTGATGGGATTGATTGGATAAAGATCAAGTCTTCTTTTAGGAAGGACACATCCTGTATAAGACAAAGATAGATGAAATATGATGAAATGAAGAATGATTAGTGATAAGTGAAGAATGTTAGGAGATAGAATTGATTGATGGATAAAATAATTGATGCGAGGAAATGACTTGAGATGTAATTAGGAGAAATGAGAAGATGAGTTAAAGAGATTGGAAAAAATATAACCATGACTTATTGTGCCTTTATTTTTTAGCACAACATAATTCATCATTGAGCCTTACTATGTATCAATGGATTTGGTGTAGACAAGGTAGGAAGATCCAATGAAGGATAGCCCTGCCTTGCAGCCTATAACACAATCAGCATGAAAGATATTGGTAACCGGTTCACACAACACAAGATGCAACCGAGAAAACAAACAAGAGAAATCCTTACAGTAGTTAATGAATTACATATGCTCGCAGGCTTTACACATGTTGGACTGTAGCCCAGGATTACAAATGAATTCTTACAACTTAAATCTATGATCTATAGATCATCTTCTCAATGATTCAGCCTCTGATAACAGTTTGCATTGATCCAGACCTCAATCCCTCCCGACTTTAGTCTCCCTCGGACCAGAATCTCTCTGGAAACTACATCTTCTCTGGATCTCTTCTTCCTCTGACCTTTGTCCTAAAAAATGAATCTCCAAACTTCCTCTTCAAACCATCTGCAAGCAACAACAACTAAATAAAGTCGGCCAAAGATCAACCGGTTCATGATGAAACGTGCAAACAATAAGATGTCGGCCCAAATAATCAAAGACACCTCCAATAATGCTTAGAACTTTGCAAGAACATCAGTCGGGTCCAAAACAACATCTCCCAATGATCTACAAGTCATGGAAACCATCCACAACCCAATTCAGCTTCGGTTTACTCACTGCAAGACCAACCGGTAAGAACATACCAATACCAAAACAATACCAGAATCGATATCTCATCGAAATCAAATCCAAATGCCATGAATATCAAATATGTTTAAGAAAATGATCTCAAGGTGATAAATCCAAATCCACAACTCAAAATCCAAAAACATGAAGAAATGCAATGATCTCCAAGCAACTCCACTGCAAACTGCTCCAATCAGATGAACTACTTCGGTGCTCCTGCATCAACTAGATGAACTACTCTGGTGCTTCTACATTAGACTCTCGGGGTTAATTGAAGAGTGAGTCCCATCACTTGATTTGGTTCAATGATCTATCAATAGGTACTTGCAACTACCTCAGGGGTTCGACAATCTGACTACAGGTTCCAATTGCCTCTCCTTGGTGAATCTACCGGACCACCTTGCAGCTTGCCTCGGTTCGGTGATCTCTTCAATTATCCACCTACAAACTACCTCAAGCTCAAGATCCAAGGTTAGATGGTCTACTTTCAAGCCTTGTATTGCCTCAATGTTCAGCAATCTGAACAATTCTTCAAGTTGCCTCAAGTTATTTTCAACTAGCCGGTTCACAACTAGCTCTTCCTCCATAAACAGGTTCATAACTAGCTCTGATACCACTTGGTGCAGACATGATAGGGAGTTCAAATGAAGGATAGCCTCACCTTTCATCCTATAACAAAATCAACATGAAATATATTGGTAACCAGTTCACACAACACAAGATCTAACCGGGAAAACAAACAAGAGAAATCCTTAAAATAGTTAATGAATTACATATGCCCATAGGCTTTACACATGCTGGACTACAGCCTAGGATTACAAATCAATTATTATAACTCAAATCTATGATCCACAAATCATTTTCTCAGCTATTCAGCCTCCGGTAACAGTCTGCACTATTCTGCACTGATCCGGACCTTAATCCCTTCGGACTTCAGTCCCCCCAGACCCGAATCTCTCGAGAAACTACATCTTCTCTGGATCTCTTCTTCCTCTGACTTTTGTCCTACAAAATGAATCTCCAAACTTCCTCTTTATACCATCTGTAAGAAACAACAACTAAATCAAGTTGGCCAAAGATCAACCAGTTCATAATGAAACATGCAAACAATAATATGTCGGACCAAATCATCAAGAACACCTCCAATAATTCTTAGAACTTCGTAAGAACATCGGTCAGGTCTAGAACAACATCTCCCAATGATCTGCAAGTAAACAAAACCATCTGTAACCCAATACAGCTTTGCTTTACTCACTGCAAGACTAATAGGTAAGAACACACTAATACCAGAATAATATAAAAATTGATATTCATCAGAATCAAATCCAAATGCCATGAATCTAGAATATGTTTAAGAAAATGATCTCAAGGTGATAAATCCAAATCTATAACTCAGAATCCAAAAACATGAAGAAATGCAATGATCTCCAAACAACTCCACTACAAATTGCTCCAACTGGATGAACTACTCTAGTGCTCCTACATCAACTGGATAAACTAATTTGGTGCTCCTACATTAGACTCTCGGGGTTAATTGAAAAGTGAGTCCCATCACTTGATCTGGTTTAGCGACCTGTTAGTAGGTACTTGCAACTGCCTCAGGGGTTTGGCGATCTAACTACAAGTTCTGATTTCCTCTCCTCAATGAATCTACCAAACCACCCTACAGCCTACCTCGGTTTAGTGATCTGTTTAAGTCTCTACCTACCAACTACCTCTAACTCAAGCTCCAAGTTTTGGTGGTCTTCTTGCAAGCCTTTTATTGCCTCAATGCTCGACGATCTGAACAAGTCTTTAAGCTGCCTCAAGTTCTTTTCAACCAACCGGTTTGCAACTAGCTCTTCCTCCATCAACAGGTTCATAACCAGCTCTGATACCACTTGGTGCAGACAAGGTAGGGAGATCCAATGAAGGACAGCCCTGCCTTGCAGCCTATAACACAATCAACATGAAAGATACCGGTAACCAGTTCATACAACACAAGGTGTAACTGGGAGAATAGACAAGAGAAATCTTTATAACAGTTAATGAATTAAATATGCCCCCAAGATTTACACATGATGGGCTGCAGCCTAGTATTACAAAACAATTCTTACAACTCAAATCTATGATCCACAGATCATCTGCTCAACAATTTGGCCTTCGGTAACAATCTGCATTGTTCTGCACTGATCCAGACCTTAGTCCCTCGGGACTTCAGTCCCCCCTAGACCAGAATCTCTCTGGAAACTACATCTTCTCTAGATCTCTTCTTCCTCTGACCTCTGTCCTACATAATGAATCTCCAAACTTCCTCTTTATACCATCCACAATAAATGACAACTAAATCAAGTCGGCCAAATATCAACCGATTCATGATGAAACATGCAAACAATAATATGTTGGCCCAAATCATCAAGAGAACCTCTAATAATGCTTATAACTTTGCATGAACATTGGTCAGGTCCAAAACAAAATCTCCCAATGATTCACAAGTCATGAAAACCATCCACAACCCAATCCAACTTTGATTTACTCACTCCAAGACCAATCGGTAAGAACACACCAATAACAGAACAATACTAGAATCAATATCTACCGGAATCAAATCCAAATGCCATGGATCTTGAATATGTTTAAGACAATGATCTCAAGATGATAAATCCAAATCTACAACTCAGAATCCAAAAACATGAAGAAATGTAATGAACTTCAAGCAACTCCACTACAAACTACTCCAACCAGATGAACTACTTCAATGCTCCTACATCAACCAGATGAACTACTTTGGTGCTCCTGCATCAAGATATTTGTACACCAGGGTATAAGGAACCAAGGTGTAATTGACATCTCATTGCAGAAACAAACACATAGCAGACAAGGAGTGAACCCCTCAATTCTGGTTATAGTACCAAGGGTCGAGGTATGTGTGATAGTCACAAGCATAACTATCCTTGACATTTTGCATAGGATATTTTCTGAATGAACATATCAACATAGACACATTAGGCACCATTGCCCCAAAACTTCATTGGTCCACACCAAAAACAACAGACAAAGGAAATAATAATGCCCATCCCGACTCCTCTAGTCACTTGTGGACATCCTTGAGTAGCATAGGAACATGACCTATCACCAAATGATAAAAGATAAAGACTAACTAGGACAAAATTCAGTAGACACAATGATAAAAGATAATGATCACTTAATATGGTTGGTTGATATGATAGATTAGATAGCTTGATCAGTTTGATTGCAGATTATTGATAGGATAGTTGTATCCTTTGTTAACTTTGTGCAAAGTGTTTGTTGGATATCTACTAGGGTGTTTGATTCTTGCAAGACATTTTATTGCAAGTTTTTTGATTGTTTTTTTATTTTTAGTTATTTTCCAAGAGCTTTTTCGATGTTTTTGTTCTTTTTCAGGATCTTATATGAAT
Organism: Cryptomeria japonica; assembly: GCF_030272615.1. NCBI lineage: Eukaryota > Viridiplantae > Streptophyta > Pinopsida > Cupressales > Cupressaceae > Cryptomeria > Cryptomeria japonica. The sequence continues at coordinate 433,390,310 of NC_081414.1, forward strand.
ATTTTTGGTTGACTTTTTAAGGATCGTATTTGAATCTTTTTGGTTGATTTTTTTAGGATCATATTTGAATGTTTTTTATTGATTTTTGAAGGACTTTTTATGATTTTTAGGGATTTTTTCAAGATTTTTTATTTTTTTTAGGGATTTTTTCAAGACTTTTATGCTTTTTTAGGGATTTTTTTAGTTATGCCCCCAATTTGCAGCCTTGTTATGATAAGATGATCAACAAAATGCATATGGAAACAATGAAATTTTGGACATGAAACTATGCTTATGTAGTATGCAAGATGAAAATGCATTCACCAGGGCGATTATGTGTGTCTATCACTTTGTAATACATTGATTGAATTGTAGGTGCAAAAAATTTCAGAGGTCTATTCTCAAGAACCCTTGGACCATCCAAATTAACACACTAAGTGGATAGGATTTGTAAATGGAGAAGAAAAAAAATTCCCACTAATTCTCAAACCGTTTGTTCTTCTTTTGCCTATGTGTGTGTAACTGAGTTTATTCCAGCTCTTGTGATCATTAGAGACCCTTAGAATCTTACATGACTAACTACATGAGTTATTATAATTTCAAAAGCATCCTGGATAGAGCCTTTCTACCAATAGATGTCTATATCCCCGACGAGGCTATCACTGTAATCTCTCAAATATTGCTCCATTGCTAGCATGCATCCATAGCCCTGATGGAGTTACTCGCATGTTCCCATAGCCAAGCTTTTAATGCACTTTTATGCATGATAGTTCTTGTATTATTTCTTTTCTTTCTCTTTTACCATGATATTTTGATATATAATTAGGCATAGCTCTTTTTATTTTATATTATAATGAAACCTACATGGGTGTGAAAATTATAGTGGTGCTAAAGTAGAATTTTGGATTTTTCACTAGCCATGTGATGAACTAGGTATCTATAATGAAATAGAGAAAAAGATTAATGTGTAAGATATAGAAATTGATAGACTTCAATTAAAAAGGCTCAATGATGAAACTTATACCCAACCATAGACAAAGATCAACCACAAGGTAATGTTGAAGATGAGTGGCCTTAGGTTTTGAAATCTTCCTAAACGAATATCTAAGAAATAAGATGACCCTTGTTCCATCAAAGCACAAACAAGTGAATGACTATGAAAATCACCTTTCTTTATTGATGAAACTACATGTGAATGCAATGAAATGTGACTATGATGCAACTTGAAAGGGAAATGTGTGATGCGGTGCTAAGGAAATGATATGAAAATGTAAAAAATAAAACCTAAACTAACCAACCCTTAGATATAGTATCGTTTAAGGTGCATTTTGTTCATGGGATCAAGGAATGGATCTCCCTCCATTATGGTCAAATTATAAAATCCTTTACCAATGACCTATGTTATTACAAAAGAACCCAACTAGTTAGGTTTGAATTTTCTTGGTTTTTCTCATTCTGATAGATTCCTTTGATTTTATTTGAGAACTAGATCTCCCACTTCAAATTTTCTTGGTCTTACTCTTTTGTTGTAACTTATTTTCAGCCTATTCTAGTAGCCTTGCAAGTGATTCAATGTGCTCTATTTCTTTTCATCCAATATTTCTAACCCTTGCAGTCTTGCCACTCTGTAATCTTCCTCTGATATCATGTGTTTCATGGAAACTTTGAGAGAAGGTAATTCTATTTCAATGGGCGAAATAGCTTATGAACCATAGATCAATGAGTATGGTGTCACACCTGTAGCTATGCACACACATGCTCTATAATCCTAGAGTGTGGGATTCAATTGGAGGTGTCAGTCCCATCTTGCTTCACTCACAACTTTCTTTAATATTTTCAATATTGTTTTGTTGGTTTCTTTTGCTTGACCATTACTTTGTGGTTAATATGGAGTTGCAAATCAGTGTTGGATCTAAAACTAATCACAAAATTCTTGCATCTCTTGATTCTTAAATGAGCGCCCATTATTAGTAACTATACACATTGGGACTCCATATCGGCAGATAATATAGTTAAGCGTGAACTTTTCTATCTTCTTACCAGTAGTGTATGTGAAAGGAATTGCCTCAACCCACTTTGTGAAATATTTTTTTGTTGTCATAATGAACTTGTGTCCATTGGAAGAAGTAGGATTGATTTTACTAACAAGATCTAGTCCCCATTGTGAGAATGACCAAGCTAATGTAATCAGTTGAAGGTCCTGAGAAGGTGCATGAATCAAATCACCATGTATCTAACATTGTCTACATTTCTGTACATATTTATAGGCATCATTTTCCATAGTCAGCCAATAGTATCTAATTCTTAATTTTTTATTTTCTAGCATGGGACCACTAGAATGTGCACCACAAATCCCATCTTGTACCTCCTCTAAGGCCAGTTGAGCTTCTTCAAAACTCATACATCGAAGAAGTGTTCCATCTAAGCTCTTTCTGTACAAAGTGTTGGCAATAATAGCATGTCTATATGCCTAATGAATAAGAAATTTTATTTTATTTTTTGAAAGATCAGGAGACGCATATTGGTCGTGTAAGTTACCATGGAGATTCAGGACCCACGATCATGCACATTTATTTATATGATGGGATCTCATATGCTGGTACCATCAATTGTTCTACTAAGAACTCAAACTGAGTTTCATTCTTCAGCATATCTAGTAGAGGACCTATAGTCACAATTGCATCCGCTACCTTGTTTTGTGCCCTTGATATTTTCTCAAAGGTTATGTAGTTGAAGTGTTGTTTGAAATCTTCCACCATCTATTTGTAGAGCATTAGTTTGACATCTTTGGTGCTATAATCATCATTGAATTGGTTAACAATGAGCTGGGAATCTCTATAGACTTCTAATTTCGTTATCTTCCACTATATGATGGTGCAAAGTCCTATGATGAGGGCCTCATAATCAGATATGTTTTTTTTGCATGGGAAGCTAATTCTGAAGGACTTTGGAATTGAATCACCTTGAGGGTCGATGAAGATAATTTTGGCACCTACTGCATGGTTTGTATAAGAACCATCAAACTATAATTTCTAGTTTATAGATGCTACCAATGTGAACACGGACTCACTAGGAAAGTTTGCTAATAGAGGGTGATTGTCTTGTAAGGGAGATTCTGCCAACTGATCTTCTATAATCTAACCCTTCATCACCTTTCTATCCACATATTCTATAACAAACTCACTCAAAATCATGACCCACTTGGCCAATATTCCTGTTAGTGTTGCTCTACTCAAAAGGTACTTGAGAGGATCAAAGCATGCAATGAGTTTAACTTTATGACTCAACATATAGTATCTAATCTTTTGGGATGCGAAGATCTCTGTTAAACATGCTCGTTCTATGGGAGTGTAATTGAGTTCATACCCAATAAGTGTACTATTGATGTAGTAGATTTATCTTTCCTTCCCTTGATCATCATGTTGCACTAAAAGGGCTCCTAAAGATGAATTTTTCGCCGATATATACAATAAAAAAGGTTTGCCTAGAATTGGTGGAACTATAACTAGGGTTTTTCAAAGATGTCATGTGGCCAATGTGTATTGGTGGGTGAAAAATGTGTAAATAAGAGATCAAGAGGAAAAATTCCCTTTCCCTCTAAGAAGAGATGAGAGTTTCACTATGGATTTCCCTTCAAACACTTTTCACCTATTTACATTGGAAGAGGAGAGGAGAATTCACTAGATTCAACCTTCAAAGAAGAACATAGAATTCTAAGTGAAATGGGAATGATAAGCTAATCCCCTCTTCCTATTTGAAATGGAAAGGAATTGATTGAATTATGTAGTGCAAAAGTGACAAAGAATTGATTATAACTTGGGATCAGAGCATTGGATGAAGTTGTGCACCTGGATCTGGCAGTAATATGTCGAGACGAAGATGCCCTATGAATTTGAGGAAAAGTTGCCTGAACTGTGGCGAGAATGTACATGGTCCTTTGAAAAATCCATGAAATGAAAAGGGTTTTTCTACCTCTGCAAATGGAGCTTGAATCCAAAATTACAGTTGGGCACCTACAACCTACACATAGAAAAGAGAGGAAAATGGGTTGGGATTGGGGGTTTGCCTTTAGGTCAAACCCCAATTTTGGAATAAACCAGTAATGAAAGAAAGTACTTGCAAGTAGATGTAAATGATAGACTGTAATGTAAATCACCTCAAGGGAGGTTGTGATAGAAATGTTGATAGAAATTCTTGTGTGGAATTGAATGTTGGAATCAATCTCCTCTTCAATGGTTGATTCCTTGACTTGAATGCAACACCTAGCCTTGAAGGGAGACTTGAGAATGCTCAATGCTAGAAAGAAATGCTTGAATGCTCTTGAACACTTGACCTCAATTTTACCCAACTTGACCAACTTGCAACTTACCCAAATGAGAGGGAAAATGAAACTTAAATACATGTTAATTAGGGTTAAGGAAACTGATTTTCATCACAGGACATCAGGGAAGTTTTCTCGCTCACTGCACAACCTACAATGCATGCTTAGGAAAGGTCCTACCCCAAAATAGGGTAGGGAAAAGGGCACCACGCCCCTATCCTAGGGGGAAAGGGGTGCCACACCCTTTTCCTACCCCTTTCTCCAGGGTAGAGTGTAGACAAGGTGATGCAGAGGCCAAGGAAGAAGAAAATTTTAAGGGTTGAGCATTCTTCGGTCTCTGATCAAGATAGAGGATTCGATCTCACATGCATGAGGACCCTAATACAATCAAAAATTGCTAGGGTCACAATTTTATGACACTACATTTAGCCCCCACTTTAGTGAGAGTATGAGCGTATGCCAATACTGTCGGTAAAGTACAAGGAAAAAAGATTGAAAGACTTTTACCACATCAAGGAGGCAAGATTTGCCAAGCCCCCAGTCAACTTAGCATCTTATGTCTTCGATTGACAAAATAAAAGGGAAGATCAAGAAGGAAAGAACCATGACTGCAAGTAGAAAAGTTCCCCTCAGTATGAGTCATGAAAGAAAGGATACTAAAGATTACAAAGCAAAACAAAGTTCACTAAGTAATTATAAGTATCAAGAAGGAAAATATGAGTAGAGTTTATGTCCCCACGTTCAAGCGATCGTGCACACCTTATCCAGAGTGATTTCTTTAAGGTAGGATACACCTAAGAGAGAGAGAAGGGAGGTAGCACGATATCGCAAGGATTTAGCCCCCAATCGAGGAATAAATCCAAGGATAATGAACACAAAACATGAGGTACAAGGTAGTTTCACTTTCCTCGGGGTCAGTATGTTGTATGATAACTCATGTGTATCATGTATGTATATGTGCATATAATAATCACCATTCCCCAAAGGACACTACCTTAGAAGAAAGGGAAGAGAAGATGTCTTTTGAGTCAACATGAAAGAGACCAAGAATAGATCTTAATGCTTTGCATCATTCCCCAATAGACATTAAGGGGATAATAGAAGAATAGGGATACACATAGATAAATGGTCACAAAAGAGCAAGAAAGGAGAAAGCGAGAAGATCTGCAATGCTAATATTGCTAATATAGCACAACATCTGCCTCCTGATCTTTTTTACCACTATTTTGGGAAGGTGAGCAACATGCCCGAGGAGCGACATTGAGCACAACACATGGAGCTATCACAAGATCCAAAAAAGGACTATGCTCATGTTGTGAGTCACTTTGTTCGATTCTAGGAGCTACGATTAGGGTTTCTGAAAATTTAGCTGATAAATGCTTGTGCACATCAACATATTCATACTCACTATTAGAAGCATTAGGAGTTTTAATGCCATTATGAATAAAATTTTCACCCATTTCTTCATCAAATTTTAGAGAAATAGGAGCAAGAACACAAATAGTAGTAAAACCATCACATGTTTTGTGCAACTTATGATTTGGAGATGTAGGTTGAACATCTTGCTTGGGAGAAAAGGGAATCATGTCAATTGTCAGAATCTGAGGAGATTGAGTATTTTGAGGGACAACTTCATGAGCTCAAACATGACATCTTATTTGACACTCTCTCACACAACAATTTGGTCGAGTCTTAGTGGAAGGCTGAGAAGGAGGAGGAGCACTTGAAAAAGTAGGAATGTTTCTCTCCTTGATAATTGAAGGTTTAGGTTGAGGTCATTTTGGTTGAACAAGAGGAGAAGAAGGCCTCTTATCTTGATAAGAGGAAGGAGGTGGAATTATGCCATAGAAAGGAGGAATGGTAGGTGTAGGAAGGAGACCAGGTCCATCATGAGGAGGAAGTATAGGTCTAACCTTAGGAGGAATATTTTTGCTCTTCGTAGGAGAAGGTATAGTCACATCTATAGGAATAGGTTGATGATCTTCCTTAGGAGGGAGATTAGTTCGATCCTGAGGGGAAGGACCACATCTTGAAGAATAATAGGAATGTCAAGTGTTGGGGAACTAGGTTGACTTGAGGATAAGATCATATCTTTCTTCCATTTTTGATAAGATTGAAAAAGAGCATCGCTCCTTGATGGAAGAGATTGAAATTATTTAGGCCAAAAGAAATCAATAGGAACATTGAGGATTCTTTCAGATGGACGAAATAAGCTATGGTTCACGGTTATGATTTTTCCATTATGAGGATATTTTAGACACTTGTGGATTGGAGAAGCAATAGACTTCATGGAAGATAGCCAAGGATTGCCCAACTTCACATGGAATTTCCCATAAGAGGGTATGATAACAAAGTCAACATCCATGGATTTAGTATGAAATTCAACAGGAAGGGTGATAGAGCCAATGGTAGGACAAGAGAATCCATCAAATAATTTCACAACCACATTAGAAGCATCATGTATTGGTTTATGCAATCATAAAGTGAAAAGATACTCTTTAGTTATGACATCAACCTTGCAAGAGGGATCAATAAGGGCACCATGGCAAGGTATATCCTTAACCTTCACAACTATGTATAAAGGGCCATCGGGTGCTCTAATGGTCTCGCTAAGGTCAAATGTAATATAAGGATCCTTAGGCATATCTTGTGTTTCTACGATATTTACCAAGTTTAGAGCCATAGAGGTGAATTCCTCAGAAGAGAAAGGATTAGGCACAATCTCAATAACGTTAGAGGTATGAGAGAAGGCAAGGGATCAGTGACAATCTTAAGATTTTGATTAGGAGGAGCTACTGATTTATTCCCTTTATCATTCACACTTGCCACATAAATAGTATTAATATCAATTAAATCTTGAATCTTATTGTTCAATGCGAAACATTTCTCAGTATCATGACCAGGTTGACGATGAAATTGACAAAATGAATTGTTATCAAAATAAGGGGATGCAAGTTTAGAAGGATCAATTGGTTTTATAGGAGGAAGTTTGATAACATTTCTGTGCAACAATTGAGACATAATACTATGTAAAGATTCATTCAAAGAAGTAAAATGTCTTTCTCTTTGGAAAAATTTAGAAATAGAAGGCCCACCTGTTGTAGCATTCACATTGTGGTTGTTGATTGTATCATTAAACTTGATGAAGCTTTTTGTTGGTTTGAACTTCACAAACAGTTGTTGAACACTCTCCCCCTTATCACTCAGGGCCATAGGAGTGGATTGCTCCATTTCACTCACAACCAGTTGATAATTGTGGAGTGTTGCACACAACTACGGAAAGGAAGTAAACTCAAACAAAAGAAGCTTTTCCCTGATATCTTTTTGTAAATTAGAAATAAAAATTCTTTGAATATCATTAGCAGGTACATGAAAAGAAATTTGAGCACACAAATACTTATATCTACCAATAAAATCAGTCACTTTTTCTTTAACACTTTGTTTACAATGCATTAAATCAGTCAAAGTGATTTTTGGACCAATGTTGTTTTGAAATTGTTGGATGAAAGCATTTTATAGTTGTTGAAAGGAAGTGATAGAATAAGAGGGAAAAGAACAATACCATTGTAAAGCCTTATCTCTTAGTGTTCTTGTAAACAATTTTTACAAGAAATCTTTGATCATAAGCAAAATCAGTACACAAGGTTTGAAATGTTTTGACATGTGTAAGATGATCACCTTTTCCCTTATAGAGTTCTAATTGGGGGATCTCAACATGTTTTGGTGGCACAACTTTAACAATATCAAGAGAAAGTGGATTCGCAACATCAAAGGCGGGCACACTAAACTTGGATTGACTCATAGAAGTAATTTGTTGTTGTAAGGAAGACACGGTTTGAGCAAGATTGTTAATTGTTGCTTCAATAGAGGAATTGATATTAGACATAGTTGATTGAGAAGGTGATGTGATGTTATTGAAAGAAGGCATGGACTAAGAATAAGGTGGTGCAATATTATTATAAGTAGACATAGGTGATGATTGGGTAGAAAAAGGGACACTTAAAGGAGGAACAAAATTGTTGAAGGAATTGCCCCCTTATGTTTCATTGATTGGTTGAGGAATAATAGGAATACTTATGGAAGACATAGGTAAAGATGGAGGGATAAATGAATAAGAGGAATTTCCCCCATGACCAATGGTTGTAGGAAGGACATTTTGAGTTGAAGTAGCCATGATGTTGGAGGTAAAAGTAGCAATACTAGTCATAAGAGTAGTCAAAGGAATAGAAGGATTGACTTGTGTTGAAGGTTATGAATAACCTAGGGTTTCAACACAACTCTTGATAGGCATGACATTAGAATCAACAATATGTGAAATGCCACACAATATATCAATTTCATTCTTATCACTTTGAATCATGTGCTTAAGGCCTTCAATTAATGGAAGAGCTTCACTATTAGGGTATTCTTAGGACATCCATTGTCGAAAATTATCAAATTGATTGCCCAATGTGGAAAGTTGATCTATAGAGACCCTAGTTAAAGCTTCTTCTTCATCATGGGATTCATCAATTGGGTGAATAGGCACATGATTAAGATGGGAAGAATTAGCATGATCTTCATTAAAGAATTCACCCAGATTAGGCTCCATCTCCTCAGTAATTAAACGTTTGGAGGCCTTAATTATAATGATTTGTCTAACGGGGATAGGATAGGTAAGACTAATAGTGGTAAAACGCATACACTAGAGGGAAAATTTGAATTGTGAATTTTGAAGTATAGAAACAAAGCTTACAAAATTGATTAATGCAAAATTTAAGAAAATAGTGATTAAACAATTTGAACTTTGTTGGAAGAAGAGGATGACACAATTTTCAAAAATAAAAGGAAATTGGAAAAATTAGGGCCAAGAGAATACCACTTAATTTTAAAATCAGGGCCGACTATAATTAACCTCTTAATTTAAAAATTTTCTTGAAATTTGAAATGTTGAATTTTGGAGGTATTTGCGATTCTAGAGGGATCAAAAATTGACAAAAGAAGCCAATCTTCTGGATCTAGGCTATTAAATATAGTCATAATAGTCTCTCAAAATTTTGGGAAAAAAGTTGAGGACTGTGGCAGGAACGTACATGGTCCAACCAACTTTTTAAAAAATTTGCAGGGATTAATATTATGATGATTTCAAAGCTAAATCCAAAACATTGATGAATTTTACAATTTCTAGATCAGCGGAATGATGGTTCAAATGTAAAAATAGGACCCTATTAGGGTTTTGAAGAAAAAGAGGAATTGAATTGCAAATTTGAAAAAGGTCAAACCTAATGGATAGGGATACCTTGAAAAATGTTTAGAAATCTGGATTTGAATGAAATTGATTGAAATTTGCACAAAATCCAATTAAATTTGATAAGGGTTTTATGACCTAACCACTTAATTTTGAAATTTGAATTTTGGGAAAAAGGAGGGAAATTAAAATTTTGAATTGTAGGAATGAAAATAGGTTATTAGACAGTTCAAATAACCGGAAGACAACTGAGAGGGGGGGTGAATCAGTTGTCACCATATTACTAGAACCTTAAGCAATTAAAAATTTAATACCAGATCCCAAAAGATCAATATTGGAATTCATAAACCAATTACTCAAATAGAAGATAAACCAATTAAGCATAACCAAAAATCAGAGAATAAATACCATCCACATGACACCAAGATTTGTAAGTGGAAAACCTAGTAAAGGGAAAAACCACGGTGGGAAGCCTACCCACAGTCAGATAATACTTCTGTAGTAAGTATGTGATTACAACTAAGGGGCCTACACTTGCAGGAAGGCCAACATCCTCGAGCGCACTGCTCATCAAAAAAGGAGTCTCACTGACTACATACAAATCCAGACTACAATCCGGAGGAAAGAATGAACTGCAAAGATAGCATCTCCTATTCCTGAGTACAATTTCGGTTAAGCTCAATACTGGAGGTATAAATCCTCTTACATAAACCCAACTCAATCACCAATGATCGACCAAATCCTTTGCCTGAATGATTATTACATTATTTGCTCCTATTACATTCCATATCGCTTACCATGATATACAATGAGATCTTACATCATATATATACAAACCCTCGACCACAAACAATAAGGTCAACCACCAGATAATAAAACAATTACATAATTACAAAACATGTCAGCCAAAAACCTAACAAATAATAACCAACCAATAAGATATCCCAAAAACACATCAAGAAGTCCAATCTACATGTTACATTAAGTCAGTCCATAACCTAGATAATACCGAGATCCAATTTATGTCCACATGTGCTAAAGAAATGATCCCAACTAGCTAAGTCTCAAACATGATCACCATCAGCATCCTGAATCTCCACTAGAAGCCGCACCAACACCACTTATGCATATCATCAAAGATCTTCAACAAAGCTCTACTGGTGAAACCCTCACTGAAACAACAAACCAAGCTACAGGATAGCATCTGATCACCAGGTCAAAACCAACTAACTGAACATGAATCTAAGTAGCATGAATAATCTAATTCCATAATCCAAGCATATCAGAGCATACCGGATCATCATGATCTAATCCAACCAGAAACCAAACAACCTACCAGGACCAAAAGGATAACAGTAAGAAGCCAAAACAACTAGTGTTGACATCAATGACAAAACATCAATGCAACACATAATTAATTCCTCCAAATGGCCAACATATTGATGGTATAATCATATGCAACCTTGGTATAATTTGCAGTATTATCTTGTGTCCCTGAGTTGGAAGCCTTTCCCTTATCATGTTTAACAAAGGGGTCTTTAAAGATAGTATGATTTGTATTAGTTGATCCCTTGCTAGTGTCTACAGTTATGTCACCTTGGTCTAGAAAATCCTAGATCAAGTTTTTCAGTTTGTAAAAACTTGATGCCTTGTGGCCCTTTGTGTGATGATAATCACATAAGTCATTATCATTCCACCAGGTTGGTTTGAAGGGACCTGGTTTGTATACTTTAATTTCTAGTAAAGTGATTACATTGATTTGTATTAGTTTCTTAAGTGCTGATTCAATAGGTTCTCCAAGTGGTGTGTAATTTATTCTTACAGTGTTAACCCTTGGAGGTCTTGTATTAGTGGATTTTAATGCATTTGCTTTCATTGAAGCTGTATTATTATTTTGAAATTGATTCTTGCTTGGGAAAGATTTTTGAATAGGTCCTTGTAATGACACCACTGGTTTAGCTCTATTCACTACATGAGCATCGAAAATCCCATCATTGGTCACATTTTTGATCTTTTACCAAAACTTTGGCCTTTCATTATTTGCATTGTTAGTTAAACCACCATACTTTAGAATGCCTTGTTGTATAATCCCCTTATCACATTTTAGGGCCTTTTCAGTATTTTTCTTGAATGAGGAAAGACATTGCATTTGTATCGGATACTTGATCTGAGGAATTAGGTTTTTTGTGAAAATATCAACTTGGTCAATTTCTAGGACATTACTTGGGAATCTATGTTACAAATATCTCCACCTTTGTAGAAATGATGCAAAAGTTTCATTTCTTTTGCCTTCTAGCACATAGATCCATTAAAGTTATTGGAGTATCAATGTGTGAGAAATTTTCTATAAACTGTTCAACTAACTCACCCCATTATGTAATCTTTCCTGGGAGATCTGAGAACCATTCCAAGGCAAAACCTCCAAGAATCTTAGGGAATAATCTCATCAACTATGTATCCTCATACACAACCTCAATGCAAGCAGTAAAAAATTCTCTGATATGATCCCTAGGATCACCTTTTCCTCTGTATCTGTGAAAATGTATATGTTGGTGTTTTTCTTGCAACCCTCAATCCTAAGAATTTCATCACATCTCGAGTCGGGGATAAAATATCCAATATGGTCTATATACTATCAATAGACTAAGGATAGGGAATTCCAATAGTAACAAGGCTCTTACAACCTTCTTCACTTCGAGCTCCATCCTGCTCAAGAGGGTGTTCCTATTTTGGGCCTATGTAAATAATGAACTTGCAAAACTTCTACCTATAGGCCTATGAAATATGGAATATTCTCAAATACATAAGGACATTACATTCGTTGCACTAGACTTGAGCTTAAATCCCATTTGCTTTACCTTTGAGAATATTCGAGAACACATAATAGAAAACTTTAAGAGAAATAGAAAGGGTTAGAGGGAAGAATGTTTAAAGAGACATTTCTGAAACAAATCTTGGACCATAATCGACTAGTGTCTATACAGGACACAGAGTCAATTCTTAGGTTACAAATGTAAATCCTAATAATAAATGGCTTCAAATTAGTGAGCTCTTCAAACACTAATGCCTTACATTAATGTAGGTCCTTTTGTTATTACATAAACCATTTTTGTTAATCCATAAACCATTTCCTAGATTCACAGTGATTTGCATACAAACTTTAGTTCTTTCCTTGAAGGAAACCCATATACATAGTCACACATTGACTTAAAATTATATCAAGATAAATCAAAACATCCTTAATATTTTGATTCATATAAAATCTAGAAATACAAATGGAAACAGTTTTGTAATAATTCAATAGTCTACTCATATACTAATTGAAATTACTGAAAATCTTGTGTAGTGTCATAAAATTGCGACCCTAGCAATTTTTTACTACATTAGGGTCCTCATGCACATGATTTCAAATCCTTTATCCTAATCAAAGACTAGAGATTGCTCAGCCCTCAAAAATAGCTTCTTCATTGGCCTCTGCATCACCCCGTTCGCACTCTACCCTAGAGAAAGGGGTAGGACAAGGGTGTGGTGCCACTGTCCCCCCTTGGAAAGGGGTGTTGCACCCTTGTCCTCCTAGGATAGGGGCATGCCACCCCTATCGCTATCCTATTTTGGGGTAGGACCCTTCCTACGGTTTCATTGTTGGTTGTGCATTGGGTGGGAAACTCCCCCGATGTCGGCCTGTGACAAAAATAAAATCCACTAACATGTATTTAGGGGGCATTCATCCTCTCATTTGCATAAGATGAATTTGGATAAGATTGGAGTGTGTCAAGTTTCATAAGTGATCAAGCATTCAAACATTCAAGTATTGAGCATTCTCAAGTCTCTTTTCAAGGCTAGGTGTTGCATTCAAGTCAAGGATTCAACCATTGAAGAGGAGATTGATTCCAACATTCAATTCCACACAAGCACTTCTATCAACATTTCTATCACAACCTCCCTTGAGGTGATTTACAATTCAATCTTTCATTTACATCTACTTGCAAGGACTTTCTTTCATTACTTGGTTAATTCCAAAACTGGGGTTTGACCTAAAGGCAAACCCCCAATCCCAACCCATTTTTCTCTCCTTTTTGTGTGTAGGTTGCAGGTGCACAGCTATACTTTCAGATTTGGGCTTCATTTGTAGAGGCGGAAAAACCCTTTTCATTTTGGGGATTTTTCGTAGGACCATGTACATTCCCGCCATGGTCTAGACAATGTTTCCTCAAATTTGTAGGGTGACTTCATCTTGACATATTACTACCAGATCCAGGTGCATAGCTTCATCCCATGTTCTGATCTTAAGTTATAATCAGTTCTTTGTCACTTTTACACTACATAAATCAATCAATTTCCTTTCCATCTCAAATAAGGAAGAGGGGATCAACTTGTCATTCCCATTTCATTCAGAATTCAATCTACCATCTTCGTTTGGAGAGATTGAATCTAGTAAATTTTCCTCTCCTCTTCTAAATGTAACTTGGTGAAAAGTGTTTGAAGGGTAATAAATAGTGAGACTCTCATCTTTCTTTGAGGGAAAGGGTAGTTTTCCTCTTGATCTATCATTCACCATTTTTCCACCATTACATTTTGGTGAACCCGACATCTTGAATGCTTTCCTTTGAGCAAAGTTTCATATTTTTCATTTACATGTTTCAAATTTCTGCAAACTTAGTGGTTAATGTGTGTGTGAAAAAGTGAAAAGAGTTTAATAGCCACAGGAACAACACTTTAATCAAGTCATTACATGTATGGTTAGTAAATCAATAATCAATAAATAATAAACCATAACAAAGCGACTAATTGCCTTCGAAAAGATGTGAGTATAAGATTGCTCTCAGATTTTTATAAGCAATACGAGTGACTAGACTACACCAAGATGAAGGATTTAATCTATATGAGCATGATATTAAGCTATATGGATGCAAGATGGATGAATAATTCAAGCAATAATGGATTCAAGCAATCATGAATAAACTAAATATGCAAAAAACTAAACTAAGATGCAATAATCTCAAAAAGCAAGAACAATATCTTCAATGACTCTGGAGCAAAATCAGCATAATAATAATCTCCAAGGTGTTTCTCAAATATCTCTAGGGTGATTTGAATGAGAGCTGAAGGCTGAATTTATAGAAATTCATAAGAGAGATCAAGAAAAAGCACAATTTAGAATTAATTGAAATAATTGAGAAATCAGGTTCAGTTAACTTTGAGATACATTCCAATTATAGTTTAATTGAAATGCATTGGAGTTCCAATTTTAGAGAAAGATTAATAATTCAATTAACTATTTTTTTTATTTCAAGTTCTCAATTTAGAAGAAAGAAATAATATCTCAAGTTTGATTTCTCTTTCAATTTAATTCTTTTATTTTATTTTCAATTTAACTCTCAAGCTTTGTGATTAACTCCTCTTTTGTGATAAATTAATTCCTTTTTTGCATGATTAAATGGCACATTTATTAGTTAATTAAATATGCTAGGATATTTAATAAATTAATCAAGATAATTGATCAAAAATGATATTCTTAGAATGATTCAATTAATTAATTAAATATTTAATTAATATAGAGTAATTCATTTGCCATGTGACATTTGATGATTAAAGAATTAATTAATGTGCTCAAGATTGATTTAATTTCCTTTGGTTAGGACCTTGGTGATGTTGTCGAGATTAGGGGTCCATGGTTTAGATGACCAATTTTAGGGTATTACATTTTCCCCTCTTTGAATTAATGTGTGAGCATTGCGTTGGTTCAAAGAATAATTGATGTCTAGGAGATGCTAGTTCTGAACTTGATTGATCACGAACTAGATGAGGAGTGAGGTGTTTAGCTTGATTTGAAGCGATGAAGCTGAACAAAGTTTATTAAAGAGATACCGATCCTGAACTTGATTGAACTAAGAACGATAGAGAGCAAAGATACTGAAATTGAACTTGATTTATCAAGAAGCAGTTCTTACCGATCTAGAAGTTGATTGAACTAGACACAGTGAGCAAAGATAAAATTGATCTTGAACTTGACGGGTCAAGACACGATGAGTGAAGATAAACTGTCCACCTTGATGCGATGCGATGAAACTGAACACCTACTTAGATTGAGCATGTGATCGAAGATACTCTTAAACCCTTGATTGAGTTTAAACAAATAATCAGCTTGATGAAAAGTGATGAAAATGATTAACGTTAAGAGACTAATTCAGATGAAGGTAAATATCAACTTCATTTGAAGCGATGAAACTGATATGCCCCTAGCGATTTATTCGATTCGGATGATCGAGAGATCTCAACTTGATGTGAAGCAATGAATTTGAGACGCCCCTTAGCAATAAGAATTTGATTTTCTTTAGTTGAAAAGGATGTTTTTTGCTTGACTTTGATGAAGATGTGAGGTCATGAGGTCATGAGTATGCCCCCTCGGGAGAGAAATCGAAAGATAGCGAGGATACATGATTATAGGCAATTTTTGGCGATGATTTTGATTTGAGCATAAATTCATTTAGAGCAATTTTTGAAAATGCGGCGTTGATTGATGAGAAATTGAGCACAAATTTGATTTGTAGAATAAAATTGAGATTCGGAGTTGTTTGATGAGCCAAAATTTTATGTAGAATAAAATTGAGATTCAACATTGTTTGATGAGCACAAATTGAAATGAGAATGGGCATCTGATGAAAAAGTGCTAAGTGGTCCAGATTGTGAAATTGACTAGGAAAATGATCTCATATTTTGATTTCAATCCTGAAAATGGAATCAGAATGGGCAAATCAGCTAAGGGTACAATTTTCATGTCCATTGGAGCAAGTTGAAAAATTAGGGTTTTGACTATATATGGGGTAAAAGTGTCATTTTCAAATCATTTTAACCCTTCAAGTTTGAAAATTTGAAAAGCCTTATGTGAAGAAAAATGATGGTTCCCACTCATATGCATCGATTCAAGTGCCAGAGATGACATAATCGACCTTAGAACTATGAGCCAGCGGTAAGTGATCTATCTTAAGCCTGTTATTCATTTCAATTTTGAATTTTTTTGTTGAATTTTTCAATTTTTGGCACATTTAAGTTGGGATTTCTCTTTTTGTCATGCGAGACAAGATCCTGTCTCATACGACAAACTAATTAAGTCTATTTTTCCATGTTAGTCCATCAATTTTGTCATTCTAGGCCTACCCTTGTATCGTACGAGAACATTCAAAAGAGCCCCTTTTGTCATCCTAAGGATAGTCTTGTGTCATATGGGAGTCATTTGTTGTACTAGACCTATTCCTGACTCGTATGAGTTTCTGCCCCTGTGATTTTTTGTCGTTTGGAAAACAATGAGCATTTTTGAAGGTGCAAACTTGAAATTTTGATTTTGCAATTGATGTAGTTGGATTTGTGTGATGTATTGCTTCTCTTATATGCTTACTTGAAATGTTTCCTGATGGTCCGTTGTTTGATTTTGCAGGTTTGATTGCCTTACATTCTTTTCAGCTCTGTCTATCCACCGACAATGACATTAGTGCGTCAATTGTCAGATATTGACCAGGCTCATATTGATTTGTGCGGATTGACCCACCTTCTTGATTTACCTGATATATGTGTCAATCACGGAATCTTGACTACGCTTGTAGAGAGATTCCATTTTGAGCATAACACATTCTACTTGCCAGTTAGGGAGATGACCATCACTCCTGAGGATGTATACAGGATTCTCTGTATCCCTTTTGCTGGGGATAAGGTTGATTAGGATGCAGTGCAGCTTCCTGGGTTACTAGTTGTTAGACATGTTTTCAGGGATCCAGATATTCTGACATGTTTTATCAATTGGGACATGATGATGGGCAGGTACAGTGAGGACTTCCCACTTGCTTGCATCTTGGCAGGTTTTATCGGCTGTTTTCTGATGTTGGACAGGGGACAACAGGGGTTTTTATATGGATGGGGCAGGATGTTGGACAAACTTATTGAGCACCCTCAGAGATTAGGATGGGGTTTGTGTATTCTAGCACACATGTATCACGAGATGCATGAGATTGTCTACCAGGAGGTGAAGAGTATGGCTGCAGGAGTTTTGATTTTATAGGTATGGGCTTGGGAGCATCTCCTAATTTGCAGGCCGATTGTAAATGATGGTAGAGATCCTGGTCAGCCCATTGTATATAGATATTCAGGATATGTTACTCAGACCCATCTAGGCAAGACAAATTTTTGGAGATGACGGTTGGATGATTTGATAGCCGTGACATGGAGACCGTACAGGGGTCTAGAGTCATGGGATGATTGGAGGGTTGTTCGAAGGGATTTGTTTGTGAATTTCCCACTCATCGGTAGATCACAGATAGTAGTCAAGCAATTCATTGTTTCTCGAGTGATGAGGCAGTATGGTAGACCTCAAGGGATCTCACAGGAGTATAGTGCATACGCGCATTATACAGATGAGGAGAGGCAGGGATGGGCACCAAGATTATCTTATGCCTTGAGCATGCAAGAGTTGACTGGATTAAAGTGTCTTAGATGGGACTATATGGATGATGTTGCAGATGTGGGGGTCTTGCTCTAGTATAGGAATTGGTTCCAGCAACATCCATTCCCAAGATTTATGGATGCAGCTGAGCAGGTACCTCATATAGAAGAGATATAGGATGATGCCCCCGCATAGGGTCAGGGACAGGGATAGAGGCAAGGATAGAGAGCTGAGGCTCCAAAGTAGTCTGGTGGTGATCTTAGTGCTAGCAGCAGCAGGGTACTAGCTGGTGGTAGACAACAAAGAGGAGAGGGTGGATCCCTAGATACGGTTGGAGTGAGAGTGTCAGAGGGTGGAGGAGAGAGCAGCGTTGAGACAGGTCCATCAGAGGAGAGAGGAGAAGGGGGGAGCCAGAGGCAGAGATGGAGGAGGAGATGGTGGCGGAGATGGAGGAGGAGATGGTGGTGGAGATGGAGGAGGAGATGGTGGTGGAGATGGAGGTAGAGAGCCTGTGAGGGATGAGGGGGCTGACACAGCGTGGTCGATGAGAGAACGCCTAGAAAGGTTACAGTCATAGGTGATAGTGGCACAGACTCAGCTAGCTGAGTGAGACTGTCAGTTAGCGGATCTTAGAGTGGAGCACGATCGTCAGGCTGCAGCGATGAGGGTAGAGCGAGACACTCTTCAGTAGGAGGTTCTCCATCAGATGAGTCAGGCAGCCTATTATGTTGCAGCTTATAGCATAGTTGTTCTAGTAGTGCAACAAGTTGTACCATATTCATAGTATATGGCTCGATTTGAGGGAGCTCAGGCACCTCGTCAGGATCCCGATCAGTAGGCCCCACCTCCTCCACCAGGCGATGAGGGAGAGGTCGAGAGCTAGATTTTATTTGTGTAGCTTGGATATTTTTTGTAGACACACCCATTTGTTGTAGCCCTTATGATTCTTGCTCTGATGGGAGTTTGTATATGTCAGTTGACATTATTTTGTACCCTGAGACTTGATGATTATATATATATGAGATTTGATTGGACTTCATAGTACTTGTGTTGATTGATTATGAGATGTCTTCTATATGCTTTATTCTATATGTATGCATTTTTTATTTAGCATGGATGTATGTAATGCGGACGAATATGAATGTTTGTTTTTGTTTCTTTTCATATGCAAATAAATGATGAAAATGAGTAATGAGTAATACAAATATTTTTTTTTCTTTTTATGCAATAAGATGAATGTGAATGAGTGATAATGAAATGTATGAATCTATATAAGATGCTTATGTATGTAGCTAACATCTCAATACATAAGTACTCGATCAGAGAAATGATGAAAAAGAGACCACTTAGCTAAGAAATGATGATGCATCCAACTCTCATTCAGAATATAAAGAGATTATTACCATACCGAAATCACTCTAAATTCACAAAATACAGAATGAAATGCAAAATGAGATGCAACCTAAACCTAGTAACTGGATTTAAAATGCTTAAGTTTCATCATTGAGCATAACAAACATAATAGGCAGATTAGAGTTCCTTTCTTTTCATGTGCAATATTAATTATCTTGTCCACAATGACCCTTTTTTCATTCATATCCTTGGATAGATATCGTAGGGACCCAGATTGCGTGATAAAGAAATTCCCTCAAAATAGACAAAGAAATGATGTGAACCTCCTTGTAGCATACAAATAAGAAGAGTCGAGGTATGTTTGACGATTTCACCTTGATGTGAAGGCTCTTATCACAGACAACCATCTTATTAGATGTTTCCAGATCATCAGAATCATTCCTACAAGCAAAAAACAAAGAAAATATTATGCCCCTAATCCTTGCTCCTCTTAGTCAAGATAGTCTTCCTCGAGTTACTCAGAGGGATAATAATCAAAAACCAATATAAAAGACAACATACAAAGAAAATTTTCATTCATAGCTCAAATTGTTTAGTGATTGTTTTCCATTATGTTGTTTTTCTTGTGTACTCAGTGATTAAAACTCTTTGGTAGTTAGGAGACAGGTGACTGACTTAGAGTGGACGATCGGGTTTCACTGACAGAAAGATGACTTGGTTGATATTTCTTAGGACATGTAAATTGCTTAGTCGATTACCCTAAGAATAGGACATTAATTAGTTTCAAGCAATGAGGGTTCCAACGAACCATGATGTCACAAATGTGACTGAAATATGTACAAGTGAAAGCGTAGATGCAGCACTTCAATACATGAGATAAGATGAACTTGGATAAAATCTAGCAGCCATACTGATTGATGTCATTGTTTTGATTTGATTGATAGGAATGTCTGGTTTCAAAGAGTAAGTACCCCGTATAAGACCGATCTGTCTAGTTTCGAGTGTACCCTTCCTTGTATAAGACAGGTTGATGTTTGATAGAGTTTGATAAATTGATTAACAAGACATGCGATAAGTTTGATTACTGACCTTGAGAGTTTGTCTGATGTTGATTTGATTTGAAGGATAGTCTATGCTTTCTTGCTTCAGTTTTTCAGTTTTTTTGATTTTGTGAGTTTTCAATTTTTAGGATTTTGTCCAAGACATTTTATGATTTTTAGGAGTTTGTTCAGGACCTTTTATTATTTAATTTTTTTAGGATTTTCTCAGCTATGCCCCCAATATGCAAACCTATATGACATGATGATCTATAGAATGCATATGGAGACAATGATTTTTTGATATGACCTATGTTAATGCAATATGCATGATGAAGATGCATTTCCTATTCTAACAAGGATGACTATTTTTGTTTAGCACTTTGTAATACACCAATTGAATTGGAGGTACAAAACATTTCATAGATAAGCAGTCAATTGATCCTTAAAGTCCCTTGGAACATCCTAATTAACACACTTAGTGACTAGGATTTCAAAATGGAGACACAGAAAAATTTCCCATAGATTCTTAAAACTTTGATCTTCTTTTGCCCATGTGAGTGCAAATGAGTTAATTCCCGCTCTTGTGTTCACTAAAGATCCTTAGCATCCCATATGACTAGCTACATGGATTAATTCTAACTTCAAAAGCATCTCAAATAGAGCCTCATTGCCAACAAGCTTTGAGAGCTCTGATGAGGTTATAGACTGTAATTTCTTGAATATTGCTCCATTGCTAGTAGGCATCCATAGCCCTGATGGAGTTACTCGCATACATTCCCATAGTCAATATTTATTTTGCACTTGCATGCATGATATTTCAGTTATATATCATTGCTCTTTTGCCTTGAGATGAATATTTGGCATAGCACTTTTCTTTTTTTCCTTTTTCTTTCTTTTTGCCTTGACTTGTAGGTAATGAAACCTACTTGGGTGTGACAATTACAGCGGCGTTGAAGTAGAATTTTAGATTTTTCACTAGTCATATGATCAACTAGGTGTCTAGAATGAATTAGAGATTTTTTAATGTGTTTGAGATATAGCAATTGATAGATTTGGGGTTAACAAGTCTCAAATAGTGAAATCACTACCCAACCTTAAGTAAAGAGTCGCCATAGGGTAATGTTGAAAATGAATGACCTTATGACCTCAAGGACTTCATGTCTGAATATCTAAGAAAGGAGACAACCCTTGTTTGTCTTGAATGCAAACAAATGATAAACTTGGATAATTGCGTTGTTTTATTGATGCTGCTATATGCAAATGCAAAAACTTTATGAATGCGATGCATTTGAAAAAGAAACTATATGCAATGCAGTGCTTTTAAGAAAATGATATGCAGTGTAGAAAAGAAAATGATAAACTAACCCAACCCTTAGATATGGTATCATTGAAGGTGTATGTTGTTCATAGGGCCAGGAAGTTTTGTGTAGGTAGTTCATTGGTCCAGCATAAATATGTCTTTCCAAGAAGGACTCAGCTAAGTGTACATGTCCAACATCTCCAATGTTGATTTCCTTAGTTTATGGATTTTGCGATGAAACTAGGGTAAAGTATTATGAAAAGGATTGGATAAGGGGTATGGAAGGATGAAAATGAGGTGTTGGATAATGGACCAGATATTGAAAGTTTGGTGCATAAGAAAATGGAAACGTTTGTGGGATCACCATTGGCACACATCTTGAGGGATGGTGGATTGATGGAGGAAAAGTGGATCTCAGATTTTGAGATTTGGATGGAGGAACAACTAGGGATTTTGGGACATAAAGATCCAGAATGGATGAAGGAGATGATGAAAGAATAGATTTGGAAGGTTTGGATGGAGGAACAAAAATATTGGTTGTGGATTTGGATTTTTCTTTAGACAATTGTGCTTCAAGGAGATGCTTAGGGATCCACATGATTTTTGACTTTTCATGCTTTTGCAGTTTCTTAGAACACATTTCTTCTACAAGTGCCCTAGGAACCCATATAGCTTTTGATTTTTCTTTCTTTTTCTCAATGGGCCTTTGTGTCCTTTTAGATGGATGGAAGGTACGCAAAGATGTACACCTTTTTTGATCCTACACAAGGGATGGATGAATATAGGGTCCTAAAATGGATGGAAGAGATGAAGGGGAAGGCGTGTACCTAGATTTTGGTTTAGTAGGGATACCACTATCTTGAGGACTGTCACTAAGGACATGACCCTTAATATTGTCTTTGACATGGAGGGGTTCTTGCTTGTGAAGGTCTACCCCTTTACACTTATAAATATGTTGACCTGTAGGAACATGAGAGGGATTTATAGGCATGATGGATCCTTGAGGTGAAAATGGAGGATTATGACAAGGAGATGAAGGTATACTTTGATCTTGCCGTGGAAGAGGACCATTGGATAGAGTATTTGACTCTTCATTTTGAATAGGATCGTTTAAAAATGTAGAAGAGGCATCATGATCTTTCTTAGGAAGTATGCTTTTCCATTGAGATGGAAGGGGATCATCTTGAAAGAAATGGAAAGGTATAATGGGATCTTCATGGGATTATAGGGAGGTAAGATCTTTTTGAACCATTGGCCATTGCTAGACACAGGTTCATCATTTTGATCATGCTTGGAAATAGTTCATTCTTTTTCTTTAGGTGAGTCATTAGGACCTTCAATTTCAATGACACCATTATCAATGAGATCTTGAATCTTATGTTTTAATTCTATGCAATGCAAAGTCTTATGTTTGTTATTCCTATGGTATGCATAGTATTTACTCAAAACTTCACATCCCCATGTGGTCTTTTTAGGCAATATGATAAGATTATGCTCAAGTAGCTCTTCCAAAGCTAACACAATAGATTGCCCCAAAGGTGTAAATTGTCTATCTAGGGAATAGATGTCTTTTTGTCTTGGTGAAGATGCCTTGTGATTTTGTATGAGATTTGGCTTTTGATTTTCAATTACTTTCAGTTCCATCTTATGTAATTGTTTTAGCATTTCTTGAAGTCTAGTGTTCTTAATATCATGAAATTTATGTCAAAAGGAGTCATTGAATCTTTTCGTTGAGTTTGAATGTCATATATTTCTCTCTTGAGAACTTGAATTTGTTGAGCCAAGGTAGTCATGGGCTTCTTACTTTTGTTAGAATTTTTAGAAAAGCTTTTGGTTTGAGTAGGCATTTTTATTGATTGGTGTGACCTAAAGCTGTTTGTGATGCAGAAGTCAAGATCAAATTTAGAGCTAGTTGTTCAGTTAATGTATTGTTTGAGAGAAGAAACTAAGATTTAGTCTGGTTTCAGGAATGATCTATCCTATATAAGACGTTTATCTAAGTTGATCCAAGAGAAGTGACTAAGACTCAGTCTAGTTTTAGGAAAGATCTATCTTGTATAAGATGTTTATCTAAGTGACTTAGGTTTGATATGTAGTTGATTGAACTAGCTTAAAGATGATCGACAAAATCATGCAACACAAATGGCAGAGGTACATTGTTTTGATTAGTTTATGCTTAGGATGATGATAACTAGTTTTATGCTCATTGTAGATTGTTTTAGGTAAGTTTGACTGTTCTAGAATGACAAAATTAGAGATTTGTACGACAAGTTTCTCAAGACCAGATGATAATTCAATAGTTTCAGGATGACAACAACAGTGTTTCGTATGAGTTGCTTCCTTGTACCGTACGACGGATATGTCTAGAATGATAGACTGATCAATGCAAATATTTATCGTACAACAATTCTCAGAACCAAATGACAGACAATCAGGATTCGTATGACACAGGATTGAAGATGGAACGATGGATTGGTAGGACTGATGGAATTTCGTATGACACAGAATATGAAATAGGATGATAAATCAGAAGACTTGTATGACTGTTTGCTGGACAGAGGTAAATTTTTGAGTTTTCAATGACTGAGTATAACCAGATTTGAGATGGACTAGGTTTTGATCGCTGACTAACGATGAACAGTTTAGAGGTGGAGTGAGTTTTTGATCACTGAGGTATACTAGTTTGTGAGAGGGACAAAGTTTTGACTAGGATAGAATAGTTTTGGACAGAGTTTTGACTTAGGATAGACTAGTTTTGGATAGAGTTTCAACTGGGATAGACTAGTTTTGGATAGATTTTTGACTGGAATAGACTAGTTTTGGACACGGACAGTTTTTGATCACTAAGTTGTTTCTTATTTTCTCTAGTTTTGGTATTTCAGTTTCAGTTTAAGGGATGAAAACACAAAAAACACATAGTATGACTAATAAATCCAATCATAGCATGCAAACCCTACGAAATTTGGTGAGAGAAGAAAACCTTTGCTTGTAGACTCAGGTACACACCTAATAGCTAATCCGAATACAGCCACTGAGTCTCATGCAATGGATTCTGAATGTCATATTAGCCGACTCCAAATGCTAATGGGGCCACGAAATGACAAGTATCTTGGGAGAGTTACTATCTCTCTTGCACAAAGATTATCCCCCCTTTCAGAGGTGAACCGGGTAGCTTCTAATTTGAATTAGAACTAGTAAGGGGTATGTTTGGCGTGTCGAGGTATAAACTCAATTAAGAGGTCTCCCAGCCTTGAAAACCAAGGTTTAATATACCTGAAGGTACTGAGGAGAGCTATTCCCGAGCATTGTCATTGACTTGATTTTCATCAAATCATGTTTATTTTATAGTGGGTTGGAGTAATTGGTGTTTAGTCATTCCCACTTGGGCTGTTCCCCTCACACCAGTTGTAACGACTTTAAGAGTTATTAGCTCCTCGGGAGGGCAAGCCTGCTAAAGATGTACAAATCTCAAACTTAAAGAAAATGCCTCAAGGGTCTAGATTTCTAATTGTCTATGCAGACAAGATCATACTCTCCTACCTCTCAGAATTTACTTAAAACACAAAATACAGATTTGTTCTTTAACTAGATAGAAAGTTAGGTGCCTAAAAATGAATTTAAAGAATACATGATGTTTGCTCGAATCTCCTCAAGCAACCTGCAAAGACAACAAATCAGTAGTCATATTGTCTTTGTGCAACAAGCATATTCTTCGACAAGCATTTTGCAAAAAAAATGAATAGGCTGTGAAAAATTCTCAGATAGATAGATAAATAGCCAGGGTCAGTCGTCAGTATAATCAAAATTGGATGAGAAAATTGAAGAATGAAATCTGCTTTTTAACCAGAAAAATATAGAATTGTACGATGATTCTTACTAGATCGTACGATAAATCATACCAGATCGTACGACACCTGCAGTTTGTCATTTGGGCATATGGGAAATGTTGTATGACAAATTGTGGAACCTGTATGGACAAAAATCCGAAAAGTCAAAAAATCCGAAAAAAAATAAAAATAAGCAGCCAGTCTTGGAGGCCGAAATAGTCTTCTGCCCCACGGTGGGTGCCAGAAATGTGTGTGTGAAAAAGTGAAAAGAAATTGATAGTTGCAGGCACAACACTTCAATTAAGTCATTACATGTATGGTTAGTAAATCAATAATCAATAAATAATAAACCATAACAAAGTGACTAATTGCCTTTTAAAAGATGCGAGTATAAGATTGCTCTCTGATTTTTATAAGCAATACCAGTGACTAGACTACACCAAGACAAAGGATTTAATCTATATGAGCATGATATTAAGCTATATGGATGCAAGATGGATGAATAATTCAAGCAATAATGATTCAAGCAATAATGGATTCAAGCAATCATGAATAAACTAAATATGCAAAAAGCTAAACTAATATGCAATAATCTCAAAAAGAAAGCACAAGATCTCAATGACTCCAGAGCAAAATCAACATAATAATAATCTCCAAGTTTTTTCTCAAATATCTCTGGGGTGATTTGAATGACAGCTGAAGGCTGTATTTATAGAAATTTACAAGAGAGATCAAGAAAAAACACAATTTAGAATTAATTGAAATAATTGAGAAATCAGGTTCAGTTAACTTTGAGATAGATTCCAATTATAGTTTAATTGAAATGCATTCAAATAAGAAGTTCAAGTTGCATTAGAAATAAGAATTAATTAATTTCATGCATTTGTGATAAAAATAGATAATTCTTTGATTTATTCAAGAAAAGAGTCTTTTCAATGCAACTGAACTTCTTTTTCTCAAAAGCTTGGAGTTCCAATTTTAGAGAAAGATTAATAATTCAATTAATTGTTTTTTTGATTTCAAGTTCTCAATTTAGAAGAAAGAAATAATATCTCAAGTTTGATTTCTCTTTTAATTTAATTCTTTTATTTTATTTTCAATTTAACTCTTGCTTTGTGATTAATTCCTCTTTTGTGATAAATTAATTCCTTTTTTGCATGATTAAATGGCAAATTTATTAATTAATTAAATATGCTAGGATATTTAATAAATTAAATAGGATAATTGATCAAAATGATTTTCTTGGAATGATTCAATTAATTAAATAAATATTTAATTAATATAGAATAACTCACTTGCCATGTGACATTTGATGATTACAGAATTAATTAATGTGCTCAAGATTGATTTAATTCGCTTTGAGTCCATTGGATGCCACCACACCTGCCACTGGACCGCCACCTCACCTCGAACCAGACCCACCACTGGACCTGAGCCCACCTTGTAGCCAAGTCGCAATGATTAACCAACGAGCTATTTCTTCAATGACTCTAGAGCTAAATCAGCATAATAATAATCTCCAAGGTGTTTCTCAAATATCTCTGGGGTGATTTGAATGAGAGCTAAAGGCTAAATTTATAGAAATTCACAAGAGAGATCAAGAAAAAGCACAATTTAGAATTAATTGAAATAATTGAGAAATTAGGTTCAATTAACTTTGAGATAGATTCCAATTATAGTTTAATTGAAATGCATTCAGATAAGAAGTTCAAGTTGCATTAGAAATAAGAATTAATTAATTCCATGCATTTGTGATAAAAATAGATAATTCTTTGATTTATTCAAGAAAAGAGTCTTTTCAATGCAATTGAACTTCTTTTTCTCAAAAGCTTGGAGTTCTAATTTTAGAGAAAGATTAATAATTCAATTAATTGTTTTTCTGATTTCAAGTTCTCAATTTAGAAGAAAGAAATAATATCTCAAGTTTGATTTCTTTTTCAATTTAACTCTTTTATTTTATTTTCAATTTAACTCTTGATTTGTGATTAATTCCTCTTTTGTGATAAATTAATTCATTTTTGCATGATTAAATGGCAAATTTATTAATTAATTAAATATGCTAGGATATTTAATAAATTAAATAGGATAATTGATCAAAATTATTTTCTTGGAATGATTCAATTAATTAAATAAATATTTAATTAATATAGAATAATTCACTTGCCATGTGACATTTGATGATTAAAGAATTAATTAATGTGCTCAAGATTGATTTAATTCGCTATGAGTCCACTGGACACCACCTCACCTACCACTGGACCGCCACCTCACCTCGAACCAGACCCACCACTGGACCTGAGCCCGCCTTATCACCAAGTCGTGATGATTAACCGGTGAGCTATTTATCATCGTGGTATGGCGAGAGCCATTGGACATAACAAAGCGACTAATTTCCTTCTAAAAGACGTGAGTATAAGATTGCTCTCAGATTTTTATAAGCAATACCAGTGACTAGACTGTACCAAGACGAAGGATTTAATATATATGAGCATGATATTAAGCTATATGGATGCAAGATGGATGAATAATTCAATCAATAATGATTCAAGCAATAATGGATTCAAGCAATAATGAATAAACTAAATATGCAAAAAGCTAAACTAAGATGCAATAATCTCAAAAAGCAAGCACAAGATCTTCAATGACTCCAGAGAAGAATCAACATAATAACAATCTCCAAGGTGTTTCTCAAATATCTCTGGGGTGATTTGAATGAGAGCTGAAGGCTGAATTTATAGAAATTCGCAAGAGAGATCAAGAAAAGGCACAATTTAGAATTAATTGAAATAATTGAGAAATCAGGTTCAGTTAACTTTGAGATAGATTCCAATTATAGTTTAATTAAAATGCATTTAGATAAGAAGTTCAAGTTGCATTAGAAATAAGAATTAATTAATTCCATGCATTTGTGATAAAAATAGATAATTCTTTGATTCATTCAAGAAAAGAGTCTTTTCAATGCAACTGAACTTCTTTTTCTCAAAAGCTTGGAGTTCCAATTTTAGAGAAAGATTAATAATTCAATTAATTATTTTTATGATTTCAAGTTCTCAATTTAGAAGAAAGAAATAATATCTCAAGTTTGATTTCTCTTTCAATTTAATTCTTTTATTTTATTTTCAATTTAACTCTTGCTTTGTGATTAATTCCTCTTTTGTGATAAATTAATTCCTTTTTTGCATGATTAAATGGCAAATTTATATGCTAGGATATTTAATAAATTAATCATGATAATTGATCAAAAATGATATTCTTGGAATGATTCAACTAATTAAATAAATATTTAATTAATATAGAGTAATTCATCTACCATGTGACATTTGATGATTAAAGAATTTATTAATGTGCTCAAGATTGATTTAATTGCCTTTGGTTAGGACCTTGGTGATGTTGTCAAGATTAGGGGCCCATGATTTAGATGACCAATTTTAGGGTATTACAGTTAAATCATTCAAAACCCTAGTTTTTTAAATTTAAAATTGAGCTTGTAATTTGTAAAAAATTGCTTGTGGTTATCTTAGATCTGAAAATTGTTTTGATTGTCAAATTCAATTTCCTCATTGTCTTGTTCAATTTGTAATTAAAATTTCTAAAATTAAGAGGTTACTTGTTAAAACCCTAATTTTCAAAAAACATATTGAACTTGTGCAAAAATTGGATTTCAATTTAATTTTCAGATTTCTAATTGTTCTCAGATTTGTCTTCAAATCAAAATTTTAATTTGTCCCCTTTTTTCCCAAAATTCAAATTTTAAAATTATGTGGTTAGGTCATAGAACCCTAATTTTCAAAATTAATTGGATTTTGTGCAAATTTCAAATCATTTTCATTTCAATTCAGATTTCTAAACATTTTCCAAGGTGTCCCTATCCATTAGGTTTGACCTTTTTTAAAATTATAATTCAATTCCTCTTTTTCTTCAAAACCCTAATAGGGTCCTATGTTTACATTTGCGTCTTCTTTTCACCCATCTAGAGATCATAAAATTTGCCAATTTTTTGGGGTTAGCTTTAAAATCATCGTAATGTCCATCCCTAAATTTTTTTGAAAAACGTTGGTTGGACCATGTGCGTTCCCACCACAGTCCTCGACTTTTTTCCCAAAATTTTGGGAGACTGTTATGACTGTATTTACTAGCCTAAATCCAAAAGATTGGCTGATTTTATTGATTTTTGATCTCTCTAGAATCGGAAATACCTTCAAAATTTAAAATTTCAACTTTCAAGAAATTTTTTAAAATTAAGAGGTTAATTATAGTCTGCCCTGATTTTAAAAATTTTGATTTTAAAATTAAGTGGTCTTCCCTTCACCCTAATTTTACAATTTCCTTTCATTTTTGGAAATTGTGTCATCCCCTTCTTCCAACAAAGTTCAAATTGTGTAATCATTATTTTCTTAAATTTTGCATTAATCAATTTTGTAAGTTTTGTTCCAAAAATTCAAACTTCAAATTTTTCCTCTAGTGCATGAGTTTTACCACTATTAGTCCTACTTATCCTATCCCCGTTAGACAAATTTTTTTAATCAAGGCTTCCCAAGGTTTAATTACCGAGAAGATGGAGCCTAATTTGGGTGACTTCTTTAATGAGGATCATTCTAATTCTTCCCATCCTAATCATGTGCCTATTAACCCCATTGATGGATCCCATGATGAAGAAGAGGCTTTAACTAGGGTTTCTATAGATCAACTTTCCACATTGGACAATCAATTTGATAGCTTTCAACAATGGATGTCCCAAGAGTACCCTAATAGTGAAGCTCTTCCATTAATTGAAGGCCTTAAGCGCATGATTCAAAGTGATAAGAATGGAATTGATATATTGTGTGGCATTGTACATATTATTGATTCTAATGTCATGCCTATCAAGAGTTGTGTTGAAACCCTAGGTTATTCACAACCTTCAACACAAGTCAATCCTTCAATTATTTTGACTACTCCTATGACTAGTATTCCTACTTTCACATCCAACATCATGGCTACTTCAACTCAAAATGTCATTCCTACAACCATGGGTCATGGAGGCAATCCCTCTTCTTCATTTAATCCTCCATCATTACCTATTTCTTCCATGAATATTCCTATTATTCCTCAACCAATCAGTGGGACACGAGGGGGCAATTCCTTCAACACATTTATTCCTCCTTTAAGAGTCCCTTTTCCTACCCAATCATCACTTATGCCTACTTACCATAATGTACCACCATCTTATTCTCAGTCCATGCCTTCTTTCAATAACATTACACCACCTTCCCAATCACCTATGTCTAACATCAATTCTTCTACCGAAGCAACAATTAACAATCTTGCTCAAACCGTGTCTTCCTAACAACAACAAATTGCTTCTATGAGTCAATCCAAGTTTAGTGTGTCCACCTTTTATTTTGCAATCCCATTTTATCTTGATATTGTTAAATTCATGCCACCTAAACATGTTGAGATCCCTCAATTAGAACTCTATAATGGAAAATGTGATCCTCTTATGTATGTCAAAACATTCCAAACCTTGTGCACTAATTTTTCTTATGATCAAAGAGTGCTTGCAAAACTGTTTACAAGAACACGAAGAGATAAGGATTTAAAATGGTATTTCTCTTTGCCTTCATATTCTATCACTTCCTTTCAACAATTGGAAAATGATTTCATTCAACAATTTCAAAACAATATTGGTCCTAAAACCATGTTGACTAATTTAATGCATTGTAAACAAGGTGTTAAAGAAAAAGTGACTGATTTCATTGGTAGATATAAGCATTTGTGTGCTCAAATTTCTTTTCATGTACTTGATAATTATATTCAAGGAATTTTCATTTCTAATTTACAAAAAGATATCAGGGAAAAAGCTTCTTTTGTTTGAGTTTATTTCCTTTCCGTAGTTGTGCGCAACACTCCACAATTATCAACTGGTTGTGAGTCAAATGGAGCAATCCACTCCTATGACTCCGAGGGATAAGGGGGAGAGTGTTCAACAACCGTTTGCAAAGTTCAAACGAACAAAAAATTTCATCAAGTTCAATGATCCAATCAACAACAACCATGTAAATGCTACAATAAGTGTGCCTTCTATTTCTAATTTTTTCCAAAGAGAAAGACAATTTACTTCCTTAGATGAATCTTTACATAGTATTATGTCTCAATTGTTGCACATAAATGTTATCAAACTTCCTCCTATAAAACAAATTGATCCTTCTAAACTGGCATCCCCTTATTTTGATAACAATTTTTTTTGCTAATTTCATCGTCAACCTAGTCATGATACTAAGAAATCTTTTGCATTGAAGAATAAGATTCAAGACTTGATTGATAATAATACTATATCTGTGGTAGGTGTGAATGATAAAGGGAATAAATCAGTAGCTCCTCCTAATCAAAATCTTAAGATTTTCACTCATCCCTTGCCTTCTCATATCTCTGATGTTATTCAAATTATGCCTAACTCTTTCTCATATGAAGAATTCACCTCTATGGCTCCAAACTTGGTTAATGGTAGAAACACGGGATTTGCCTAAGGATCTTTGTATTACATTTCACCCTAGAGAGACCATTAGAGCACCCGATGGCCCTTTATACATAGTTGTGAAGGTTAAGGATATCCCTTGTAATGGTGCCCTTATTGATCCCTCTTGCATGGTTACTGTCATAATTGAAAAGTATCTTTTCACTTTATGATTGCATAAACCAGTATATCATGCTTCTAATGTGGTTGTGAAGTTATTTGATGGCTTCTCTTATCCAAGTAGTGGCTCTGTCACCCTTTCTATTGAAGTTCATACTAAATCCATGGATGTTGACTTTGTTATCATACCTTCTTCTGAGCAATTCCATGTGAAGTTGGGCTATCCTTGACTATCTTCCATGAAGGCTATTTCTTCTCCAATCCATAAGTGTCTCAAAATTCCTCACAATGGAGAAATCATAACCGTGAACCATAGCTTATTTTTTCCTTTCGAAAGAAGCCTTGGTGTTCCTATTGATCTCTTTTGGCCTAAACAATTTCAATCTCTTCCATCAAGGAGTGATGCTCTTTTTCAATCTTATCAAAAATGGAAGAACAATATGATCTTATCCTTAAGTCAACCTAGATCCACAACACTTGACATTCCTATTATTCTTCAAGATGAGGTTTTTCCTCTCTTAGATATAACTAATCTCCCTCCTAAGGAAGATCATCCACGTATTCCTATGGATGTGACTTTACCTTCTCTTAACGAGAACAACAAAATTCTTCCTAAGGTTAGACCTATACCTCCTCCTCATGATGTACCTCATCTCCTTCCTACACCTATTATTCCTCCTTTCTATGGCGCAATTCCACCTCCTTTCTCTTATTGAGAGAAGAGGCTTGCTTCTCCTCTTGTTCAACCTAAAAGACCTCAACCTAAACCTTCAAAATTCAAGGAGATAAACATCCCTACTTGTTCAAATGTTCCTCCTCCTTCTTAGCCTTCCACTAAGACTTGACGAAATCATTGTGTGATTGAACACTGACGAAGACGTCGTGTTTGATCTTGTGAAGCTATCCCTTAAAATTTTTAATTTCCTCAAACTCCAACAGTTGACATGATTCCCTTTTCTCCTAAGCAAGATGTTCAACCTACATCTCCAAATCATAAATTGTATAAAACATGTGATGGTTTTACTCCTATTCATGTTCTTTCTCCTCTTTCTCTAAACTTTGATGAAGAAATGGGTGAAAATGTTATTCATAATGGAAGTACAACTCCTAATGCTTCTGATAGTGAGTATGAGTATATTGATGTGGACAAGCATTTATCAACTGAGTTTTCACAAACCCTAATCCTAGCTCCTAGAATCGAACAAAGTGACTTACAACATGAGCATAGTCCTTGTTTGGATCTTGTGATAGCTCCATCTGTTGTGCTCAATGTCACTCCTTTGGCATGTTTCTCACCTTCCTGAAATAGTGATCAACAAGATCGGGAGATGGATGTCATGCTAGATTAACAATATTAACACTGCAGATCTTTCTCCCTCTCCTTTATTTCTCTTTTATGACCATTCTTCTATATGTATCCCTATTCTTCTATTATTCCCTTAATGTCTACTTAGGGATGATGCAAAGCATTGAGATATTTTCTTGGTCTCTTTCATCTTAACTCAAAAGACATCCTCTCTTCCCTTTCTTCTAAGGTAGTGTCATTCTTTGAGGAATGATGATTATTATATGCACATATACATACATGATATACATGAGTTATCATACAACATACTGACCCTAAGGAAAGTGACACTACCTCGTGTTTTGTGTTCATTATCCTTGGATTTATTCCTCAATTGGGTGCTAAATCCTTATGATAATGTGCTCCCTTTCTTCTCTCTCTCTTGGGTGTATCCTACCTTAAATAAATCACTCCTGATAAGGCACGCGTGATTTCTTTAACGTGGGGGCATACACTTCGCTCATATTTTTCTTCTTTGATACTTAGAATTACTTAGTGAACTTTTTTTTTCTTTGTAATCTTTGGTATCCTTGCTTTCATGACTCATAATGAAGGGAACTTTTCTACTTGTAGTCATTGTTCTCCCCTTCTTGATCTTCCCTTTTACTTTGTCAATCAAAGTCGTAAGATCTTAAGTCCACTGGAGGCTTGACGCATCTTGCCTCCTTGACGTGGTAAAAGTATTCAATCTTATTTCCTTGTACTTTACCAACAGTATTGGTGTATGCTTATACTCCCGCTAAAGTGGGGGCTAAATGTAGTGTCATAAAATTGTGACCCTAGCAATTTTTGACTGCATTAGGGTCCTCACACATGCAAGTTCAAATCCTCTAGCCTGATCGGAGACTAGAGATTGCTCAGCCCTCTGAAATAACTTCTTCCTTGGTCTCTACATCACCCCGTCCACACTTTGTCCTAGAGAAAGGGGTAGGACAGGGGCGTGGCGCCACTGTCCACCCTTGGAAAGGGGCATGGCACCATTATCCTCCTAGGACATGGGAGTAGCACCCCTATCCCTACCCTATTTTGGGGCAGGACCCTTCCTAGGGTCGCATTGTTGGTTGTGCATTGGGTAGGAAACTCCCCCGATGTCATCCTGTGATGAAAATTAAATCCACTAACATGTATTTAAGGAACATTTGTCATGCCCAAAATTTAGGGCAAGAACGGGATAAATTTTTTTTTTAAATCACAACTTAAAACATAAAATTAGCAAATATGAAATGCTCTAACATGTTTTGTCTTAACTATGTTTAGAGTTAACTTTATCTACTAACTCAACTAATAAAAAATAATTAAAATTAAAAGTGGAATTCTAATTGAATAGTTTTATTATCTCATTGATTTTAATCAATAAACTAAATTAATTAACGTAGGTAACAATATATCTCCAATGTCCATTATTTGATCTTAGGATCTAATTAAATTAGACCTAGCACATAGATTTGTAAGTGTCTATATTTTATTTAACAAAGATTAAAACGTAGTTTAAACGAAATCGACTTAAAGAGTCAATTAAATTCATAAGGAAAATTTTCCTATTAAAGTTTAATCTCATCACAATGCCTTACCCTATTTGTCATAAAATTTATAATAGAATAATTTTCGTAAATATTTTGAATTTAAACACTTAAAAAAATAAAAATAATGCCCATATGTTTATTAAAACCATATATAATTTATGAGCACTTAATAAAATACTTAACCTACAATTATCCATTCATTTAATTAAACTCTATGTATAAAATATATACATTATATATATATATATATATATATATATATATTAATATATATATATATATATATAAACTTAAATATGCTTTCTCATTATGAAAACCCTAATTTTATTAATATAAAAAGAATCCCTTTATATTATTTTTTTTCATTCTTAATTCTCTTACTACCCTAGCCCTAATTGGCTAGGGTTTTATTTTTATTTCTAACTCGTCTCTGTGCAGGGGCGAGTTTTTCTTTTGTGTTGGGCGGCGGCCATGTAAATCACAGCAAAGGGGAGGAGAAGCGGTGGCACCGGGCGGCACCACTGTGTGTCCACACAATGGCGGCTGCGGCCGACACTGTGTGTCCACACAGTGGAAGCCGCGGGGCCGACCACTATGTGTACACACAGTGGAGGCCACGGGCCGACCACTGTGTGTCGACAGAGTGGCTTTGGCCCTTCGGCTTTCCCCCCCCCCATGTTAATAACATTTTTTTTTTTATAGTTTTTTTTTTTTTAAAGTTTTATTTAATATATTAATATATATATTTATATATTACGTGCATAATATTTCCCTTTTTATTTTATTTTATTTAATAATTTAATATATATATATATATATATATAATTATTTATATTTATATATACATTTCATGCATAATATTACATGAACTTTTTTAACAGATCCATTAAAAAGGAACTTCCAGAACTAAAACAATGTATTTTTTTTTATATATACTGTTTAGCTAGGATTGAGATAAACTAATTAGTATAGGTTTAATCTCTGCAATAATTTACTGTGAGAACTAAATAAATTATTCCCACAAACCATTCAAAACAGGATGAAAATTAAAGGTGGACATTTAACTTTAGATAT
This sequence comes from Cryptomeria japonica, assembly GCF_030272615.1. Lineage (NCBI taxonomy): Eukaryota > Viridiplantae > Streptophyta > Pinopsida > Cupressales > Cupressaceae > Cryptomeria > Cryptomeria japonica. The sequence continues at coordinate 433,426,346 of NC_081414.1, forward strand.
TATTTTGTGCACGAAGTAAATGATTGAATTAAATTAATTTTATACAGCAATAAAAAAATATATCTTTATATAGACTAGATAAACTATTTATCTTAGATTTTAATTTCCGCGATAGATGAAAAGACAATTTCCAGAACTTTATTATACAATATTGTATTTACAGAAACATGACTAAATGTTTTATTTTTAGCCTACAATATGCATGCAAATCTAATTTATTCATTTCATGTTTTATTTTATTTTCAATGCATAAGAAGAAAATAAATTTCTTGCTTTTCAATTTATCATAAACACATCAGATATAAAGTTTTTGAACTTTGGAAAACAAATTTAGGAATACTCATTTCTTTTCTGCAATAAATAGTATACTAAAATATTACAACTTTTAAAAACGTATTTCAAAGACACTATTGTCTCTTTACAATGGGTCCACATTTCTAATAAATGAGGACTTTTTAAATTATTAATTACATTTACAAATGATTTCCTACAACAAATAACTCCTGCAACCTTCCACTTATCCTATTCTTTTCTTCCAACAACCTGCATTTTAAATCAAGCTATGACCATGGAGTGCTCACCTCCCAGCCTAGGCTAACTAGTAGCCACCCCCAAGCTTGGAGAACCAAGCCCTAGATAGGTAACACACATGCAACTCAAACAATCACATACACATTCCCAACCCAGGCTACACTGTACCACACAATGTGATGTCTTTTCAAGGGTGTTAGTGGACCAAGTACCCTGAGGAGACTGCAAGTATGGTAAAACCTATAGCCACCTCATGGAAAATAAAATACATCATAAGTATAACAACCCCACATCCTTATGCCCCCCAAGGCATTCATTCCTTATTTCCCTCGTTATGCCCCCCAAATGCATAAACAAGCCATGCAACAAGGGTCACATAAAATCCCTTGTGACCACTCTCATAACGAGAGCCTCTCACTCAAGGGCTGTCACTTCTACCACCCACAAGACCATCCTCTCTCTCAAGAGTAGGAGGCCTTGATTACTCCCAAAGCACATAAAATGCATACAAAAAGTAAAACATAGAACACAATAATTTTCCAAGGAAAACATGCAAGAAACTAGCCTTTTTACACAAGCAAATCCTTTCAACACAACATGCAATATTAAACAATACAAGGAGAAAATATGACCAACCTTCAACTCCCCAAAGGTATGCTAGATTGGTTGAAGATGAGCAGCCCAATTCCACAAACCCTTGCCTCTCTACACTTAGCCAAATTTTCTAAAACCAAATCTGTCTTTCTTTCAAATTCTTGTCTCCAAAAATGGAGGGTGGGTGATTACCCACAAAATCTCTCATTCTTGCTTAAGAAGACCCTAGTGAGAGTTCTCACAAGTTTCTAAAACTGAAAAGGAAAGGTAGGAGAAAATAGGAAAGGGATCTCACATCCAAATGGAAAGTTTACAACTTAGATGATCCTTCTAATTTTAATTTTCGCACAACTTAGAAAAGTCACTTTTTACGATGTCTAAATGGTCACATGAGAGTTGGTACATGCCTAAAATTACTCCTAACCCTTACATATACCTTATGGGCTTTAGGAAACCCTATTAAACTACCCCTACGTGTCCATTTAACCCTTTTTAAACCCATCTGAACTTAATTTTCGGGTCAAACTAAGGTTGACCATCCCAAAGATTCTTTTCCCAAGGCAATTATGGATTTATGTTAAATTAATTGAAAAAGCTATGGTTAAACAACTCCCTCCAAGAGACAAATTTAAAATCCAAAATATAAATCGATCACATGTGTCAAGCGACACAATAAAAATACTTTTACGAAATTATACATGAAATCTTGTCTCTTGTTGGATTTACACAATTAAACAAAATTCAATTTAACATTCATGCAACAATCACTTTTACGAATAAAATACGATACAAATGGGGTGTTGTCTCTCCAAATAGACAAACCTTGGTTTTATGAACGTACATAGGTCTAGGTTTGGTTCTCCATAATATTTCCATGGTCACATGGATAATTTTCTTGCGCATCTCACTTACACATTAGTAATTTCAAATAACCTCATATAATATAAAGCACATGAATAAGAATACACATCAAACATTCTGCATACAATATACATTTGAAAAATTCAATATATCTTATATCCGAATAATTCCACATAAGCACTTATCATAATTCTCATAATTTTGATCCACACATAAAACATACATCCTAATTCTATCATCATAGTAAAGTCTTGTGAATCCAAAAATGGCATACATCATCTCAAATTCATCCTATTCTAAAATCATGTAGAGTTCTATATCATAAAGCATATAAATGAAGCATCAACATATATCAATGTTATCCAAATCATGGAATCATATAAGTTCTAAATCCATGCTTGACTAAGTCGGGGTAGGGCCTCACACCATTCATCCTCTCATTTGCATAAGATGAATATGGATAAGATTGGAGTGTATAAAGTTGTATAAGTGATCAAGCATTCAAGCATTCTTTTCGAGCATTGAGCATTCTCAAGTCTCCCTTCAAGGCTAGTTGTTGCATTCAAATCAAGGATTCAACCATTGAAGAGGAGATTAATTCCAACATTCAATTCCACACAATCACTTCTATCAAAATTTCTTCACAACCTCCCTTGAGGTGATTTACAATTTAGTCTTTCATTTATATCTACTTGGAAGCACTTTCTTTCATTACTTGGTTAATTCCAAAACTGGGGTTTGAGCTAAAGGCAAACCCCCAATCCCAACCCATTTTACTCTCTTTTCTGTATGTAGGTTGTAGGTGCACACTTGTACTTTTAGATTTGGGCTTCATTTTCAGAGGTGGAAAAACCCTTTTTGTTTCATGGATTTTTCGGAGGACCGTTTACATTCCTGCCACGGTCTGGACAACTTTTCCTCAAATTCGCAGGGTGACTTCATCTCGATATATTATTGCCAGATCCAGGTGCACAAATTCATCCCATGTTCTAATCTTAATTTATAATCAATTCTTTGTCACTTTTTCACTACATAAATCAATCAATTTCCTTTCCATCTCAAATAAGGAAGAGGGGATCAACTTGTCATTCTCATTTCATTTAGAATTCAATCTACCATCTTCATGTGGAGAGACTGAATCTAGTGAATTTTCCTCTCCTCTTCCAAATGTAACTTGGTGAAAAGTGCTTGAAGGGTAATCAATAGTGAAACTCTCATCTCTCTTTGAGGGAAAGGGTAGTTTTCCTCTTGATTTATCATTCACCAATTTTTCCACCATTACATCTTGTAAGTTCATTCCATTAAGAATTTTCCTCCAGCGAAAGATTATACACAACCCTACTCTAACTACCTAGAAAATTAAAAAAAAAACTCAGAACCCCTAATACAGCCTCGATAGTCCTTTTATAACATAAGGAATGCACAAGCTACATGTTGCTTACAACTAGCTAATTTTAAAACTGACACATCATCCCTATGTGCCATAATAGACCACCTTGTTGGTTTCAGAAGAGACAAAAACCCGACCTGCACATCCTAACTTCCTGATGGAAAGTGAAATCCTGTTGGCACCTAACTATTTTGAGTTGTGCCACCATCACATGGCAGATAACTCAACGGAGACATGCTTTTCACTAATCCTACTAGCAAAGGAACTCTACACCTTTGAAGAGAAATTCCATGACAAAATGAGTGGAGTATCCCCAAAACCAAAGGAGAAGCTCATACTTCTAGAATGGAAGCCATTTGAATGGAAAGAGGAGCTCAAAGAGAAATATTCTAATCAGAGGGGTAGTTATAACTTCAATAATCTCTCAAACTCAACAAAATGTTGTGCCTGAACCTACTACCTCGTGCTCTTATCACTTTTGTCCCCTCTTCTGCTACCTCATTGCCTTTTAGTGGTGAAGGGGAAAATATGGACAAGCCTTGAGAGGCTCCTTGCAACTAAAAGGGCCTTTCAAGTCCTCTTCTCTTGTCCAACACATTTTCAAGGCCCCTTCACTTGTAAAATAGTTAGTCTCAATGTTTTCCATCCTGTATCATAGAACTTAAGACTCATGAACATGCAATATTGCCTTGCAAACAAAAATTCTTCTTCTGCAACTGTTTTCATGATAACATGCAGGACTATTGTGACAACTATTTTCTTAAGCCACAACTCATTGCCTCTTTTTATAAGGATTTGAGATTATTAAAAATAGATCATTGTCATGTAATTACTCATACATTCTATCCTTCTTGCTTTATTCTTTTAAAATTGTCCATGTTTTATCTCCACCGCCAATTAAGTTGTCCTTTTTCCTTTGAAAAAATCATCACTACATTTATCCATGCAAATCTTCAATCATTGTCACCTCGATCTCCCTGTCCTATCATCTATAAATAACTTATGACTTATCCATATGAGACTCATTATGAATAGACGATTCTATCATGATCTCCATGCTTCTTGGTCACACATTTCACACCCAGGAATACAATGTGCTTCTAATTCACTCGTGCCAACTTCGGCCTCTGTTATTGACTTGATCACTGCATGTGACCGTTCATATAACTTGCCTTGGCATTTAAGAATGACATGTGTCATCTCCTTAATATTCTCTTCATATCATCACACACCATATTCATGAACTCGAGGCTCAATGAAGGCGAATTTGGCATCTTGTCATGTGTCAAGTTGACAACTCACATTCCTCTTTATACTTGACCAACTTTCTCCTTCTACTCAGGGGCTCGGTGAAATTAATTAGGTCACCTCACCGACGACCGAGTTGCCAACTTAGACATCACACATCACACATTCTCTCATCTTCTTGGGACTTGTTGAAGTGGAAAAGGCAATCCCATCGAGTCCCAAGTGGTCCCACACATCCACAACTATAGAACACAAAGCTTGCCCAATCAACAAAGTGGGACCCAATGAATGCAGAATATTCAACTTTATGCCATACAACTCAGGACTTGGCTAGAACGGAAAACATATTTTGTCGAGTGTAGAGTTCCTTATTAAGGGACACCCTAGAAAAGTTAAGTATGCTGAATGGGATCATAGGACTTGGGACCCACCTCGGGCACAAGTTGTCAAGTATTTATTTTCCCGCCAGTTTGATTTCAAAATTTTATTGGAGCTTGATGAGCTTTAATGGGGCCAAAATTTAGGGCTAATAGTGTCTATAGTTGGGGATGCATACCCCCTGTGGGCATAGCAAGAATTCAGATCTCTGGTAAAAGAAGACCATGCCTTATCCTTTGGGCTATAGAATCACTGTATGTTGTGTTTTGAAAATCAAAACCAAACCTCACATGGTGGCCCTGGGCCACCAAAAAATGAAACGCCAATATTTACCTTTGTCAACTATCTGATTTTCATCACATAACAAGCCGATCCATCTGAGAATGCCACTGATCCTAATTTAACCATAGATGTTTCCATTGACATCTCTCATCATGATTATGATCATATCATAGTCAAAATTATTTTATCATAATGGCTCATGCAAAGAAATCTATACAGATGAAATTCACAACTATCTGACAAACTCACAAAAAATTCACAAGAGTTCAAATCTGAGCCTTCAGATTTGAAATTTTCACTTTTCACTTCTATACTTGTTAAGTGAATCATATTTTGATCACTGACATTGATATCATACATGAATGCCTCCAATCCTGGTTTAAAGGTATAGTCTGATTCAAATTTGAAATAAAAATTGGGATCTAATCAAGCAACCTCAAACATTGGCATAAACAAATCTGGATTTGAGCCTTCTGGATTATGAGTAATGAAGCAATCTTCTTCATAATTACTGTAGACACCCAAAATTGTCATGTCTAATTAAATAAATATTTTATTTATTTAATTATCTAAGCCTAATTCTTCTATTAATTAAATAAATCTTTATTTATTTAATTAATTCATTTATCCTCTTCTAGCCTTATTTCTCATTTAAATAAATACATTTATTTATTTAAATTATCCCTTTCCTAAATTAAATAAATATTTTATTTATTTAATTGTCCTACTTCTTCTATTAAATAAATAAATCTTTATTTATTTAATTAATTCATTAACCTTTTCTACACATGACACATGTCATTCATCTCTTATTTCCTACACTACCTACCCCTTTCATTATTTTGGTATTTCTTATACCTACCCTCTAATCCTAGCCGACCTCCTTTTTACACCTCTCAATCTTAACCCTCCATTTTCTATTGTGTCTTCTATTTAAGGAGATGCTTTCTTCATTATCAAACCCTAACTACTTGATCAATTGACTACACTACAATTCTACTTGCAACCACATTCCGTTCTTTGTTGAGCTCTTGTGCATACAAAAATCTGAGAGCAAGCATATCAAACAAGATCAATGGAGATAGGAAGAATGGAGATCAAAACCCTAGTGGACATGTGATGGTAAAATCTTTGTGATTTTTGAGTTATTTTGCATTGTCTTAGGTTATCTTCATATGTTATGGTGGATCTTTGTTCATTGTTAGGCTAGGGTTTGGTGGTTGAATCCATTTTAGTCTTTCAATATTGTTGTTTATTGCTATCCATTTTCACCATATACATTTTGGCACGCCCGGTGGGACTCTTGTCCCTTTGCATTTAACATTTTGTTGCAGATTGTGCATCTTTGAAGTTGCAGATCGGACGATTTCGATGACATTTTAGGTTTTTTTCCGCGTCTGCGAATGTTCGGATCGCGTTTTTGTATTTCAGAGGCGTCTGTGATATCTTTTATCGCGTCTGTGTTTCTATCATTTTTATTTTTTGCAGGTTTCTGAAAGTCGCGTCTGTGATCCCGAATCGCGTCTGTGAACCATCTGATCGCGTCTGCAGAATAAAGAGGCGTCTGTGTTCTGAAATCATGTCTGCGAATCACAGAACCGCGTCTGTGTCGGACAGACACGTCTGTGTCTGGTATAACAGCGTCTGTGCATTCTGTTTTGCAAATTTTTTTTAAGTTTTTCGATTCGGGTTTTCGGATTTTGTACTTAGGATTTCAGATCTGGTTTATTTTCGGCTAACCTTTGCAGATCTAGCTAACCTGGTTTGTGCAGCTTGCTTTGGAGGCAAATACGTTTTGTTGAAGGCCCCTTTTCACAAAGTCTTTTTGGGTTTTCTTAAAATTTACCTAACTTGTGTGCTTGCAGGAAGGGGTTATCACTTGAAACAACCCAAACTACTAACAATTTTGTTGCAGGGCCTTAGCTAGGGTTTTGTAATTTTATTTGTGTGCCTTGTCTTCATAGCTTAGCAAACACTTCAATTGGTGCACTAAAATTGAACCATTGTCTTTTGTGTCTTGAGCAATAGGCTCTTTTTGTTTATTCTTTAGAGGGTCTGTCTTCCCGTGTGGTCATTAGGACTACTAGTGAGAAGAGAACGACCCAAGTGGTAGCAAAAGAAAAGCCATCTTCTTCCAAGCCACTATAATCAAATGTATTCATGGTGAAAACTATGAATAACGTGTGCTGATTAGTTCATACCGACACTATGTCTCCCCATAAACCCGTTTGATCAAATTTATTTGATCATTTGTAGGGCGTAACCCCTACCGGCTGGGAGCCTTCTGTATTTACAGAGCTGAAAGTGCCGCATGTATGGCCACACGAGCGGATGCCCTTACTAGCACCTCATTGTTTTAGATGCCCAAATCCTTCTAGTTGTTGAGGCAGGAGGTCGGACCTCTCGTAGCGGCCCACACACATACGGTTCTTAGTAGAGATACAAAGTTCACCATGGGGAGTTTTCATGGGGACTGATGCTTGGCTGACCCGAGAAGTGAGTGCCGAGGGTGGAGCCAGTGAGGTCAAGCATCTAAGTATCCGCTCTGAATAGCGTAGCCTCGGGGGTAAAACCCCATGTGGGATCAACAATTATTGTCCTGGCCAGCCATAAGAATTGTGCTTGACTTATGATAAACATTCAAACAATCAAGACAAAACAGCAAAACATTGTGTCTTTTGTGTCTTCAAGTGTATGCAAAAACTTTTTACATCAAACAACACACTTTTTGGAGTCTAAACAGTCTGCAAACATTGGGTCATCAACACTGTGTCCTCTTGTCACGAAAAACAGTCGAAAAATCAGATTTGGTCACAGCAAAACAAATTCACAGATAGGAAAGATTGCACTAAGGTTACAAAAACGCGTCTGTGTCTGTTAAAACAGCGTCTGTGTCTGATAAACGCGTCTGTGAAGTACAGAATAGCGTCTGTGTTTTTATCAGCGTCTGTGTCGAACAGAGACACGTCTGTGTCTGGAAATCGCGTCTGTGAAGTATACAGGCGCGTCTGTGTCCACAATTGCAAAAAAAAAAACTGTTACAGTCCCAGCAAACATCAACAGGAAATCTCAGAATCACGTTTGTGTCAAACAGAATAGCGTCTGTGTCTTCAAACCGCGTCTGTGAAGTATACAGAGGCGTCTGTGTCAGGATTTGAAAAAAGTTTAACAGTCAAGCAAACAAAGAAATCAGTTTCGGCATACTTGAGCTTCCTAGGTTGTCTCTTCAGGTTTCATCTAGCATTCAGCCTGTTCTAAGGTCTTACACAGTCCATCATTGCTTCATACCTCATTTTACATTCATACTTGTCTAAACTTGAGTCAAAAGGTCACTTGCTTGTCCTCACTATACTTTGTCAACACACTACATACTACAACACTTTGTTAAGTGGTCCCTCATCAAGGTTTCTTACCTTTGGGTCTCATTTGGTCTTACTTAGAGTCAAGGTCAGCTTACCTCATCAAGAGAAACTATCCTCTCTTTGGAAGTCACACCTACTCTACTACGTACATACTTGGTCTTACACTTTGGACATTGCAAGTAAACTTCAGATTCATTTACACTCCATACAACTCTTGGTCTTACATACTCTTGTCATTTTCGTCTAAATCTCTCACATATTGCTAAACACCTAGTTCATGGTTGAAACCCGTCTTCAAAAATCTAGGAGAAAAGCTAAAGAAGCTCAAGGGTCTGTAAACATGAGTTCTTATGAGTATGACAATGATGTCTTCTACAATCCTGAGCACACTACATTACCAGACATGAATGTTTATAGACACAATCCAAATATGGAAAGCGCAAATGCTATACACAACGCTACACACAATGACAATGTGGACAATTCTTCAATACTATCAGCAGACATACAAGAATCTATAATGGACCCTCAATTCAATAGATTGGTTGAAGAGATAATGAGGAGAGATCGTCAATATTTCCTAAACATGATGGCACAAAGTGGAGCTAAAATACCACATGATTTTGACTTATCTCAACTTATGGAAAGTAGACCTTCACAACAAACTCAACCTAATAGTGGAGGACCAAATAATATGATGCCAGAGTCACCATCAGTTTTGCTTCAGAAACCAGCAATCCCACATACACAAGCTCAAATGCATGATACTTACACTCAAAGACCATCATGGAGGCCTTATGTTCAAACACATGCTCAAGATATGGGTCAACCAAGACAAATGGATACTCAAGGACTTCCTCAAAATTTTGACACAAGGAGACCTCATGCCAAAATTGGGGGCAACACAATGGAAAATGAAAGGCCTATTGAATATGGTTTATACACACAAAACAGATATGGGGTCCCTCAACAAGAAGTTATGCCAAGCACTCCATACATGTCGCAACAATATAGACCTCCATATGGACATGTCTACGATCAGTATCATCCATACATGCAACAAGCTCCTCCTCAAATGGGTGTTTCAAACATGGGATATGCTACAAGAAATCCATCTCCTCCCAAAAATAATTTGGAGCAACAAATTAGAGATCTACAAAAGAAAGTGGAAGACATGGGCACATCAAAACCCACATATACTATGAGAGATATATGCCCTTATCCCTTTGATAAGAGCATTCCAATGCCTCCGTTTCCTCCGCACTTTGCAACGCCGAAATTCGACAAATATAGAGGGAGAGGAGACCCCAAGGCACACATAAGACAATTCTTCACAGCTTGCATTGAGGTAGCGGCAGAAGAAACATACTTAATGAGGTTGTTCCCACAGAGCTTAGGAGATCAAGCAATGGAATGGTTTTCTCAATTACCTCCTGGTATTAAGTCATGGGGCGACTTGGCAGAGGCATTCATCCAACATTTCTCTTACAACATTGAAACAGATGTCTCAGTTACTACCTTGTGCAATACGAAACAAAAAGAAGGAGAATATTTTGCATCATTTTTACAAAGATGGAGAAACTTAGCTAGCAGATGCTCTTGTGAAATCCCGCAAAAACAAATGGTGGAAATGTTCACACAAAATGTTAACAAGGCTATTGGTTATGATCTCAGAAAAGCTTGTTTGTCTACATTTAAGGATGTCATTGAAAAGGGCCTAGCAACAGAAAAGGTCTTGATTGAACAAGGAGTGATCAAGCTATTTAAAGAAAACAAAGAGGACTTTAAGGGAAAGGACAAACCAAAGTTTTGGAACAAGAACAAGAACACAGTTAATGATGGCGTTGTTGATGCCAACACAGTGAGACCAAAGTTCATCTTTTCTGGATCAAATTCTACCAACAATCAAGTGAACAATCAAACGGCTGCTAAACCACGAAGGAAGTACACTCCATTGGGAGAACCACTTGAATCAGTATTCAAAAAGCTTGTAGCAAACAAGGTGATCACAGTCCCAGATTTTCCTCCATATGAACCAAAGGTAAAACCAAATTGGTGGAATGATGATGAGTTTTGCGAATTTCATAAGAGCAAGGGTCACAAGACAAGTAATTGCCATCGATTGAAAAACATTGTACAAGATCTCATTGACAGAGGAGATATTGAGATTGAGGGACATTCATCTAACCAAGAGCATGAGGTGTTTAAGGAACCATTCCCGAAACATGACAAGGGAAAAGGCAAAGTCACAGATGATCAAGCCAATTACACCAGAACATCTTACAATTATGATTCCACTATTAATCACATCTCAATGGACAATCATATTTCTACCATTACTATCAAAAATAAAAATCCTGAGAATCCTCCTCAGCGACCTAAAATTGTCCTAAAAGGTGTGGGATCTTCATCCGCATCTACCTCTGAATGTCATGTTACAACCCGTCGAGGTAAGATCACATTGCCAGGAACCTCTACTAAGAATACCAATCTTCCGTCAACTAAGCCTGAGTACGATCTTGTAGAGCAATTAGGGAAAACACCCGCACTCATCTCTATTCTTGAGCTCTTACGTATATCTCCTGCACATAAAGCTGTCCTTGACAAAACCTTGAGAGATACTGCTGTCCCTACTGATCTAAACGTGGACCAGTTTCAAGCCATGGTGGGATACCTATCCGTTCCACACTCCCTCACATTCACAGAAGCCGATGACACCTCCATAAGTCAGCCTCATAATGCACCTCTACATATTGAAGCCTTCATACATAAACACCGAATAAAACGAGTCCTGATAGATGGAGGAGCAGGTCTTAATATTTGTACATTGAGCACCATCAGACAATTGGGATATTCTGACAAAGCTGTGAATGCTACAAACCAAATCACTATTAAGGCTTATGATGATGAAGAGCGTTCGTCCAAGGGCACAGTCATCTTACCACTAAGAATAGGGCCAGTCACAAAGGACGTGATTTGTCAAGTCCTGGATCTAGACCTCACGTATAACATATTGCTAGGACGTCCGTGGATTCATGAAATGAGAGTGGTCCCATCAACATACCATCAGTGCATAAAATTTCCTCATAATGGAGTTGAGGTAACAGTCAATGGTGATCCAAATCCATTCATATATTGCAATAACTTGAGATCACATACTGAGATTATCATTCCCAGCAATCGTGAGGCTACTCCTTCTTCAGCATATATTGATCCTGAGTCATTAAAGCCCTCGACATCCAAACAAGGTGAACTTAGAGCCAAGTTTCAAGACAAAGGCATGGGAGAATACACTCTGAATCAAACAATGTTCTTACGACAAGTCATGAACTCCCCCAAGGAATATGGGAGACCACATCCTAATAAGAAAATCTCCATCATGCTACTCAAATGGGATCCTACCGTCTTTCAAAAATGGGGGGAACTAGAGGAAGAAAGTTTATATAAAATGCTATATAAGGACGCTGAAGATGATACACATGATCAAATTATAATACCCTGTGAAAACTATGGTAAAGGTTTCAAAATTCTGCAGAGATTCGGGTATGATGGAAAAAGTCCTCTCGGACTACACAAAGAAGGTGTCATGGAGCCTCTACAACCTGAGCTAACTACAAGAAGGGAACGCTCTAAGGGGCTTGGTTTTCTGAATCCCAAGATTCAAAACAAGAGAACAAAACAGATATGGTGAGTCAAAGTGGCTGAAGTTCAACAAGAGGATAATTATTCCACAGACTCCAATGAGTGGGAATGGGGTTCAGACAAATCCTCCAGCGACTATGAACTCAATGAGACATTTAGAGAGCCAGATGAACCTACAGAGGAGGAGGAGTTTTACAAGAAATTCAGAGTTGGTCAAGAACCGACCCATAAGGATCCTGCACAAGCTTCGTTTCAAGGCCCTAGGTCAGGATCACATAGGATGAGGACACCTGTCCCTGAGGGTGCTACTAGTGATGATAATTTGGACTCACTCACGATCGAAACTAATGAGGAGAGTGCCATTGACGACCTCGATGACTATCTTGACATACCTGAATATAACCACATCTTCACTATTAGCCTTGCGGACTCTAAAAACACTAAAGACCTTCCCCTCGTTCACCCCCAACTCATTGACTGGGATCAGGATGGACCACCACAGTTTGATACATTTCAAAATGACGAAGCTATTGTTGATTATCTTGGCATTCGCGAAGATCTTCCTCTTGGAGACCATAAAGCAGGATATGCCATAGAGCTAAATAACATGGCATACTTTGGTGAGGGTGTCGGGCCTTCTAGTCGCAAAAATGTGAAAATAAAGACAAAACAAGGGTCTTATGGCGAAAACCACACTGTGGCGCTCTCTGACTCTAAAAAAGTAAAAAGAAAGGACGTATCTGAGGGTGAAAACCTCTCTGAGGCACCCGAAGATGGAAGGCTTGACATTCTCCCAGCATCATACGAGGAAAAATCATCCATGTTGGTAGAAGAGACTATAAAGACAAACATTGGTACAGCAGAGGTTCCACACAACATATTTTTGGCTCAATCATTGACAGAGACTGAGAGAGCAAAATTCATAAGCTTCTTTAAGGAACGACAAGTCAACTTCGCATGGTCTTATGTTGATATGCCTGGACTAGACCCCGACTTAGTAATGCATCATTTAACAGTCAAACCGGGGGCAAAACCAGTAAAACAGAAATTGAGGAAAATGCATCCACAAGTGGCATTGCTAGTCAAGGCAGAGCTGGAGAAATTACTAGATGTCGGATTCATACGCCCAATTGATTATCCTGAATGGATTTCCAACTTAGTGCCTGTTAGCAAACCAGATCGCAGCATCCGAATATGTACAGACTTCAGGGATATCAACAAGGCTTGTCCGAAGGACGATTTCCCATTACCAAACATTGATTTAATTGTTGATCTCACAGCAGGCCATGAGATGTTATCTTTAATGGACGAATTTTCTGGATATAATCAGATCAAGATTGCACCTGAAGATCAACATAAAACATCATTCACTTGTCCATGGGGAACCTTCTGCTGGAATGTCATGCCCTTTGGGCTGAAAAATGCAGGTGCCACGTATCAACGAGCCATGACTACTATCTTCCATGATCTCATGCATGTAAAGGTGGAAGATTATGTCGACGACCTTTTGGTTAAATCAATAGATAGAAATACACACTTGGACATACTTTCAGTTGCTTTTGATAGGCTAGAAAAATACAAGGTAAGATTAAATCCAAAGAAATGTGTCTTTGGAGTAACCTCCGGGAAGCTCCTAGGATTCATTGTGTCTAAAAGAGGAATAGAAGCGGATCCAGCAAAAGTCAAGGCTATCTTGGACATGCCGCCACCCAAGAATATCAGTCAACTTTGGTCTTTACAAGGGAGACTCCAGTCCATACGAAGATTCATAGCACAACTTGCAGATAAGTGTAATCCTTTCCAGCACCTGCTACACAAAAACATTAAGTTCAAATGGGATGAGAACTGTCAACAGGCTTTTCAGGCACTTAAAGACTATCTTTTGAACCCGCCAGTTTTGATGCCACCAATTCAGGATCAACCATTGCTACTTTACATATCAGCTACTCCGACAGCACTGGGGGCACTACTAGCACAACAAATATCTGACGGCAAGGAAAAAGCAGTCTACTATATCAGTCACACATTGGTGGGATATGAGCTAAACTACACACCAATTGAGCGTGCATGTCTCGCTGTGGTCTTCGCTTCACAAAAATTACGACATTATATGCTCACTCACAAGACCAAGTTGATTGCCAGAATTGATCCACTAAAATATCTGCTCAACAAAGCTACACTTACTGGGCGACTGGCCAAGTGGGTAATGATTTTGAGTGAATTCGACATTGAATACGTGGACAGAAAAGCAATCAAAGGACAAGCCATCGCAGATCAACTGGCAGATGCTCCCATGATAGATGATGTTCCTCTACAGTCAGAATTTCCAGATGAGTCCATTCTAACAATATCACCTGCAAAGCCATGGCAACTATACTTTGATGGCTCATACACACAGCATGGGGCAGGAGCGGGTATACTCTTTATAACTCCCCAAGGCGATTCTATACCAAAGTCATACCGCTTATCATTTCCTTGCACCAACAATATAGCGGAATACGAGGCATTAACAATTGGGTTAAGAATTGCAGTTCAGTGGAAGATCCAGGAACTTCGTGTTTTTGGCGATTCTCAACTTGTCATCCGTCAAGCAACTGATGATTATCAAACAAAAGATGAAAAGCTAATGCCTTACAAACAACTGGTAGATGATCTGAAACAACACTTTGCAAAGATAGAGTTTGAGCAGATACCAAGAGAACAGAATCGCGCTGCTGATGCCATGGCTACAATTGCTTCACTCATTGACCTACCGCAAAATGAGACCTGTTATGAGTTCCTGGTTGACAACTTGCTGATTCCGTCATATGAGATCACGCCTATGGAAATGATATGTGTTGTTGGTCCTGAATCCCAGTTATATGGTTCCATATTCACATACCTTCGCGACAATATCTTACCTCCTGATTTATCGAACAACCAACGCCGCACTTTCATCCGCCAATCCTCCCGATACGTTATCCTAGCTGATATCCTATACCGACGAGGTCTAGATGGCACCCTCCTTAGATGTTTAGAGAGTGACGAAGCTCAGATTGCGTTACGAGAAGTGCACGAAGGGATATGTGGTCCGCATACTAGTGGTCCTACCTTGGCCAAGAAACTCATCAGGACTGGATACTACTGGCCTACTATGGAAAAAGATGCATATCAGTTTGTCAAGAAGTGTAAGCAGTGTCAAATTCATGGAGACCTCATACACGCACCAGCACAAGAACTCGAAATGCGTGAAAGTACGAGGAGGTTTTCGGGTACTTACCGGCTCTCCTGCATCGGCTGGTTGCTGGAATCGGCGGACACGGTCGAATCTATGAACGAATGCCATCGCTGCTGACTGCTGCTGCTCTTTTCTCGCTCTGCACTATGATCTTCTAAGGGTGTGGATGACAATGAGGATGTCTTTTGCCTGTGGTCTATCTTATAGCCTACCCTAGCCCTCGCCCTCATTTCCCGAGTCGGTCTTCCTCATCCCGTGACTTTGTCACTTTATCCAATCAGTCCATTCTATCCCATCTTTCTTATCGAGAGATTGTCTGCAATCTTTTCAGACATTTTCATCCAATCTCTCGAGGGGGCATATAATTCCTTATTCTGGGGCAACTCTGTATCAGTTCATCTTATTTTCTTTGAAACAACGCGACAAGCCGCATTGTCTCAAAGAGGGGCAAAATGTAGACACCCAAAATTGTCATGTCTAATTAAATAAATATTTTATTTATTTAATTATCTAAGCCTAATTCTTCTATTAATTAAATAAATCTTTATTTATTTAATTAATTCATTTATCCTCTTCTAGCCTTATTTCTCATTTAAATAAATACATTTATTTATTTAAATTATCCCTTTCCTAAATTAAATAAATATTTTATTTATTTAATTGTCCTACTTCTTCTATTAATTAAATAAATCTTTATTTATTTAATTAATTCATTAACCTTTTCTACACATGACACATGTCATTCATCTCTTATTTCCTACACTACCTACCCCTTTCATTATTTTGGTATTTCTTATACCTACCCTCTAATCCTAGCCGACCTCCTTTTTACACCTCTCAATCTTAACCCTCCATTTTCTATTGTGTCTTCTATTTAAGGAGATGCTTTCTTCATTATCAAACCCTAACTACTTGATCAATTGACTACACTACAATTCTACTTGCAACCACATTCCGTTCTTTGTTGAGCTCTTGTGCATACAAAAATCTGAGAGCAAGCATATCAAACAAGATCAATGGAGATAGGAAGAATGGAGATCAAAACCCTAGTGGACATGTGATGGTAAAATCTTTGTGATTTTTGAGTTATTTTGCATTGTCTTAGGTTATCTTCATATGTTATGGTGGATCTTTGTTCATTGTTAGGCTAGGGTTTGGTGGTTGAATCCATTTTAGTCTTTCAATATTGTTGTTTATTGCTATCCATTTTCACCATATACAATTACTACTGGATAGATGCAAACTACAACAACTTTATGCTTTTAAACTCCCCACTACATCAATATTTTCAGATTTTTCATCCCCCACCATTTTATGTCATAGAAAACATTTGAGTTGACCAAGAAACAATCATATTCTACACTATTCAGCTCATTCATGTAACTGTCTAAGACTTCATCATCTGAAAAACTTTTCAAAATCACTAAATTCTTTCATGGAGATTGATATCAACTCTTGATCAGTGTTGTTAGTATGCATACTTGAGTCAATTACTAATGGACAATGATTTATATACACTTTTACACCAATGTCATCTTCGACTAGTGTAAATGATTATATTTCTGCCTTATTCACTTGGGGTAGTAAGGTGACAGTCATTAAAATCAACTTCTTGATTTAGGACAATGTGAGAAGATTCATCATTTTCAAACTCATTATTGTTATGCAAGTTATTATTATCTTCACAAGTTGAAATTGTTTCTATACCTGCTTCACACAAGATACTTTGAACATTTGAGTAACAAGGGGTATGATTCATATAAATATATGAAGGTATACAAGTAGACTTGAAGATATTATAATCACATTTAACTGAAACTTCAACACTTGTATACACATGGTCAACATCATTAAACATTTGTTCACTTGTCAATGTACACATTCCTTCATTATCACTAGAACTTCCAAATTCTTCACTTGGCTTATCTTCATCACAAGTCTATCTTTGAACTTCTCCCAATGAAACCTCTTCATTATTTTCATACCTTTGTGTCCTTTCATCAATTAATGCTTGTGTATGTGCCATGGAACCAACAAGAGCTACTAACTGTTGATTCAAAATCTGAGACTCAATTTGGTTTGCATTAATAGATCCTACCTGATTGTGGACTACAAGTTGGTGTTCATTGGAGGTGATTGTGGCTTATTCACCTCCAATCACTTAATCACATTGTGTCTTATTCAATACATTTAGAAAAGCATTGTCAGAAGGTGGAACAAATTCTTGGAGTAGGCTGGTTATAATTCTAGGAATTAATTGAAGCATCTGCACTCCTACATACAATCCTATGAGAGTTCACAGCTTCAGAGTCATGAAACTTTACCAATCCAAACTTTATCATACCTTCTATGTCTACTGCCATTTGGAATGCATGGTACAAACTTTGAGGCTCTTTGTTTCTTAAACGGTAGCTTATTTTCTTACCAAGTGAACCTAGATATATTACTAATGTCATTGCATCCTGAGGCCTACAATCCTTAGGAATCCTTTTTAGTTCTCTCATGAATCAGAGAATGAATTCATGAACTAACTCTTCCTCCTAAATATGAATATTCATGAGATCATCTAACACTTTAGTCACACAAATCTTCTCACCAAATTGTGCATTGAAAACTAACTGAAACTCTCTCCAAGAGCTGATTGATTTTGGAAGCAAATTCAGAAACAAATATCTGGCTCCATCCTTTAATGATTGCACAAATAGTATGATGATCAGATCTTCATGATCAATTTTATATCATCCATTAGATCATTGAATCTTTGAAGGTGCCTTTCAGCTGATTGACTTTTCTCTCCACTAAATTTGGGTAGTCCTTTTCTGATCTCAAGTGGAATGGGATTTGGGTAATCATAAATGCAACCAAAATTTATGACTCTATACCTTTCAATGCTGAAATTTCTTCTATTATATGACTGTGACAGCTAAGAAGACATGGTTACATTTGAAACTATGCAAGGATGTATAGACTAAAACATACTCAACTCTTATGCTCTTATAGATAGTTTTTTACAATCATGAGATATTATTGAAGAGGGGAAAATAGATTTGAAGGTCAAATGATCAAAACATAATGAAATAAACATGCAAAATGCTAAAATATCATTAAAAGACCATTTCACCTTGCTATTTTACCTTCTCCTTCAAATTGAGCTTGATGAAGTGAAGGCGCCCCTTGATAATGCTCCACTTGATGTACTCCTTTGATTGTTGGATGTGGATGGCTCTCCAATGTTGTGCACAAATGGAATGGATTTGAAAGATGATAAAGATGAGATGATCAAGTTGCCAAGATGATTTCTTGGGCTCAAAAGGGCAGCATAAACTTACTGGATTTCAAGATGTTTTGAATGAAGGGATGGAACCCTATTTTATAGGAAGAGGAGAGGAAAATGAATGGCTAGGATGAATTCGAGATGGAGGGCTAAGATTTACTTGTGAGCTCACACAAGCTCCAAGAGAGGGTGTGGAGACCAAGAAATATGCCTTAAAGGCGTTTTGTATCTCCACACTCCACAAGATGCATTGGAGGAATTCAAAATTCTCCAAAAAAGGATATCATGGGGATTGGAGGAATAAAAAGAAATTAAAAATTCCTTGGGAGAGGGAATGCCTAGAGGAATGTGTGATTTCAAAAATCTTACATTCACCTAGGAAAAGAGCATTTAAAGCTAGTGGCTGGATGAAAAGGACAAAGAGTTGACTTTGTGGTTAATCATGCTGATTAACCATTAACGACTCATTAGGAGGGGGATTAGAGGAAATGTTAGGTGGGATTAATATTTGTAGGATAATTTGACTAGGAGAGAGAATGAGTGGAGGGAATAAAAAATTAGAAGAATAATGTTAAGTGAGTTTAGGGAGTTTCTAGAAGAATGAATTAAGAATATGATTTGAAATTAATTAGCTAAGAGGAAGGTTTTTGAGGATTTGATTTTTTTAGAAGAATAAAGAAAGGGATTGATTTATTAAATAAATCAATCATATGCTATAGTGACAATATTAATTATATTTAATTAATATTTAGAGGAATTTGAATTAACATAATTAATTAATTAATTATGCGAGGAATTAAAAATAATTAAAATAATTATTTTTAAGTGTCTACATTTTGCCCCTCTTTGAAGCGAGGTGTGATGACACATTGATCCAAAGAATAATCTTTTTTTGATGCTGATATTGGTTTGATAGGATGCCCCAGCTCCTGATTGATAGATTATGGTATGGTGATGCCCCCTTGGGAGATCAATTGAGGTATTTGATCTTTGGAGTTTTGCAAAATTGATATCCCGATAGATTTGATTTGATTCAATTGATAAGATCTAGATTCAGTTTGGTTTCAAGAAGAATTCATCCTGTATAAGACAAAGATGATCAAAGTGTCTGGTTTCAGGAAGGATTCATCCTGTATAAGACATGATTGATCACAATATCTGGTTTTAGGAAGGATTCATCTTGTATAAGACATGATCAGAGTGTCTAGTTTCAGGAAGGATACATCCTATATAAGACATGAATGATCACAACGTCTAGTTTCAAGAAGGATTCATCTTGTATAAGACATGATCAGAGTGTCTGGTTTTAGGAAGGATACATCCTATATAAGACATGATTGATCACAATGTCTGGTTTCAGGAAGGATTCATCCTGTATAAGACATGATCAGATCACAACATTTGGTTTTAGGAAGGATTCATCTTGTATAAGACATGATCAGATCACAATGTCTGGTTTCAGGAAGGATTCATCCTGTATAAGATATGATTGATCACAACGTCTGGTTTTAGGAAGGATTCATCCTATATAAGACATGATCAGAGTGTCTGGTTTTAGGAAAGATACATCTTGTATAAGACATAACTGATCACAACGTCTAGTTTCAGGAAGGATTCATCCTGTATAAGACATGATCAGATCACAAAGTCTGGTTTCAGGAAGGATTCATCCTGTATAAGACATGATCAGAGCATCTGGTTTCAGGAGGGATACATCCCGTATAAGACATGAATCAGGATCAGAATTGATTATGTGAGGAAGAGAAAAAAAAAATAGAGGAAGAAAAATTAAGGTGGAAGGGATAGATGAGGAACATATATGAAGCAGTCGTGAGGTATTTGGAAAGAAGAATACAAGATGCGAGACCACGGAGGAAAATGGGGGCAATTGAGAACTACATGGGATTATTGAGTTTAGGATTTGATGGAATGATGGTGAGATTTTGTGCACAATAAATGTGGAGAGCCAACCTAGTTTGATGTTGCCCTGAGTGACTGGCACCATTGATTATAGAAATCAGGATGCCATGAGAAATGCAGGGCGTGGAATGACTCTGTAGACAAATGGGAATTTCTTGCACACAACAATGCAAGTGTTAAGAAACACTAATACAAAGTTGTGGGTTCATGCAAGGAAACCCTCAAACACACCGATACCTCTTGTACACGAGAAGGTAAGTGTTGATAAACACTAGTACCAGGTCGTCGATTTATACAAGAAGGATCCAAAACATGTCATACTATGAAATATGCCCCAATATGCACCCATCATAACATACCTGGATATGGAAGAACCTAGGTAGTTGTAAATAGTGGCAGTCGTAGGGCAAAAGATGCAAGCCTATATGAAAAGATCTAACAAAATCTAACAAGTCTCTTCCTTGTGACCACATGATACCTCTTGCCAAGAGTAGAACTAGGATGGACTTGGGATTGTTTCTCAAGACTTCTTGAAGCTTACACACGGAGGCATAAAATCTTAGTTTCAATGGGACATTCCTTGTTCATGACTCAAGTGAAGGCTTCATCATCATATGCATGTTTTATTGGGAGGCAGAAAAGAAGGAATGTTGTGCATGGGTGGGCTGGATGGTAGATGATTTGTAGTATCAACATGATAGATAGTGGATCCGGTTATTTACCTTGGCGTCTGCATAGAGGTTTTCACCAAGGTACTTGTCCATAGCGCCAACAAGTGGTTTTCACTAATGGACAAATTGTTTTTTTTTTCTTTCTTTTTTTGATTTTTTAATTTTTTTATGTCATAAGGTGCCTTTTTGCCAGGTTTTCATCAAAGTGACGATTTTTTCAGGATCTTTTTCTCTTTTTTTTTAAAAAAATTTTTCTTGAATTTTTTTTTTCACAACTTAAGACTTTCTGGTGACTAAGCATAAAATCTTTTAAGGTGCATGATATTCATTAGATCATCCAAAGGATCACCTTCAGGAGTAGCCAATTGATAAGCTCCTGATCCATATTTCGCTGTGATTACATATGGTCCAAGCCAATTAGGCTTAAACTTTCCTTTCTTTTCTCTTTCTTGTAGATTTTTCTGATTTTCCATTAGGACAAGATCACCAACTTGGAATTCTTGGGTTCTGACTTTTTTATGATAACTCATGCATAGACGGTTTTGATATACCCGGAGATGATTCAAGGCCTTGAGGTGCCTTTCATCTAACAATTCTAGCTCTTGTAAGTGGGCAATTCTGTATTCTTCCTCTGGTAGGATGTTTTGCAGCGATACCCTTAGAGAGGGAATCTCGATCTCAAGGGGAAGGATGGCTTTGGAACCAAATACTAGGGAATAAGAAGTGGCACCTGTGGGGGTGCGGATGAAGGTGTGGTAGGCCCACAATGCAGGATAGATTTGGAGGTGCCAATCATGGCCTGCTTCATTGACTGTCTTTTTGAGGATTTTTATTAGGGTTTTATTAGAAGCCTCAGCTTGGCCATTTCCTTGGGGGTAATATGGAGTGGAGAAGCGGTGTTGGATGTTGAATTTTTGGCAGAGTTCTTTGACATCCTGGTTCTTAAATTGTTTACCATTATCTGTGATGATAACTTTTGGGATGCCATATCGGCAGATTAGGTAGTTCAGGATGAATTTGGATATTTGCTTGCCGGTGGTGAAAGTAAGAGGGATAGCCTCTACCCACTTGGTGAAGTATTCGGTGGTGGTGATAATGAATTTATGTCCGTTGGAAGATGAAGGGTGGATTTTCCCAATGAGATCAAGCCCCCACTACGAGAAGGACCATGGTGTAATCAATGGCTGCAATTCTTGTGATGGTGCATGAATCTTGTCGCCATGCTGCTAGCAAGGGATGCATTTCTTCACATAATTGTATGCATCTTCTTCCATTTTAGGCCAATAGTATCCTATTCTCAAAAGTTTTTTAGCCAATGTGAGTCCACTTGAGTGTGCCCCACAGATACCCTCATGTACTTCACATAATGCCCATTCTGCTTCTTGTTTATCTAAACACCTTAGGAGGGAACCATCAAAATGCCTTCTGAACAAGGTGTCTGCAAGGATGGTGTAACGGGCACATCAGCGGATGAAGGCTTGTTGTTGGTTTTTGGTGAGGTGTGGGGGAATGGTGTTGTCTTTGAGGAAAGTGAAGGTTTCTTAGTACCAAGGGGACTCAGGACCAACGAGAACACATACCATTTCAAACTCTGGTAGGTCATATGCTAGTATAAACAATTGCTCAACCAAGAACTCGCACTTCTGACTGTGTGCTAGCATTTGAAGGAGGGAGCTAATGGTGGCCATTGCATCTGCAGCCCTATTGTTTGTTCGTGGGATTTGATAAAACTTGATTGCCATGAAATGTTGCTTAAGATCTTCAACCATGGTATGGTAAGGAAGGATTTTATCATCTTTTGTCTGGTATTCATCATTGAATTGTTTTATGATGAGTTGAGAATCGCCATAGACTTGTAATTCCTTTATTTTCCAGTGGATAGCCAAGCGTAAACCTGTGATGAGGGCCTCGTATTCTGCTATGTTATTGGTACATGCAAAGGCTATCTTGTATGATTTGGGGATACCATCTCCTTGAGATGTGACCAATAATATTCCTGCCCCTGATCCATTTTGAGTGTAGGAGCCATTAAAATACAATTTCCATGTGGAGGATGTGGTAACAGTCATAATGAACTCATCTGGTAATTCTGTGAGAAGAGGATGGTCACCTAGAAGTGGAGCTTAAGCCTATTGAAATGTGGTGACTGATCAGCAAAGTACTGTACACTCAGCACGTATCCTCACCGGGGTCCGGGGTCGGGCCGGGCCCCGGGCAGGGGTTCGGGGGCGGCAGCCCCCGAGAAAATTTTTTTTGCCATTTTTTGTTGTTGATGAAAACCGACATTGTAATAAAACCCTAAAAAAGGCCGACTTTGTTTGTTGCCCTAAAAACGCATGTTATAAGTGGCTGGGATGCTTAAGGCATTGGAAGGTTGATGTACTGTTTTTGCTGGATAATAAGAAAGATTGGACGGCTGTGTATGGTGGACGTAACCCATTCTGGGTGAACCACGTTAAATCTCTGTGTTATCTGTGTCCTATTTTATTTCTTTATCTTTTGTATTTAAATCTGCATATAATTGTTAGTTCATATTTGCTTCGGATCTGCTTGAAACCCTAACAATTGGTATCAGAGCGAGGTTTTCTGTAAATTGGCAGGACTTTTAGATTTGAGTGGGAGCAATGGAGGATTCCAAATTCAAGGTCGAAAAGTTTAATGGCCAGAATTATCAGTTATGGAAAATGCAGATGGAGGATTACCTGTATCAAAAGGATTTGTGGCGGCCATTGGAAGGAAAGGTAAAGAAACCGACCACAATATCAAATGAAGAGTGGGACATTTTAGATAGAAAGGCACTGGGATCCATTCGATTGTGCCTTGCGTCGTCTGTAGCATTCAATATAACAGAAGCAAAAATGACTGTAGATTTGATGGCAACATTGGCTAAGTTGTATGAGAAACCCTCGGCTTCGAATAAGGTATTTCTTATGAAGTGTTTGTTTAATTTGAAAATGAGTGAGGGAGGATTTGTAGCAGAGCACTTAAATGAATTTAATACAATTACCAGTCAATTGTCTTCGGTAAAAATTACCTTTGCAGAAGAGGTTAGGGCTCTCTTGATTTTATGTTCTTTGCTAGAAAGCTGGAATAGCTTGGTTATGGCTGTAAGTAACTCTGTCTTTGGTAAAAATACTTTGGTATTTGATGATATTGTTGGTGTTATCCTAAGCGAGGAAATGCGAAGGAAAAGCACAGGTGAGACTCCAACATCATCGGGTAGTGTTTTGAATGTGGAGAACAGAGGAAGATCAAAGGAAAGAGGAAAAGGCCCTGGGAATGAGAAGTCACGAGGGAAGTCAAAGAAAGGACGCTCTCAATCTAGAGGAAAGAAAGATTGCTAGTACTGCAGAAAGCCTGGTCATCTAAAGAAAGACTGTTGGTCTCGGAAAAACAAAGAAGGAGACAAAAATGAAAATGACAGTAAGGAAGCTAATATTGCAAGTAATACTTTACAAGATGCTTTAATCTTATGTTTGGGTAATGTTAATGATTCTTGGGTAATAGATTCTGGGGCTTCATTTCATGCTACACCCCATAGAAAATATTTTCTAGATTATGTTCAAGGTGATTTTGGACAGGTATATTTGGGTGATGATGAGCCCTGTCAAATTGTTGGAAAAGGAAAGATAAAGATCAAGTTGCAGAATGGTAATGACTGGTTTCTGCAGGAGGTAAGACATGTTCCTAATTTAAGAAGAAATTTAATTTCTGCAGGGCAACTAGGTAGTGAAGGTTGCATAGTTACCTTCTCAGATAGTATGTGGAAGGTCACTAAAGGATCATTAGTAGTAGCTAAAGGTGCGAAGGTAGGCACATTATATCTGTGTACTGGTAACACTTACTCTACCTTAGCTGCTATAGATAAAGTTATTGTAGGGACAACAACAATAAATGTTGCAAGAACAGATTCGATAATGTGGCACCATAGGCTTGGGCACATGAGTGAGAAAGGGATGAAAATCCTTCACTCCAAAAATCTATTGCCAGGACTAAAGAAGATTGATTTAGAGTTATGTGAAAACTATGTTTATGGTAAACAGAAAAGAGTCAGATTTCTCAAGGTTGGGAAAGAGAAAAAGAGTGAGAAGTTAGAGCTTGTACATCCAAATGTATGGGGACTGGCTCAGGTATCATCTCTTGGTGGCTCTTGTTATTATGTTATTTTTATTGATGACTCAACCAGAAAAACATGGGTATATTTCCTAAAACAAAAATCAGATGTTTTTGAAACTTTTAAGAAATGGAAAGCTTTGGTTGAGAATGAGACAGGAAAAAAGTTGAAGTGTCTCAGATCGGATAATGGAGGTGAGTATTACAGCAAAGCATTTGAAGATTACTATTCCTTAAATGGGATTCGAAAGTAGAAGACAGTTCTAGGAACTCCATAGGAAAATGGTGTGTCAGAGAGAATGAATAGGACCATCATGGAATGTGCGAGGAGCATGAGATTGCATGCTGGATTGCCCTTACATTTTTGGGCAGATGCTGTACATACTGCTGTCTATTTGATAAATAGAGGACCTTCAACCCCTTTGGATGGTGATATTCCAAAGGAGGCATGGACTAGTAAAAGGGTAAATTATTCTTTTCTAAAAACTTTTGGTTGTGAAGCTTTTGTCCATGTTGATAAAGAAAACAAAACTAAGCTTGATGCTAAATCTCAAAAATGTACCTTCATTGGATATGGGATAGATGAATATGGCTATCGGTTATGGGATTTTGAAAATAAGAAAATAATTAGAAGTAGAGATGTTATATTCAATGAGAAGGTTATGTATAAAGAATAGATGTAGGAAAAGAAGCATGAACAGGACAAACAAGAATATGTGGTGTTGGATGAGATTCCTGAAAATGAAATGCCACAGGTACCTGATGCTCTGCAACAACAGATTGTCCCACAAACTCCTGCAAGTGTTAGACATTCTATGAGGACAAGTAGACCCCCTGAAAGATTTTCTCCTTCTTTGTATTCTATTTTATTAACGGATTCTGGTGAACCAGAAGAATATGAAGAAGCAATGCAGGTGGATGCCAAACAACAGTGGCAGCTAGGCATGAAAGAGGAGATGGACTCCTTGATGAAAAATAAGACTTGGGACTTAGTCCCTTTACCTGCAAAAAAAGAGCCTTGCCTAACAAATGGGTTTATTGGCTGAAGGAGGAGGAAGGAGGTAAGAAAAGATATAAGGCCAGACTTGTGGTAAAAGGTTTTGCACAGAAAAAGGGTATAGATTATGATGAAATATTTTCTCCAGTTGTAAAAATGACTTCAATTAGAACTGTACTTAGTCTTGTGGCTGCAGATGATTTACATCTTGAACAATTAGATGTCAAAATAGCTTTTCTCCATGGAGATTTGGAGGAGGAAATTTACATGTTGCAACCACAGGGATATGAGGTCAAAGGTAAGGAGAACTTGGTGTGCAGGTTGAAGAAAAGTCTATATGGCCTAAAGCAAGCACCCCGACAATGGTATTTAAAATTTGATAGTTTCATGGCTGAACACGGTTATCATAGATGTCATTCTGATCATTGTGTATATTTTAAGAGATTTGATAATGGTAGTTATATTATCCTGTTGCTTTATGTTGATGACATGCTTGTTGCTGGGTCTAACATGCAACATATAAATCATCTTAAACAGAAATTATCCAGGTCATTTGCTATGAAGGATTTGGGTGCAGCTAAGCAAATTCTCGATATGAGGATTACACGGGATAGGAAAAATAGAACCTTGAATTTGTCCCAAAGTGAGTATATAAACAAGGTGTTGAAAAGATTTAACATGCAGGATGCAAAAGTAGTTAGTACACCTTTGGCTAGTCATTTCAAATTGACTAAGGAGATGTGCCCAAAGGCACAGGAAGAGGTTAATAAAATGTCTAACATCCTGTATTCATTAGTTGTTGGTAGTTTGATGTATGCAATGGTATGCACAAGGCCAGATATTGCACATGCAGTGGGAGTTGTGAGCAGGTTTATGAGTAATCTGGGTATGGAACATTGGAATGCTGTGAAATGGATTCTTCGGTATTTGAAAGGAACTACTACGAAGGCATTATGTTTCAAAGGATCTAATGTTGCTCTAAGTGGATTTGTTGACTCTGATCTGGCGGGTGATATTGATTCACGGAGGAGTACTACAGGGTATGTTTTTACTATAGGGGGAACTGCAGTCAGTTGGATTTCTAGGCTGCAAAAGGTTGTTGCACTTTCAACCACTGAAGTTGAGTATGTTGCTGCTACAGAAGCCAGCAAAGAGATGATTTGGTTGCAATGTTTTCTGAAGGAATTGGGTCAGACACAAGAGGATAGCCCATTGTATACTGATAGCTAGAGTGCCATTCATCTTGCGAAGAACTCTTCTTTTCATTCAAGGACAAAGCACATTCAGCTCAGGTACCACTTCATCCAGACTATTTTGGAGGAGGGTCAGTTACGGCTTGAGAAGATTCACACAAGTGAGAATCCTGCCGATATGTTCACAAAGGCAATTCCACAAGAGAAGCTGATTTCTTCATCAGTTTATGTTGGTCTTCTTGATTGATAATTGTGGAATTTATACCAGTCAAGTCCTAGTGTTTTATCCAGCGGATGTTGCATGTACAGTGGTGTCGTGTAGTATCAGTCTCCAAGTGGGAGATTGTTCGGTGTGGAGCCTAATCAATCTCCAAGTGGGAGATTGTTGAAATGTGGCGACTGATTAGCAAAGTACTGTACACTCAGCACGTATCCTCACCAGGTTCCGGGGCCGGGTTGGGCCTCGGGTAGGGGTTCGGGGGCGGCAGCCCCCGAGAAAATTTTTTTTGCCATTTTTTTTGTTGATGAAAACCGAAATTGTAATAAAACCCTAAAAAAGGCCGACTTTGTTTGTTGCCCTAAAAACGCATGTTATAAGCGGCTGGGATGCTTAAGGCATTGGAAAGTTGATGTACTATTTTTGCTGGATAATAAGAAAGATTGGACGGCTGTGTATGGTGGACGTAACCCATTCTAGGTGAACCACGTTAAATCTCTGTGTTATCTGTGTCCTATTTTATTTCTTTATCTTTTGTATTTAAATCTGCATATAATTGTCAGTTCATATTTGCTTCGGATCTGCTTGAAACCCTAACAAAGCCAACTGATCTACAATGACTTGTCCCTTGATTTCCTTTCTATCCACATATTCAATGTCAAACTTGC
The DNA here is from genome assembly GCF_030272615.1 of Cryptomeria japonica. Lineage (NCBI taxonomy): Eukaryota > Viridiplantae > Streptophyta > Pinopsida > Cupressales > Cupressaceae > Cryptomeria > Cryptomeria japonica. The sequence continues at coordinate 433,454,904 of NC_081414.1, forward strand.
TTAAGAGCATGACCCATTTGGCGGTTCTGCCAGTGAGAGCAGCTTTGGACAAGAGATATTTAAGTGGATCAATTTTAGCAATTAATTTTGTCTTATTATTTAGCATATAGTGTCATAGTTTCTGTGTGCTAAACACTAATGCCAAACATTCTCTTTCAATGGGGGTGTAATTGAGTTCATATCCTACCAGCATTCGACTGATGTAGTAAATGGTGTGTTCCTTCCCTTGATCATCTATTTGCACCAATAATGCCCCCAATGCCACTACAGTAGCACATATATACAAAAATAAGGGGTTTTCCAGGAGTAGGAGGTATCAATACGGGAGGTGATGCTAGATATTATTTTAATTTCTCAAAGGCCTTTTGACATAGGCAATCCCATTTAAATTTTATGTCTTTACGCAATAGGTGTGCAAATGGATGGCACTTGTCTGCTAGTTGTGAAATGAAACGCCTGACAGACTAGAGTTTTCCCTGGAGATTGCGTAGTTGTCTGAGAGTTTTTGGCAGAGGCATTTCCATAATAGCTTTTACCTTTGCGAGATCAACCTTGATGCCTCTGTGGGAAACAATGAATCCCAGTAGTTTTCCCGATGTGACGCCAAACACACACTTTTTGGGATTTAGGCATAGCTTGTATTTTTCCAATCTTTCGAAGATCTGTTTTAGAATGGGGATGTGTTCTTGTCTTGTCTTGGATTTTCCTAGCAGATCATCCACATAGTCCTCCATAATTTTGTGCAAGAGGTCATGAAAAATTGTTGTCATTGCCCATTGATACGTAGCTCCAGCATTTTTAAGGCCAAAAGACATGACCCGGTAACAGAAAGTACCCCATGGTGTTGTGAATGCAGTTTTATGCTGATCCTCATCTGCTATCCTGATTTGGTTGTATCCATAAAACCCATCCATTAGCAATAACATTTCATGTCTTGCTGTAAGGTCCACAATCATGTCTATATTGGGGAGCGGGAAATCATCTTTAGGACAAGCTATATTTAGATCTCAGAAATTTGTGCAGATGCAGATGCCCCCAGCAGGTTTGCCGACAGGTACAATGTTGGAGACCCATTCAGCATAATCTATTGGTTTGATAAATTTTGTGTCTAAAAACTTTTGGAGTTCTGCCTTGACCAGGAGTGCAATATGTGGGTTCATTTTGCGCAATTTTTATTTTACAGGTTTTGCATCTGGGCGGACGGTGAGATTGTGAACCACCAAGGCAGGGTCGAACCCTGGCATATCGAAATAGGACCATGCAAAATTGATTTTTACCTCTGTTAGGAAGTTGATGAAGTCTTGTTTCTTGATTTCTATGAGGGATTTAGCAATGAGCACATTTTTTGGAATGACATCGGTGCCCATGTTGATGCTATCTGTTTCTTCTATCAACAAATTTGATTTGTCCTATGGAAGGTAACCAATGGTAGGGAGGTCAAATCCCTCATCATCAAGTGCCTTTTCCAGGTTTTCACTTTCAGATACACCCTTTGTTTTTATTTCTTGTTCATCCAAAGGCACCTCAGGGAGGTTTTCACCTAGGGAATCATATCTTTTTCTTTTATTATCTTTTTTTTGGCTAAGGGAATTGACCTGACTACCAAAGTATCCCTTTTTGTGTAGTTGAATACCCTCGATTTTGCTGCAATCTTCCATATTTTGCATTGTTAGGAGAGCAATGAGAGCATTATCGTCGACGTAGATATCTAAAGTGGGTTTGTCTCATTGGCCCCAGTCAATGAGTTCAGGATGGACAAGATGTAGCTCATGTGAAGTGGGAGGGGTTACAGGGGTGATGGTATTGATGTAAGCATCCAAGAAGATATCTTTCTCATATTCATAAGGCATTTCATAGAATTCCTCTTCGTCAGCGCTTTCGATATCCGAAGAAGGACTAGAAGGGGCACCATCGATAGTAATCTTAAGCACCGGGGTGTACCCCAAGCCTCTGTTGTATTTGTAGGAGATAGGATTTATGGGTGTTTTTCTTCCTTTCTCCTCTGGTCCTAGGTCGTGTCCTTTGTAACCCATTTTTTCAACTATGGCAGATGCTTTTGGGTACATTTCTTTGGATATTCTTATTGGATCTTCATCTTCTTCCTGGTACAGCCATGAAGAGATATCTGCTTTTAGGCTCTCGTTATCAAGTGGGCCCCATTGCTGGAAGGTGGTGTTTTGGCATTGCATGACTGGTTTTGGGTTATTTTTTATCTCTTTTGGTTTGCCAAATTACTTAGGAGAGAGAGGGAGGTTGCCTATCAATAAGACATCCTCCAATTTGTATTCTCCACAGCCATTGTCCAAGATCTTGATTTGATTATCTGATTGGGATGATGTGGAGGCAACATTTGATGTGTCAGATGGAGGTGTTGGCGAGGGTCTATTTAGTGGGCAATGATATGGATGCTTCCCCTCTAATAGTTTGCAGTATTGAGAAGGTTGGGGATCACCTTTAATAGTGATCTCTCTTCTGTTATAGGGGAATTTGATGCATTGGTGATAGGTGGAGGGTACGGCCTGCAAGGAATGAATCCATGGCCTCCCGAGGAGAATGTTGTAGGGGAGGTCAAGATCTAGTACTTGGCAAGGGGTTTCAATTGTAATGGGGCCCACTTGAAGAGGTAAGGTGACCATGCCCTTTGAAATTCTTTCTACATCATCATATGCCTTTATTGTGATCCTTCCTGATGTGTCTATCAGATCCTCAGAAAGTCCCAATTGTTTTATTAATTTGTATGTACATAGTTTAAGCCCGGATCCACCGTCTATTAGGATACATTTGACCTTGTGCTTGTGGATGGGAGCTTTGATGTGCAAAGGTTTGTTATGGTCTTCATCTATGGGAGCATCTTTGGAGTTAAATACAATGTGCTGCTGGGTAGCAAGGTTTCCAATGAGGGCTTGGAATTGGGTGGCATTGATGTTATCTGGAACGCGTGATTGGAGAAGGGCTTGTTCCAAAATTTCTGTATGGACCGGGGAGGTCTTGAGAAGTTCCAAAATGGAGATCTGTGCGGGTGTCCTTCCAAGTTGATCAAGGAGGTCATATCAGTGGGTGGAAGACATGGGTGGGAGGTTTGGCGGGGGAGGAACTCCTTGGATGGTGACCCTTCCTTGGTGTGTAGTTGCATTGCAGTCATTCTGGAAATGGGAGGTGGAAGGTGTGGTGCCTTGAATGACTATCCTAGTAGGATTTGGTCTACTTTGGGAAGAAGGAGAATTGACTCCTTGGATGGTTATGACATTGACATTATTGTTTGCAGGTTCAATGCGACCTACCAAAAAATCAAAACCGGTTACATGATTAGCATAGTCATAACCCATTGCGTTAGATGATGAGCCTTTTCCTTTATCATGCTTCGGGAAGGGTTCCTGATACATTTTGAGTTTGTCATTGTTATTGCCAGGTTTTGTATTTGCTATCTCAATCTCACCTCTATCAATGAGATCTTGTATGTAGATCTTCAATTTCATACACTTTCATGTATCATGTCCCTTGATACGATGGTATTCACAATACTCATTTTCATTATACCATCTTGGTTTAGGTTGATTCGGGTCAAACAGGCGAGTGATTGGAAAAACCACTATACCTGCTTGGACAAGTTTTTGAAACACCACTTCAATAGGCTCAGCCAGAGGAGTGAAATCTCTTGGAGTCCTATTATTTGATCAGGGTGGTCGTCCCTAGATTGAGACATTGTTGTGAGTTTTTTGGGATTGATTTTGGTTGTTGAATTGATGATTGTTGGTGGTGGATTTTGGGGGAGTGGCCACAGTTTGGACCCACTTTGCATCAGTTATTCCATCATTGACCACATTTTTGTTTTTGGACTAGAATTTTGGCTTGTCGTTATAGTAAGAGGAAGAACTTTGTGTTGATTTCTGGTAATGTTCAAGGTTCCTTCCTCCAACAAGGCATGTTCGAGGGCGAGGCCATTATCGGTCAATTTTTGGAAGGATTTGATGCATTGGGATATTAAAGGTCTTGAAAGTTCAGGCACCAAGTTCTTTTGGAATATCTCAATTTGATGTTGTTCTGGCATGTTTCACTGGAATTTCTTGATAAGATGTCGCCATCTTTGTAGGAAATTGGCGAAGGTTTCTCTGGGCCTTTGTTTTGTATTGCAAGGAGGTGGAACCTCGTGGTAAAGATGAGAACCATGCCAAGGCATCTCCCGTGAGACACTTGGGAAAGAGTCTACGAAGATAAAGGTCACTATAGGAGACTTCTTGGCATAAGATGTGGAATTCTCAAACATGATCGCGGGGGTCTCCTTTGCCTTCATACTTGGTGAATTTAGGAATCTCAAATCCCAGGGGATATGGTGCAACTGATATAGACAGATCATAAGGACAAGGGCAAAACTCTTCAAATGAGTAATTTTTCCTTTTATTAGTCCTTTATTTCATGTCCTTGATGATATTATTCATGTCTTGAATTTCCTTGATGAGGTCTTGTTGTGGGCTTTGATAATGATGAAGTGTATTTGCCCCAAGAATTGGATGAACCAAAGAAGGTGCACCACCACCAATATATTGATATGATGAGGAGGTGGTAACGTGGGATGTGATGACCGATGTTGTTGGAGTTTGAGGGACAGTTGGTTGCAGTTCGCCAACTGTTGTGACAAGATTGAATACGGTCCGGATAAAATTTGTGACATTGTTGGGAGGAAGGGAAGTTTGTGGAGTAGAAATTTGTGGTTGAATAGAAGGAGATGGTATAGAAGTTTGTTGGAGAATGGATGAGATCAAAATTAATAGTGGTATGGATGGTAAGGAGGAAGAAGGTGGGATGGAGACCATGGTGGGAGGTACCGCAGGTGGCATTGATTGAGCCTGGATGATTGATGGGGCTGCAATTGATTGAGTTTGAATAGTAGGTGTAGCACTTTGTGTGGGAGCGAGGTCTCCTTGTGGTTGCTGGGTGAGAGCAGATCTATTAAATTCAGGCAGAATTTGAGCTCCATGTTCAAGGAGAGTTTTCAAAAGTGCAGTAGGATTGTGTTTAATAAACTTTTCCGTCATCTCTTGGTTATAAGAATCTGCTAGGAAAGTTTGCACTTCCGGACAAAGTTCATCTTGGTTAACCATGTCAAGATTTTGAATTTGATCTTGATCACTAGGTTGCCCACTTTGTGTATGATCTTGTGTGGGATCTTCATATAGGACACCAATGTCTGGCATGCCATATTGTTGTTCAGCCATCTTTTTCTTTTGGGATCAAGTTGCGACCATACATGATATTTGTGATGAAAAGATTTAGGAAAAATGTGACGAAAGGACTTAGGAAATTTGTGATGAAAGGATTTGAGAAATTTGTGATGAAAAGATTTAAGAAAATTGAGGATGAAAGGATTTAAGAAATTTGAGGATGATTGATGAAGAAGGTATGGTAGTGATGGTTTAGAAGAAACTTGATAACTAGGTTGTCTTTGGTATGAACATGAAGGATCGATTCGAATGGCAAGTTGTATGAAGGGATATGACCACCCTGATTTGGACAATAGTTGGTGTTTCAAAAGACAAACTTGAATGTTGATGGAGATGACAGACTCTTAGCTTCTCTCTTAGGCTTATGAAAAATGGGATGGACAGAGTTTTGATGCAATTTTGGACTTTGTGTGGGTAATGACTTGGACAATTGTTTGTGTCTTGACAAGTGTTTTTGCAAAGTGTTTGGGGATAGTGATGTGTTTTTAGTATACTCTTGGCAAGTATGTATCAAACAAAGCAAACACAGTGATCAAATGCATATTATATCAAAGACACTCATGCTCATATACAACATTCCTAAGGCTGACAAGGACAATAGTCATTGAATCCCAATTAGTTTCCCATCTACGCTTACCTAGAGAAAACACTTAGATGCTTGACCCCACTGGCTCCCCTCCATGACACTCACTTCTCGGGGCAACCAAGCATCAATTCCCATGAAAACTCCTCATGGCAAACTTTGTGTCTCTGCTAAGGGCCGTAAGAATATGGGCCTCTTAAGAGGTCCGACCTCCTGCACCAATGACTAGAAGATTTTTGGCCACTATGAACAAGGTGTTTAGTAAGTCTTCCCGTTAAGAGCTACCCTTTGAAGTTGCGCAAGTGCAATTGAGGCCTATAGCCCAATGAAGCACCAAGAACTTAGTAGTCATGCAAGCATGATTGAGATCTCTAGGATCCTACTAAGCACCCAATGTGAGAGTGAACTCTCATATAGCCCCAACCATTAACCCTTTTGTAGTCAATGGCCTATTTATTATAGTGAGTTGGGAACCCCAGGTCTGGGAGTACTCACTTGGGTCGTTCCCCTCTTAGTAGTCACGCAAGCATGATTGAGATCTCTAGGATCCTACTATCAAAGAGCAAGTTGGGAGGGCAGGCCTGCTAGAGGTAAAAACACAATCAAACAAGAAAAGGTTGGAGGGTCTGGATTTCTGATCGTCTAGTAAGACGAGAGCATACTTTCCTACCTTTACGCTTTTCTTAAAGACACATAAGTCAATGGTTCATTCCATTTTAATTAATATCTAGGTGCCTAATTTAAATAAATGCACAATATTTGGTTGAATCAGCTAGGCAACCTGCAAAACCACTTGATTAGTAGTTTGAAAAATGGAGTCTTCAAAAAGCGTCCTACAAAACAACTTGATTAGTAGTTTGGAAAAACAGAGTCTTCAACAAGCGTCCTACAAAAAACAACAAAATGACAAAAATATTAATTTTTTTGATTTTTTTGGGAATGAATAGAAAAACATGAATAAAAACTTTTTTACTGATGACAAATGTGGATTTGAAGAAAGCTTTGATGGGTAAATGGGGTTTGACTAGGTTTTTGCCACTTTCCAAGGGATAGGCAAGCGAAAAATGGGGATTTTGGAGGAGAGATGAAGGAATGGGAAAATTTGTCAAAGAGGGACAAAGAAGCAAAAGTTGGAGATGGATAATATGAGAAAAATTTGGAGGTGATTGGATAAAAGGGGAAGGAGTTATGACAAACCCTAAAAATAGAGAAATATGGGATTTAGGCTTCAAAAAGTGGATTTTTGGGATAAGGCCCCCAAGGAAGAAAATGTGGAAAATGGCAATGCGGAGAATTTAGTGGAGTTTGGAGGAAAATGGAGTCAAGATAAAGAAGATATGGCCAAAAAATAGAAAAAAATTTACTCAGATTTAACAGAGCAGACAGAAACCCTAGATTTAACAGAGTAGAAACCCTAAATTTAACAGAATAACAAAAAAAAATGTCAAAGGTCTGGATTTCTAATTGTCTAGATAGACAAGAGCATAATCTCCAACTTTCACACTTTCTTGCGGTCAGATAGATTATCTTTAAACAGAGCAGATAACAAGAAATGAAAAAAAAAGAAATGCAGACTACAGTTAGTGCCTAAAAATTTTAGACAGATTAACAGAGAAAATAGTAGCACTAAACAGATAGAAAAGTGTCAAAGGTCTGGATTTCTGATTGTCTAGATAGACAAGAGCATACTCTCCTATTTTCACACTTTCCTGCAGTCAGAGCATACAGTCGCGTTAAACAGAATAGAAAAGTGAAAGGTCTACTCTCCTACTTTCACACAGATTATAATTAAACATAGCAGATAACAAAGCAAATAACAGATCGGATAACAAGAATTCAAATTTCCACAAAAACACTCGCACTAATCGCAGAGCTATTGTGCTGAAACTGAAACAGAAATAGAAAAGGAACAGAAACAAAAATGCAATAGAAACATAAAAGAACCTATTGCGCTGAAATACAGAGCCGCTATTCTGGAACCTGCGTCTCACAACTCACAAAAACCTTTAAAAAAATATTAGTTCTTAGGGATGTGGGTCCCACCGGGCGTGCCAAAATGAAGAGGGGAAAACAAATTTGAAGGTCAAATGATCAAAACATAACAAAATAAACATGCAGAATGCTAAAATATCATTAAAAGACCATTTCACCTTGCTATTTTACCTTCTCCTTCAGATTGAGCTTGATGAAGTGAAGGCGCCCCTTGATAATTCTCCACTTGATGTGCTCCTTTGATTACTGGATGTGGATGGCTCTCCAATGTTGTGCACAAATGGAATAGATTTGAAAGAAGATAAGGATGAGATGATCAAGTTGCCAAGATGATTTCCTGGGCTCAAAAGGGCAGCATAAACTTACTGGATTTCAAGATGTTTTGAATGAAGGGATGGAATCCTATTTTATAGGAAGAGGAGAGGAAAATGAATGGCTAGGATGAATTCGAGATGAAGGGCTAAGATTTACTTGTGAGCTCACACAAGCTCCAAGAGAGGGTGTGGAGACCAAGAAATATGCCTTAAAGGCATTTCGTATCTCCACACTCCACAAGATGCATTGGAGGAATTAAAAATTCTCCAAAAAAGGATATCATGGGGATTGGAGGAATAAAAAGAAATTAAAAATTCCTTGGGAGAGAGGATGCCTAGAGGAATGTGTGATTTCAAAAATCTTACATTCACCTAGGAAAAGAGCATTTAAAGCTAGTGGTTGGATGAAAAGGACAAAGAGTTGACTTTGTGGCTAATCATGTTGATTAACCATTAACGACTCATTAGGAGGGGGATTAGAGGAAATGTTAGGTGGGATTAATATTTGTAGGATAATTTGACTTGGAAAGAGAATGAGTGGAGGGAATAAAAAATTAGAAGAATAATGTTAAGTGAGTTTATGGAGTTTCTAGAAGAATGAATTAAGAATATGATTTGAAATTAATTAGCTAAGAGGAAGATTTGTGAGGATTTGATTTTTTTAGAAGAATAAAGAAAGGGATTGATTTATTAAATAAATCAATCATATGCTATAGTGACAATATTAATTATATTTAATTAATATTGAGAGGAATTTGAATTAACATAATTAATTAATTAATTATGCGAGGAATTAAAAATAATTAAAATAATTATTTTTAAGTGTCTACAATTATAACTTCATAACACATAACCTAACAATGCTAAGATCTCCTCTCATGAAACAAAAACTACAAGAGCATACATACTTCTTTTGATAATACAAAGAAAATACCAAATAATAATCTAGAAGTATGCTAAAATCACCTCTACTCTTTCCCTAACTTAGTGCTCAACTCGCTTGAAGGGAACATTTGACATTTTCATATAAAATTTTGGGGAATACCTAGAACATTGCAGATGTTGTTTTTCCTTTTCGTTGACTGAAATTTTTGAAGATCCTCTTCAAATATCAGGTTCTTTACCTAGAGTCTCCACCTCCTTGCAAAGGAAAATTTTCAAATAGTTTGAAGCTATTGGAAATATAAATTCAGTCTGGGTCTTTTGGCAGTAGAGTCACACATTCATCTTCAAATTAGCTGCAAATAAAACCTTCTTCTAGGCTGCAAATTCTAAATCTGATTCAAATTTCAGACTTCAGCTTATGGACTCTTCTTTAATGGATACAACATGTAATCTCCAAAGACTCTGACTCAGTTGTCCCCAAAAGAGTCGCCATCTTGTTGGCAGTTTTTCGTGCAACCCTCAATCCTAATAATTTCATCACATCTCGAGTCGGGGATAAAACCTCCAATGTGATCTATATACTATCAACAGACTAAGGATAGGGAATTCCAACAGTAACAAGGCTCTTACAACCTTCTTCACTTCGACCTCCATCATGCTCAGGAGGGTGTTCCTATTTTGGGCCTACGTAAATAATGAACTTGCAACACTTCTACCTACAAGCCTATGAAAGATGGAATGTTCTCAAATACATAAGGACATTACATTTGTTGCTCTGTACTTGAGCTTAAATCACATTTTCTCTGCCTCTGAGAATATCCGAGAACACACAAATGTAAATCCTAACAATAACTGGATTCAAGTTCATGAGCTCTTCAAACATCAATGCCTTATATTAATGTAGCTCCTTTTGTTATTACATTAACTATTCTTTTTAATTCATAAACTATTTCCTAGATTCACGGTGATTTGCATGCAGGCATTCTTGTTCGATTTCTATTTCAACTCTTCGAGCTCTTTTATATTCATTGTTTATTTCAAATTCAACTCCCATATATTGATAATCACTTGTTTTTAATTCCCAAGTAATATTATCTAAGTCATCAATGTTTTCTCTTTGACCATCATTTGAGACTAGATTGGGTTTATCAAATGGGAATAGACCATCACCTGGTAGTCCCATCCCGACTCATGCTCCGACACTTATAATATGCATCTAGTGGAGGATTGTGAAGGATGTAAATGGAGACTGTGCAATGAATAAATGAAAGTTATACTAAGTGCAACTTTGATGAGTTTGGACTTGATTATGGACACTATGCAAGGACTTATACAAGGATTATAAAGACAGTGCAAGGACTTATGAAAGGATTATGATGAATATACAAGGATTGATGCAAGTATTATGATGACTATGCAAGGACTTATGCAAAGATTATGACAATTGTGCAAGGAATTATGCAAAGATTTTGATGACATAAATGAGGAGTATATAATGACTATGGTATGAGGACTATGCAAGGACTATGTAAGGACCGAGAACTCTAGGAAAACCTATGATTGCAAAAGATAAGATGTTTTGTTATTGAGGACCTTGTTTGTGAATTTTTTTGTTCATTGAGCAGACTGTTGAGGTGACTTTGTCCGAGTAACAAATTTTCTGATTTTGAGAACACAATTTACAGATGATTATGGCCAAATGAATTTTGTTTTGACACACTCTAAGAATCAGAGTTACGCAAGGTGAAGGGCCTAGATTAGCCCAAGATCAAAATTGACTCTATATTGATTCAAGACATCAGTGATACAATAAAAATCACAACAATCATATACCTAGGCGTGAAATTGGAAACCATTCAATGAGACCTCTATGAAATACTCAAACAAAACAAATAAATAAAGAATCTGGCAGCATTGGCTCCACTCCATAGCAAACACTTCTCAAGTATGTCAGTTTCTCTTACCTCAAAGATCCAAATATCTTATCACTAGGGAAATTTTGTCTCATTAGGGAGGGTACATGAGAGGTATCTATGGGGTACGATCCGTACACCCTGAATCATCAAACGTAAGGGTTTTTGGATATAACTAAATTTAGTTTGTAGTGGGGGAACTTTTAGGGTAAATTAGGTGGTTATATATAGAGTGGATAGCTCATTTAAGAGATATCCCTGCCTTAGAACACATGTTTTTACACATTTGGCACACAAGCACCAGAGGATTTTGACTTTTGTCAAGACCACAAAGGTATTTGCATGTCGATACTAAGGGAAACCATCAGTATTAAACAATGACACTAGTAGATTTATGATTTTCACCAAAATTATAAATATTTATATAGAAGACTAAAAGAGAGTACCGCTTGGGTTGTACCCTTCCAGAACTAGTCGGGTTCCAAAAGGCGTGGCTTGTTTCTACCAAATAAAATTTTAAGTGTCATTAACACTTTTCTCTTGCACCTAGGTCCACAAAAGCCAGGGGAGAGGATAGTGTGTGTTAACAGTAGGACCACTCTAGATAGAGAGCAAGTGCTCAAAAGTTATTTCCCTTAAGATATTGTAATCTGTGAGATAATCTGCTCATAAGCTAGGTGCATGTCCTTTTTAAACCCAAAATTGAGGTGTGAGATTCACATGTTCATGTCAATTTTAAGCACCAAATCCAAAAGTGAATCCATGCATGTCCATTTTAATTGCATCGGATGTCAATTTTAAGCACCAAATCCAAAAGTGAGTTCATGCATGTCAATTTAAGAACCAAATCCAAAATTGAGTTCATGCATGTCAATTTTAAGCATAAAATCCAAAAGTGAGTTCATGCATGTCAATTTTAAGCACCAAATCCAAAAGTGAATTAAACTCTAAAGGATCCTGCAATCATGCATGTTAGTAGGCTCACCAAAAAAATCTTGGACTGATAGGGCCTTCTCTATTTCCTCGCCACACATTGTAGGCAAAATATCAATAACACCAGAAAACCAGAACAAAACAAAAAACCCAGAAACAAAAAAACTCTCTATTTTAATAGATGAATGTGAAATAATAACTAGATGAATGTGAAAAGAAATCTAAATGACTGTGAATTCCTGCTAACACGAATGTGAATTTTTGACAAGATGATTGCAAAATGACGACAAAACGAATACGAAAATGAAATAGAAAAAAAGAAAAAAAAAGAAAAAAGAAAAGGGAAGCCTACAGACTGAAAGTTATTCCAGAATTAGATCAACCATTAGCTCATCTTTGTTTACCATATTGTACTTCATGATGTAAGATTGCACCCAGCTATGGTATTAAAAAAAGGAAATTTTTTCTTCCTTCTCCTTGATTTTCCTTTTTTCTTTAAGATTCTTTGATGAGATCTTTGTTGTCTTCTTTGTTCTGCCTTCCTGCCAGAACATGAAATTTTAAATGTTACTTTGCCTGCCATAGGGTTAGATGCATGTGAAGGAGCATACAAAAGAAATAATTTAAAATTCCAGTATTGAAAACTAAATATGGGATTTAAACAGAAATCAAAATGGTAAATAATGATGACAACGCTAAATGAAAGAGAATGTATTCTAGATGAATGCAAAATGCATTGACAGCGAATGCAAGATGATGGAAGAATGAATGTATTTTTTTGTCTAAATGGATGCAAATTTTTTTCTATATGGATGCAATATGAATAATGGGTGAATGCAAAAGGATGTCTGGACGAAGGTGAAATAATTAATTTCTCTTGCGAAAATCCGTACAAAACATGCAAACCTGCAAAAACACTAAACCCCCCCCCCCAAAAAAAAAAGATAATTACCTACAGATTCACGTTAGGTTCACCAAATGTTTATCAGTAAAATTCACCATAGCTAACTAGAATAATAAGAAATCACAATTCCTATCCTAGATAACGAATTCTAAATAAATATCAATGAAAGTATGCAAACATGATAACAAGGTTATAAAATAAATCAAGTAAAACCCCATGTTGCACAAATGCAAATCACGTCCATTGTCCTTCTCTTCTTCGAGTAATGCAGGCTCTCAGATATTTTGTTGCTAACTTGCAAAATGGAATAAAGATTCAAAGTTCGTGATTGTTGAAAATGGAGAATTGATGCTAAATTTATAGATTTTTGGAGAAGATTGATTGAGAGGTGGAACTCAAGTGAGTTCACATGCTGATTGATAGTTGAATTGTTGATTGAGAGGTGGAACTCAATTGATTGAATTGATGACTGAATATATTGAATAGTTAATTGAGTCAATTGGGGAGATGACTAATTGAATTCTTTTTAGAAAAAGCTAATTGAGAGTTAGAAATAGAGATTGAAGAATTAATTGAGTTAACTAATTAGATAACTGAATTGATTAATCAGTTATAAATTTAGCATGTGTTGTAGGACTTTCAATTGAAATTCAATTTGATTTGCATGTAAGTTGAACTTGATTTAGAAATTCAATTTGATTTTTGCATGTATTTGAATTTTGATTTTATAAATTCAATTTGATTTGAATTTAGATTTTCAAAATCATTAAAAATTGATTTGCACATGTATTTGAAATTAGTTGAAATTGGAATTTGGGGAAATTAGAATTTGAATTTGAAGAATATTTAAACTAGATGAAATTCAAATTTGTGGATTTTGAATTTGAATTTGAATTAGAAGAATAAATGAAATTAGATGAAATTAGAATTTAAGGATTTGGAATTGGAAGAATAAATTATCTAATTAAATAATTTAAAGAAATTATTTAATCATTAAAAATTGAATTTAATATTTGTTGGTATTATGGATGTGTTGCATTGGTTTTTTCATTGATGTCAACACTTATCAACACTTGTGAACACTTATTAGCATTGAAGATCTTTGGTTATGTTCACCGGCATGTTCAGTAACTTATGCACAGTCACCAGTATCTAGTTCACCGACAGGTTATATTGTTCATCGACATTGACGATGATCTATTATCATCTAGAGATTACTTGGTTATGTCGAAGACATTGTTTGGACACTTGGTTTTGGTGACTTGGTTATTGGTCTAATCGAGTTTGCATTTTTGCTATTACCAGCAAATAGGTCTATGTTATGGACCGACAAGCATTATCTATTCCAGATTAGCATGACACGTTATGGAGATGTTTTATTGATTGGTTATTATTGTAAATGCATTGAGCCGACATGATGCATCGCATATTGAATCATTTGTAATTGATTTAATTGTAATATTCTTAGTGAGCCGACCTACACATTTGGTCTTAAGTTTTGGTATATATATGTAAGATCTCATTTGTGAGATTATAGAGTAGGTGAAAGGGAATGTAATAAGGTATATGTGAATATAAGCAGAGCTATACACGTAGACATCATTTGAAGATTCAAGGAAGGTATGAAGAAGACAATCAGAGCTTAACCGGTACTGAATCCAGCATATGAAGATGCTATTTTGAGCAGTACATTATCATTGGATTTAACCATCCAATTGTAGTTAGTGTGACTCCCATTTTGTGATTGAGCAGTGAGCTCTAGGCAGTTGGACTTTCTGCATGTGCAGACCCCATTTGTACACACATACTATCTGTAGTAGTATCATCTGATTGTGGGTAAGGTTTCCCACCATGGTTTTTCCCCTTACAGGGTTTCCACATGCAAATATCTATGCTATGTGTTGTGGATGTTACTTGTCTTTCTGTTTCATGCATTAAACTTTACCGGTACTATTATTAACTGTTAAACTATCTACCAACATTAAGTTTGGTTTACCGATATTATGCCTTAAGTTTGGTTAAGTTATATTTGGGTTGAAATTAATAGACAACTGATTCACCCCCCCTCTCAGTTGCCTCTGGGTCCTAACAATATTAAATAATAAAGATTACTTAATTAAAGGTATTAAATCGAAATTAATTAAATAATAAATATTTGATTAATATTAGGAAAAGGGTTAAATGATGAAGAGAATAGAAATTGAATAATTAGTAAGATGATAAAGATGATGATTAAATTAGAAGAATAAATAATTATCTTAACTAAATAACTAAATAATTATTTAATTAATAAAGATGAATAATTAGCATGTTATAAATGAAACATTTTTAGGTTTCTACAGATGGATTGCTTGTGGATTCCATGAGGATAGGAGCCAAGATGGGCTATTAAGTAGGAGCTTCTGGGAATTGAGGCATTGGCAACCTTGGAGCTATCTTCCCAAACTATAGCAAACAATTTTTTGCCCTTATGGATATGTCATACGCATTTGGTAGAGAAGTTATGCCCATTGATTGTATCATGACATCTACATCACTATTGAGAGATATTCAATAAAACAAGAAGGCATGATTGAGAGATGGCTTAACTACAGCCAGGATTCTATTCCATGTCTTTTAAAATCTAAAATTGAAGTCTCCCATGAATTCATGAGGTGCCCTCTTGATTGTAGTTAGCTCCTCTACAAGTGATAGGTGATCACTTTTGTCTTCAAATTATTGACACAACTTCTCCTCAAGCTTGTCCTAGTTGTGAATGACTTAGGTGAAAACCCTCTATACCATTGGAAGGATTTTCCTTTCAAGGATGAGGCCAAGATTCTAATAGCAACACCATCCTCGGTGACATTATGGATGGAGAAGATATTTGCAATGTCTTGAATGTACTTTATGAGGGTGGTGGTTGTCTCACCAATAAAATAGGGTATACTCTTTAATGCCACCATTGATATATAATTTTTTGGGGATATAATGAGAGGACTTCCCCCATTGAAGGTAACAAAAACTTGATTTCTGGTCATGGGAAATAATGATCTATTTATATGAGTGGTGGGAGCCCTAGAGTGCAATAGTATTGTAAATGGAGGGGTAGAATGAGACCTAGGTGATGGAATGCTTACAACCTTAACAAGCCTGATTGGTGACAATGAAGGTCTACCTCTTCATCTCCTAGAACTTTAAAATGAGAGCTCTAAAAATTAAAAGTTACCTCTAGAAGACACCCTTGTTTATATTCAGGGTATGAAGTCAGCAATAGGTTATGAACAAGAGACTGGATCTATGAGTAGAGTCACCAAGTGCTTGAATAATGACTACCTCCAAAGGTTGAGATGCTAAGAGCAACACTGAATCCTTAGCATGAATTTTAAAAGTCTGTCTCATCAGGCATGCCAAAAAATTTTGTCCCAAAATATTACACCCTTGTTGAGCTATCAACTCAACAACCTTGTGAAACATGAACAAAACCCTGAAATGTGGGACCTTGTGCAAGGGGTTTAATCTCTAGAGAAGGTCGACTTCCTTCTCAATCCAGGAGCAAGTGTTGAACTAACCCAACACTTTGAATTCTACTTGTAGACCTATTCTAATAGCTTTCAAAGGAAAGGGGAAGAAGGAAATGCTAAGAAGAGAGGAAGTGATGCATCAAGATAAGAGATGTTCCTCTCCCCATCCAAAATGACACAAAGAATCAATCAAAACACATTAGAGATGCACAAACTTCAGTTGGATGAATGACCCCAAACACACGTATGAAGGTTAGGATTTGATGAATGTCAAAAGGGGACAAAGGTTTCCCACAAGTCAAACTCAAAAAACAAGTTAACATAGCATATACATGAGAGAAAGCCACAAATCATACACTTATAATGAAGGTAAGAAAACATACACAACATGCATAATTTGAAGAGAGGCAAGAATGATGATTTAAATTCATTCTCAAGGCAATGGCCAAACTTACAATTACATAAACACAAGAAAATATACAAATCTTCAAGAGAAGTGAAAGAGTAGAGAGTAGCTCAAGCTAGCAATGAGAGAACCCTTTACAATGAGGCTTAACAACCTATATATAGAAAACTAGTCTCAGAGAAGAGACCAATGGTCAAAGAGGGGAAACCTTCACCCTAGCATGCATGTGAGAATGTTCATTTGGGAAGGTAGGGAGGTGCATGGATCTAACATGGTTGTGTGTGCAAGACACCCATCCATGCATTGACAAGGCAATCCCAAGAAGCAAAGAAATTTTAGAAGGTAGATTGCTTGACATTCCAAAGTCACAACATACATACATGACATGAAGGCCATCAAGTAACCATAAATAAGCATGGCCTTGGACTCCACTTGATGGCAATCCTGCAAAATCATTAAATGTGCCCCTGTAGCTCCATAAGTGAAATTATACAAGTCATAGGAGCTGGTGGAGCATTACGAGCATTAGGAGTTGTAGCCTTCAGGAAAATGCTACAATAGAAGAGGAGGCAGAAACATTACAGTTTGAAGGAATGAGAGGGAGGTGGAGGACTCTAGGGTTTAGGGTCTAGGGAATATGGGATACCTCTCCCCAAAAGGGAAGGATTAGACCGGTTCCCCGAACTCCTGAATCTAGAAGGAAAGGAAGTTTAGGATTCTGGGGTCTGAGGAGACAAGATACCTCTCCCAAAAAGGGAAGGGGTAGACTAGTCCCTTGAACTCCAAAATATGGAAGGAAGGGAAGTCTGGGATTCTAAGATCTAGGGAGATGGGATACCTCTCTCCAAAAGGGAAGGGGTAGACGAGTTCATAGACTGGAACTCAAAAGGAAGGGAAGTTGGGATTGTTGGATTGATGATTATTGTAATGTATTCATCACTTGTTGCCATTGATGAAATACTCTCACACACACATATGATTACATTGACTACCGGTATAACTTCATTGGTTTACACTGTTAACAGGTATGTTTAAGGTCTATCTCTAACTGGTACTCTATGTCAACTGATATGTGCTTAAGAGATAACCTGTGGTTACATTAAGTCAACATCAAAATGAAGATGAAAATTAAGATGGAGATCAAACAAAAGATTCCAGGACAACGACTCACATGTTTTGTTCCAACCGATATTGACTGTTCTAACCGATATCTGATTTTGTGATGAGTTACCAGCACCATTTTCTTGATGGTCATTTTTGTGATGAGTTATGTTTACTTGTCTAGATACACTACACCTAGGAAATTATGTTTTTATTTCCTATGGCCGACATAAGATTTGTATGTCTATTTAAAGACATCTTAGTGAATCATTCAAGAGAGAGAACTGATATAGAAGAGGATTTTATGTGAATACTGATATGCCAAAAGAGTGAAAGCTTTTGTTGAAGAGCGATAAGTGTTAAGATGAAGAGCAGTGTTGAATGTACTTAGAATGATCTGATCAAGCAAGTCTTGTGCTACTCAGAATAGATCAAATCTTTCTTGTTGTTTTCTAATCATTACAATAGAATCAAATCCCCTAACTGGGTAAGCTCTAACAAGCTTCATTGTACAAATCTTCTAACAAGGTGATCCATTAGTTTGGATTCTCAAATCCTCTAGCGAGGTTACTCCTAATAGGGTAGTACTCTTAACAGGGTATAAGCTTCTAATCAAGCTTGGGATCTCTAACAAGATTCACTCCTAGCAGAGCACTTTGTAAGACCTTAACCGATCAGTTATCTATTACTACAGATAGTTAACTTGTGAGTTCCATCTCACTGTGGCTTTTACCTATTTGGGTTTTCCACGTATAAACACTTGTATTATGGTGGATGTTCTACTTTATGTGGATGTTGTTATTTTATTTTTGATAGCATGTATTTTGTTTAAATGCTTGGTTAAGTTCATCTACTGGTTAGTGTTTGAAGTTGTGTTTGTTTTGGTGTCACTGATTCACTCCCCCCCCTCTCAGTGCTTTTCAAGTCCATCAATTGGTATCAGAGCCTAACTTCTTTGAAGCCTAACCGCTTAGAAGGGAATCTTGAAACTACCATGGGGGACATGAGCTACTTCGAGATGATTAGAGAGCTAGAAGCTAGCAGAAATGAAATTGAATCCCTTAGGGGCAAATTGAAAGTTTCTCAAGTCAAAAGGAGAGAGCTATCTGAAAAACTGCTAGAAATATCTAATAATAGTTCTTTAGATGAAGCCAATATTGAAGCTTTACCTGATGAAGTTGAAAAGGTGAACGGTGAAAAACTGAATCTAAGAAGAGAGCTAGAAGGTCTCACTATCCGCATGAGTCAGGAACTGGAAGCCTGAAGAGCTACTGAAGATCTTAGCAAGGTAAGAGATCAAGAGATCATAAAGATCAAATGGGAAAAAGACACTATATATGAGGACTTGATTTCTGAAACAGAAGAAAAGGATAACCTAAAGCTAGACCTTGAGTTGGCATCGTCTCTAAAAGAGAACATGTCTAAGCATAATGAAGATCTTGTCAAAAAGCTTACTGAAGCCAATGAGAAATTGGAGAAGTTTGTCAAAAGTTCTACTATGCTGGAAGAACAAATTCAATCACAGAGAATTAAGGGTGATTTCTCTAGACTTGGTTTTCATACAACTGAAAAAAGGTGAATCCTTCGGTACAAAGAACAAAAATGCTCCTAAAGTCAATAAGACTACCGGTAAGAAGGTTTTTAAACCCATCTGCTTTGTTTGTCACAAGCCTGGTCATACTATAAATGTTTGTAGAAACAAACCTAACAGATATGCAAATTACAATACTACTGCTAGGTATGTGTCTAGAAAGTTTGAAGGTCATTGCTACACATGTGGAATATATGGACATAGACATATTGAGTGCAGATATGGATCAAACAATCATGTACCACACATGCATCCTAGACTAAATGGTGACTAGATAAGGAATTTTGATAACTAGGTAAACCAAAACTGGCAAAGATCCTATGGCAACTAGTTTAGTCCATTCGAAATGGAAAAGGCAACAAATGTTGTTTGCACCTTTTGTAATAACTTTGGTCATGTCTCTATGAAATGTAGAAGAAGAACAGGAAGAGGAAATGCAGGACCCTAAAGATCATCTGGTATGGTCTGTTACCACTGCAACAAATCGGGGTACTTAGCAAAGTTTTGTAGATCAAGAAATAATAGACCGGTCAACTCCTTTAAGGATCAGAAAGGCAAGAAGAAAGTTGATGTTGAGGAAACCAGAGAAGATATGAATCAGATTTGGAAAAAGAAAGGTGATGACTCACTTGGAGAAGGAACTGTTCCTTCACCTAGTGAAGAGAATTGAGTATTGGTGACTTAAGCTTGTCTAACATGGCTAAGGGGAGTTTAATGGTAAAACATCTCCAGACCCCTTGTAAAATGAGCGAGAAAGAATTTTTGAATTATAAATTTTTGGTGACTTTTTGTTTTGATTAAGTAAAAGAAGGTTTTTGAAAGGTACCCAAACCTTGTACAAGCCAAGAGAATAGAAGAGAAAGAGAGAAACATGCCTGATCACTTCAAAAAATAGAAAGATCCCGCCTGAAAAAAGGGATCAGCTTACAAAACATAAAAAAGCAAAAACAGACAGCGAAAGGATAGCACAATGAAAGCAAAAAGATAGAACCTAGAACCCCTACAGAAACAGAGATAGAGACCTAAATACTTTTCATGATCTCCTCGACATGAACAACCATTTGTTTCATGTTGTTTGTTGAGGTCTTTAATTCCTCCAGCTCATGACCTTTGATGTCGCCCTTGGTCCTTGTATTAGCTCTGGTCCTCTTCTCGTGACCCTTCTTGTCTGGCTGATATTTATCACCATCCTTCTCTACATTGTTCTCAAATCTATTAATCAGGATGTTCATGTTATCCACCGAAGCTTTGAGGATCTAAATTTTTTGATCTGCAATCTTCTTAACATTTAGTTCTAGTCTATCTATTCTACTACCCAAGTTGTTCATTTTATTTTCCATTCCTTTAATCTCCTTGTTATCTTCCATCTCATTGACCTTTTTTTTTTTCTGTTGCTATGATTTTACCCACCATACATTCAATTGCTTCCACATTTTGAAGTACAACAACTAGTTCCTTAACATGTTCTGCCAGGGGCTTATCACCAATCGTAACTCTTGTAATAACCTTCATATCAGTCTTCAAACTATTAATATCCTTCACCATGGTTTCGACAGTATCACAGAAATCTTTTATAGTATATTAATCACCAATACCACTTTTATCCCTTTTATCCTCCTTTTGTAGACTTGTGGTGTTCAAACCCTCAATGTTGCCCATCACCGGGTTTTCCTCCCCCTCTTGACCCTGACCTTCATCCTTCTCGTTCTCCTAAACATCATCCTCAGAATCAACTAGAAGATGGCTGATGTCTTTATTGTTACCCTTTTTAGTGTTCTTCCTCTGAATCTTCTTTCCAATTGCTTTCCCTTTCTTTTTTTTAACAATTTTTTTCTCAAAGGATTCAGTTTCAGACTCTGAAATGTCTGAATCCACCACAATCATTTTCCTCTTAGCCTTATTCCCCCCTTTTTTACTAGTCTCTTCTGAATCTCCCTCGGTCTTTGAATCAAAGTTGAATCCACTGGCTTCACTCTCCGTAGTCCCATCTCTTGCATTTTTGCCTTTAATAGGCTTTTCAATGCATTTCCCCTTAATCATTTTATAAACCAGAACCATAAGCCCCTGGTGGAGGGCATGGTCACCTTTGGGATCTTTCTGAACCTCCTTGATAGTGTGGTCCATAGAATAGGCTAGGTAATAAGGCAAGCTCACCTTTTCCCCATGGTAGAAATGGTTGAGCAAGACAAAGTGATGACCATAGGCTCTAGTAAACCTACCATCCAAAGTAATGTAGGTGATAGAAGCAAATAAAACAAACATTCATGGCCCGCGAATCCTTTTTGTGGCGTTGTATGAATTGTTGATTTTCACCATCTTTCTCCTCTCATCATCCGTGACTGGGAACTTGCCCGCTGCTTTATCTGATATGCTGCGGTCCTTATAAAATTTCATGCCCTCAGTAATCATCCCCATAGCCTCAACAATGACCTCCTTATAAACATTCATCATCTGGGACCCAACCATGATTTTGCCATTTTTCTAGTTCTTGATGAAATAGTTGGTAATTGTGGGATCTTTCCCACTTAGCCTCTCCATGAACACATTCAGACCCCCCTGCTGAAGGATATCCCAAACTTCACTATTCTTTCTCCAGTCTGAGCAAGAGGTGGGTTCAAATATTTTCTTATTATCTCCCATTTTGTAAGCACTTTCCTTGAAATTCTTTCTCTCGACTTCAAGACCTCTTCTCTGGTTTCTATGGATGCCCTGTAAAAATGCCTAGAATCCCTACCAGACAATTATTATAAGACACCTATATAAATGCTCATTACCTCTAAAATAACCTTGCATCAAAAAAAGCAAAAGAGGCATTAAAAACTATGATTAAAAGTACCACGTTGCCTAGCCTGGCTATAGTCCAGATTAAGTGGGGATTTCATTTCACTTGCAATCTCACTTTCACCATAACTAGTAATGATGTCTTCGAATTGGCAAGCCAGGTTGGTGAATTTTTGTTAATGTGTTATCAACTGGTATTTCACTTAAGTGGTAAATAAAATTAGGATTTTTAACCTAAAGTGCGAGCATTTATTACAGTTGTTAAAGAGGATAAAAACAAGTTTTACTTTATCATTTTTACCCTAACTCTTTCGAAAAAGAAATTTGAAGAAATTGCAGAGCAGAACAAGATTGTCTTGTTGTCAATTGGAAAATTGTTTCATGTTTAGAGAAATAAAGCTAAATCAAAAGTTGTAGAGAGGCAAATGGGTGTACATTTGGACATTTCAACCAGGAAACGGAGTGATGTGCAAGATACAAGGTATTTCTTTGTATACCACTTTGAAACTTGTTTAACTAGAATGACATCTTCTTCTAAGTCTGTAGAAAGGTTGATGCTCACTGTTGAGCCTGAGGAAGCTCTAAAGGAAGATGAAATTATGTCTTATAATGAATTATCACAAGTCTCAAGCGGTGTTGTGGTCAAAGGTGACTTGTCTAGCTATATAGATTGCAAGATAGAAGATTTAGGAACTCTACACATCTATACTCAGCTAAAATCACTCTATGATAAGAGTGGAAAGATTGAAACAAAATATGCTAGGGTTTTTGAAAAAGGGTTTCATAATGTCACATATTTTCTTGAAGATTTTGAGGAAGAACACATAAGAATCATCTTGAGTCAAGTCCATGGAGAGAATATGTATTTGGAAAGGACCCATACAATAACCAAGGAAGTTATTAGGGTTGTAGTGGGTTATTGCTCAATTGGTGAAATTCCCGTGTTAAGAAGAATTTCAAAGGATACTATCTTCAAGTTAATCGGTTCTATATATGATAAGTGTTCTTTTTCTATCAACAATATTAGAGACCCTGTGGTGAAACTTGCAGCAATGGTGATAAGCTACCGGGTATTCTACTCTAGTAGACTTAACAGTGTTCCATTTGCACCAATTCACACAACACATAGAATGATTGTTGATAATGTAGACTATGATATTTGTGAAGCCATTAGAGACCAATTATTTCAAAATTTGAAATCCATTAAGAAGGACAACACATAAAAGTTCAAATATGGTCAGCTATTAGCCAAGTTATTTTTCTATTTTCAGGACTTCCTATTGGGTATTGGAGATATTGAATGGTCCAAGGAACAACCGGTCAATGCACAGATCAAGAACAACATTAAGGTTGTGAAGAATACTTTTTCGGTTGTTGTGAACAAGTATTTTAATGAATTTCAGAAAAAGATGAGCATGAGAATGAGGTTACCTGAAGATGTGCTAAAACACTTTGCAAAAGACATAATCTTCACGGTTACCATTGACTTTTGCTTGATGCAAGCAATTGAACCTAGAGAGGAAGAGATGGAAGATATGAGCTATGAGGTTAATCATGATTTACTGGTCAGCTATGCTAATACCCTATTAACATCACCTAAAGATAAAAGGAATGAAAAATTGGACATTGTGGCAGTCCAACTTTCTACCAATTGAAACTAGTACTGCACCTGTAGCTAAAGTGAAAGGAAAGAAAAATAAGTCTGATGAAAAATCTCCTGTGAAAAAGACCACAAGGGTGACTCAGAGTGTCCTAACCAAGAAGGAACCAACACCTAAAGTATATGTAAAGAAGGAGAATGCACCAAAGAAGAGAAATCAGAAATTGATTTTGCAACCAGTCTAAGGGTACATATTCTGAAGAAGAACCAAAGAAGGAAAAAGTAATAGGCAGAACACCCAAGAAGGTAAAGGTAGTGTGGAAGGCAACTACACCTATAGATATTGCTACCTACAAACCTAACACAGTTTTTGAGAGGACAATGAAGACATTAGGAAGAAATAGGTTTGATAATGTCAATGAATATTTTGATTCTTTCATTGAAGATGAGCAAAAGAAAGTAATCCAACAGGTAATAACTTATTTGGGTCATTACAATAGATTTTTGCTTGACTTGGAAAAAGATATTTCAATCTCTTTGTATAATACTTTGTTAGATAAATGGGAAGAAGCAATTCAATTGGAAAAGAAAATTATTGATGAAATATTTGTATAGTATTTTCCCAATCTATCATTAGATGGAATTAGTGCTTTAATTGAGCAATACAAAGTATATTTTGATTTTAAAGTGAGAAGATTGAAGCTTCTTAATGCAAAAAGGTCAGTTGTTGAGTCTGAGACACATCAACTAGCCTATGTAATCAAAAAGAGGGAAGACGTCATCCACTCTAGCAATAAGGATGATACTACAGATGATGTTCCTCGACCAGAAATGGATGAAGAGGAAATTGTTCAAGCTAATGTAGTCTATCCAATCAAGAAGAAGGATGATTCCATTATTCTTGTTGATGAAGATGTTCAGGACATAATAGACCTATTTGGAGACATTACTACACCAGATATGGATCCTCCTACAATCACTGAAGTACAGGTTTCATTAGTTGAACAACGGGGTATTCAACTAACAGTGGACAATGAATCGGCAACAAAACAATTGGAGAAACCCCAATCTCTATCGGTCATTGAAACTACTCAAAAGGAGTCTACTGAGGAAGTTGTCACTCAGCTAGCTGAAGATACAATAGAGAAGAACACAAAAAGAGCTATCATTAAGAGTGTACCCCCTTAACCAGCAAAGCAAAAACTACTTGAAGATGATGATGATTATTATTTAAGTATCTCAAGACCCATTGACATGAACACTTTGAGTGAATCAGAAATGATGAAGATTGCTAATGTTATGCAATCTTGAGCACACAAGAAGAGTCTAAAAGAGAAAAGGATTGAATCAGAGACAATCCAGAATGTAGTAGAGATTTTGTCTAGTTTACTACTAGAAATAGTTGTTGCACATCTTCCTACACCCATCAACAAACTTGGTTAGTTAGTTGCAGATGCATCTGATCAAATCAAATTGCTTGAAGATGTTTCTCAAATGTCTGCTGAGAAGAGCCACAAGAAGAAATATGGAGATAAACTAGCTAAGAACATTCAAAGTGGCAAAATGGCTTTATCTCATAATGGAAGTCTGTTGAAGAAAGCTATTGAATCTGGAGGGAAGTATCTTGCCTCTACCTCCAATGTTACTTTCTTTTACTCTGACATTTCTAAGAGTCAAGATGAAACCAAGAAGTAAATGGAAAGGTTATGCAAGGCATATGTCCCATTCCAGGACTCCATTCATGCCTTTAACCGATCTATAGATGATTTGCATGATAGACTGAACATGAATGATAATGAGAAGGCTAAGAGATTCTTATCTCTAAGAGAGCTCAAGAGTCAGCTCACCTCACAGGTCAACATTCTTCAGAGAGCCTACTCTAATGCAAAAGCTATTCTTGCTACTCCCAAAACCTGCATGCTAGACTCAATGGAAGAATTCTATTCCCAGTTGATGTCTACCTCTAAGTATACTGCTAACATACTGGAATTATGGGAAAATGCTTTATCCCAGATGAAGCAGAATTCCAATGATATTTTGATGAGACTAGCCAATGCATGAACTTTTTTTAAAATTGTAATATATGTTGAACACTTTGATACAGATTTTTTATATAAATGTATATATTTTACTTTATCATTTTGGCATTGTTGTCAAAGGGGGAGTAATAATATGTGTGTGTTTTTTGAAAATTTTGTATTTATGCATGCATTAAGGGGGAGTATTGCATTAAAAGGGGAATATGAGTATATATGTAAATATGTTGTGTATGCACACTTAGCGGTATTGTATTACTCTAAAATTTTCTAAGTGTTGCCATCAATGCCAAAGGGAGAGATTGTTGGCTTGATGATGATTGTAATGTATTGATCACTTGTTGTCATTGATGAAACACTCTCACACACACATATGATTACATTGACTACCAGTGTAACTTCATTTGTTTATACTGTTAATGAGTATGTTTAAGGTCTATCTCTAACTGACACTCTATGTCAACCGGTATGTGCTTGAGAGATAACCTATGGTTACATTAAGTCAGTATCAAAATGAAGATTAAAATGAAGATGGAGATCAAATGAAAGATTCCTGGACAATGGTTCACATGTTTTGTTCCAACCAGTATTGACTGTTCTAACTGATATCTGATTTTGTGATGAGTTACCAACACTGTTTTCTTGATGGTCATTTTTGTGATGAGTTATGTTTACTTGTCTAGATACGCTGCACCTAGGAAATTGTGTTTTGATTTCCTATGGCCGATATAATATTTGTATGTCTATTTAAAGACATCTTAGTAAATCATTTAAGAGAGAGAACTGATATAGAAGAGGATTTTATGCAAATACTGATATGCATAAAGAGTGAAAGCTTTTGTTGAAGAGTGATAAGTGTTAAGATGAAGAGTAGTGTTGAATGTACTTAGAATGATCTGATCAAGCAAGTCTTGTGCTACTCAAAATAGATCAAACCTTTCTTGTTGTTTTCTAATCATTACAACAGAATCGAATCCCCTAACCGGGTAATCTCTAACAAGCTTCATTGTACAAATCCTCTAACAAGGTGATCCATTAGTTTGGATTCTCAAATCCTCTAGCGAGGTTACTCCTAACAGGGTAGTACTCTTAATAGGGTATAAGCTTCTAATCAAGCTTGGGATCTCTAACAAGATTCACTCCTAGTAGAGCACTTTGTAAGACCTTAACTGGCCAGTTATCTATTACTGCAGATAGGTAACTTGTAAGTTCCATCTCACCGTGGTTTTTACCTATTTGGGTTTTCCATGTATAAACACTTGTGTTATGGTGGATGTTCTACTTTATGTGGACGTTGTTATTTCATTTTGGATAGCATGTATTTTGTTTAAATGCTTGGTTAAGTTCATCTATCGGTTAGTGTTTGAAGTTGTGTTTGTTTTGGTGTCACTCATTCACCCCCCCCCCTCTTAGTGCTTTTCAAGTCCATCAGGGATTCTGGTATTTGGGAGATGAGATACCACTCCCAAACATGGTTGGGGTATAGACCAGTTCCTCAGACTCTATAACCTGAAAGGAAGGGAAGTCTGGTATTTTGGGATCCAATGAGACAAGGTACCTCTTCATAAAATGGAAGGGGTAGACCAGTTCCCCAAATTTTGGAATTTGAAAGGAAGGGAAGTCCAGGATTTGGGAGTATGAAGATATGAGATACCTCTCCATAAAAGGGAAAAGGAGACCAGTTCCTCGAACTCCAAAATTTGAAAGGAAGGGAAGTATGATATTTTGGGGTCCGGGGAGATGGGATACCTCCCCACAAAAGGGAAGGCTTAGATTAGTTCCCCAGACTTTGAAATCTAGAAGGAAGGGAAGTTTAAGATTTTAGGGTTCGGGGAGACAAGATACCACTCCACAAAAGGGAAGAGGTAGATTGGTTCCCCAAATTTAAAACTCTCAAAGGAAGGAAAGTCCAAGATTTCGGGGTTCGAGGAGATGGGATACTTCTCCCCAAAAGGGAAGGGGTAGACCGGTTCCCTAGACTTTAGAATACGAAATTCCTAAGAAAGAAAAAGGAAGGAGAAGGGACTAGCAAACTCCAAGGTATGAGGGAAAGATGCAAAGGGGAAGGCCTAAATTCACCTCCTGACAAGATAACACTTCAAGATTTCATGATTTCATTGGCTTCATGCTTGATCAACTGGGGCAATTCTTGTCCATGGAACATATCTCTAATTGGTTCTTGTTGATGGACCAAGAGTGTCATAAAATAAAAATATTTTGTGGACCCCTACGGGATGCTTTTCTACTAAGCATGAAATCCAGAATCCTTGAGCGTCCATTGGGAACTAAGTCACTAGAAGGACCTCAAAACATGTGCATTCGAACACTTGGAAGGAAATAGGAAACTAGAGCATACATTCTCATAGAGAGAATGCAACAGGTACAAAAGAACTTATGAAAGAAAAACAAACTCTAATATAATATTTATATTTTCAATAAGACCCTCTTTAGAAGAAAGGTTTGAGATGAATCCCATTCTTTGGGATTGGAAGAACTTCACCATCAAGCCTAAAGAGGCAAAATGCATTGGTCTCCTTGCAACTGGTGATGATATATGAACTACTCCAGATAGCATCAAATTTGGAGTTTCATCTAGTTTTGGCTCTGTTCGCATCCCACTTGAGTACTAGATCCATTTAATTATTTTTATGGTTCTGAGTCGATAAGCGCCCCAAGGGAAACAAAGGGAATCAACAAGTCTTTGTTTCTGTTGCCTGCAAGTGAAGATTTCATCATTTGAACTCTTCAACATCAATAGAGACTAAAGCCCTAACTATGCCCTACTATCTATATGGCCCTTAGAATAGTAGGGCCCTTAGAACCATAGCCCCTAAAAGAGTTTATGGTAGGGGGGGCCTCTAAAGGGGGGGGGGGGTAGGGGGTTATATTTCCCTCTTTGAATACCCTATTAGTATCCTTTTTATATAAATTCTTTTCACTTTCTCTTGATGAACATCAAGTGTATACATGGCCTATTTTCTAACTTCTTCTAGCTCCATTAGCTCAGCTAGCCTCACTATCATAGCATGATTCTCTGTCAATTCCAACTGATGTGCTAATTCAAGAGAGGGTAAATATAGAGAAGATGGGAGTCTTGCTTCCTTTCTATATACCGGCATGAAAGAGGAGTTATCAAATTCCCTCTTGGGTGTGATTCTATCGACCCATAAGGCTTTCCTCAATTTAGTATTCCAAGACCTTTGATTGTCTTCAATTGTTCTTTTGATTATCCCAATGAGGGTTTTGTTGGAAGACTTAGCTAAGCCATTACCCTAAGGGTAGTAATTGGATAATGTCTTTCAGTATATACCATTCTTAAATACCCAAGAACTAATTTGGCTTCCAACAACTGCTTTGGAATTATCTGATATGATGGTGGAGGGGACACCAAATCTTGTCACAATTCCATCAAGTAATTCCAACACTCAGGCCTTTGTGGCGTCTTTCAATGTAACTGCCTTTGTCCACCTGGTGAAGTAGTTTTTTGTGGCCAAGATCCACTTTTGACCACCACTACTAGGTGGACTTACCATGACAATGAATTATAAACCCCATTGTGTGAATGAATGATCTCCTTGAATAGGGTGGAGAGGAAGGGCAGCTAGCCTTTGCTTTCTAGAGAAGAAAACACATTTCTTGCAATTCTTCACCCATCTATGTGATTCACTAAATAAGTTTGGCCTGTAATAACCAACCCTCATTATTTTCATAGTTGTAGTCCTTGTAGAGAAGTGGCCCCCTAAAGAGCCATCATGAAACTCCTCTAATAATTTACTAACCTGATTGTGCTCAACATATCTTACCAAGACTCCATTAGAGTCTCTTCTAAAAAGGGTGTCAGCCACTAAGATGTAGGGGATGGAATGCAACCTGAAATGTCTTCTTTTGGTCCAATCTAGACCTTGGTGGTATCTACCTTCCATTAAGAAGGTGGTCATGTCACCCACCCAACTGACCTGAGTGTCATTGCTAGTTGGTTGATCCTCTTGTAACAAAAGGGTGGCCTCAAATAAAGGAGTCTCAAAAGATGAGACAAGTTGTTCACATAGGTCATTACCTCTTACAAGCTTGGTGATCTTGATGTTGATGTCATATTCCATGACCTTGGTTATCCACCCAACCCTCTTCTCACTGATGTCCTTGTTTAGAAGGAAATACTTGACACTTACATGTGGAACTAAGAGTTGTATGTGTCTAAACTTATTCAATGCTCTTACAACAATGAGGACCTACTTCTCTACATAACTATACCTAAGCTCATAATCCTTTAATCCCTTACTGAAGAAGGAAATGGGTTAATCCAAATTATTATTGTTCAATTGTGTTAGGACAGATAAGATGTTGGATTCTCCTTGAAAGGTATAGAGAATAAATGTCGGCAATTTGGAGGAATTGATTATGTGTTGCATAGATGTTTGTCATTGATGTCAACACTAGTTATTTTTCTATCTACCGACTTCTGGTAGAGTGGTTGGTCTTTGATGTTGATATGGAGATTTGTCTTTATTTTTGGTCTGGCTATTGGAATTGGTTTGGATTGGTTATTCATGTACTCCTGGTGTGTATCACATTCAATTGGTTCGGGATTTGATGATCTAGATGCTATCATATGCTCTAGTAAGCCTTTTAGTTACCGGTAAAGGTTTTATCGGTAGTGCTTTGTTGAAGATATTTTGATGAATCCAATAAGTGGTTTTGGTGTGGCTTCTAGAAGGTTATCATGATGATGATGGTTATCATGTTCATGTTCTAGTTGTTCATTGTGTTTCATTTAGATTATGGTGACTTATTTTGGGTCCAGTGGTTATTCTATTAGGTTATGGACTAGTTTATGTAACGTGTTGGTTGGTGCTTCTGATGCATCACCGATTTGATTTATTGTTTGGTTTATATTGTTTCGATCTTAGGATGAATTGGTTTATCATTGGTGTGTGACATTATGTAATGGATCTATTGTATTATCTTTTAGGTGGTCGACCTAATTATTTAGGTCCCAAGTTAGTATAAATATGATGTAAGATCTCTTTGTAGATCATGGTATGTGGGTTATGGGATTATCTATGTGTGAATAAAGTTGTAATCATATGTAGAGGTTTTGGTCAATCATAGGTGATCAAATTGGGTTTGTAAAGAGGTTTAAGACCTCTGGTGTTGAGCTTAACTAGAACTGTGCTCAGGCATAGGAGATGTTATTCTTGTAGTTCATTGATCTTTCCGGATTGTAGTTTGGATTTGTTTTGTAGTCAGTGAGGCTCCTTTTGTCAAGAGAATTGTGCTCTAGGCCATTGGCCTTCCTGCATGTGTAGGCCCCTCTTATTGTAATCATAGACTTGTTGCAGAAGTATTATTTGACTATGGGTAGGCTTCCCACCATGGTTTTTTCCTTTACCAGGTTTTCCATGTACAAATCATGGTGTTATGTGTTATGGATGGTTAGTAATTATTCCATGATTTATGTTTATGCTTAATTGTTATATCTGCTATTCCGATAAAAGGTTTTGTGTGCTTAAAGTTGTATAATGTGTTGACAATTGATTCACCCCCCCTCTCATTTGTCCACCGGTTATCCTAAAAATTGGTATCAGAGCTTGGTCCTCTCTACAAAAGCTTAACCACTTGAGAAAGATCCTATGGCAACTAATAGTTCAACTGCATCTATTTTCTAGAGAGAAACCCCTAAGATTGATTTGACAAATTATAGGGTATGGAAGATTTGGATGGAAACTCATTTGAGATGTATTGGGGAAGAGATTTGGGAGGTCATCGAGAAAGGCTATACTCCTCATAATCCGGCATCTGGTAATCCTCCTTCGGCAACCTTGGATAAGGAAATTGAGAATGATTGTAGAGTTATAGAAGCACTCTTAAGTGCACTTTCTAATCAACAAATTATGGGATTAACTGACCAATCATTTGCGAAGGCTATATCAGATAAGTTGGAGGCTCTAAATGAAGGTGACCCTACTGTAAAAACTGCTAAACTTGATGGTTACTGGGTAAGGTATGAGAATTTGAAGATGGAAGAAGATGAAAGGATTACTTCTTTTATGGAAAGAGTTAATGAAATTGTTATGGGAATTTAGTGATGCGGTGGATCTCTGAGCGAAGATGTTTCTAAATTTTTGAGAGCTTTGCCACAGACTTACAAGATGAAGGATACTACAATTAATGAGTTGAGAACAATGTCTAAAACTTCTATTAACAGTGATACTTTGCTTGGAAAATTATCTTCTTTTGAGCTTGAAGAATTTGGTCCTCAAGGAGCTGCAAAGACTGAATCTTCTTTTCACACATTTGCATCATCAACCAGAAAGAGTGACTGGAAAGATTTATATGTGAAGGAACTGGAGGAAATGAAGAAAGAAGATGATGAGTTTGAGAAACTTGAAGCCCTATTTTCTAGAAGAGTACCTAAAGGTCTGGCAAGAAGTAAGTATGAAGGAAAATCACCTTTTAAATGTTTTGTATGTAACATGATAGGTCATTTTGCATCTAGATGTCCTGAAAGGAAATCAAGATTTGAAGAGAAAGCTAGAAGATCTTTTAGGCCTAACCATGATTATCAGAATAAGCATATGTATAGGAGAAACAAAGACAAATCATGTTACTATGTGGATGAGGAAGGTGTGACTGATTATGATGATGAACCAACACAAGATTCAGCTAGTGGATCCAATAGTGGAAAGGAATGGGTATTTTTGGCTATCAAGGAAGATGCTCCAGAACCTATTATTCAAAATGAGGAAAAGGCCCTGCTACTAAAATTGAAGACAAGGATGAATGGGTGAGACAGTGGATGTTCACATCATATGACTGGAGATAAAAGGAAGTTTTTATCTTTATAAGAATTTGATGGTGGACTAGTTAGATTTGGAGATGACAAATCATGTATGATCAGAAGAAGAGGAACTATATCATTGGATGGTAAGCATAAAACTAATAATGTTTATTATGTTGAAGGTTTAAGGCATAATATTTTGAGTGTTGGATAGTTGGTGGATAAGGGATTTCAATTACAGTTCAAGGATGGAAAATGCAAATTCATTAATAGATCTAGATTGGAGATTGCAATCGGTACACAGACTAAAGGTAACATCTTTCATTTGAACTCCAGTGAGAAGACATATTTAATTTCACAAGTTAATGAGAGTTGGTTATGGCATAAGAGGTTGTTTCATGTGAATTTTGATTTCATTGTAAATATCAGTTCAACTAAGGTTGTTAGAGATATACCTAAGATTGTGAAGCCCTATAATCCGGTATGTAAGGAATGTCAAATGGGAAAGCAAGTCAGAACTTGATTTAAGATTATACAAGACAAATCTAATGATGTTCTTGATCTTATTCATACTGATTTGTGTGGTTCTGCTAGAATAAAGAGTATTCAGGGTGATAGATATTTCATGCTAATCATTGATGACTATTCTAGAATGATGTGGGTGACTTTTCTGAGGGAGAAATCTGAAGCTTTTGAAACGTTTAATATCTTTAAAGCTAAAGTTGAGATAGAGACAGGGTTGAGGATTAAATGCTTAAGGTTAGATCAGGGTGGTGAATTCACATCCGGTGAATTTAATAGTTATTGTGAGAAGCATGGGATAAGGAGACAGTTGTCTGCTCCTCAGAATGATGTTGTGGAAAGAAAGAGCATAACTATCTTGGATGCGGCCTGAACTATGATGATGGAAGCTAATTTGCATCATATCTATTGGAGATAAGTTGTGATCATAGCGGTACACACATTTAACAGAGTTGATATCAAAGGAGACACCGATAAGACATCTTATGAGTTATGGTTTGGTCATACACCTACAATTAAGTATTTCAGAATCTTTGGTAGTTAATGCTATATCAAAAAAGATGATTCCATTGGAAATTTTGATAATAGATGTGATGAAGGGATATTTCTTGATTATTCTAATGAAAGAAAAGCATATAGATGTTATAAAAAAAGATCACAAAGAATTGTGGAAAGTGCTAATGTCAAGGTGGATGAGTTGTACAAAGGTCAAATTAGAACTTATGAGAGAGAATCGAAAGTGGAGATGATCATAACTGAATTGGTAGTACCTATACAATAACAAAATGATGAACCAGTTACCCCGGTAGTATCATAAAATTAACAGTAGCTGAAGATCATAGCAGAGGAACAAAAAGTTAGAAGACTCCTAGGTATGTAAGGTTAAATCATTCAGAAGATCAGATCATTGGAGACAAGAACAAAGGAGTAATGAAAATAAGAATGTTGGCAACTGATAAGGTATGTTTAATTTTGCAAGTTTAACTGGCATCAATTATTGAAGCTTGTAAAGATGAATGTTGGATGAGAGCTATGGAAGAGGAATTAGATCAGATTGAGAAAAACAACACATGGACTTTAGTTCCTTGACCAAAAAATAAGAATGTTATTGGAACTAAATGGGTTTTTAGGAATTAAATGAATGAGGATGGATAAGTTGTGAGGAATAAGGCTAGATTGGTATGTAAAGGATATTCATAGAAGGAAG
This sequence comes from Cryptomeria japonica, assembly GCF_030272615.1. Taxonomy (NCBI): domain Eukaryota; kingdom Viridiplantae; phylum Streptophyta; class Pinopsida; order Cupressales; family Cupressaceae; genus Cryptomeria; species Cryptomeria japonica. The sequence continues at coordinate 433,489,172 of NC_081414.1, forward strand.
GAATTGATTATGATGAGACTTTTGCTCTGGTAGCTAGGATTGAAGCTGTGAGATTTTTTGTTGCTTATGCTGCCCATAAGAAATACAAGGTTTATCATATGGATGTTAAGTGTGTATTTTTTAATGGAGATCTTGAAGAGGAAGTTTGCACTAAGCAACTTGATGGATTTTCACTTTTATATGACAAAAACATGGTTTGCAAGTTAAGGAAAGCTTTATATGGATTGAAACAAGCCCCTAGAGCTTGGTATGCTAGATTGGACAAATATCTTTTGAAGCTTGGTTTCACTAAAGGTAATGCTAATAGTAACTTATATTATAAGATTACTAATGATGACATATTTATTGTTGAAGTCTTTGTTGATGATACCATATTTTAAGGTGAGGATAAGTTATGTATGGAATTATTTGAAAATATGAAGAATGAATTTGAGATGTCTATGATTGGGGAGATAAAAAATTTCTTAAGTTTGCAAATTACTCAGAATGATAAAGGTATTCTCATCTGTCAAAATGATAGTCCTAAAAATGAGTGCAAAAAGGTTTTCATGTTTGAGTCATAATATTGGTCATTCTAGATTTATTTTGCCCTTTGTCAAAGTTCAAGGTCTAAGGTTTAGGGTTTGTGAATTTTCGATTAAGTCTTGTAAAAGAAAAACCCTAAGCTTGTTATATTTCATCGTTAACTTTTTCCACTTAAGCCAAGGGCTGGTTACTATTGGCGGGGCCATTTTATTTCCTAAGCACTAAGTTGTGTTCAATCAGTCCCTTTATGGTTTTTCCTAAGTTGTACAAAAGTTTTTCCTATGTTCGGTCCCTTTTAATATTCATGTCAGTGCTTATAAATTTTTCCTAAGTCTAAAAGTTTCATTCTTCAACCTGTGGATAAAGGCAGAACATATCTGATGGTCTACGCTTCCCCGTGGTCGAAGGTGTGAGGAAGATAAAGAATGCAACATCACGAGATGATGCCACTTGTCCTCAGTAGAGAAGAGTGAGCTAGTGGATTTGACCTTTCAAACCTTTGATGATACCTATTCCCAACAAGTAAAACTCAAGTTACTAATGGTTTGATGAATACTAAGAGGGGGGGGGGTGAATTAGTATACTAAAAAATATTGAACTCAAACACTTTATCAGTATAGCAACAAACTGGTATAATAGTTTAACTAACAAACCAGTTAACACAAATGCAAACCAAATAGTAAGTAAGGCATTGACCTATAGAAGCACAATCACCATAACATAAGAGATTTTGACATGGAAACCCAAATGGGAAAAACCATGATGAGATGAAACTCACAAGTAACTATCTGCAGAATAGTAACCAGACCAGTTAAGGTCATACAATGTTCTTTACCAGAACAGATCCTATTAGGAATCTCAATTTCTGTTAGGAGATAAGTCCGATTAAAGACTACCTTGTGAGAGGATTTTAGATCCACATATGTGAATCACCTTGTTAGAGGATTTACAAAGGATTTTCTGGTCCTACCTGGTTAAGGGTTTCTGACTTGTCAAAGATGTGAGTAATCAACAAGTGAATGATCTAGCAAATGGCACAGTTTGCTTGATTAGATCCATGGTAGCCCATTGCTAATGCATTTCAGCATTACTTCAGTCTTCAGTAAATCAACACTCTATTACAGCACACAGACTTGATCTTCTCTATTAAGATCGCACATTCAAGAACTCATCAACCACCAAAAACCCTAACAACTACACATGCTAAAACCCTAGACATGATGTCCTTAAAAGGAAACTGATTTCATGTCGGTCCAATAGGATTACATTGCAAGTTCCTAGGTTCATTGTATCTAGACACATTTGGTAACATGACACAAAATCACCGTCAAAGTGTCGGTGGATGGTAACTCATCACAAAAATATACCGGTTGGTAACTCATCACAGAGTATTACTGGTTTATACAACTTTACTGATTACCGGTTGATAACTCAGAGTAATACCAGTTTGACAAAAATGAAGACTGGGAAAAATGATAACTGTTGCTTTTAGTTCCTTTGCTCCGTTCCGCTTGAGATCCTCAAACCACTTGAGGTCTTCATGCCACTTGAGATCGGTAAACACTTTCTGCAAAACATCGATAGTCTAAAGACTACAACATAATACTGGTTTGGAACAAATACTGGTTGAGCATAATTTATACATTCAAGAGGTGATCTCATAGCAAGTGTGTGTCCATCAATGACAATCACAACATAATCATCAAAAATGCCAACAATCTCCCCCTTTGGCATTGATGACAACACTTAGGAAAATTTTTGACATCTGTTTTACAAAAAAAAATGCCATAATCAAAATTACTCCCCCTAAGCATATACACTATCCCTTTACAGAAAATACAATGTATACTACTTCCTTACAGAGATAAACATGAGAGTATACATAACATGCATCAAAATTTTAAATACCAGAATACTTCTCCTGCTTTGCCAACAATGACAAAATATAGCTAAATAAAGAGTGAAACTTGTCAAAAATAGATTTAAAGTCCTGTATAAATTGCTTCATGGATAAGGACCATGACTAAAGTAATGAGGTAGCAACTTCACTCTCTATTTGCATCTGGGATACCTGTTCCTCCATGGCATCCTCCATGGGATACCATCAAGGCATCTAGATTGAGATAGCACTTCTGAAGTATTTGTAGTCTTGGAAGTAGAACTAGTTGTAGTTCCTGCAAATCCTTGGTCCGGTTGCTGATCTCCAAATCAATTCTTGCAGCCTAAAGTTGAAACCGGTGAACGGTTTTCCCATAAGCGGTAAAGGAATCATATGGCATCTTGAAGGTGCTTATGAATGTCTACAAATTAGCTTGTAGTTTTTCTTTCTAGGCAAGCACATCATCACAGAATAGATGGGGTTGACATATCTTATTGAGCAGTAATTTCCCCTCATCCATTGCATCTCTGATGTCCTTCTGTGCCTTCTGCAGACCGGATCGGAGCTCATGTAACTTTTTCACCAAGGTAGTGCTCAAAGCCTTTTGATGCTCCTTCTTGGCATTTGCTTCAGCAACCTCTTCCAGGCTTTGTGCCTGGTCCTCCACAACTATGCATAAGAGTTTTAGTTGGGCCAGAGAGGAATCGATACTAGGGAGGTTGGTACCGGGTATCAAACCGGTAAGAGTGTCCACTGCAGCTTGGATCACGTCTTGCTCCTTCTTCCTTCTTATCACCTCTAGGCATTCTTGAGCAAGCTTAATGCTTTGCAACAAATCTAATTTGTTTGCAGATTGGAGGTCAATGGGACTGGTAATGTCAACTAGTTTGGCTTGACTACCGGTTTCCTTTGGAGTCTCCACTTGAGTGCTCTGTGCCGCTTCCTCCTTCTCTTTCGCTCTTAGCTTATCTTCTTCTGCCTTCTTTTTCTCCTCTTCCTCTATTTTTCTTTTCTCTTCTTCTTCTTTCTGCTTCTCTTCATCCTCATCCTTCTTCTTCTTCTCCTCTTCTTTTCTCTTCTCCTCTTCCTGCTTCCTCTTCTCCTCTTCCTTTCTCTTTTCCTCTTCCTATTTCTTTTCTTCTTCCTTCTATTTCTTTTCCACTTCCTTCTCTTGTCTCTTATTTTCCTCTTCTTTCCTCCTGTCCTCTTCCTGTTTCCTCTTTTCTTCTTCTTTTCTCTTTTCCTCTTCATCTGCCTGTTTCTTCTTTCCTTCTTCCTATTGCTTCTTCTCTTCCTCTGCCTGTTTTTCCTGTCCTGCCACTTTAGTTGGTGTACCTAGAGTAACATCTTCACCATTCAAGGCATCTATATCAATGGGTTCCATTTGATCAATGACCAGTACTCCTTCACTGTCATATGCCTCATCCAGTTGATTGATTTCTGGTTCTTACTCAGCTTTCCTATTGGCTTTTGCCACTTGGTGCAACTTTAGAGCAGACTGAGCAAGGGAGTGGGTATCTTTTACCACTTCTGGGACTTTTCCTTCTAGCAATAGGAGTCTGCTTCTTCTCATGAAGAAGAGGCCCTTATATCTTTCCACCACTTCATAAAGTTTTGATTTAGGCACATCAGGAAAGTATTGTGCAAATACTTCCTCTTTTATTTCATGTTCCTTCTCTATGGCAATGCGCCACTTGTTATCTAAAGAATTATATAGAGAATCAGGTGTCTCAGATTTAATTTCTTATGGCCACTAGTCATTAATACATAAATAATTAATGACTTCCTGTTCAACTTCTTCCTTTTCATCATCATTAAAATCGTCAAAGCACTCTTTCAAATCACCAAGTACTTTTCTTCTAATATTCTTAATAGTTCTTTGACAATGTGTCAAAGGTTTATAGGAGGAAATATCAATATTTACCGGTGAAGATGTTGTCGGTTCATTCTTTGTCATTTTCCTCATTTGCTTAGTTTTCTTAGGTTGTTCTTCAGACACAGTGTCCTCTGAGTTTGGTGTGTTGTCTTTTGTCTTCTTCTTCCTCTCAAAGACTTTGGCGGGTGCAGCTTTTGGTTTCTTCTTTGCTGGTGACCACTTGGTCACTTTGGGACTTGCTGCGGTAACCGGTGCCGATACTGAAGGCGCTGCCTTTCCCTTCTTTACTGAAGGTTCTTCAACTGGTGTAACCCTTTCCAAATAGGTGTCGGTTCTCTTTGCCTTTTGATCAAGGGGTGAGGTGAGTAGGGTAGAGGCATACCCATCTAGCATATTGTACATTACCTCATATCCCATGGGTTCCACTTCTTCCTGTCTAGACTCAATCTCCTCCATTATGCACTCATCAACTTTGATGGTGAAGAAGATGTCATCTTCATATTTCTTGATAGTATCACCTAATATTCTCACTCTTTGGCTCATTTTGCATCTGAACTCATCAAAGTATTTGTTCATAACTTCTCAATAACTAGTTCCAACCGGTTGAAGACTTTCCTTGATTTGCTTTGTAACCCGTTGGTCGACAGACCACTGAATATCTCTGACTCCTGGGAAGTAACCTTGGAAGTAGAAGAACAACCCAACCAATAGTTGTCCAAACTTAAATCTCAAGGCATTGTCCTGTTTAATCGACTTCAGGTTCACCAAAAGTTGCCTTTGCATACAGGTGCATAAGTCAAATGATGCATCTTCCATGATCATCTTGTAGGCAGCATTTACTGCTGCAGCAGAGATAGAGTTGATCCTACTAGCATAAAATGTCCGATAACCTATTACCATGCAGGCATATTTGACCAGATCGTCCTTGATGGGATTGATGGTCATTCCCTGTTGGTCGCTCATAGAACCGGTGAGCTTGGTCATTTCTATCTTGCTGATCTTCCTTAGGGCTGGCACTTCACCGACATTACAAAAACTGGTGACAACATGAATCGCTTCTGGTGTGATGTCATGTGTTCGCTCTAAGTACATTTTATCACCGCACACTCTGCTCAGAATGATGCAGATGTGATCATTTGAAAACTCTTCAAGGAAATAGACTGCATTGTGAAGCTTCTTCTTTTCCAAGATGCTAAATTCTGATTTAATCTTCTTGTCCTTCCCACAGAGAAAACTCAACTAAGAATGGATTACAAGAGATCCTAAGTCTTCAATTTTACAATCAATGTAATCGAAAATGCCTTCCTCCGCTATAACACCAATGGGTATTTGAGATAGGGCATTGTATTTTGCCTTCCGTTGAATGAAGTCTACTGAATCAACGGGTGCACTAGAGCTAGAGTGTGATGCAGAAGCCATGATAAACAAATAAATTTGAGAAATACCTTCGTAATTCAAAATTTAGGGCTTGCAAATTACACTTCACCACACACTCCTTCGGTTGCTGAAATAGCGCTTTGTGTTCTACACTTGATCGATTAATATTAGCTTCTGATTCTTCTTCAAGGTTTTGAAAATTCTTTGATTCGCAATCCAAATCACTTTTCGTCGCTCAACACTTAAAAACTTCTTCGCTCGAGAACTGATAAGTGAAAAATGACTTGAAAAATCCTTTTAAACAAGTTCTCCACCTACCATAATAAATGCTCCACTATTAGGGCGTAAACACTAATTTGCCTTTTACCATTTTTGGTCTTCTGCCAGTTGATAGGTATCACATACCGGTTAAGGTCTTTTACCAATGTAAACTGAGGGTTCGAAACATTTCACCATTTTCTCCCCCTAAGCTTTTCTGATGCTTAGTTTGTCGGTTCAGTAACTTCCACACTAGGTGCAGAAACTGGTTCTTCTTGAATCACTTCTTCTGGCTTCTTTTTCCAGGTTTTCTTCATATTCGCTTGAACAGTTTCAACATCTATCTTTCCTTCCGAAGTGACTGGTATATCATCCGATATATTCTTTCTCATTCTACAGAATCTTGTTGTATGACCCAGTTTGTTGCAATGATAGCAAATCATTCCAGGTGATCTCCAAGGTCCATTGTTCATGATTCCATTCTTCCTTCTGCATGTTGCAGCAGTGTGACCACTACCATGATAGATCAAACAAGTTGCTCTCTATCCGGTTGCCACTTAATAGCCACTGCTTCCTAACTAATGATTATAGGTATTAAACCGGTTTGGGTTCCAATTCCCAGAGGGTTCAGAAAAAACTCCTTGAATCCTTTGAGGATACCTTCCGGTGTTGTGCATGACAGACCTGCATTCAAATGCTCTATGCCCAAACTTGTTGCATGCATAACAATTACCATTGAATCTATTGGGTCTAGGCTTATCATTTAGAAAATAAGGAAAATTATTGTAAGCCTTACTTCTATATACATTAGCAGTGTGTCCTTCCTTGAGACAATTAAAGCAAATAGGTTTGAACTTTTGCTTACCTTTATCCTTTAGTGCCGGTTGCTTCTTTGATGCTCCAAATTTTATTCAAGAGGTCTCACCTTCCTCATGTTGTTCACCAAATCTGGTTAACCCAAACAAACTTGCAATTGATCTATGAAGTAGCCAATTCAATCTATGAAGAACCTCAGGGCTTGGACAACATGACAAGGATCTAAATCCTGCTACTCTTTAGGCTCTGCAAAACCTAGGTGGGTATACCTTTGATGCTTAAAATTTAGACTCATTACCCACATATGACAGCATCAATAAAGCAAATAGATCTCATAAACGGTTCAAAAACAAGGAGGGTACTGTAGATAGGCTAAATCTACATTGACAACTCAACAATGTTTGAATAATGAGATGGAGGGACACTTCCACATAACATAAAACATAAAAATATATTCTGATTTGATTTTTTTAAATGATGTTCTGAGAACCCTTCAATGTTACAAAAGACCAGTGCCTTATCTAGGCCACAGAGTCATGCATAAAACTGAAAGAGAGATCTCAGTTACTAGTTATTTTCCATATTAAATTCTCATGTATTAATGCCTTACACTAACACAATCCTCTGCTCTATCACAAAACCATACTCATACATATCCAGTTTACACACTCAAAATCACTAATGCGGGATTTCAGGATTTAAATCCTTCCTTGAAGAATACCCAAAAACACACATTACACTCTCAGAGAAGACTGAAAGAAACAAATCCAAATTACCCTTGATAAAATGAAATTGTATGAACTTGAATGGTATTTTGGAGACAATTTTGTGGGAACTCACACATGCCTTGCATATGTGTAAACTTGCAAAATGAAACCAAACTTACAACAAAGACAAAACTGAAAACCTCGAAGAACACACTGTCATTTGCAAAAATAAAAAGATGCCATCACTGGAACCTGCAATTTCGGATTTCTCCCTTGGAGAAAATCTCTCAAAAACTAGAACCCCTACAATTGAGAAGAATTGGGAATAAGAAGGAGAGGGAAAAAGATCGGAATCCATCAGAAAATGCCAACTGTCTCCTCTATCCCTAACTACAAAAATATCTTCTTCATTCCCATGGAAACTTCTCTCGAGATATCCCATATTTATTGAAACTAACTCCATAACTACATTCCTCATCTCGAGAGCTTTCCGGCAATATATAATACTTCATATTTTGGCCAAAAATAAGCCTGTCACTCATGTGCGTCCAATCATTTAAATTTTTGAATTCTTTATATAGTTTCAACTATATAATTTAACTTTGATTTTGGCCCTGCACCATGCCACATGGCGGTCTCTGATTGGCTCACAGGGTCCACTGGGTGCCACCTCAGATGACACCTCATCCATCCACCATGTGTCCACCACCAAGCTGCTTGCTCATCGCCATGTGTCTACCACCTGTGCACCATGTCACCGCCACTAGACAACCACCTCACCGAGACCCGCCTACTGGACCACCAACTGGACCTGCCACTTGGCTTTCACCATTTCATGATGGGTAAGTTTCGTGCATCTTCGGGATCTTTACCTCGATTTTCATGCACGTGGTTTTTCGCTATTTCGCGAAGGGTATCTTCGTGCATGTGGTTTTTCGCTATTTCGCGAAGGGTATTTTCGTGCACGTGGTTTTTCGCTATTTCGCAAAGGGTATTTGGTGTGCATCTTCCCTTCGTGAATCCACGTGCACCGTCGATCTTTTTGGAACATGCTCACTGCTTAAGCTGTCTGTTTCCTGCAAAACTCGTCAACCTGCCTCGGGATCCATGCCTACATGGGGTCCACTTGTCACCACCCAGTCAGCCTCTTTAGTCACCTTGGGAAGTGCATCCATGCGCGTGGGGTCTACTTGGGAGCCCAACCAGCACCATCCGTCAAAAGCCTTGATCGCTTTGACATATTAGATGGGTGTGAATTTGTATTTAAATACATAAAATTTCCCATGCACAGCCAATGTGGGACAAATGCTAATGCCTGGGAAAGCATTTTTTGAAGTTTTCCTGAGTGTTAATGGCGATTTTCTGCAATTGCTTGGGAATCAATGGCTTTACCCTCATCACCGCCATACTGGGAGTTGTTTGAAGATTGAGTTTTAACACATGCTGCCACCATTGGGTTTTAATTTGTTGTTCTTAACTTGCCACTTCGAGCCATCACGTGGGGGAAGGGATTTGGCTTCAAACCTACCATTTGCATTTTATGAAATTTGTTTGCTGCTACTTGTTTGCTATGGAAACTTTTAAGAACTCCACATGCCACGTGAGAGGAAAGGAGATTTGGCATTACACCTTGTTTGCATTTTTTTTTTCAATAGCATTCTTCCTTACCACGTCCAGCAAGCAAGGAGGAGGATTTTTTGCTTTGAAACCTGGCCATTGCTATTGTTTGGAAGTTTATTGCCTTCTCCAATTCGCTGGGGTTTTAAAAACCCCAAGCTGGACGAAGGAGAAGGCTAGCAAGTGCTTGAAAAATAAATAAAAAATCGCTGCCCCCAAATGCCACAGTAGAGGGGAAATTGGCAATTGCATTTGTTGTTTGTGCTTGGCAGCCTTCTCAAACACCACGTGAGCACTCCAATCTGCATTTTTTAAAGTTTTAAATACCTCTCTCTAGCTATCACGTCCACCTTGGAAGTCTTCTACAGCTCCTTCTGTTTGTATTTGTTGATTTCCATTTTAAGTTCTTTCAATGTCTACAATTTCTTCTCCAATTGAAAATTCTTTTCAGAAGCATCTTTCTCCTTAACTTCCAGAACTGTGATTCTTTGTTGAAGCATATGAAGTTGTTCATTTGACTCTTTAAAATCCATTTGTATCTATCTTTGAAGCTCCTCAATGATTGATATGGCACATTCAAGCTCTTTGTTAACTAAAAAAGCTTCCACTAATTCCTCTTCAATTTTCTTTTTGAGCTTCCAAAGTATTTATTTTTAAACTAAGCATTTCAATCTCAACTCCATTAAGTTTGAGATGCCTCTCTAATTCACCAATGCTTGCTTCCTGTTCCTTTAGACCATAATACTCAAGCAATTCATTTTCACAACTTTCTTCCCTTTTCGCTGAAAGACTTCGAGTTCATGGAGAGCCCTTGTAAATTGATTTTTCTCCATTGCCACTACCATTGAGTTAGTATTTACCATCATCACTCTTATAACATGTCTCATAATCAAAATCCGCATTTAGATATTCTGAAAAAAAAATTTATTTAACAAAGTTGCCAATAAAATCAATGTACGGGCATGAGCCAGGTCGGGCCCCAAAGTGGGTCCGGCTAAAAAAAAATTCGTTTTCATGCAACTAACCTCTGAAATACCTCAAGAACCTTAGAATTACCTCTGGAATCGATCGGCACCATTTTCGGATCATCAGACTGAGTTTTGCAACTTTCAGGCAATTACGCCACATTTTCGCATTTAATCGCGAAGATGTATTTTTCAAGCCGGTCAAAACACCTTTCTGGACCTCGCCATCTAACAGGCATGTACTCTGATATACAAAGATGAACTCTACCAAATGGTTTTTCAAGATGAGTCCCGAGTGAAGAGATTAATTTTCAAAAATGCCCAACTGGCTTTGTTGACACTGCGGACCTGATGAAGTCAATGTTCTGGCAACACATGATGCCTTTCTCAAAAATATCAAACGACCTCCGCAGACCCTCAAATTTGAAACATAGGTACCTTGAAGTACATATTAAATCTTTGGATTCTCATTTTGACCAAAATTCTGATTGGGTGCAAATGGTGCGCTCATGAAAATGGCCACTTTAACTAATATAGCAATGAAAGTGCGGATCACTGAAAAAGATAGCTCAATAGACCCTTTTGAAAACCGATCAAACGGATTGGTAGAGGCTTGAAACTAGAAACATAGCTTGTTTATTATACCAATAATAACTCAGAACAAACATTTTGGCATAACACTCACTAAGGCAACTTTTACACTTATGTGAAACAGGGCTCTGACTAGGCGCTGAAACAGGGACTTGTCAAACCACACAAACAACAAATGGATTGATCTTCAAAAACTAAGAAAATGGATTCGTTAAGACTTGAAAACTTGCAGGCTAACTCACATTTATGCATAGAATCCAATCCATTTTGAAATTATTCATGACAATCAACATGGCAAAAGATATAAACAGCCAAAGTAGGCTACTCAATAAAATCTATATTTGTGCCTAAAATGCACTTTCAACTCACTCCTCGAAATGGGTACTTGGTAAACTTATTCAAACTAAATTCTAAAAGTTGCACATCACTAAATAGGCCAAATGAAAGGTGTACAACAAGTTTCCAAAGCCCTATCCCCTGAAAATCAACTGGCTCCATTTTACCCTCTCTCTAACTAGGCCATTCAAACTGACTCATTTGGAAATGCAAAGCAAAAATTTGAATTGGGCCTCAAAACTTGACTCAATTTTAATGAGTCCCAACACCTCATAATCAGAGAAACCAAGTCCATCGGTATTCTTTACCGATTTAGCTAATTCAAGCTTCTGCTCTAGCTTGACAGTGCTCTTATTGAATTTGGCAAGTATTACCTTTGACTTAGTAAGTTCTTTGGTAATAGCAGCATTGGATTCCTTTAAGGTTGCATTCTCATAAAAAACCATGTTTAGTTCACCTTGCATTTCTTCCTTTCCCATTTTATTTTCATGAAGATGAGCGGTAAGTGCACTGATCTCTTGCTTCAGCTTGGAGATCTCATGATCTTTGTCTTTTACTAGATCTTCAGCTTTCCTCTAGTTCTCAAGCTCTTGACACATTCTGATAGTTAGTCCTTCAAGTTCCCCTCTTAGGTTGGCATTGGACTCATTCAGTTTTTCAACTTCTTGAACTAGGGCTTCCATGCCCACTTCATCAGAAGAACTGTTTTCAGTTAGCTCCATTAGTTTTTTAGCATGCTCTCTTCTTTTTGCCTGAGAGGCCATATATTTGACTTTAAGTTCATCATAGGCTTTCTCAGTCTGAGTGAGCCGATGAGTAAGTTCCCTCATAGTGTATTCCCCCATATCTCTTTCCAAGTGGTTAGACTTATAGAAAGGTTGGCTCTGATACCAATTGATGAATACTAAGAGTGGGGGGGTGAATTAGTATACCAAAAAATACTGAACTCAAACACTTTATCAGTCTAGCAGCAAACCGGTATAACAATTTAACTAACAAACCGGTTAACACAAATGCAAACCAAACAACAAGTAAGGCATTCACCCACAAAAGCACAATCACCATAGCATAAGAGATTTTGACGTGGAAACCCAAATGGGAAAAACCACGGTGAGATGAAACTCACAAGTAACTATCTACAGAATAGTAACCAGACCGGTTAAGGTCATACAATGTTCTTTACCAGAATAGATCCTATTAGGAATCTCAATCTTTGTTAGGAGATAAGTCTGATTAAAGACTACCTTGTGAGAGGATTTCAGATCCACAGATGTGAATCACCTTGTTAGAGTATTTACAAAGGCTTTTCTGGGCCTACCTAGTTAAGGGTTTCTGACTTGTCAAAGATGTGAGTAATCAACAAGTGAATGATCTAGAAAATGGAATAGTCTTCTTGATTAGATCCATGGTAGCTCATTGCTAATGCATTTCAGCATTAATTCAGTCTTCAATAATTCCACACTCTGTTACAGCACACAGACTTGATCTTCTCTGTTAAGATCGCACATACAAGAACTCATCAGCCACCAAAAACCCTAATGGCTACACACACTAAAACCTTAGACATGATGTCCTTAAAAGGAAATTGATTTCATGTCGGTCCAATAGGATTACATTGCAAGTTCCTAGGTTCATTGTATCTAGACACATTTGGTAACATGACACAAAATCACCATCAAAGTGTCGGTGGATGGTAACTCATCACAAAAATATACTAGTTGGTAACTCATCACAGAGTATTACTGGTTTATACAACTTTACCGATTATCGGTTGATAACTCAGAGTAATACCGATTTAACTATTAAACAGATTACCAGTTTGACAAAAATGAAGACTGGGAAAAATGATAACTGCTGCTTTTAGTTCCTTTGCTCTGTTCCGCTTGAGATCCTCAAACCGCTTGAGGTCTTCATGTTGCTTGAGATCTTCATGTCATTTGAGATCGGTAAACACTTTCTACAAAACACCGATAGTCTAAAGACTACAACATAATACCAGTTTGGAACAAATACCAGTTGAGCATAATTCATACATTCAAGAGGTGATCTCATAGAAAGTGTGTGTCCATCAATGAAAATCACAACATAATCATCAAAAATGCCAACATGGTTCATCAATCTACATGCGCTTGTATTGAATGTTGATGCTTTAATCATGGTCCAAGATGTGCTCGGGAGTTAGCCGTCATTGTTAAGTGATCGTTGCGGCTGGAAAGTAAATAGAGAACAGATCCAATGGTTCTTGTAACCCTGCAATCAAGAGATGTGAGGAGATTATGGACCGTGGCATCATGAGATGATGCCACGTGTCCAAGGCATGCCAAGAAAATCTAACGGTGGGTCATTGAAAATGGAGAAGTAGGCGGTAAGTTGGATGTGCCACGTCATGCCTTTGGAGGGATCACTTGCCACATTGGAGGGTTAATGTCAAATTGATTGGTTTGTTTCATGAGATTTTCCAACGTGAAAGATGATCAAAAGACGAATTTTAAACTTTTTCAAATACAAGTTAGAGCCATTTCTTTACTCACATGAATAATTATGGTAGATATGACAATGATTTTTCATTCCAGAAGGCAATTAAATGTTATCTCAGCTGTTCTGAATTGCCAAAGTATTCAGAAAAGATTGAAGAGTATTTCCGGAGCCAAGGGAGATTTTGACAACTTCTCACATTACGAAATTAGGGTTTTTCTTGTGTAATCAAAGTAGTAAGTTCATCTAAGCTTTTTCATTTGTTTTGAAGCAATTGATGCTATAAATTGTGCAAAAAATTGTAGGAAAAGAGTTTTAATTATTCAGGGAAGATTGAATATTTGAAGAGAAATCTTTTTGATGATTTTCTCGGTCAATTAAAGCCCTCAACAAATGATAGGTACCAAGGGCAGAAATTTGTTCATGGTAAATCCCTAGGAGAAGGGTTAACTGATAAACCATATCGCTTGGCAAATGCTAGGGTATGAATGACCAAGTTAGAGATGTTCAAATTATGGTATGGACAGAGAAATTTACATTCCCCACTCTCAAGTCCCTGGAAATATGATTCAGGTAAATTAGTGGTGTTGAGTGTGTTCATGGATGTTGACCTTCTTTAGGCTGTTGCAAACAGATATGACCCTATCTCGAGGGCTATAAGAGGAAATGAAGGAGAAACGTTACTGACAATCATAAGAGAGGAATTCCAATATTTTTGACTTATATGAACCATCTGCTAACCTGGTACAAGTATATTTAAATGAGTTAAAGACAAAGTATTATAAAATTGAAGATTTCATTAGAACTAATTTTCTTCCAATGCATTTGGCTAGAGATTGAGAGACAATATATTACATTGGCCCTAGTTCAGAGGATCCATTCCCCCATTGTTTCTTTTTCTACTTATTTTCAAGCTACCTTTTTCTGTCTGTGTTAGATCTTTGGTTTCAATCCAATTACAATTTTGCCACCTGATTTCATGTATATGGCGATGCAAATTCAACATCCAAATTATACAGTGGTTTTTTACTTTGCCCCATACCTTGAAGAGAAGATTCATGAGGGGTTGCAGGATATCAAGAATGGCATTCCTAGCACTCATTTATAATGATATTCCCTGCTCATGCACATGTTACTATACAGGAACACATATTACTTTGAAGGTACTATGAACCTCAAGAGGACAATTGACAATAAGGAAATTCCAGTGCAGCTTTGGAGCACAGATATGTCTTGGGACAGAGAGGAGACTAGTTTTATAAGATTTTATAACTTTGCCTCTAGGTTGAGACAAATATTGGCAATGAACCAACCAAGGATACCCAAGGAGCTGCATGATTTTGTAAGGCCTAAAGAGATCTTTCCACTTCTGAGGATTGAACATAATTGGGGGGATTTCATCCCTTATCCTATTAGCACTGTTATTAGAATCTATGGTTTTTATGGTCAGCCACATGTATTGCCTTTTAATGTTCCTTTGAGAATGGGTTTTGCTAAAGTAATGTGGCAGATAGGGTCCATCTATGATAAGGAATTAAAGTGAAAAGGCAAAGGAATAATTTTTCGTGATTATACTATCATCCCATATTTTGTGATTTTGAAAGGATGATATGAGCATTTTGACAAATTCTTTGCACCATATCATTTAGGGGTTAGCTCAACTAGACATAATGACCCAAAAGGGTTTTACAAAAAAATTAGGACAAGAATAAAAGGAGGTCTATTGCCTCATGAGAACATCTTTCCTGAGGATATAATTAGAAATGAGTTTGATTTCATGACTTAGGATTGGAGGAAAGAGAAATGGTTAGTTTTCAGGAAGTTATGGGCTACAATTCAGAAAATGGATCCAACCTATGATCCAAAAAAATGATTTTACTCCATTTTGTGCTAAAGTCAATTTTGTTATAATTTTTTTTTATGAATTGACTCTTGCATTGAAGGAGAAGAAGGCCAAACTTGAAGAGGTTCAGGACCAACATGTTGAAAGAAGAGATGTACATCATCCAACACCCATCACAGTGGAGGAATCAATTTTGATTCATCCAAAAGATGATGCAACAATCAGGCTTACAACATCCTCTACCTCAAAGAATAGATGGCCTGATAGAAAAGAGACCTATTTATGAGTCTTCTCAAAAGAGAGAAAGAAAATAAATAAGTGGTGAAGAAGAGATGAGAAACAATAGTGGAGGATTAGTGAGGAAAAAAGGTAAAAGGATAATAAAGACAAAGCCTTCCCCAAAGGTACAAATAAGGCCTTTTAAAGGAGTCAAAATCATTGATCTTGAAGACTTAGATAGAAGTCCTTTGCCACCACTCATTACCTTTTCACCCTTAAGGCAGGTTGAAGAACAAATGGAGGATGATATGCTTGTAGCAACAAGTGCAGAGATGCAAATTGGTATTCCTATTTTGCCCCCTAATTTGGAGTTGGACCTCACTCCTTTGGATATTCAGGGTAGAGCTTTCAGGGATGCAAGGAAGGAGGCATGTGGTAAGTTTGTTGGAAACCAATAATATTGAGAGGGGGGGTGAATCACTTTTATATCAAAATAGTAGATTTTAGCCTTAATAAAACATGCATACACCAACCGGTATACCAGTATAAATAGAATTGAAAGAAGTAAAGCAACCAATAAGCCAAACACATAAATGCGAATCATAACACACAGATTTATATGTGGAAAAATTCAAAGAGGAAAAACCATGGTGGGATTTGTGACCCACAATATCAATCCACTTGCCATATGAAGAGATATTACAAAATATGAGGGGTTTGCACTTGTAGGAAGGCTTACAGCCTAGAGCACACTGCTCAATCACAATAGGAGCCTCACTGACTACATAAAATTCCAGACAACAATCTGGAGAAGTGTGAACTGCTAAGATAGCATCTTTTATGCCAGAATACAGTTCTGGTTTAAGCTTTGTTTGTTTTGATTTGAAACCCTAAACCCCTTTACTAGAATAACCCTTACAATAAATTACTCACATATCCATAATCTCCTATTTCATGTCTATTTCCCTATATATCAAAACGATCTAATCAAACTGACCTATATACCCTATACAACTTTTATGCCTTATGTCGGCTTACAAAGATATATACAATATCAGATTACATGTCGGACATATAACATAAATATATAAATATTAAAACAAATTGCTGATGTCGGATCCAAGATATGTCAGCCTCCAATACTAATGAACTTTACTATACCATGTCAGTTTGCATTGTTGGTGACCAAAGAAATCTTATACCCTGCCGATACCAGTTTTGGTGCCAGTGTAGAATCTGTGAATTGTCTGTCGGTATACCATATAATCAAAACATGAATCTAGAACACAAAGTCATGTTTCCATCAATGACAACATAGTGAAACCAACCAATAGAGTGTCAATTGCCAACAATCTCCCCCTTTGGCATTGATGGCAACACTCATGTGAAAAAATGGTCAAGGTTTCATCTGCCGGTTTCATCATGCCTTGCTCTCCCTGAGCTAAAAATGTAAAATACTTTATATCTCCAAAACTCCAAAAAACTCCGTAACTCCCCCTAATGTATGCAACTCTTTTATTCTTTTTCACATCTATACTACTCCCCCTTTGACATCAATGCCATTAAGATTTCAAAAAAGAATGTCAAAGAATAAGAACTGTACAATGAATATCCCCAAGAATGTCTTACCGGAGCTTGACCAATTTCAAAATTTCTGGATAAGCCTTCTCTAGTAACTCCACATAAGTATCCCGACTAATTTTGAATGTACCGGAAATAGATACAAGTTCACTCAATAAATGTGCACAAGATTCTTTCTCATTTACCTCTACTGGTGTGGGCTTTCCCACCATATCCATGCATTCTTTCTTATGTACACAAAGTGAATCCAATCTTGGACTTACCAAGCCTCTTAGACTTTTGGCTCTTCGAATTATTTTGTCTCTTCCCTTTTCAAGAGCAGAAATTTGGTTCTCCAAAATCAAAATTTGACCATCAATTGATGTTGTCAATGAAATTAATCCATCAAAAGAGTTAGCAATACTTGCAATTTTCTCCTGAATCTCTTTTGTCTTTTTATCTAGATTTTTTGTAAGTATTTCAGTATTGCAACATACCCTATATGTATGTGTACATTGTTTCAAAGAATTTTCTATTAGGATTAGCTTCTCCTCAATCTTTTTCTTCTCTGTCTCAATTACCTTATTAAAAGCGGCTCTCTTAGCCTGAGTAAATATTTCTAGTGCTTGTCGGTTAGAGATTTGTTGTAAGGATTGAAAGCCTTTTGATATGTGCTCAGTGATTACCTTAAGCTTGCCGGAAGGGCTCGCTTCATTTTTAATCTTACACTCTGGGACCAATCTATGTAGAACAGTGATTTATTGATCCATAATCGCCTTATCTGTGGCTCCCTCCTTCATCAGTTTTTGAGCAACCATCATCATCAGTTCAGTGGGACTCATCTCTGTGATGGTTTTCTTTTCTACTTGAGAAGTGTCAACTGACAATAATGATGGGCCAAAAACTGGTACCCTATCAGATTCCCCTATTTTGTCCTCTGATGATTTATCTTTTATTACCTCCTCACTTGCATCGGTGGATTCGCCACTTGGTACAGTTTGTGTAACTGTCGGTTCCTTTGTAGCAACAGTATCCTCAACCTGTACATTTGTATCCAGAGGACAATTATCCTCAAAGTTAGTATCCTATACAATATTATCTTGTTCATTCTTAGTATTAACCACTATCTCATTATTTGTCCATACATATGTATTTAACGGTGGCTCAATTTCCACTATCTTGATATTTTTCAAAAGTAAGGGTGAAGTGCCCATAATCCCCTGTCCTTTTCCTTCAACTGGGGTATCTACAGTATCTGTCTTGGTTTTTGATAAATTAAAGAATCCTTTGTGTTCTCCCAAAAATTTAATCCATGCCTTTTGAGTTTCCTTTATTACTTCATTCACTCTCCCTAGAATCAGACTAGTTATCCTATGTTTTCTATCGAAGACTTTTCTGTCTACCACCTCAATTGTCTTATCCATTTCATTTGGAGTTATAGTAACACACATAGCTAATAGTTCTTGCATTTTAATATGTTTATCCTCTTGCATAGCAGATAATCTTCTAGCATCTAACATGTTATATAACTCAATCAGTATTTGATTTTCTATCTCTATTAAGGATTTCTTATAGATATCCAAGTATAATAGGACTTATTATTCTATCTCTCTTTGTTCATCATCCTCTAAGTTTTCATAATAAAATTTAACATTCTTCAGTATGCCATCTTTTGTGATTTCATCTACAATTTTTGCACAAGTTTTAGGTGGTATGATAGTTACATTACCAGTTTCAAGTGTTAAGTCAATGTCACTCTTCTTCTTCCTCTTGGCAGTACTAGATGTAGTTGTAGGTGTAGCTTTAGGTGCTTGCTTTTGTGTCGGTAGCTTGATTGTGACCTTCCTAACCGATTGCTTCTTTGCTTCCATTCATTTCCTCCAGTTTCTTCCTAACAACCCTCTTAAATGCTAACAGTGTGTCATCCTTTGATTCAAATTCTGCAGTAATAGGTTCAATATGAACTTCCGGATCCTTCCTCTTGCTGCCTTTCTCTGGGACAACATCAATTAGTGCCTTGATGTCCTTTGAGACCTTTTGCACAAACTTGATTTTCCTTATTATTTCTCCCTTTTCTTTTGGTTGAACTCTGTTTCAACCTCTTGAGTTTTTTGTTGTGCAGTTCCACAAGGCTTCTCTACCTCATCAATTCGTGCATCAATTAGCATTTTTGCATAGGCATCAAGAATCTATGCATCTACCTCATATCCCATTTCTTCAATCCAAATCTTTTGGGGCTTAAGTTCTTCCATGAGAGTCTCATCTTTCTTTACCATGAAGCAAATGTCAGTAGAATATTTCTCTACTATATGCTCAGGTACCCTTACCCTAGACCTCAGATTTTTGAAATGCCTTAAAATACCCCCATATCTTATCATCTCTCTAGCTTCCTAATGCAGCAATTGACTACTTCAATTGTCTTCCTACTATAATTTCAAAAGCCCATTGCCTCTTACTAGAACTGGGTGAATCATTCAGAAAATATAACATCAAGCAGACTAACAAGTTCCCATACCAGAAAGTGTCCTTCTTCTCACCCTTAATCTTTCCTAAGTTGATTAATAACTCATCAAGCATCCAACTGCATAGGTCTAACTTTACATTATCTCTCATCATTTTATATGCAGCCAAAATACATGAACTGGAAATAGAATTCAGTTGGTTTGATTGGGCTACGTTATATTTGATAATCATACTACCAAATTTGATGTTTGTGTCGGTGATGGTGCTCACTTTCATGGATCTCTTGTCAGATGTAGCATCGACGATCTTCCTCATGAAGTCGTTTGAAACTTTTTTGTCTTTGTTCTTTATTCTTCTTAAATCTGTATCTCTGATATTCAAGATTAGGCTTGTATGTTCTTCTAGCTTCTTCTCTTAGTTTAGCATGTCTATTAGGGCATCTTGAAGCCATATGACCAATCTTATTGTAGTTAAAACATTTAAAGGGTGCTTTGCCTTCATCCTTACTTCCAACTAGACCTTTTGGCATTTTTCTTGCAAATAGTGCTTCAAGTTCTTCAAGCTCTTCATTCTCCTTCTTGGTTTCTTCAAGTTATCTTGCATAAAAGGCTCTCTAGTCTGATTTGTCAAATGATGGAGCAAATGATGTTGATGCTTTAAAGGCCAAATCAGTTTTTATAGTAGCTACGGGACCAAATTCCTCAATTTCAAAGGCTGAAAGTTTTCCAATCAATGTATCCCTAGTTACTGATGTATTAGGCATTGTTCTTAACTCATTTATAACAGTAACCTTCATTTTGTATGCTGGTGGTAATCCTCTTAAGATTTTTGAAACAATTTCATCCTCACTCGGGGTTCCTCCACAACATTTAATACCCAAAACAATTTCATTTACTCTTTCCATAAAAGCAGAAATCCTTTCATCTTCTTCCATTTTCAGATGTTCATACTTGACTCAGAAGCTTTCAAGTTTTGCAATCTTGACTATGGAGTCTCCTTCATTTAGTGTTTCTAAATGATCTCAAATAGCTTTAGCAGTAGACCTATCTGATAATCCCATGATTTATTGATCTGATAATGCGCTCAAAAGTGCTTCTCTTGCTTTGCAATCATTCTCTTCATCTTTAGCTAAGGTAGTTGGAGCAGTCTGACCAGCTACAACAATAGTATAACCATTCTTTGTAACTTCCCAGATGTCTTTACCAATGCAATTCAGATGTGTCTCCATCCTGATCTTCAATATCCCATAGTTGGTTCCATCAAGTTTAGGACTGTCCTTCCCGAAGTAATTAGTAGACATTGGATCTCCTCAAGTTGTTAAACTTCTATAAAAGAGGACTAGGCTCTAATACCAATTGTTAGGTCCTAGAGACAATTGAGAGGGGGGGGGTGAATCAGTTGTCAAATAAATTCAAACCAAAAACCAATTAACCAATTAGATGCTTAATACCGGTAAACCAGTTAAGTATGTCGGTAGATATTGTTAATAGTAAATTTCTATACCGGTAAAGATTAATGCATGAAACATAAACATAAAGTCATCCACAACACATAACACCAATATTTGTAAGTGGAAACCCAGTAAGGGGAAAAACCATGGTGGGAAACCTTACCCACAATCAGATGATACTACTGCAGATAGTAAGTGTACATAAATGGGGTCTGCACATGCAGAAAGGCCAACAACCTAGAGCTCACTGCTCAATCACAGAATGGGAGTCACACTGACTACAGTTGGATGGTTAAATCCAATAAGAATGTACTGCACAAAATAGCATCTTCATATGCTAGATTTAGTACCGGTGTAATGCTGATATGCTTATACAAAAACTTAGCTTCACCTTCAAATGATGTCTTTGTGTATACCTCTGCTTAATCTCGCATATACCTTCACTCAATTCTTTTTCGCATTCCACACTTGATCTTACAAATAAGATCTTACATTTATATCATAACCTAAGACCAATTTTAGTAGGTCGACTCTACAAGATATTACAATAAACATTTTACATACAATATAATATCCAATGCAATAACTGATTAAACATGTTGGCTTAATGCATTTACATCAATAATAAATCATCTCCATAGCGTGCCATGCTGATCTGAAAAAGATAAACCTGTCGGTGTGACCCTAGATAACCCTGGACCTATTTGCCGGTAAAAGCAAATATGCAAATATGAATATACCAATGATCAATTATTCAAAACAAAGTGTCCACACAATGTCTTCGACATTACCAAGTGTCTTTCATATCATTCCAGGTACCGATGAACATTATATCTTGCCAGTGAACCATATACTAGTAACTATGCAATAGTTACTTGCTTACTGATGAATGTTGCTGGATCTCCAAAGTGCTTGTTTTCAGTAGGTGTTGACATCAATGACAAAACCATACCAAAATACCAACAATCTCCCCCTTTGGCATTGATGGCAACACAAGATGGAAAAACCATCAAAGTGCCAAAACATAAATGCCAAATACCAAAAACCAACAATCTCAATTTCTCCTTAAAAGATGATGTGTTTTTCCATAGATATCTCTCCCCCTTTGACATCAAATGCCAAAGTTACAAAAATCAAGTTCATACAAAATACCAACTACTCCCCCTGAGAAGTAGCTTCCTCATCAAAGACCGGAATAAAAGATTTGTCTTTTAATTTTGTCGGTTGATGACAATCATCAACTGTCTAAGTCTCTACCGGTGGTGGTATGACTCCAAGCTGATCTTTGAGATATTCAAAAGTCTCCTTAGGCAAAGGTTTTGTGAAAATATCTGCAAGTTGTTCTTTAGTATTCACATAAACTAGTTTTATCTCTTTTTCTTCAACTTTTTCCCTTAGAAAATTCAGTTTGATAGAAACATGTTTTGTTTTAGAATGTAATACTGGATTCTTAGATATATCAATTGTTGCACTGTTATCACAATATATAGTAATGGGTTCCTTGCATTTTACCTTTATGTCTTTCAACATTTGTTTAAGCCATAGTACCTGTGTACAGTTAGTTGCTGCTGCAACATATTCTGATTCTGTTGTTGATAAAGATGTACAACTTTGTTTCTTACTCAACCAAGAAACTAATCTCTTTCCAAGAAAGAATGCTCCTCCAGTGGTGCTTTTTCTATCATCCACATCTCCTACCCAATTTGCATCTGTGTATGCACATAGGTCAAAATTTTCATCTCTAGGATACCATAATCCAAGATTTGATGTGCCTTGTAAGTACCGGAAAATCCTTTTTACTACTGATTCATGATTTTCCCTAGGATTACTTTGAAATCTAGAAACAATACATACTGCATTCATAACATCAGGTCTGGTTTGTGTCAAATACAGTAAATCTCCTATCATATATTTGTATCTAGTTGGATTAACAGATGTAGATTCATCTCTTTGAGATAATTTGTCATTTGTAGTCATAGGTGTGCTTACCAGTTTAGAGTTCTCCATCCCAAATTTCTTTAGTAATTCTTTCAAGTACTTGGATTGACTCAAAAATATACCTTTATCAGTTTGTGAAATCTGCAATCCTAAAAAGAATTTTATTTCTCCAATCATAGACATTTCAAATTCTTCCTACATTTTAATAGAAAATTCCTTACATAATCCATCTTCTCCTCCAAAGATTATATCATCAACAAATACTTCAATAATCAAGATATCATCATTAGTTATTTTGTAATATAAATTGCTATCTGCATTTCCTTTAGTAAAACCAATCTTTAAAAGATACTTATCCAATCTTGCATACCAAGCTCTTGGGGCTTGTTTTAATCCATACAGAGCTTTTCTTAACCTACAAACCATATCATTGTCATCTATCAAGGAAACTCCATCAGGTTGTGCAATATATATTTCCTCTTCAAGATCTCCATTCAAAAATGCACATTTAATATCCATTTGATAAACTTTGTAGTCCTTGTGAGCTTCAAAAGCCAAGAATAATTTGACTACCTCAATTCTGGCTACCGGTGAAAAGGTTTCATTGTAATCAACTCCTTCTTTATGAGAATATCCCTTACACACTAGTCTTGCTTTATTTATAACAACTTTACCATCTTCATTAAGTTTGTTTCTAAATACCCATTTGGTTCCAATTACATTTTTATCTTTAGGCTGGGGAACTAATGTCCAAGTATTGTTTTTCTCAATTTGTCCTAATTCTTCTTCCATAGCTTTAATCCAAAATTTATCTTCACATGCCTCATTGATAGATGATGGTTCAATTTGAGAAATAAGACATACCTCTTCATTTGCCAATCTTCCTCTTGTCATAACTCCTTTAAATTTGTTTCCATTTATCTGATCTTCAGAATGATTCAATCTTACATACCGGGGTGTCTTAGTTTGTTGTTGTTCTTCAATTACTGTGGAATCCTCTGATGATATCGGGGTAACTGGATCTTCATTTTGTACCGGTGGATTCAGTGTAGATTCATTTATCATAATTTATGTTTCCAGTTCAGTGTCTATTTACGTTGAAGTTCCTCTGAATTGTTCATCAATCTTTACATTTGTACTCTCAACAATTTTCTACAATCTCTTATTAAAACATCTATATGCCTTGCTCTTAGATGAATAACCAAGAAATATTCCTTCATCACTTCTAGGATCAAATTTGCCAATATACTCATCTCTTCTAATATAACATTTACTTCCAAAAATTCTAAAATATTTAAGAGTAGGAGTATTACCAAACCATAGTTCATGAGGGGTCTTACTAGTTTCACCTTTGATGTGAACTTTGTTGAATGTATAGATAGCAGTGCTAACTGCCTCTCTCCAATACACATGTGGTAGATTTGCTTCTGATAACATACTTCTTGCTGCATCCAAGATAGTTTTGTTTTTCCTTTCAACAACTCCATTCTACTATGGTGTCCAGGGTGCTAATAACTATCTTCTGATTCCATTCACTTCACAGAATGTATTAAAGTCCTTAGATGTGAATTCTCCTCCTTGATCTGATCTTAAACATTTGATTTTCTTACCGGTTTCATTCTCAGCCATTGCTTTGAACAGTTTGAACTTCCCAAGTGCCTCTGATTTTTCTTTGAGAAAAGTAACCCAACACATTCTAGAATAATCATCAATAATTAGCATGAAATATCTATCACTTTGTAAGCTTTTAGTTCTAGTTGGACCACATAAATCAGTGTGAATTAAATCAAGAGCATTATTGGATTTTTCTGGAATACTTTTGAAACTAGCTCTAACTTGTTTTCCAAATTGACATTCCTTACAAATTGTATTATGAGGTTTTACAATTTTAGGTAGATCTCTAACTACCTTAGAAGTACTGATTTTTATCATGCAATCAAAGTTTACATGACATAGTCTCTTATGCCATAACCAACTTTCATCTATATGTGCAATTAAGCATGCTTTTTCACTATTATTCAAATGAAAGATATTACCTCTAGTCTGATTACCGGTTGCAATTTCCAGACTAGTTCTATTCATGATTTTGCAATTTCCATTTTTAAATTGTAACTGAAATCCTTTCTCAACTAATTGACCAACACTTAAAAGATTATGCTTTAATCCTTCAACATAGTAGACATTGTCAGTGTTATGCTTACCATCAAGAGATATTGAATCCTTACCTTTGATTGAACAGGCTTTGTCATCTCCAAATCTTACTAAACCTCCATTGTATTCTTGAAAGTTCAAGAATTTACCTTTGTCCCCAGTCATGTGATGTGAGCATCCTGAGTCAATGATCCATTCATCCTTTGTTTCAACTTTAGCTGCTAGGGCTTGTTCTACCGGTTGAGCAGTAGGTGTCGGTTGATCCTCTGTTATAACAACAAAAACCCATCAATTGTCTACTGGATCCTCATCAAAATCATCAGTCACACCTTCATCAGCAATGTAATAGGATTTGTCTTTGTTCTTCTTAAATCTGTATCTCTGATATTCAGGATTAGGCTTGTATGTTCTTCTAGCTTCTTCTCTTAGTCTAGCATGTCTATCAGGGCATCTTGAAGCCATATGACCAATCTTATTGCATTTAAAACATTTAAAGGGTGCTTTACCTTCATACTTACTTCCAACTAGACCTTTTGGCATTTTTCTTGCAAATAGTGCTTCAAGTTCTTCAAGCTCTTCATTCTCCTTCCTGATTTATTCAAGTTCTCTTGCATAAAAGGCTCTCCAGTCTGATTTGTCAAATGATGGAGTAGATGATGTTGATGCTTTAAAGGCCAAATCAATTTTTATAGTAGCTACAGGACCAAATTCCTCAATTTCAAAGGCTGAAAGTTTTCCAATCAATGTATCCCTAGTTACTGATGTATTGGGCATTTTTCTTAACTCATTTATAGCAGCAACCTTCACTTTGTATGCCGGTGGTAATCCTCTTAAGATTTTTGAAACAATTTCATCCTCACTCAGGGTTCCTCCACAACATTTAATACCCAAAACAATTTCATTTACTCTTTCCATAAAAGCAGAAATCCTTTTATCTTCTTCCATTTTCTGATGTTCATACCTGACTCGGAAGCTTTCAAGTTTTGCAATCTTGACTGTGGAGTCTCCTTCATTTAGTGTTTCTAAATGATCTCAAATAGCTTTAGCAGGAGACCTATCTGATAATCCCATGATTTGTTGATCTGATAATGCGCTCAAAAGTTCTTCTCTTGCTTTGCAATCATTCTCTTCATCTTTAGCTAAGGTAGTTGGAGCAGTCTGACTAGCTACAACAACAATATAACCATTCTTTGTAACTTCCTAGATGTCTTTACCAATGCAATTTAGATGTGTCTCCATCCTGATCTTCCATATCCCATAGTTGGTTCCATCAATTTTAGGACTGTCCTTACTGAAGTAATTAGTAGACATTGGATCTCCTCAAGTTGTTAAACTTCTACAAAAGAGGACTAGGCTCTTATACCAATTGTTAGGTCCCAGAGACAACTGAGAGGGGGGGGGGTGAATCAGTTGTCAAATAAATTCAAACCAAAAACCAATTAACCAACTAGATGCTTAATACCGGTAAACCAGTTAAGTATATCGGTAGACAGTGTTAACAACAAATTGCTATATCGGTAAAGATTAATGCATGAAACATAAACATAAAGTCATCCACAACACATAACACCAATATTTGCACGTGAAAACCCTGTAAGGGGAAAAACCATGGTGGGAAACCTTACCCACAATCAGATGATACTACTGCGGATAGTAAGTGTACATAAATGGGGTCTGCACATGGAAAAAGGCCAATAGCCTAGAGCTCACTGCTCAATCATAGAATGGGAGTCACACTGACTACAGTTGGATGGTTAAATCCAATAAGAATGTACTGCACAAAATAGCATCTTCATATGCTGGATTCAATACCGGTGTAATGCTGATATGCTTATACAAAAACCTAGCTTCACCTTCAAATGATGTCTTTGTGTATACCTCTGCTTAATCTCGCATATACCTTCACTCAATTCTTTTTCGCATTCTAGACTTGATCTTCCAAATAAGATCTTACATTTATATCATAACCTAAGACCAATTTTAGTAGGTCGGCTCTACAAGATATTACAATAAACATTTTACGTACAATATAATATCCGATGCAATAACCGATTAAACATGTCGGCTTAATGCATTTACATCAATAATAAATCATCTCCATAGTGTGCCATGCTGATATGAAAAAGATAAACCTGTCGGTGTAACCCTAGATAACCCTGGACCTATTTGCCGGTAAAAGAAAATATGCAAATATGAATATACCAATGATCAATTCTTCAAAACAAAGTGTCCACACAATGTCTTTGACATTACCAAGTGTCTTCCATATCATTCCAGGTACCGGTGAACATTATATCTTGCTGGTGAACCATATACCAGTAACTGTGCAATAGTTACTTGCTTGCCGGTGAATTTTGCTGGATCTCCAAAGTGCTTGTTTTTAGTAGGTGTTGACATCAATGAAAAAACCATACCAAAATACCAACACTAGACACCAATGAAATCGCTCAAGAAGAAATATCATTGCCTTTGAATAGCCTCTAATCGCACTTAGTCACTTTGAATCGCTCTGAAATCGCTTTGAATGTAGGGTGATTAACAATGAAGTGTATTTGACCTTTTAGCCATCGATAAAAATCCTAATCTTCCATTGACATAAATGATTACTGGTGAAAGCTACTGGATCTCGCTCATAACATATCCATGTCGGATAATCCTTTCCAATATCTAGAACATCTTCCAGAACCTCTTCCCAAGGCATATACAACATATTCATGAATTTTTCCTACCTCTAAGGCATCTACCTTAGTTGTCGGATGAGCTTCCTTCCAGTGCAGGAGCAACCTCTTCTACTAGATAAGTAACCAGGACATTACCATCTAATAATTGTTGTTCAGTCTTCCTGACCCATCTCTGAGTGTGATCTTGCTTGATTTCACTAACCTTCTCTTTTCCTTTCTCATTTGATCCTCCATTACTAACCGATAGATTTTTGTTTCTACCAATATGTCCAACTTCATTACATGCATAACATGTAGCATTGTTCTTCTGAATTGCTTTGCTAAAACCAGTGAAATTGCTTGACCTGCACTGATTATCCATATGTCAAAATTATCCACAAGCATAGCATTTAATATTCATTTTGCACTCTTCTATCTTATGACCAAACTTATTGCATTTAGAACATTTACCGGGAGCAGAATCAGGGTTTTGATTTGCTCTCTGTTTCTACATTGCCTACCCATGTGACCAAATCTATTGCAAATAAAACATGTACCATTTAATTTATAAGCATTGAATTGTCTTACTGATGCCTTCTAGTTTTTATCTTCATTAGCAGTACCAGAACTCTATCCTTGCTCAAATCCAAGTCCATTGGAATCTCCAATCTTCCTCTGTCTCTTCAATAACTCATCAGGTTGTGCTAAGCTAATCTTGAATTTTTCTATGTACTCACTTGTAGCAGTTAAATCTTCTCTTAGTATTATCATTTGTCTCTCAAGCTCTTGCTCATTACTTTGGGATTGTATCAAATCAGTTCTCAACATATCATTTTCATGAACCAACCTACCACATTCTTCAAATTTATTTTTCAGGGATACAACAAGATTTTCTTCCTTTTTCTTTCTGTCCTCAATCTCTTTAGACATCCTCATAGTTATAACCTTCATTTCATTCTTCATAACCATGTTCTCCTGACTCAATTTCTGACATTGTTCCTTAAGTGCATTTTTCTCTTCATCATCCTGATTTTGGAAAAGTTCCTTCCTTCTAGCTTGAACAAATGATAGCTTCTCTTGTAGGACAAGAATGGATTCCTTAGCAGAATTCAATTCATCTTCTAGCTTTAAGTTCTTCAACCTTTCAGTATCATAATCTTCAAGTGCCATCTCAAGCTACTTCTCCAAAGCCATATTCATTGATTCTGATTTCAGGATCTTCCTCAAGCTGTTAAACTTCCTCCAAGGCACAATGCTCTGATACCAATTATTGGAAACCAATAACACTGAGAGGGGGGGGGGGGGGGGTGAATCAATGTTATACTGGAATAGTATATTTTAGCCTTAATAAAACATGCATACACCAACCGGTATACCGGTATAAATAGAATTGAAAGAAGTAAAGCAACCAATAAGTCAAACACATAAATGAGAATCATAACACACAGATTTATACGTGGAAAACCTCAAAGAGGAAAAACCACGGTGGGATTTGTGACCCACAATATCAATCCACTGGTCATATGAAGAGACATTACAAAATATGAGGGGCCTACACTTGCAGGAAGGCTTACAACATAGAGAACACTGCTCAATCATAATAGGAGCCTCATTGACTACATAAAATTCTAGACAATAATCTGGAGAAGTGTGAACTACTAAGATAGCATCTTCTATGCCAGAATATAGTTCTGGTTTAATTTTTGTCTGTTCCGATTTGAAACCCTAAACCCCTTTACCAAAATAACCCTTACAATAAATTCCTCACATACATAATCTCTCTGAGTAATTTTGCATCATATAACATTCACATATCCATAATCTTCTATTTCATGTCTATTTCCCTATATATCAAAATGATCTAATAAAACTAACCTATATACCCTATACAAATTTTATACCTTATGTCAGCTTACAAAGATATATACAATATCAAATTACATGTCGGCTAGATAACATAAATATATAAACATTAAAACAAATTGCCAATATCAGATCCAAATATATCGACCTCCAATATCGATGACCTTTACTATACCATGTCGGCCTGCATTGCCGGTGACCAAAGAAATCTTTTGTCTTGTCATTGTCAGTGCCGGTGCCAATGTAGAATCTGTGAAGTGTCAGTTGATATACCATAGAATCAAAACATGAAGCCGGAACACAAAGTCATATTGCCATCAATGACAACATAGTGAAACCAACTAATAGAGTGTCAATTGCCAACAATCTCTCCCTTTGGCATTGATGGCAACACTCATGTGAAAGAATGGTCAAGGTTTCATCTACTGATTTCATCTTGCCCTGCTCCCCCTAAGCTGAATATGCAAAATACTCCATATCTCCAAAACTCCAAAAAACTCTATAACTCCCCCTAATGTATGAAACTCTTTTATTCTTTTTCAATTCTATACTACTCCCCCTTTGACATCAATGCCATTAAGCTTTCAAAAAAGAATGTCAAAGAATAAGAACTGTACAATGAATATCCCTAAGAATGTCTTACCAGAGCTTGACCAATTTCAAAATTTTTGGATAAGCCTTCTCTAGTAATTCCACATAAGTATCCCTGCCGATTTTGAATGTGTCAAAAATAAATACAAGTCCACTCAATAAATGTGCAAAAGATTCTTTCTCATTTACCTCTATCAGTGTGAGCCTACAATACCGACCTTTACTATACCATGTCAGCTTGCATTGCCAGTGACCAAAGAAATCTTTTGTCTTGCCGATGCTAGTATAGAATCTATGAAGCGTCTGTTGGTATACCATAGAATCAAAACATGAAGCTAGAACACAAATTCATGTTGCCATCAATAACAACATAGTGAAACCAACCAATAGAGTGTCAATTGCCAACAAATTTTCTTGAGGATGATACTTTTGTGAGAAGCCTGACCTTTTTGCAGTTATTGTGGAAGATAAAAATTGAAGAATTTAAGAAGAGAACCGATGAGAGAAAAGATTAGATGCTAGATAGGTCTGAACATGAGAATCAGGAAGAAGAGTGAGATGATGGAAGAGTTCAAGAGAATCACTACAGATGAGGGCCAACAATTCAGTTCAGAGAAGGAAGCAAGGTTGGCAATGAAAGGATCATATATTTTAGATGATTATGAAACCTCGGCAATATGGGCATTGGAGGAAGGACCTAGAAAGCCTAATATTAGTGACATAAATCCCAACTTAAGGGGATGTCTTATTGTAAAGAGATCATATGACAAATCAAGTGTGGAGGCTACCAAGCTTAATGTTGATGTTGCTAAATTGGCTCATGAAACTTCAAAGAGAGAAGCCTTGGAAAAGGAAGAGTTAATGAGAAAATTTGGCAAGATTTTCAATGATTACAATGTAGTTCAATAGAGGTGTGTAGAGTTACCAACGAGAGTGCAACTCCTTGAGCAAGGACATATAAAAGTCTCCTCTTCTGCACTTATAAGGACATCAACACCATCAACATCCAGGTCATCACCTATTATCCATGAAGAAGAAGCAGTTCAACCTGACATCAATAATGATATCCCTAATATATCATTGGTCCCAAATGATGATGATGAGCCCGAAGCCACTAGATCTATTGATCCAACTCAATCTCAGATCTTTGAGAAGATTATTGAATTAGAAAATAAGTTGAAGGAATTAGAAGATCAATCATCTTGGCAACAAAAGGAGATAGTTAGCTCAGTGCTAACTCATTTAAATGAAAAGGTTGATAGTCAACTTAACAACATTCATGCCTTGTATTCTTTACTATTTAATGTTATTCAGAAATTTGATGATGATAAAAAGATGGCGGTTCCCTTGTTCATAAAATGGTTGCAAATGGGAAACGAACTTAGAATAATGTCTATGGATTCCAAGTATCATGCTGAGAGGCCACCTGCACTCCAACCAACTTATTTGTTGGTAAAATCAATGCAGGTCCAAATTTTGCCAAAAAATATAGAAAGAAAGATAAGGGGGCTGGTGAGAAATTTCAGTGAGTTGAGTGAAACGCTTTTACTTTGAGGATGAAAATGGGGTAGTCAAGCATCTACAATTTTGGAAAGAAGAGGTAGAGAGAGTCATTAGTACCCAGGTAGAGTTAATATGTGAAGGGTTGAGCATGGATATGCTTGAGGATAGCATGGACAAAATAATTGCCACGGGGTCATTTTTTTAATCTTTTGAAAGAGAGGCAAATCAAGTAGCTGTTAAATACACTCCATACAAAGCTAAAGTAGATGAAGTCATGAGTTATGAATGGCCATCTAATGAAGAGTATAATGGATGGAGTAGTATGTATCTGAATGATGATTAAGGGTTGTAAAAAGTTTGATATAACTATTTTTGTCTTTGAGTGGCAGATATCTTTTTGAACTGGAACAACAGCGATGGCAGTAAAATACATCATGAGTTTTAGAGAAGCGACCGCAAATTTTGATATTGGTTATAACTTTATTAAGGATGGAATACTTTTGTAACAAAATGTAGTTATATGTGATCATTTTAAGATTACAGGTGTATCCTCTGGCCTGAAACTTGTTAGCTCCCTTGTTTTCTATAAAAGGGAATTTAGGGCTATGAGACGAGGTTTCGATTTTGGGCCCTTTAGTGTTCCTAATTTCTCATTCTAGTAGAAAGGTCTAGGTGAAACAAGCAAATTGTAAAGTCATTTGTAGAGCAAATAGAAAGAGTCTTGTGTTTGGTTTTTTACAGGTTCTTGAAGGAGTTAAATTTAAATTCTGTTTTGACAGAGACAACTGATTTATTCAATAGAAATATAATTCAAATCCATTTCTCTCACATGTATTATTCTACCATATTTTCAATGAATAACATCAAGGGTTTTCTCATTCATTGCACTGTTGTGGTGTATGTATTTTCTATTGATGTTTTGGTCTAAGGGGCCAATTAAATGCTTGAGTAGAAGTGTAGAGCGATACAACTGTTGCAGGGATTTTGACAAGTAGTTTGGATTGGGGTTGCAAATGTGATACATTGCAAGGCAATACTATCTTAGATCTATATGTTGTTAAATAAAATTTTATTAAAATTCATTTTATGTTGTATGAATTCATGTACCCAATGGATTAAGGCACTGATTGTACAATGTAAGTGTCTTTAGTGTCAATTTTCTATTCAAAATCACCAGAAACTTGCTATAATTGGTTGAATATCAGAATATATTTTATTTTCATGTATTTTGCTAACTGCACATAATCATCTCATGCTCGAATTGGTTGAGGATCATTGAGGAATTTTCTATTCCTGAGCATTCTCCCTTTCTGTCGAGCCTTTACATGAGATTGTCTGCTTTGTTTTATGAATAATATGTGAATATGGTGCAAAGATCACAAATTGGCCAAGGGATCACCCTCTCAGGTCTTGAAGAGCCCAAAGTGTAGAAGGATTTGTAGATCCTTGTCGCAATTGGTCCAAGTCTAAAGGATATTGACAGTTGGAAGTGGCTTTCCATAGGTATTTTTCAGGAATCAACTTGGTCTCTACCTTGTACTGGTTGAAACCCGTTTCTGGGCACCAAAAAAAATGACGACTCTCCTGGGGATTAGTTGTCTAGAATCTTTGGAAAAGAATTGAGCTATAATTGATTATTGACCCATCTGAGTCACCAACAAAAATGGCGACTCTGCAGGGGACTATTGCATAATTGCAGTTAGTCCTGTCATCCATTTAGGATAAAATGCATTGAATTTTCATAGTGTTTCTGTGATTCGATGGTTGAGCTCGCAGTTTGATGTTTCTGGCTCATGATTTTCTATGTAAAAGGCATTCTACATTTTTGTGAGAAATAAATTCTAGTTTGTGAACAAGGTTCACAAATTTCTTTCAAAGATTACCAAATATTTTCTAATTTGGTATCCCAAAGCGATTTGGGTGGCGACTCTGAGGTCTCTGCACTAGTGTGTATATTTTTGAATATTTCTAACAAATTTTTGAAGGATTTTGTTACTATGAGGAAAGCGAAGAACACCAGAGGTTACATGAGGCTATATCCTAAAGAGAAGTTGGAAGAGCTTCATGGATCTCTACAGAG
Source organism: Cryptomeria japonica (assembly GCF_030272615.1). NCBI lineage: Eukaryota > Viridiplantae > Streptophyta > Pinopsida > Cupressales > Cupressaceae > Cryptomeria > Cryptomeria japonica. The sequence goes on from NC_081414.1 coordinate 433,522,915, forward strand.
AAATGTGACAAGAATAAATGTAGAAACTAGCATCGCTCCCTCATCATGGAAACCTAAGCATAAGAATGCAAGTAAGTCACATTTAAATCCTTTTCCTGAAGTTCATACATCGTCTTCTAAAAGTTCTGAATCAGATAGTTTAGGATTTTTCAATTCCTTGTTTGATACACCTATTCAAGGAGAGGTGCAATCACATAGAAAAGAAGTTACTCAAGTTCAGTATTCAGAAAAGAAGAGAGGTTGGAGTAGAAGTAGAAGTCACCAAAGTGAAAATGCTATTGGTGTACTTCCTCCTCTAGGTCTCACAATAGATTTTTCTCATGGTTATGATTCAATTCAAGAATAGAGTAATGTGAACTTAAATTATTTAGATGATACTTCTGGATCTTAGATATCTTTACCAAATCCTGAAGAAGTTTTCGGAGACATAGACACATTGAGAAGGGAACTCCAAGAACAAATAAATTTGAGAAATAATAGAGAAAAAGAAAAGGAATCTGAAGTCATTAGAGGTGTAATAGAAAGGAAAGGTCTAATATGACAATTGGCAACATTCAAAGTATTGACTCAGGAAAATGTTAAGCCTAGTGTTGAGGGTCATGTTCTAAGAGAGATCCTAGATAAAAAAATATGAAAACATTACAATAGAAAAGGCTAAGAGTAATGTAGACAACCAAAGGTTAGTAGATTCTAGTCAGCCAAGTGCTTGGATTCCTAAATTAGATTTGGATAAAGGAAAACAAAAGGTATTTGGTATTAAGATAGCTAATAAAGATCTTCAACTATCCCAGATCCGAGTCAAGAATTATCCCAAGTTGACATTGAACTAGAAAGAGAAAGGATAGAGAATTAAACTCTTGCAAAGGAGTTGAAGAGAGTTGAAATGGAAGCCTCAAATGCAGAGATGAAAAGGAAAATTGGTTTCCTTAAGTTATCAACATTAAATAATGCTTTATTAATTGCTAGTCCATCTAAAACTCAGGCTATTTCTGGTATGGTTTCTACAACAACACTAAATGTTAGTACAAATACTCCTTCCAAGAATGTTCAAAATACCCAAAATATTGGAGTTGCATTCTTGGAGCAGGGAAGTCAAGTGTCTACTCAAAGTATCAGTCAACCCCAACTTTCTAAATATTTTAATACTACTGCTAGGGTTAGCACTAGAACAAATACTATTTTAACTAATACCACAACAAATGTTGTAGGAAAAGTTGTTTTTGGCAAGTTTCAAAGAAGACCTATTCATTTAGAAAGATATAGGCAGTTGCATTTCGATGGGATCCTAGGATATCCTAATGAAATCCCAAATGACTTCAGGGATAAATTTAGTAAGTTTGCAGGGAATAATACTATTATTGGTGAGGAACATCTAAGGGCATTCACTGATAAGTTAAATGACTATGAAGTGGAGCATGAGGATGTTGTTATGAAACTATTTGTGCAATCTCTGACAGAGGATGCTAGGGATTGGTATAGAGGGTTGCCATTTGCAGGTATCAACTCTTGGGAAGAATTTGAGAGGTGTTTCAAAGAGAAGTATGGTGATAAAATTAATGCAAGCTTCATGTTAAATGAGTTCAATAACATCAAGAAGTCATTAAATAAGGTTGTGGCTGATTTTAGTATCAGGTTTCAAAAGACCATGCATAAGTTGTTTCAGGTTTTAAGGTTGGATGATAATGTTTGTCTAACCACATTATTGAATGTATTTGATGCAAAAATGGTGTAAATCCTTAGAGATAAAGAACCTCAAACTCTTAGAGATACTTTTAGGATAGCTATTATTGTTGAAGGGAATAGAAGACCTTCAAGTAAGCTTGGAAGAAGAGAGAATCCTAGATTTTCTAAGAGTGTAAAGGACAAAGTTGAAAAGTATTTAGGGTCAAAACCTAAAGAGGAAGACAAATGGGATAAGGTACTTAATACCTTGAAGGACTTAAAATTGACTCTGGCAAAGAATGATAAGGGTCCTGTAACAAAAAAGTCACAGTTTAATAAATTTAATAGACCACCAAGATTGCAGCATTATCCTTACAATAGAAATTGGAAGGATGGCAAAATAGTTCAGCAACAAAAGAATAATTAGGAGAATCAAACTCTTGATCCATTGCAAAAACACACTGTGAATTTCGTAGAGGATACACCTTGGTGTGTTTCTTGTCAATCACCTCATTCGTCTGATTATTGTGTTGTAGCACAATTTATTTCTGCCAAAGATGAGTTACATGAAGAAGGAGAAGGAACCTTTGAGGATGATAATTTTGGTTGTCTCATGACTACTTACCTTGGAGGGACAAAATATTTTTCTGACATCAAGACTCAGGATCTGGATATAGATCGCCAGAGGAAAGAATCATACCATCAGCAAGTTTTTTCTGATGATGAGTTATGTGTTGATGATGAAATGTGTAATGATGAACAAGGAGGGATTTATGTATCCTTGAGAAGAACTGTAGATGAAGAGATTGCTCGAATAACAACTACCATGGTAGCTTAGGTTAAAAGCAATTATCAGTTGAGAAACAGAACAATTGGCGAAGATCAAGGCAAGCGTTTTGATTTATTTATCAAAGATTTGAAAAATAAAGGCAAAGAGGTCAAGGAGGATAAGTCAGGGAAAGATGCAATCAAAATTAAGGAGGTCAAGAAGAAGGACTGGGTTAAGAAAGATGGAATTATAAAGACCAGTGAGGAAACTGCTTCACTCAAAATGAAGACAAAGATCATCGAAAGGTCTGTTGTACCTGTTGGAAATGACATGAAGCAAAAACATAATGCTAGAGGCAACAAACCAAAGAAACATGAAGAACAATCAGGTATGTCTCTTGAATTGCTAGATTACACACCTATTGATATGCTTCAATTTCTTTCTCGAATTACGGTTAAAGTTCCTTTACAAGAAATGCTAAGAATTGAGGAGCATAGAGAGAAAGACCTGGCCTGGGTCAGGGGTTTTTCTTTTTCTAATAAGATTGAACATGAGAATGTCTCTCGCAATGTAAATGAACAAGTAAATAAGATTGAAACTAAGGATAAAGAGATAGAGGGAATGGTTTCTCAGATTTCCCAAAGTTAACTTGAAGACATTGTAGATGAAAGCCTCTAAAGTGTGGACCCTTTATTTCTAAGTGTTATCATAAATGGAGGAGTCCTAAAAAATTGTATATTGATTTCAGGGCTTCAAACAATGTCATGCAAGTGAGAATAATAAAATCCATGGGTTTAAAAGTAGATACTCCTCAGGGAAGATGTTGTGCTATGGATTCAAGAGAAATGCATGTGATAGGTACTATAAAGGCACTACCTTATAAACTTGTTGCTTTCCTTGAGAAGGAGTTAACCATGAGTGTCCTAGTTGTGGACATCCCACCACATTATGGGATGTTGTTGTCAAGAAAGTGGAGTGCCTCTATGGGTGGAAGTTTGTAGTGTGACTTATCTTATGCTACCTTTTGTATTGATGGTAGAAATGTAAAGGTTGAAAGAGAACCCAAGGTACCATATATGATGGTACATGCAACAGACTCTAATGAGAACATGACTTGTTCTGTGGACAATGAGATCATTGCATTCAGAGTCGAGGATTCTCCACAAAAGGAAAAAGAACAACCTGCACTATTGGATGAGGAAGTAGAGAAATCACCAGGAGATGACAATTTATGGACAATGTATTTTGATGGAGCTAGTTCTAAGGAAGGCTCAGGTGCAGGTGTATTATTCATATCACCCCATTGAGAAACTTTTAAATTTTCTTTTACTCTATCCTTTACATGCACAAATAATGTGGCAAAGTATGAAGCATTGTTGTTGGGGTTGAGATTAGCTGAAAAACATGGGATAAAAAATCTCAAAGTCATCGGAGATTCTGAATTAGTCATATCCCAAATTAGATCTAAGTATGCATCAAAAAATAAAAGGTTGAAGCAGTATAGAAATGTTGTATGGGATCAGATTGAGAATTTTGATGCATTTGGTATTGACTATACAGAAAGAAGACATAATAGAATGGAAGATATGCTGGAAAATATATCTTTAAGGCCAGAGGATATCACTTTTGCTGGAATCTCAAAATTTGAGGTTCAAACGAGGCCTTCAGTCCCTGATAACATTGAAATTTGGTAGGTTTTCAATGATGATGATGATATTTTAAGGTTCTTGACTTGTGTAGAGCAATATGAAAATCAGGAGATTGATTTTGGTACCTTTGTACAAACAGAGGATGGAAAAGAGACAATATTTGGGAAGGAGGTGATTCAATTGAAGAAAAACAAAATTCCCAAAGGTCTGGTTGTCCTAGAAAGGGTGTTTGATAGTCAGGATAAGGTCAAGGCTTCTACCACTGCCCTGCACCCTGAGGATTTAGAGGAAGTTAACCTTGGGAAAGAAGGAGGCCCAAGGAAGGTGTATATTGGAAAGAAGATGTCACCCAAGGTAAGGAAAATGTTGATTGATTTGTTGAGGAAATATAAGCATGTATTTTCGTGGTCATATGATGATCTGAAGGCTTATAGGGAAGATTTATTTCAACATGAAATTCCTTTGAAGGAAAATGCTAAGCCTTTTAGACAGAAGCAAAGGCCTATTAATCCAACCCTAGAACCTAAGATGCAAGAAGATCTTGTCAAGTTAAGGGATTCTATGATTATAAAACCTATCAAACATTCATCATGGGTGTCTAACTTGGTACCTGTGAGGAAAAAGAATGGATATATCAGATTGTGTGTTGATTTTAGGAATTTGAATATATCTTCATTAAAAGACAACTATCCATTTCCCAATATGGAAGCAATACTACAAAGGGTGACCGGATGTGAGCTTTTGTCTATGATGGATGAATTTTCAGGGTGTAACTAGGTAATAGTCAAAGAATTAGAGCAGTATAAAACAACATTCACTATGCCTTGGGAAACTTATGTTTATGTAAGAATGCCTTTTGGTTTAACAAATGTAGGAGCAACATTTCAAAGAGCCATGGATGTTGCATTTTTTGACATTATAAATGTGCTTTTAGTTGTATATCAAGATGATTTAATAACTTATTCCAAGAAGGAAAGTGATCATTGTGGTCACCTTGAAAAAATATTTGATAGGGCTGTTGAATATAAGATATCTTTAAACCCAAAGAAATGTCCTTTTTGGGGTTACTAAGTGTAAGTTGTTGGGTCACATTGTTTCAAAAGATGGTGTAAGGATTGACCCAAAGAGGGTAGTAGCAATTGATAAGGTCCCTCAGCCCAAAACAATGAAAGGCATCCAATCATTCTTTGGGCAAATTAATTTTCTCAGAAGGTTTGTCACAAATTTTACTGAAATCAGTAGGTCTATATCCAAGATGTTGAAGAAATGCGCAAAGATAGAATGGGAGGGAGAGCCAGCCAAGGCATTCCAGGAGATCAAGAAGGCTATTAAGAATGCACCTGTTCTAAAGACACCTGATTATGGAAAACCTACGCAAATTTTCTCGTTCACATCTTTTCATACTGATGTTGTTGTCTTGTTGCAAAAGAACTCAGAGGGTTTTGAACAACCTATAGCATTTTTTAGTAAGTCCTTGAAAGCTACAGAGCTGAAGTATGATTTGAATGAGAAGAAAACCTATGCACTAGTAAAGGTAGTTAAAGCTTTTAGGAGTTATCTGATGGGAGAAACAATGGTTGCATATGTGCCTAGTGCTGCACTCAAAGAAATTTTCACACAACAAGAAGTGTCTGGAAGAAGATGTAGATGGATCAATAGGATCTAAGAATTCAATATTAATATCCAAACCACTAAGTTAGTGAGAGGACAAGGATTGGCTAGATTAATGGCTTAGATTAATTTGGATGCCAATCAAATAAATATTGTAGAAGAAGAACACATATCTTATATCTGTGACATGGATGGTTGTGAATGGTATGATGATATCATATACTATTTACAGAGGATGAAATGTCCTAAAGATATGAGCGATAATAAAAGGAGGACATTGAAATTACATGCTATCAAATATGCCATAGTTAATGGGAAACTCTAGTGGAGGAACAATGATGGTGTCATGTTAAAATGTGTTGACCAGGACTAGGCTTAGAAGTTATTGTCTAAATTGCATAGTGGAGTTTGTGGAGGGAATTATATGGCCAAACCAACTACACACAAGATATTAAGGGTAGGGTTTTGGTGGCCAACAATTTTCAAGGATTCACATCAATTAGTCAAAAAATGTGATCCATGCCAAAGGTTTTCAGGAAAATTAAAATTTTCAGGGAATATGCCATTGAGACCTGTAAATGTACAGGCCCCATTCCAGCAATGGGGTATAGATTTTATTGGAGAGATAGCATTTAAATCTAGTATTGGTCATTCTTGGATTTTGGTGGCCACTAATTATTTCACTAAGTGGGTTGAAGCCATACCTACTAGAAAAGAAACAAGCAAGGTGGTAATTGATTTTCTCACAGATAATATATTGACTAGATTTGGATGTCTGGAGAGAATAGTCTCTGATAATGCCATTAGTTTTACGTCAGAGGAATATGTAAATGTTTGCAACAAATATGGTATCTAAATCTCATACTCATCACCTTACCACCCACAAGCAAATGGGCAAGCTGAATCAAGCAATAAGAGCTTGAAGAAGATTATCAAAAGAATCCTAGAAAAAAACAAGAAGGCTTGGGATTCAAAGCTAAGATTAGCTATTTGGGCAAATAGGGTAATAGTTAAGAAAGCAATTGGATGTGCACCTTTTGATTTGGTGTATGGTATGCATGAAAGGTTATCCCAAAACAACCTGATGGAAATGTATAAGTTTGTCCAAACTTATAACAATGATATAGATGATGATATGCAGTTGAGGATTGAGACTTTAATGGAACTAGATGAAACTAGAAGAGAAGCCAATACCAGGAATGAAAAATTATAGATGCAGGTTAAAAACCTGTGTGACAAAAGAATAACTGCAAGAAATTTTCAAATTAATGATTTGGTTCTGATGTGAAATGCTAGATTACAAGACAAGGAAAAACATGGCAAGTTTGATGCCATTTGGCTAGGCCCATATCTGATCCAAAGCAAGTGGGGAGAAGATTCGTATTTTCTCCAAGATATAAATGGTGATACTCTTGAATTTCCTATTCATGGACAATTCTTGAAGCTCTACTTTTCTTAAAGTAGTTATTATCCATGAGCATTAGTTAGGTTTTGTAAATAAGTAGTGTAGTTTCCTTTTTGTTGAAGTTGCCCTATCCAGGTAACTCCTTTTTGGTTTGCTCTGCAAATGGTTTGCTTCACCAAAGATTATGGATTCTCACTTCATTCCTATGAAAGGAACATCCCCAACTAGAGCCATTGATAGTCCTAAAACTGACTGCACAAAATTTTTCATGTTTGAGTCAAAATACTGGTCATTTTGGATTTACTTTTCCCTTTGTCAAAGTTCAAGGACTAGGGTTTAGGGTTTGTGAATTTCTGATTAAGTCTTGTAAAAGAAAAAACCTAAGCTTGTTATATTTCATTGTTATCTTTTTTCACTTAAGCCAAGGGTCGGTTACCGTTGGCGGGGCCATTTTATTTCCTAAGCATTAAGTTGTGTCTGATTGGTCCCTTTATGGTTTTTCCTAACTTGCACGAAAGTTTTCCCCATGGTCGGTCCCTTTTAATATTCATGCCAATGCTTATAAATTTTTCCTAAGTCTAAAATTTTAATTCTTCGACCTATGGATAAAGGTACAACACATTTGATGATCCACGCTTCCTCGCAGTCAAAGGTGCAAGGAAGATAAAGACCACAACATCATGAGATGATGCCACGTGTCCTCGATGGAGAAGGGTGAGCTGATGGATTTGACCTTTCAAACCTTTGATGTTACTAGTTCCCAACAAGTAAAACCCAATTTACTAATGGTTCATCAATCTGCACATGCTTGTATTGAATGGTGATGCTTTAATCCTGGTCCAAGATGTGCTTGAGAGTTAGCAGTCATTGTTAAGTGATTGTTGCAGCTGGAAAGTAAATAGAGAACAAATCCAATGGTTCTCATAACCCTGTGATCAAGAGATGCGAGGAGATTATGGACCATAGCATCATGAGATGATGCTATGTGTCCAAGGTGGGCCAAGAAAATCTGATGGTGGGGTCACTGAAAGTGGAGAAGTAGGTGGTAAGTTGGATGTGCCACATCATGCCTCTGGAGGGATCGCTTGCCACATTGGAGGGTCAATGTTAGATTGATTGGTTTGGTTTGTGAGATTTTCCAGCATGAAAGATGATCGACGGATGAGTTTTAAACTTTTTTCAAATACAAGTTAGAGCCATTTCTTTACTCGCATGAATAATTATGGTAGATATGACAACAATTTTCATTCCAGAAGGCAATTAAATGTTATCTTAGTTGTTTTGAATCACCAAAGTATTCAAAAAAGATTGAAGAGTATTTCCGGAGCCAAGGGAGATTTTGACAACTTCTCACAGTATGAAATTAGGGTTTTTCTTGTGTAATCAAAGTAGTAAGTTTGTCTAAGCTTTTTCATTTGTTTTGAAGCAATTAATGTTGTGAATTGTGCAAAAATTGTAGGAAAAGAGTTTTAATTGTTCTGGGGTTAGAAGATAAATAGAGAAATGTGAAATTTGCTTGAATTATTGTTGCAATTTAAATCTTGTGTTAGCCCTAGTCTTTTCCTTCCCAATACAAAGCTATAATAGAAAACCCTAGTCTGGTAGAATGGCTCCCTCACAAAAACATTCAAGGAAAACTAAATATTTGAAGAGAATTATTTTTGAAGATTTTCTCAACCAATTAAAGCCCTCAACAAATGATAGGTACCAAGGGCAGAAATTTGTTCATGGTAAAACCCTAGGAGAAGGGTTGACTGATAAAGCATACCGCTTGGCGGATGCTAGGGTACCAATGATCAGGTTAGAGATGTTCAAATTATGGTATGGATAGAGAAATCTACATTCCCCACTCTCAACTCCCTGGCAATATGATTCAGGTAAATTAGTGGTGTCAAGTGTGTTCAGGGATGTCAACCTTCTTAAGGCTGTTGCAAACAGATATGACCCTATCTCGAGGGTTATAAGGGCAAATGAAGGAGAAAATTTGGTGACAATCAGAAGAAAGGAATACCATGAGATTTTTTACTTATGTGAACCATCTGCTAACCTGGTACAAGTAGATTTAAATGAGTTAAAGGAAGAGTATTATAAAATGAAAGATTTCATTAGAACAAATTTTCTTCCAATGCATTTGGCTAGAGCAGGAGAGACAATGTATTACATTTGCCCTAGTTCAGAGGAGCCATTCCCCATTGGTGCTTTCACTCCTTATTTTCAGGCTACCTTTTTCTCTCTGTGTCAGATCTTGGGTTTCAATTCAATTACAGTTATGCCACTTGATTTCATGTATATGGCCATGCAAATTCAATATCCAGATTATATAGTGGTTTTTGACTTTGCCCCATACCTTGAAGAGAAGATTCATGAGGGGTTGCAGGATATCAATAATGGCATTCCTAGCACTCATTTTTAATGGTATTCCCTGGTCATGCACATGTTCCTATATAGGAACACAAATAAATTTGAAATTACTATGAAACTCAAGAGGACAATTGACAATAAGGAAATTCCAATGCATCTTTGGAGCACAGATATGTCTTGGGATAGACAGGAGGCTAGTTTTGTGAGATTTGATAACAACTTTGCCTCTAGGTTGAGACAAAGATTGATAGTGAACCCACCAAAGATCCCAAATGAGCTGCATGATTTTGTAAGACCTAAAGAGAGCTTGCCACTTCTGAGGATTGAGCACAATTGGGGGGATTTCATCCCTTATCCTATTAGCATTGTTATTAGAATCTATGATTTTTTTGGTCAACCACGTGTATTGCCTTTTAATGTTCCTTTGAGAATGGGTTTTGCTAAAGTAATGTGGCAGATAGGGTGCATCCATGATAAGGAATTAAAGGGAAAAGGCAAAGGAACAATTTTCCCTGATTATACTATCATCCCATATTTTGTGATTTTGAAAAGAGGATATAAGCATTTTGACAAATTCTTTGCACCATATCATTTAGGGGTTAGCACATCTAGACACAGTGACTCATTATTAGAGAAAAATGAAATGGATATTTTTTAGGAAGTTATGAGATACAATTTAGAAAATGGATCCAAGCTATGATCCAACAAAAGATTTTACTCCATTTTGTTCTAAAGTTGATTTTGTTATGAAATTTTTTGATGAATTGACTGTTGCATTGAAGAGAAGGCCAAACTTGAAGAGTTTCATGACCGACAAGTTGAAAGAAGAGATGTACATCATCCAACACCCATCACAGTGGAGGAATCAGTTTTGATTCATCAAAAGAGGATGCAATAGTCAGGCTCACGACCTCCTCTACCTCAAAGAACAGATAGCCTGATAGAAAAGAGACATGTTTATGAGTCTTCTCAAAAGAGAGAAAGAGAAGAAACAAGTGGTGAATAAGAGAGAAACAATGATAGTGGAGGATTAGTGAGGAGAAAAGGTAAAAAGATAATGAAGATAGAGCCTTCCCCATAGGTGCAAATCAAGCCTTTTAAAAGAGTCAAAATTATTGATCTTAAAGACTCAGATAGAAGTCTATCACCACCACATGTTCCCTTTTCACACTTAAGGCATGTTGAAGATCAAATGGAGGATGATACACTTGTAGGAACAAGTGTAGAGATGCAAATTGGTGTTCCTCCTTTGCCCCCTAATTTGGATTTGGACCTCACTCCTTTAGATATTCAAGATAGAGCTTTTAGGGATGCAAGGAAGGAGGCATATGATAAGTTTCTTGAGGATGATACTTTTGTGAGAAGCCTGACCTTTTTGCAATTAGTGTGGGAGATTAAAATTGAAGAAATGAAGAAGAGAACTGATGAGAAAAAATTTCAAAGGCCAGATAGGTCCAAACATGAGAACTGGGAAGAAGTTAAGAGTGAGATGATAGAAGAGTTCAATAGAATCACTGCAGATGAGGGCAGGATGATTGTAAGTTGGGATGGAGTTCTAATTTTACTAGAATGGGATATAGTAGATGCAGTGGCTTTTGATGCAATTAGGAAATCAAAGGGCCAACAATTTAGTTTAGAGGAGGAAGCAAGTTTGGCATTGAAAGGATCATTTTTTGTAGATAATTATGCAACCTTGGCAATATGGGCATTAGAGGAAGGACCTATAAATCCTAATATTGGTGACATAAATCCCAACTTAAGGGGAGGTCTTATTGTAAAGAGAGCATCTGACACATCAAGTGTGGAGGCTACAAAGTTGAATGTTGATGTTTCTAAATTAGCTCATGAAAATTATAAGAGAAGACTTGGAAAAGGAAGAGTTAATGAGAAAATTTGACAAGCTTTTAAATGATTACAATGCAGTTCCACAAAGGTGTGTAGAGTTGCAAACAAGAGTGCAACTCTTTGAGAAAGGACAGATAAGAGTCTCCTCTTCTGCACTTATAGGGACATCAATGTCATCAACATCTAGGTCATCACTTGGTATCCATGAAGAAGAAGCATTTCAACTTGACATCAATGTTGATATCCCTAATATATCATTGGTCCCATATGATGATGACTGTTGCTATTTACTAAGTTTTCATTAGTTTTATGCCCAAAGTCATTCTATATACTCTAGTCGGTTAATACTAATGAAAAGTCCAGTCAGTAAACACCAAGGTCACCGGTGTCGGTTACATAAGAAAGACAAGTCATCGAGATGATACACACCGAGCTGTGAATTGAGACATATGTGGACTGTCTACCGAGTAAGGTTTATATGTTTACCAAGCAGCAAAGAAGGTATACCAAGTTAATCTAAACCAAGTGAAAATGCGTTACTAGATTCAATGAACCTAGACACACATGTGAAACATGTTACATAATTTGAGAAGATGAAACCCTTAATACATAGGAAATTGCATTTAAATATTTTGTATGATTTTGAGGAAGAATATCCAATGAAATAATTTCTACGTCTATTCATTCAATAAAACATGTTTGTATGATCAAAGCATGAATAGATCATCATCTCAGAGATCTATATAAACAGAATGATTTGAGTGTATGAGATGATATGATATGTAAAGTAAATCAGAAAAGAGACACAAAGGAATGACATAGTTCAATATGAAGAAAGAAGATTGATAGAGATAATCACATGTTACCGAGAAGATTTCAGAGAACAGTTTAAGAGGATAGAGTATATAGAAGTGGTTACCGAGTTGATTTATCAATTACCAAGGAATTCTATGAGCAAGGTAATTTTATATTGAGCACATAGAGTCTTCTATAACATTTCGGATGTGAAGTTGCTGATATTTTGTAAAGATTTTTGACTGAAATTTTAAGTTGTAATAGAAACCTTTAACAGGGTAAAAGACTCTAATAAAGTCTATAAATTGTAAAGCCTTTAACTAGGTACAACATTTTGTAGAAGTGTTTGTAAAATCCTTTAGCAAGGTAGATCTAAAGATCTTTATACTCCTAACAGGGTAAGCTATCAGAAATGGCTAAACATGTAGCTCTAACCGAGCAATCTTAATTACAGCAGTAGTGAAGTTGTGGGTGCCATCCCCACTGCAATTTTTCTCTCTAACCAAGAGTTTCGGCGTGACAAAAAATATTTGTGTTATGGAGTGATATTTTTATGTATGTTATTTCTATGATTATGTTTCAGTATTACATATCTTTGAGATCAGCAATACATAGTTTGTGTTTATCAGTAAAATTGTTTTTCAAGAAAAGTTTTGAAGTACTGATTCACCCCTCCCCTCTCAGTACATTAGCTTTCCAAGTAAGACCTAACAGATGATAAGCCCAAAGCCACTAGATCTACCGATCCAACTCAATCTCAGCTCTTGGAGAAGATTATTGAATTAAAAAATGAGTTGAAGGAATCATAAGATCAATCAGCCTGGCAACAAAAGGAGATAGTTAGCTCAGTGCTAACTCATTTAAATGAAAAGGTTGATATTCGACTTAACATCATTCATGCTTTGTATTCTTTATTATAATGCTATTCAGAAATTTGATAATGATAAAGAGATGGATGTTCCCTTGTTCACAAAATGGTTGCAAAGGGAAACAAACTTAGAATAATATATATGGCTTCCAAGTATCATGCTGAGAGGCCACCTGCACTCCAACCAACTTATTTATTGGTAAAATCAATGCAAGAGGCCCAAATTTTTGTCATAAAATATAGAAAGAAAGATAAGGGAGATTATGAGAAATTTCAGTGAGTTGAGTGAAACTCTTTTACCAGATATTGAGGATGAAAATGGGGTAGTCAATCCTCTAGAATTTTAGAAAGAGGAGGCAGAGAAATTCATCAGTTTTTAGGTAGAGTTAATATGTGAAGTACTAAAGATGGATATGCTGGAGGATAGCATGGATAAAATAATGGCCACAGGGTCAGTTTTTGAATCTTTTGAAAGAGAGATAAATCAAGTAGTTGTTAAATACACTCCATATAGATCTAAACCTGATGAAGTCCTAAGTTATGAATGGCCATCTGATGAAGAGTATAATGGATGGAGTAGTATGTATCTAAATGATGAATAAGGGTTGTAAGAAGTTTGATGTAACTATTTTTGTCTTTGAGTGGTAGATATCTTTTTGAACTAGAACAATAACAATGGCGGTAAAATACATCATGAGTTTTAGAGAAGCGACCACAGATTTTGATATTGGTTATAACTTTATTAAGGATGGAATACTTTTGTAACAAAATGTAGTTATATGTGATCATTTTAAGATGACAGGTGTATCCTCTAGCCTGAAGCTTGTTAGTTCCCTTGTTTTCTATAAAAGGAAATTTAGGGCTATGAGACGGGGTTCCAATTTTGGTCCCTTTAGTGTTCCGAATTTCTCGTTCTAGTAGCAAGGTCTAGGTGAAACGAGCAAAATGTAAAGTCATTTGTAGAGCAAATAGAAAGAGTCTTGTGTTTGGTTTTTTGCAGGTTCTTGTAGGAGTAAAGTGTAAATTATGTTTTGACAGAGACAACTGATTTATTCAATAGAAATATAATTCAAATCCATTTCTCTCTAGTGTATTAATCTACCATATTTTGAATGAATAACATCAAGGATTTTCTCATTCATTGCACTATTGTGGTGTATGCATTTTTTGTTCATGCTTTGGTCTAAGGGTCCAATTAAATGCCTTATTATAATTGTAGAGTGGTAGGGCTATTGCAGGGATTTCGACAAGTAGTTTGGGTTGAGGTTGTAGATGTGATATATTGCAAGGCAATACTATCTTAGATCTATATGCTGTAAATAAAATTATGTCATAATTCATGTTATATCATATGAATTCATGTACCCAATGGAGTAAGGCACTGATTGTGACTTGTAATTGTCTTTAGTGTCAATTTTCTGTTCAAAATCACTTGCAACTTGCTATAATTGGTTGAATATCAGAATATATTTATTTTCATGTATCTTACTAAGTGCACATAATCATCTCATGCTCCAATTGGTTGAGGATCACTAAGGAATTTTCCATTCTTGATCATTCTCCTTTTCTGTCGAGCCTTTACATGAGATTATCTGCTTTGTTTTATGCATAATTTGTGAATATGCCACATAGATCACAAATTGGCTAAGGGATCACCCTCCTGGGTCTTGCAGAGCCCAAAGTGTAGAAGGATTTGCAAATCCTTGTTGTAGTTGGTCCAAGTCTAAAGGATATTGATAGTTGGAAGTGGCTTTCCATAAGTATTTTGAGGAATCAACTTGGTCTCTTCCTTGTAGCAGTGTAAACTCATTTCTAGGCACCAACACAAACTAAGTATGCTAGAGAGTTGTTGAAGAAATTTGGTATGGAAAATTCCAAACCGGTTGGTACCCCTATGGTTACAAGTGAGAAATTGTCAAAGAATGATGGATCAACTTCAATAAATCCTAGAGAGAATCATCCTAGAGAGAATCATGAGAGTGTGGTGAAAAATATTTTTAGGTATTTGCAATGAACAATGAGTATGGTTTGTGGTATCCTAAACATGATGACTTTACACTATGTGCATATACAGATGCTGATTGGGTTGAATATGTTGATGACTAAAAGAGCACATTCAGTGGAGATTTCTTTCTTGGAAAGAAACTTGTTTCGTGGATCAATAAGAAACAGTCATGTACTTCTTTATCTACTGTTGAAGCTGAGTATGTTGTTGTTGCTACTAACTATACCCAAGTTCTATGGATGAAGTAAATGTTGAAGGATATAAGGGTAGATTGTAATGAACCAGTAGTTATTCATTGTGATAACTCTACTGCTAGTGACATATCAAAGAATCTAGTATTTCATTCTAAGACTAAGCACATTTCTATCAAGTATAATTTTTTGAAGGAGAAGGTGAAAGAAAATGAAGTCAAACTGGTTTATGTGAACACTAAAGAGAAGATTGCAGATATCTTCACTAAACCTTTTCCTAAGGAATCATTTGAGTACTTCAGAGATAGATTGTGAGTTTATGCCCCTCCGATAGAGACTTGAGTGATGCTAACTGGCATCAATCCAACATGCATTATCAGAACTATCATTCATTCTGGATTGATGTGTTGGTGCTACTACTCAGGGGGAGTAGTCAGCTGTGTGATTAAGAGGTTTTATAACTTTTCTTTGATGTTTATGTCATATTTCTGGCATTGATGTCAAAGGGGGGGATATATTTATGTGAAAAACAAAGCTTAACAAGGATATCATTCATAGGGGGAGTTTTCTTTGTTGGTTTAGAACTTCATTGTCATAGCATTTTGGGTAGATTGTTGGATGTCTTCCTTTGGGGGAGACTTGTTTGGAACTTCTTGTCACTTGGATATTTTTCACATCTAGTGTTTCCATCAATACCAAAGGGGGAGATTGTTGGCAATTCGGAGGAATCAATTATGTGTTTCGTTGATGTTTATCATTGATGTCAACACTAGTTGTTTTGTTGTCTTCCAGCTTTCAGTAGAGTGGTTGGTCTTTGATGTTGATCTGGAGATTTGTCTTTGGTTTTGGTCTGGCTGTTGGAATTGGTTATTCATGTGATCCTAGTGTGTATCAAATTCAGTTGGTTCATGATTTGATGATCTGTATGCTGTCATATGCTCTAGTAAGACTTTTGGTTACCAATAAGGGTTTTACTAGTAGCACTTTGTTGAAGATCTTTTGATGAATCTGATAAGTGGTGTTGGTGCGGCTTCTAGAAGGTTATCAGGATGTTGATGGTTATCATGTTTGGGTTCTAGTTGTTTGTGGTGTTTCATTTGGCTTATGGTGACCTATTTTGGGTTTGGTGGTTATTTTGTTAGGTTATGGACTAGTTTATGTAACGTGTTGGTTGATGCTCCCAATGCATCACCGATTGGATTTATTGTTTGGTTTATGTTATTTTGGTCTTAGGCCAACTTGGTTTATCATTGGTTTGTGAGATTATGTAATGGATCTATTGCATTATCTTTTAGGTCACCGACCTAATTATTTAGGTCCTGGGTTGGTATAAATATGATGTAAGATCTCTTTGTAGATCATGGTATGTGGGTTATGGGATTATCTATGTGCAGATAAAGTTGTAATCATATGCAAAGGTTTTGGTCAATCATAGGTGGTCGAATTGGGTTTGTAAAAGAGGTTTAAGACCTCTGATATTGAGCTTAACCAGAACTGTACTCAGGCATAGGAGATGTTATTCTTGCAGTTCATTCATCTTTCTGGATTGTAGTATGGATTTATTTTATAGTCAGTAAGGCTCCTTTTGTGATGAGCAATGCGCTCTAGGCTATTGGCCTTCTTGCATGTGTAGGCCCATGTTATTGTAATCACATACTTGCTGCAGAAGTATTATCTAACCGTGGGTAGGCTTCCCACCGTGGTTTTTCCCTTTACCGGGTTTTCCATATAAAAATCATGGTGTTGTGTGTTATGGATGGTTGGTAATTGTTCTATGATTTATGTATATGCTTAATTGTTATATCTACTATTTCAGTATTTGTTTTATGCATTCCAGTAAAAGGTTTTGTGTGCTTAAAGTTGTATAATCTATTGACAACTGATTCACCCCCCCCCTCTTAGTTGTCCATCGGTTATCCTAACAATAAATTCCTTTTTCTAGGTAGGATTGACAAGAGTAGGGGCTTGATAAATTGCTTTCTTAATTTCTTCAAATCTGGCCTTCCCTTTCTTGGTACAACTGAAAGCCAATATTTTCTTTAGCATGGGGGTGAGGGGTTTTACCATGGTGGCAAGGTTAGTTATGAACCTCCTCACAAAGTTGATCCTACCAAGGGAACTCTATAATCATTTCTTGTGAGTGGGGAGTGGAAGAGAAGGAATGGATTCCACTTGCTCTAGATCAATGGCTAAGCCGTCCTTGGATACAATGTGTCCCAACAATTTTCCTTGATTAGTGGAAAATACACATTTTCTTGGGTTCAAGGAATTACCATATTCCCTAGATTTCATGAACACCTACTCAAGATGATAAAAATGCTCAGTTGCATGCTTTGAATATACAACTATATCATCAAGGTATATACATAGAAACTTTGCTAATAAACCTTTGAAAGCCATGTCCATTTCTCTTTGAAAGGTGGCACTTGCATTGGTTAGCCCAAAAGGAATCTTACAATAAGCATAGGTACCCCACTTAGTAGTAAATGTAGTCTTGTATTGGTAAGCCTCTTGGACCAAAATATAATTGTAGCTTGAATACCCATCCAAGAATGAAAATATTTCTGAGCCACTAACTCTTTGTAGAATTTGTTCCATGGAGGGAAGGGTATAATGATCCTTAAGGGAGGCTCTATTGAGGTCCCTAAAGTCTACACAATCTGATTTCCTCATTCTTCTTTCTTATAGGGACAAGGTTAGAAACCCAAGAGGAGTGTTTTATAGGGAAGATGATATTGGCTTCTATGAGTTTGGTTAACTCCTTCCTCATTAGTGGCTCAATTTTGGGATTTATTGGCCGTTTCTTTTGTCTAATTGGTTTTTGCATCTAGGTTTAGTTATATGGTATGTTGGGCTAGGCTAGGGTCAAAACCCTTCAAATCTTCATAAGTCCAAGAAACTATGTCATTATATCTCTGGCAATTCTTAACAAGGGCTTCTTGTTCAATTGAGGAAAATACATTTCCAAAATATAGTGACCTACCCTCGATAATAGCAACTAACTAATAATCACCCTTCTTTGTAGTCAAGTTCATAATCGTCTTTTGAAGTTGATCAACTGAGTTGAAAATACCTTCCAAGGTAACTAGACCTTTAGGAAACTTTTTGGAGTTGAGCTACATGATCTAATCTCCATATTGGTATTGCAACATAGGCTAATTCCTAGTGAAAAAATTGCTTTATTTTGCAAGAAAGTGACAATTTGTTGATCTTTCATATACCTGCCAACTTGCTTGATCATTTGGGATGGAATACCTTACAACAAGCATGTTGTGTTCCTCCTTCCTTCTTGCAACATTTTTTGGTATGTCAAATTGAGCACCCACTACTGCTAGCTTATCAACATTCCTATTCTAACTCCTAGGAATGCTCTAGATGTTAGATGCCTCAAATCCTTCAATTAAATCCCAAACCTTGTGTTTGTATGATTTAAGTAGGTTGTTCTTTATTATTTTTTGAGCTCTGATATGATTAGCAACCAACTCACTATCCCCAAATACTCGCAAGGATTTGATCTTTCTTCTTTGTGCAATTAGAATGCCTTGATCTAGGGCTTCATACTTAGCCACATTATTGGTCCAACCAGAATGAAGCCTAAAAGAGAAGAAATATTTCTCCTGCTTATGAGAGACAAGTATTACACTAGCACATGCACCATTCTTGTTTCTTGAACAATAAAAACACATGCTCCATAACTCCCCTGGGTCTTCTTATGTCTTGATGAGGTTAGGAATAGTAGTATCCTCCTCATGAATACAATACATGCCAAGCACAGTCTCCTTAGTCTCAACTAATGGATCAAACTAAAAAGTGTCACCCCACTCATCTAGCAAGTAATAAAGAACCTCTTCTAGAAGAGTAGTAGGCTCATAGACAATACACTCCTCCCCCTCTTCATGCAAAGTGAAATTCATGATTATAGGGTTGGGGGTGTAGGGCTCAATGTAGTTTTGTGTAATGGGTTCTTCTTTTATGGTAACTGTTAGAGTAATCTTTTATTAGCTAATAATTATCTATTTAATTATTAGTCTATTATACTCTATGCTTAAGCTAAACTTAGGAATCTTATAATTCTTTAGGGTTTTGAGTATCCTTTTATAAGGATTCTCTCTTTGTATTTCCATAACAACTATAATTATTGAATTGCATTCTTGTTACACAATCAATATGACTCCTCTTTTCTAGATCTCTGAATTCTGGCCTCCATAGCTTTTTTGCTTCTCTATTTTTGTGATAGGATTGCATGCAGGTAATCTTTGGGAGCTATAGAGTTGATTTTTCCTCAACTCCAGTATGGTATCAAAGCTCCAGAACTGCATGCCCCTGTTCTCTTCATGAGATATTTTGTGTCTTGTTCTTTAGATCTGTGTACTCGGGGGTTTGTGCAGTTGTTTTTTTTCCATTTCTAGGGGTAGCTGATTTTTTGGTACATTTTGGTGTCAAAAGGACCTCACAATTGGATTCAGAAGGCTAATTTCATGAATTTTGATATATAATTTGCCTATTTTCGGCGACAGAGGCATTTGGGACATGATTTTTTATTGGCACATTTTTTGAGGCATGAAAATCTGTACGGCTATACTTGCAAATGCGTTAGAAATTTTTCGTCTAAAAAAAATAATGTTTTTTTTACCCTCTTTATGCCCTACAAGAAGGGTTTTTTTCTTTTGGCTGTAACTTAGTCATACGGAGGCGCTTTTTCAAAAACCTTATATCGTCATAAATCTCTTTCCAAGCTTTATCCAGATCTGGAGGTTTGAACTTTTGATTTTGATTTTTTGATGACATTTTTTTGTGTCAAAGTCAGAGGTTTCTTTTTTCACTCTGGGAGACATCACTTGAGCATCCGAACTTCATTTTTTGAAAACTTTATATTGTTGGAAATCATGTTCTGTGTACTTTCCAATCATATGAGTTTTCTTTCCAGATTATGCTCCAGGTATATTTTATTCAATTATTTTCTTTTCAGCACTTTGGTGGATATCTTGGATGTTGCAGGTCCTGGGATCTCTTTCTTTGAGTAGGATATCTCGTCTTTGGTTGTTCTTTATATTTTTCCAATCTTCTGTCTCTTTTGATCATTGTATTATTTTATTTATGCAAACACACTGAGATAAAGTGCCACCATGCATTGTATACTTGAGATCTTGCACATCTTATGCCTTATTGTACATGCAGTACTTATAAAGTGCCATGGGGGGGTTGATGTTTGCCTTTGTTTGCCATCTACCTTTGTCACGTGAGTGTTCCTTCCATGACATTATCCTCATGATGTTTGTTAAGTGAGTGTTCCTTCCACAACGCTATGTACTTTCTCTGCACCTTCGATGTTCTTGGTTCTTCGTCATGCAGTTCTTGTTGGCCATTCTTTTCAGTGTACCTCTCCCTCTCCCTTTTCACCATTATGGGGAGGTTTGTCCTGTTGGTTCTAATGCTTCCTTGGTTTGATTGGTCATGTAATGCCCTGCCAGAAACCCTAAAGGAATATATATATATATATATATATATATATATATATATATATATATATATATATATATATATATATATATATATATATATATATATATATATATATATATATATATATATATATATATATATAGCAGGGGCAACCTATTAAACTGCGCTTCCTTTTTAATTGCCACCGAATTTATAATTTGTTTTTATTTTAATTTTTTTAATAAGTTTAAAAAAATAATATATATATAGTATTTTCACTATTTTTTTTAATTATGTTATTCTGGAAATAAAGTTATTTCATAATTATTGGAAATGAAAGTTATTGCAAAATTAAATCTTCATTTTATTATATATTTTTAATGTGATATAATTATATAATATTATATTCGAAGAATATATATATTTATGTAATTATATTATACTATTATATATAATTTTTAATTTGGAATTTAATTTAGATTATTGATATAATCTAATCGGGTTTATTTGTAAATTAATCATGAATATATAATTAGGGGGTTAATTTTAACATGGTTTTATTTAACCTTATTGGATAAATGACAACATTGATTTTGTTGTATTAACATAGTTGTATTTTCTTATTTTCTAGAAAATCTTTAATTGCAAGTATTTTATGCTTTTGGTTGTTTAAAGAAAAGATTGTCTGTATTAGGATCTTGTGTAAATGGTATTTGCAGTCAAGCTTAATTTCATTGCAATTCTGGTTGAGTTGTCATTATGTCATATGTTGTTATACCCCCTTGGTTAGGAGTTGTTGTATAACCTTGTTGATGTGAGCCATTGTGTGTTTTGTTCCAAATGGTCAATCCTGGGTTAGTGATTGTGTATCCTTCACCTGTGGTTTTTCAAGATTAGATATGGCTGTCAATTTTGCCATAGAGTTCTCATAGAGAGACCTTTCCTGTTAGCGTCCTATGAGAGAGTGGCTTTCAGGTGAGGGTCGTGCCCAAAGTGGATGGCAGGATAACCCCTTGAAAGTTAGTTAAGAAGTGATAACCTAATAATTGATTAGGGGGTGGGTAGCTAAAATATTAATTAAGATAATGTTCCTCGCACATGGTTGAGTGCTTGTATAGGCTCAAGATGTGGTGAGAAGGCCTGGAATGGCAAACTTATCACCTTATCTTCACAAAAGGATTGGTAGGGTCCACATGATGCTTAGATAGAGCCGGGGGTCAGAGAGAGGTTACCAGGATAACCCATGATGGGGGCCAGGACCTATGGAGGCCTACCTAGGGTAACCACCTTAAGCCATGCGATGACACTCTCTCCTTAGAGTCACTAGTGTTTGTGAGTTGAGTCACATGGATCTTTGCAGAGTCATGTTACTGTCGTACTTGTCTTATTTTTCTTTCTTGAGGGTCTTCTACTATCTCCTAGCACGGTGGGGTGGTTCCATTTTGGGATCACATGGTTGGGTGGTAGTGCCACTTCCCATCAGATGTTCTGGATTGTATCTTCAGGCAAGGAAAGGCTTCGCTGGTGTTTATTGGTTTGTGGCTCATGTACTAGCTCATGTTCGTGATCATTTTTCAGTGGAGACCTTGTGGTCATTGTATCAAACAATTATGTAACCTTGACATTGTAACTTTGTAATCTGTGGTATTATTGGAAACCATGTATTTATGGATTTTGTAATATTATATCAGTGGAATGTATGTTAATTCAGTTGTTGTAATATTTTGTATAAATGATCTATGGAAAAATAAATGCATTGGGATACTTAGATTCTTTCATTATGGAATATAGATGTATGAGTATGTTTAAAATTTAAGTATTTAATTTTTCCTAATTAGATGGACTATTAGATTAACCATGGTGTTAATATAATCCACGTATTAATCTTGTTGGCAACCCTTAGGAAATCACATGTTATAATTAATGCACTTAATCTTTTAAAAAAAATATTTCACCCTTTAGTTGCCTAGTTGTGTTGTTTTCCTTTAGGGTTTCTGGCGGGGCATTACAGATCAACTCTTCAGGATTTGGTGTTTCATGCCATCTATATCTTTGAGTTCAGTTGTTTGTCTTTGTTTGCCATCTGATTTGAGTAGTGTCATTTGAGGGCACTCATGTAGATTATAGTCTTCTCTACTTGGTCATGTTCTATTTTAGTGGAGGTTCTTTAGATCAACAGTTACTCTTCGACAATGTTTGCAGCTATTTCATGCTTCAGTGGTGTTCTTCGTTCTCTTCTTTGTGTTCCTATCTTCTGGAACACTCTTGTTTGGAGGATTTTTAGTCCTTCACTTGAGCATTCATCTCTTCTTGGAGAGGAGTGGTGCAAGAGCACCTAAGGGTTGAAATGCCCTTAACCAATTTTGGATTGTGAGCCCTTCCAGTGGTCATGTAAATACATAAGGACTGGCTCTAGTCCATTTGTATGGTTGTTTAATTGTAGTTTTTGAAATTTTTCCTTATCGGTAAGACCTACCCTGATCGGCAAGTCCTACTCCGATGAGGTCGCCAGAGTTTGGAGTGGTTGTATCGGGTATCAGTAAGAGTGGTTCACACTTACCCCAATGACCCGATAAGTCATTGGTGTTTGGAGAGTTGTTATCGGGTATTGGTAGGAACCGTTTCAAGTTACCTCGATGTCCCGATGAGAAAGAGTTGGCTTGGAGCACATTCGCTAGATGGAGTATCAGAGATCGGCAAGAGGGGTTTTCACCCTACACTGATAACCCGATGAGACCAACTCCCATGCTAAGTTGTCATCGGCCATCGAAAGTCCGGTTGTGAAGTTTCCCCAACGACCTGATGGAAAGTGAAAAGTGGTGTGTGTAGTCATTGGTCATTTGTAGCCCCGTTTTGATGTTACACCGAAGACCTGATAGGAACTGTGAAGAGTTGGAGGTTGTCATCGGACATCGGTAACCTTGTTTGGATGTTACCCTGATGTTCCGATGGAACCTATGAAATAGTTACAAATGGAAAACTGTTGGTAATGAGATTTATCTCGTCCAATAGGAGAAATTCCCAACAGAGGATGGAATGTATAAAAAGACCCAATGGGCATCTGTAAGAGGCTAATGGTGAATCGTGAATCATGGATAATTGTTTATTTGATCATGGATCGTTGATCATTATTTGTCGATTACCTCAGAGAAGACATTTTGTTTTTTTGAAATGCAATAGAGAAGTTCATTTTCTAGTTTTCAATTAGTGTTTAATTTCTATTCATTTCACGTATGTTGTTAATGTAATTGTTTCTTTTCTCTGTTCTGAGAGTTACTATTTTGAACCCATGAATAAATTCAGGATCTGTAAATAAAGCTTTCACTTTCAGTTTTTGTTCCCTATTTTCAATAATCATATGGCTCTGACTTGAAACTCCACAAGATCATTGGAGATTGTCAAGCAGAGCCACAAAAATGCACACTAGGTTTTCATTTGGGAGTGACTAGGAAATGGCAATCACCTTTTCTGCATACTAAGCCTAGGCAAGCTTGGTGATAGTCCGACTAGGTATCAATATTTTGAAGGAGATAACTTGCAGGGGAAGGAAACTGTTGAGAATTAGAAGAAGATCCAGAAGGCTACAAGCCTGAAAATGAGACATTATGTAACCATAGGGAGAAGTTTGCTAAACCAAACAAGATGGGTGGTTTTGCAAAGAGAGAAGAAATGTGTGTCCTACACCCCTACAAGGATTTAGTGAACAAGATTACTTTGTGAGCTTGAGGAAGGTGAGATAAGAAAACAAATGGTAGGGAAGCCCTTAGAAAGTCTAAAGGGGTAGAGTTGGAACCCGAAAAGGGAAAGGAGCAAACCAACAAAGAAACCTAATTGATGGAAAACTAGGTAGCCTCCCTATCAAGGAGTTTTTTTCCCACAAGGTTTTCTCATTTTTCTCCACTTTACAGAGATTTTATTGTACTTGGGTACCTCATCAGGCCTAGTTGTCGGGACCCATTGTTGCTTTCCTAAATTGTTTACATGTTTTTTTAGTCCTTAGTTGTTATTTAGCTACTCCCTAAGTTCCTCTTAAGGGGGGTGTTAGAGTAATCTTTTATTAACTAATAATTATTTATTTAATTATTATTATTCTATTATACTCTATGCTTAAGCTAAACTTAGGAATCTTATAATTCTTTAGGGTTTTCACCTTTAGGGTTTTGAGTATCCTTTTATAAGGATTATCTCTTTGTATTTCTATAACAACTATAATTATTGAATTGCATTCTTGTTGTACAATCAATATGACTCCTCTTTTCTAGATCTCTGAATTTTGGCCTCCATAGCTTTTTTGCTTCTCTCTTTCTGTGACAGGTTTGCATGCAGGTGATCTTTGGGAGCTATAGAGTTGATTTTTCCTCAACTCCAATAGTAACCTTAGTACCATATCTTGATTGAAATAGCATGTGGGACCAATTAGAAGAAAATTATCCATCTATGCTTGAGGTGAAGACTCGATAAATGGCAAAGAAGGCAGGGAGTTCAATGGATGATATATCTTGCAAGACTATAACCAGGGCAAGCATGTAATGTTAACGTCAAATTTTTAACAACCCTTACTTTCTTAATAGAAGTGCCATCCAATTATACAATCCCCTTAGTCAAAAGTTCTTATTATATACCAAGAAGGTCAGCTACCTTCTTAGGCATGATTGAGCTACTAGCTACTGAGTCTATCATGAAATTGTGAACTAATTTATATTCTATTATTAAAGAGAGATAGAATGAGGAGATTCTTACTGATCTTGCTTGAATCTTCCCCCTCCTTGGGTTGTACCAAACTGGTGGAGATTGTCTTCTTGTTGACTAAGCCACCTCATCACTTTATTTGTTTATGTCCTTTAATGCCTCCTTAGGCAAACCCCTTTGAGATGGATGGAAAGGGCTTCCATATAGTAACATCGAGATTGTCCTTCTTCATTTGATCAACTATATTAAAAGGAACACGAACTAATTTTGAAGGCCCCTTCAAAGAAACAAGGTCTTGTTCTTGGGGTGGCCTGAGGTTCCTCTTGTCTCCTGTTCCCTTGAATGGTATTTTGACTTGTATCCTGGATAGCTACTTTAGGTGTTGGAGTTGGGGCAGTTTTTGAAGTTGAGGCACATTCTACTGATTTCCTTTTTGACCTTGTGTATTGTAGCATAGAATCACCATTTGTCTGGTTTATACCAAAAAATTATGCCTCTTGCCAATTGACAAAATTAGAATCTCCTTGTATGTGAGCCTAATTGCTGACACTTGGCTTATTTGGATGATATTGCTGATGGAATGTGGTTGGATCATTCTGCACTACTAGAGCTTGGAAAAACTCTCCATTTTAGCATGCACTTTGATTGTGTGGTTGATCACATGGTTAAAACCAATCTTTCTCTTGGGCTATATTGTTCTGCATTAGAAATATTGTGTAGTGTCCACCCCTGACTTGACTTGTTTTGACTAGAGTTGACTTTTAATTCATGCATGATAGACATTATTTGGCATAGGCTATTTCAGATGACTTATATGATGTTGATACTATCCTTATTGATCATGTGATTTATTACACTATATATTTATTATGTGACTGATTATCGAAAGATTATACTGATCATGTGATTTGATGAGCATAAGTGTTGATGGATTTTACATGCCTTACTATAATCATGAATTATACTAATCATGCACTTGATGATGTTTTTACGTACTAACCATATTTAATGATTATCTAAGATGAGTTGATCTTATGGTGTGTTTGATTGTTGTAGGACTGTCTTCAAGATAGAGACAATGCCACATCACTCATTGCGAGCAGGATGTGTCGTTGCGATTCTCTAACCCTTGTCTGTTATAATATATATGCATATGTCATATCATTGCTTTGTGGATGCAGGATTTGCAGGTACCAGACACCGACTCCACCTGGCTCCATAGATCTGAGCGTGTCTTTAAATCCCAATGGTATGTGGTTCAGAGTTGACACAGGTTCCCCTCACATACTCTAGGTCTAAGTTGTTCACTATGAGTCGTCAGCATCTTGGCACAATTTGCCATGTCACTTAGTAGGCTTGGTTTCTTCCGTGTTGTGAGTATGTTAGTATTGGTTGGTTAATTCTATTATGTTGAGATTGATTATTTGATTATTGATGCCAGATTAAATAGTTAATAATGTTTATTTTAATTATTTTGATTAGTAGTGATTTGATTATTTGGTTATCTAATGTTTAATTTAATTTATTGGATTCTTGCCTTTTTGGGTATTTAATTATTTGATATTTAAATGTTTATTTATTTTAATGATGATTTAATATTTATTGTTTAGGTTATGTTGTGGTTTTATATTTATTTGTGATTTGACCTTTTATTAGTATTTAGCTGTTTATTTATTTAATTATCTAAGGTTTAATATTTATTTGGTATTTAATGATTATTTGGTTCTTTAATTCATTTACGAGCCTTTGGTTTATTTAATTTAATTTCCCCATTTGATTTATTTAATTATGGCTTATGTTTTATTTATTAGTTGACTTTTATATTAAGTGGGTTGTATAAATACACTTTATAATAAAATGATAAAACATTCCCACCTAATTGTAAAAGCATGATTTATATTCATCTCACCTACCCTCTTCTCTTATTGGTTGAATTTGAAAAGGGAGGTAAAATTATATTATATGGTGGGGTTGGTAAAATATATTATAGATTGGAATATTTTGATTGGATGAGATTGAGGCTATGGTTTTTGGTTATTGTTTGGCTTTTTATTTTTTTTCCCATGAAGATTTTGGGGTTGGCTTCTTCTTTTGCAAAAATATTCTTTGCAAGAGTTTCCCTTTGGGGTTTTGGCTTGGATTGTTGCTGGAGTTTCCTAGTTTGGCTTTTGGATTTGGATGGAGCTCTACCTCAACTTTCATCCATTACTCAGGGTGCAGGTTGGGTTCCTTGTCTTTTGTTTGTTTTCAGCTTTAAAATTTCTCCGTGTATGCTCTGTGTCTGAAAATGTCTTCCGGGAGCCGGGGATGAAATATTTGGTTTATTGTAGTTTTCAGATGTATATTTGGTGGAGAAAACTTTATATTATATGGGTGTTTGTATAGTTGTATTTGAGAAATATTTAGTCTCCTGTATGTTGTTGTTCATGGCTACTTGTAGTGAGATCCTGTATCATTGTCTAGATCATGGGATTGGTGTTTTGTTTGGTGTAGTATTGGCCTTATCTGTTGTTGGTAGAGTTACCTGTGTATTTTAGACTCAAAAGAAGTCTCTGTGAGTGAGTTTTGGGTCTCCCAGCTGTGGATATGTTTTGGAATTTTCCTCTCCATGTTCTATTAAACCTTATTCCATTTGTTTCTTCTTACTTGTTGTTTCTGGGCGAGTCCATGTATATTTTTTTTGAAGCTTAATGTTTTAAGTTTGATTTTTTTTAAATCTCTGCTGAAAGTTCTATGTTTTTTCATCCCTTTTATGCAAAAGCATTGACTCTACATATGCATTGTCTGTTGTTGCATTTGTGTTGTCTATTGTTGCATTTGCACTATCCTTCGATGTATATGTGTTGTCCTTAACTGCACAGGCAATAAACTATTGACACATGCACTAACCTGCAATGCATAAGTGCTGAACTTAAGTGTAGAAGTGTTGTCTTGCTTCACAAAAGCGTTGTTTTGCCTATCTCTAGTGTTTTCACTATTTTTCTAGTCAGATTTGGATTCTCGAGTTTGGTTTCATTCTAGAGGATTTTTGGTGTTTTTGCAGATGTTTTCCAGCTACTGTTATTTATCAGTTTGATGCGATTTTATGTTTTATATGCTGAAACATTCTTGAGTTAATTATTGTTGAAGATTTGAGTCTTTTCTTATATTGAGATGTTGCAATGGAAAAATGGTATTGTTGTGGAGACAACAAGATGTTATTGTTGCGGAGACAACAAGATGATATTGTTGTGGAGACAAAAAAATTGATATGTTTTATTGATGAAATATTTATTACTTGATATTCTATGGATTTCCACGTTGAGGCTCATATTGCTTTTTAATGGATTTAAGCCCTTTGCACTCTTTAGCTATGGTCTTCCTTGTATGTTTTATGTATGGTTGGGTTTCATGATGAAGTTATGGATCACTTCTTGGAATTTTAATTGGAGCCTCTTTTCTATTGTTGTTTTGGAGCATGTTAGGAGGAGTGGGCTTCCTTGTGATGACTGGGGTCATGAGAGATAGGCTTGCATGAGGTTCCTTGTAAGGATGCATGAAACCTAGACCACCAGGGAACATTGGATTTTTTCATGATTTGTAAACAAGTGATAACATTAATAATGAATTAATTGGAATGGGTAATTAGATCTCATTTAAATAAGCTAATTAATAGTTTGAGCCTCATGGTTGATTCCTAGGGAGGATGTATTAGGATAAGCAAGAGAAGGCCGTGAAGGTGGTAAGTCAAATATCCCTTGATTCTCTCATGGGTAGAGATGGCTCCACATGTCTATTGGAGTTATGTCATGAAGAGTTGTGTATTGGAAATATTATGGGGGAGGATAGCATGTGATGACACTCTACTCCTACATGTGTCCTTTGCTTGAGATGTATTTATGCCTTGTTGTTTTGTGCGCCTCTGGGAGTTTTATATATGTGCTATCTTGTGATTGGTTCTTGCTTGAGTGTCCTTGTATTGTTTAGTCTCTTTGGTTTAAGTGTTAGCCTAGATGTAGAGTGTGTGTTGAGACCTTGTGTCATCTTCTAGCATGGGGGGTGGTTCCTTTGGTTCCACATGGTCGAGTGGTTGGTACTTTTAAACCATTGGGATGTTCCTATCTTTGGATTCTTCTTACGTGGATGAGGATGCTTCTTCACATAGTTCATGGATGAAATTGCAGCAAGAATGTAAATGATGATGTGATTTATGTAATGAAATTCTTATGTAATGGTTGTAAAAGAAATCATGCTTAAGATAAATGATTATGTTGTTCTAGTTATAGTGATAGCTTTTGGTTATGGTATATGATTGTAATGATGAACCTTGAGTTGTATTGTAACACATTTATATTAAATGAAATGGATACATGAGATGTGGATAAGTATTGTGGTTCGGAATTAAATGATGCATTTTGTATTCTTGATGAACCATGTTAAAATTAAATCATGTAAATGTTATGAAAATGGTATTAGTTTGAAATGATGTCTTTAACTAATTCTTTAAGTAGAAAAATGCTATGCCTTGGTAGGATGGATGAGTATGAGTAATATTGGAAGATATCTTAGGACATGTTTATGAGTTGTGATTTAAGAATTTGATCTTATAGTATCATACTTCATAGAAAGTGATCTAATGATAGGATTGAAATCTTATAATGTTGGGGATGTAATTGAATGGTCCTTATGAAAAATATTGTATGGATGTTCTTAGTGAATGAATTACCAATCTTATTAATGGAAATTACAAGTAAGTGTATGGGTAGATGATAAAATGAATGCTTGTCTTTTAGGAAAGGATTAGATTATATTATATGATAAGGTTTAAGATTATAACCTCGAATGAAGGATGCTATTAGTTGTTATGGATTTGGGATAATGTAACTTAGTTGCATTGAGATGAATTTGTGTGGTTACTTAATTTGTAATAAGATGTTGATGATTTATTGATATAGTGTAAGAGATTTTATGAGTATCAAATGAGCTATGGGTTAAATGTTTAGGAAGACTTTGTTATTATTGCCTTATGTACTTTGGGAATCATGATGAAGTAATAAGCATGCTAGGAGCATAGAACCATAAATGATTATGTGGAAGTTAATCATAAATGGAAATTATGTTAATGCAATGTAAGGGATTAATCTTGGCATGTGAATGGTGATCTTTATAGTTGAAGGTTGGTTAATGGTAATAGGAACATTTGGGCTTGGTGTATAAAATGAACCTAAGAGAAAAAGGGAAATAGCTATGCATTGAAAGATAGAATCTCATATTAAATGAAAGATTAAGTGGGTTGCATTTAATGAGTGTTAGGTATTGCTATGGTGCACCTATGTGTGTATAATGATTAAGATTATGAGGTATTTAGAGTAAAGAAAGTAAATGCTTATTGCTTATGTAGGTAGATTAAGTAATGGCGTTGACGTACCCTAGGGAGTTAGTAGTAATGATTTATTGTATTCTGCTTGTGTAAGTGTTTGAATAGCTTGAGTGAATTATTCTATGTTCAAAACACTTAAATGTTGTTGCGTGCTCGTTGCATTGCTTAAGTGATGTTATGTATTATATTGTTAAATAAATAAAAAATTAAATTAGTGTGTATTTAGCTATATTTCGCTGGGGTATTTTGGCAGGCATTACATATTGCCTTTGAGTTATTTGTAGTTGTAGGTATAGTGTCCTAAAATTGCACTCTTTGCAATTTTGGCTGCATTTGGGTCTTCACCTTAGTGTTTGCGCCCCTTGGCCCGATTGAAGACTCGATTATGCTCTTGCACATCACAAATAGCATCTAACTCAAATTGCACCTCACATAGCACCTTTTTCCTACCCCAAAATAGGGCATGACCATGGCACCATGCCATGGTCCTCACTGGGACCATGGTGCCATGTCATGGTCCTCCCTAAATTGGGCCCAATTTGACCCCTTGGTCCTATTTCAAAATTGAGCGAGATTTCCCTCTATGTGTCGACTCATGTCCAAAAAATAGATAATTTCATCGACAGACAAGTATATAAAGAGGATTTCTCCTCTCATTTGAACATCCATCAAACACATCCACAATCAAGAAAACATACATGAGAAAAAGCATTCAAGCATTCAAGAGAAATTGAGCCGCACTCAATCTTCTTTCAACTTAGGAGCAACAATAAAGTCAAGTTTCAAGCATAGAAGGAGACATTATTCATCTTATTTCATGAAACCCTAATTCCATGTGGAGGAAAGAAAAACTTTACAAGGAGGAAAACCCCTATTCCCAATACATTTCCCTTTCTTTCTATGTGTGGGAAATAGGTACAAAGTTGTATTCCTTAGATTAGACTTCATTCATAGTGACAAATCATCTCTTGTTGGTGTGCGAACAGTTTGGAGGACCGTTGTGATGCACCATGATCCCACAATTTTTGGGTAATTTCTAGGAGCAGGTCTGATTTGACTTAAATTGATTAATTCTAGGTGCACGTGAAAATCATGCGACTGTAGCTCACTTTTTTCATGCTTTTATCTTCATTTTTTAGCATTTTACCTAATTTCAGCACTTCAACTCACAAAAGAGGATACCTGCTTTCAATAAAAATTCACTTAGCATTCAATCTTTATCTGATTTATGGCTGGATCCAGTGAATTCTCCATCCTCTTTTGAATGTAAAGGCCCCAAGTGAAAAATATCCCTAGTGGTTTTCATTCCTTGGGTGGAAACCCTAGGGAATTCATTTTTTCCCTTTACATTTTGGTGAACCCAATATGTCCTATTCTTGCTTCTGATTTTTGTTTTCAGATTTGAGTATTGATGCAATTTACAATTCAAATTTTCCTTTACAAGCTTCATTTTCATGCAAATTTTGAAAATTCAATGGTTAAATTCATTAAAACATTAATTTTTAATCTTAAAA
Organism: Cryptomeria japonica; assembly: GCF_030272615.1. Lineage (NCBI taxonomy): Eukaryota > Viridiplantae > Streptophyta > Pinopsida > Cupressales > Cupressaceae > Cryptomeria > Cryptomeria japonica. The sequence goes on from NC_081414.1 coordinate 433,555,080, forward strand.
TTGAACTTGTGAGTGGCTTAATTTTGATTAATCATTTTCAGATTTGTCTATCCTTCATATTTTTCAATTCAAAATTTCATTTGCAAGTTTAATTTTTCAATTAAAATTTAAAATTAAGTGGTTTATTTCTAAAACCCTTGTTTTAAAATTTAAAATTAAGCTTGTGGATTGTTTAAATTTTGAATTTCCCTCCTCAAACTTCTTGTTAATTTTGTTTCAAATTCAAAATTGTAATCTTGGATCTAATTTACAATTTAAATTTTAAAATTAAGTGGTTAATTAGAATTACCCTAATTTTAAAATTTAAATTAATCTTGTGCATTTCCCAAATTTCCATTAATTATTCCAATTTTTTAAATTTCAACCTTAGATCTAATTAATTATTCCAATTTTTAAAATTTTAAAATTAAGAGGTTCTTTTTACAAGATCCTAATTTTAAATTTAATTTATTGTGGATAATTTCAAATTTCAATTTTAAATTTAAGTGGTTAATTACAAGAGCCCTAATTTTTAAATTTGAATTCAACATTACATCTAATCTTAAAATTTTAAAATTAAGTGGTTCTTTTTACAAGGCCCTAATTTTAAATTTTCCTTTAGATCACTTTTAAATTTAAATTTTTAAAATTAAGAGGTTATTTTCAGCCCTAATTTTAGATTTAAATTTCTATCTCCTAGTGGGTAATTTTAATTTTAAATTAAGAGGTTATTTTAGAAAAGCCCTAATTTTAAATTTCAATTTCCTAGGGGATTGCATAACTTTTTATCTTTTCAATCAATTTTCTTATTTAATTGATTAATCATTTTATTTCTAAAATTTTGCATTATTCAATTACTTTGCAAATTTCAAACTTCAAATCTCAAATTTCAAATTTCCAATTTCCCTCCTTTAGTGCATGAGTTTTACTACTATTAGTCGAACCTATAATATCCTCGTGAGAAGAAGTTGTAGAATTAAGGCTTCCCAAGGTTTAGTTACTACGAAAATGGAGCCTAATTTGGATCTTATTCCATGAAGATGTTGTTGGTTCTAGCAATCCTACAAATGTTCCCATTTATCCCCATTCTTTAGACAATTCTCATGATGTGGAGGAACCACTAACTAGGGTTTTTGTTGACCAATTGGAGAAGATTTACAATCAGTTTGAAAATATTCAACAATGGATGAGTCAACAATACCCAAAAAGTGAAGCTCTCCCATTGATTCAAGGATTGAAAAGAATGGTTCAAAGTGATAAACTTGGTGTTGATATCTTGTGTGGTATTCCTCATATTATTGATTCTAATATTATGCCTATGAAGAGTTGTGTCGAAGTTCTTGGTTATTCACAACCTCCTAGTCTAAACAACCAATCCATCCCTTTGACTACTCCTATGGCTAGTGTTCCCATGTTTACATCTAATATCATGACCACTTCTACTCAAAATTTTATACCTTCACATGTTATTCAAGGGGCAATTCCACTAATCATAATTCCTTCATTCCTCCTACTACGAGTCTGCCATTTGTTACCCAATCCTCTCCAATAGCTACCTACCATAATGTTCCACCTCCTTATTTTCAACCCCCACCTTCCTATAGAAATATCCCTCCTTATTATCAACCACCACCTTCATACAATAACATCACCCCTCCCTCTTTCAACAATGTTACCCCTCCTTCTCAATCTAACATGTCCAATCTCAACTCTTCCACTGAAGCTACCATCAATAGTCTAGCCAAAACAATGTCTTCCTTACAACAACAAATAGCTTCCATGAATCAATCTTAGTATAGTGTGCCCACATTTGATTTAGCGAGCCCATTATCTAATGACATTGTTTGTGTTGTCCCTGCTAAACATGTAGAAGTTTTTCAATTGGAGCTTTATAATGGAAAACATGATTCCTTGACTCTTGTGAAAACATTTCAAACTTTGTGTAGTGACTTTGCTCATGACCAAAGACTTTTGGCTAAATTGTTTACTAGAACATTGAGGGATAAAGCTTTGCAATGGTATTATTCTTTTCCTCCTTATTCTATCACTTCATTTCAACAATTGGCTAATTCTTTTATTCAACAATTTCACAATAATATTGGTCCTAAAATTACTTTGACTGATTTGATGCATTCTAAGCAAGGTGTTAAAGAAAAAGTGATTGATTTTATTGGTAGATATAAGTATTTGTATTCTCAAATTTCTTTTCTTGTGCCTGATCAAGGCATTCAAATAATCTTCATTTATAATTTGCAAAAAGATATTAGGGATAAACTTCTCTTTTCTAAGTTTACTTCCTTTACATGGTTGTGCATAGTACTTCACAATTATCATCTTACTGTGAGTCAATTGGAAAAATCATCCTCTTCAATGGCTCTAAGTGATAAAAGTGAAAGTGCTCAACAACCTTTTGTGAAGTTCAAACCAAATAAGAGATTCATCAAATTCAATGACAACAACACTCAAGTAGCAGTCGCAACAGGTGTACCTCCTTTATCCAAATATTTTAGAAAAGAATTCACTCATCTTAATGAATCTTTGCATAGTGCTATGACACAATTGATACAAAGGAATGTATTGAAGCTTCCCCCTATTAAACCAATTGATACAACTAAGCCTATGTCACCTTCCTTTGATTCCAAAGTCGTTTGCCAATACCATCGTCAACCTAGCCATGACACTGAAAAGTATTATTCCTTGAGAAGTAAGATTCAAAACTTGATTGATAATAATACTATTTATGTGGCTGGTGTGAATGATAAAGGAAACAAATTTGTCGCTCTTCCTATCCAAAACCTTCAAATCTTCACTGATCCTTTACCTTTGCATGCTACTAATGTGATTGAAACTAAACAATGTTCCTATTCTCCTAATGGTGTTGGCCTTGAATCTAACAATGTGGTGAACCTTATTGATAAAAATGAACCACCTAAGGACTTGTGCATTATGTTTTATCCTAGCGAGACTATTAAAGCACCCGATGGACTTCTATATATTGCTACAAAGATCAAGGGCATGCCCTCATGAGGGATCCTTATTGATCCTACTTGTATGGTTAATGTTATCACTGAAGAATTTCTTTATACTATGCAATTGCATCAAGTGACATATGATAAATATGATGTGATAGTTAAAGTCTTTGATGGTTTCTCTTGTCTTGCTATTGTTTCTATTACACACCCTATTGAGGTTAGTGATGAGGGTTCATCATGACACTGTTAATCATACTTTATGTTTTAAAAATTTTAATTATCGGTGAACTAATATGCCTTGCGGCATCCTTATTACTTGCATGTTTAACTATTTTTTCCTATTATAATCTTCTTATTAGAAGTAATATTAGAAATAGAATCTTATGGTTAAATATTTTACTTTTTAATTAAATGATAAGTATGAATATTGTGTTAATAAAAAATATGTTGCTTTGTTCTATTCGATTGTCATAAATGTATTTTTGAATATATTTTGAGGGACAAGCAAGCTAAATTAGTCAACTCTAGTTAAGTGGCCACTTGTTTGATGATAGATTTTGGTATGCTCTAGATTGAAGATCATCTTGATCTTCCCTGCGTTTATTCCATTAGCTATCTTTGAAACATTAACTTCATTCTAAAGTTTACTTGTTTGATGATTAAGTTTTATTTCAGTTTTGTTGTAGATGTTACTTTGTTTTAAGCGAGTAACATGAATTTGAATTGGAATAAATGAATATCTATAAATATCTTGTTGAGTTATGTAGAAGGTAATAGAAAAAGTTAGTCAGTAAGTAGCCAACATTAGAGCTTCATATTTTGTAATCAACAAGTCCATTTTTACTTCCTGTTGGAAGTACATTTCAATGAAAATCAGAAGTCGATCTAAGAATTTGTGTATTGAGGATACCACTAGAGGGAGACCAGGGCCTGCTCAACTGAAGGGAGGTGATACCTGTATTGTTTCTCTTTCATGTTTGATTTAGTTATTGAAATGCATTTCACATTGTTCAAAATCTCTGTTAAATTATCTCAGTTAGAATAAAGTGTTAAGCCATAGTTGTTTCATTTTCATTTAGATCTTGGTTTGATAAATGTATAGAGGTTTAAGTATTTAGTTTTTAGTTAGTTTCTTTACAATAAGTAAATGTAATTTCTCATTTTAGTAAGATGAAGAATTTGGCACTAAGAAAAGAACAAAAGCATTGTTGGGACTAAATCATGGAATTTAATCGCTCTCTTGTTGTTTAAATTAGATTTCAATTCTGCAACTATAATTTAAGTTTATTTTCTACAATCATAAATTAGATTTCACTTTCAACAAACGTACATTAGGTTTCTTTTTAGTACTTAATGATAGATTTGATTTCATAGGAAGATAAAAGTTGTTTAAGCTTAGGATTATAAAATTTCATGATTAAGATCTTTAATTCTATGATGTTCAGATCATTGGTAATAGATTCAAATTCTTTTTAGGATCATTGATTTTCATAGTTTCATTCATGAAAAGTCTTTAAGTTCTAAAGAAATTGCAATCTTAGGAATAGTTCCAGATGGATCCTGACATCTCTTAACGGAGCATGATCCAACCTCAGTAGCTATTCTACAGTGCACAACCCACCACTATTGAGACTATCCTTATCACAGACAACTTTCAAACACACCCTGAGTCGATGATAAAAGAATTGAAATGATGCAAGTTGTGACATCAACGACCTTGCCCATCAGCTAGAACTAAATGCTTAGATGTTATCTTTGCTACCATTCCCGCATCCGATCAGTTTCATGTGATGTTGGGACATCCTTGGCTCTCTTCCATGAAAGCGATCACTTCTACTATTCATAAGTGTTTGAAATTTCCTCATATGATGATAAAATCATAATTGTTAATTATAGCACATATCAACCTACAATGAGACATGGAGATGTTTGTCTTGATTACTTTTGGTCCAAAACAATTCCAACCTCTTCAACCTAGAAGTGATTCTCTCTTTAAATCATATCAAAAATGGAAAAATGAGATGATTTTATCCTTGAGTAAACCTATAAATCCAACACTTGGTCTTCCCTCAACTAATCATCATATACTTATCCTTAAGGATAATATTATTCTTCCTCCTAAGGAAAGAAATAATATTCTTCCCAAAGAGGAATCTATTTCTTCTCCTAAAGACAAGACTATCTTTTCCCCTAAGGAAAGCAATATTATTTTTCCTAAGGAAGAATCCATTCCTTCTCCTAAGGATGAGTCTATTGTTCCTCCCAAAGGTAGAAAACCCTTCCTCCTAAGCCTCAATATAAGGATAAACATTTTATTCCTCCTAAGGATATACCTATTCCTCCTTGTCATGATGGACCTGGTCTTCTTCCTACACCCTTTATTCCACCTCTATATGGTGTAGTTCCGCCTCCTACAACTTATAAACAGAAGCTATCAGCCTCTCCTATTGTTCAACCTAAAAGACCTCAACCCTCGTGCAAGAGCACCTCATCAAACCCTTCAAGAGGACAAGTCAGAATCTGATAAGGGAGGATAAGGCATTAACAATGTCTTTAGGATGTTTTATATAGGTTTTCAATCATTCATTATATGTTTGTAATAATGAACCCCATCTTGTGAACCAAACTCCTATTTTGGCATTTCTATGAGCCAATTAGAACTTTTAGACAATAGGGGATTTAATGTGTTGGTTTTAAGTGTTTTAATATGTTTTAGGAGGTTTTGAACTTGACCCAAGGCATTAGGAGGTGAAAGATGACATTTTGACAACTTTTGCAAAAGTTGTCATGGGCAACTTTTATGCACTTTTTGCATTTTGTAATTTGAAACTTCTCCAATGGCTCTAACCTCTTGATTTTTGGTTGAGAGAAGTTGAGGAATGGTTTATACATCTTGTGGATCCAATTTCCAAGGGTTGATGGTATGGAGAAGAGTTTTGATGCAAACAAACTAATAAAAATCTGAGTTTTTCCTGCAATTCTGGAGTTTTGGTCTGTGGTACAATTCTATACAGATTGGGATCCATTCCCAATGATGTGAATTGATTTGAGAGGAGATCTTAATATTTTTTGGTTTTGATTTGGAGTCTTGATTGTGTGTTTTTCTCCTGATATTCAAGTTTTGTTGTAGGTACCCGAAAAACTAGGGTTTACCTTGGGTTTTTCCTCCTTCATGACCATATCTTGCAATTTACCAATCTGAGGCTCATGGGATTTGATGAAAGGTAAGTATGGTCAATTTATTTTATATTTCCAAGAGTTTTTTTAGGGGGAGAAAGGGAGAGAAGTTTTTGAAGCGACCTTAGGTAGACATCTCTATGTGGCTACCTAGACCTTGAACAAACAAAAGTACCTTGTATGCAACTGGCGATGCTTCCACGTGTGTAACCCTAGAATCCCTATTGATTTATGTTTTCCAACATTCCCATGGGATTTTAATCCACTAGTTCATTCATCTGAGAATAGTTGCTTCACAAAAGTGGCCTAATTAGCCCTTTTAGGACAGTTAATTTCCTACCGGCAAAGACCTTTATTTTCTAGACCTTGACCCTTCCTTTTGGGGACTTGTATAACTTCCAAAAGGGTGTCTGAATCAATAATTTTTTTTCCAAGGTGTTTGGGAAAAGTTTGAACTTAGGTCCCTTTACCCGCTAAATAGGACTACAAGCAACTAGACCTAATTGGGTGAGTTTCTTAAGTAATGAGCATGTATTCTTGCCACCAGTGCTTTGTCTAAACTTAGGGAGTTTTGTATGACCCAAAACTAGTGTGAAAATTATTTGTATCCCTTAGAGGTATCATGGAGTGTGTTGTAGCAAGATACCCCTGATTGAGTCAGTAAGGGTCTTGGAGATGGTGAGAAGATTGTACTAAAGTTGTAGAGCCTTGCCTTGATGGGATCCCATTCATGTGCTAGGGGGTTAGTGTCATACATTTGGAGGTGTTTGGTAGGTAACAAGGAGGGCTCTGCATCAAACCCATTCATCCTTCCTTAAAAAAATAAAAAGAGCCTACACCAGTTGAACCTACACCTTCACTACCTTCTGCTAAAACTAAATGAAAACATTGTGCGAGAGAACACCGATGGAGACATCATGCTAGAGCTCATGAAATTGCTTCCCAAACCATTTCTTCTCACAAGACACCAACTCTTGATATATTTCCACTTTATCAAACTTCTCCTAAACAAGAGGTTCAACCTAAATATCCAAAACAAAAAATGATTAAGAGAAATAATGTTTCAATTTTTTTTCCTATTAGAGCTCATATTTTTATTAATCTTGATGAATAAATAGTTGAGAATGTTGTTAATGATGAGAATGTTGATCCTAATATTTCTGATGATGAATATGAATATGTTAATGTTGACAACGATTTATCTAAGAAATTTTCAAAAGCATTAATACTAGCTCCTAGTAACAAACAAAGTGATCCATCATTAGAGCATGGTCCTTGTTTAAAACTTATGATAACTCCATCTACCATGCCTAATGTGGCTCCTCTTGCATATTTTCCACCTTCCTGAAATAATGATGAGTAAGATCGGGAGGTGGATAAGGTGCTTGATTGGCTTCATTAGTATCATAGATTCTCTCTCCCTCTCTTCTCTTGCTTGTTTGTGACATTATTATATTTGTCTCGCATTTCTTCTATTTGTTGTCCCTAGTGTTGTCTACTTAAGGATGATGCAAAGCTTTGAGATCTCTTTTTTTCTCTCCTATGTTGACTCAAAAGATACATGCGTCCCCCTCTTCCAATGTGTTTTCCTTTCTTTGGGGAATGAGGAAAATTATATGTATATATATACATGATATACATTGGTTATCATACAAATGCATACTGACCCCAGGATTACGTGAAACCACACTGTGTTTATGTTTTGTGATCATTATCCTTTCACCAAGTCCCTTCTTGGGGGATAAATCATTGTGATAACATGCTTATATTCTTGGGGTGTAGCCTACCTTAAATCAATTTCCCCCGATAAGGCATGTGCAATCACTTTAACATGGGGGCATGCACTTTGCTCAATCAATTTCTCTCTTGATACTTAAGTTACTTAGCAAAATTTGCCTTTTGCTTTGTAATTTTTTGTATTTTTATTTTCATGACTCATAGTAAGAGAACCTTACTAATTTGTAGTCACAGTTCTCTCTCTCTCTCTCTCTCTCTCTCTCTCATAATGTCCCTTTTATCTTGTTATCAAAGTTGTGAGATCCTAAAGTCCACTGGGGGCTTGGTGTATCTTTCCTCCTTGATAACTTGGTGAAAGTTTTCAATCTGAACCCTTTGTACTTTACCAAGAGTATGATAGACTTCATACTCCCTCTAAAGTGGGGGCTAAATGTAGCATCCTAAAATTGCAGCTTTTGCAATTTTGACTGCATTTGGGTCTTCACCTTAGTGTTTGTGCCCCTTGGCCCAATCAAAGACCTAATTATGCTCTTGCACATCACAAATGGCATCTAACTCAAATTGCACCTTATTCCTGCCCCAAAATAGGGTAGGACCATGACACCATGCCATGGTCCTCACTGGGACCATGGTGCCATGCAATGGTCCTCCCTAAATTGGGCCCAATTTGACCCCTGGTTCTATTTCAAAATTGAGCAAGATTTCCCTCTCTGTGTCGACTCATGTCGAAAAAATAGACAATTTCACCAATGGGAATGTATATAAAGAGGATTTCCCCTCTCATTTGAACATCCATCAAACACATCCACAATCAAGAAAGCATTCAAGCATTCAAGAGCAATTGAGCCGCAATTAGTCTTCTTTCAGCTTAGGAGCAATAGTAAAGTCAAGTTTTAAGCATTGAACGAGGCATTAATCATCTTATTTCATGAAACCCTAATTCCATGTGGAGGCAAGCAAAACTTCATAAGGAGGCAAACCCCTATTCCCAACACATTACCCTTTCTTTCTATGTTTAGGAAACATGTACATAGTTGTACTCCTCATATTAGGCTTCATTCACAGCGATGAATCATCTCCCTTTGGTGTGCGAAAATTTTGGAGGATCGTTATAATGCGCCATGGTCTTGACAATTTTTGGGTAGTTTCTAAGAGAAGGTCCAATTCGACTTACATTGCTTAATTCCATGTGCACGTGAAAATCCTACAAATGCAGCTCATTGTTTTCATGCTTTTATCTTTATTTTTCAATATTTTACCTAATTTCAAGACTTCAACTCACAAAAGAGGATACCCGCTTTCAATCCAAATTCACTTAGCATTCAATCTTTATCTGATTTATTACTACATCTAGTGAAATCTCCATCCTCTTTTAAATGTAAAGGCCCCAAGTGAAAAATATCCCTAGTGGTCTTCATTCTTTGTGTGAAAACCCTTGGGAATTCATTTTGCCCCTTCACAGTAGGGTTCATACTATACAAAGGCCTTGCATGACTCTAATGGTTTTACCCTTGAAAAGGTAGCCCATTTTGCTGGTGATTATGATTTTGTGCTTGATAAGGCCTACTTTACTGAGCTTGTTGCCTCTTTAGTGTCACCAACTCATTTCCAAAGTTCTGCAATAGAGTCTTGACCTCATGGAGCTCATTTGAGAATGAAATGGATGTGGATGGATGGCCTATGGATGACATGGGGATAAGATCCAAGGTGGGTTGATGAGTAGGAACTTCTAGGAATAGAGGCATTGGCAGCCTTGGATCTAACTTCCTAGCCTGTATCAAACAATTTTATACCCTTATGGTTATGTCATACACATCTGGTAGATAATTTCCACCCATTGATTGTATCATGATAGCTACATAAATATTGAGAGCTCTTAGGTAGTACAATAAAGAATTGTTGGGAGATGGATTTACTAGAGACAAGATTCTATTCCATTCTTTTGGAATCTGAAATTGAAGTCTCCCCAGAATTCATTAGGTGCCCTCTTCATTGTTGTTAGCTTCTCTACAAGTGATAGTTGATCATGTTTGTCTTCAAATTGTTGACACAAATTCTCTCCCAACTCATCCCAATTGTGAATGGAGTTAGGAAACAACCCTCTATACCACTTTAAGGATTTTCCTTTCAAGTGGGTGGCCAAGTGTCTAATAGCAACATTATCTTCAGTGACAATTATGGATGGAGCAGATGTTTGCAATATCCTGAATGTGCTCTATGGGACTAGTGGTTGTCTCACCAATAAAATAGGGTATATTCTTTAATGAAACCACTGGTATATCATTTCTTTGGGCTAAAATGAGAGGACTTCCCTAATTGAATGTAACAAAAACTTGATTTCTGGCCATGGGAAACAATGGTTTGTTGATATGAGTAGTGGGAGCCCTAGATTTCAATGGTCTTGTAAATATAGGGGTAGAATGAGACCTAGGTGATGGAGTGCTTACAACCTTAACACCCCTGACTGGTGATAATGAAGGTCCACCTCTTTGTCTCCTAGAACTTGAAAATGAGAGCTCTAAAAAATGAATCTTACCTCTTAAAGACACCCTTGTTTGAATTTTGGGCATGAAGTCAATAATAGGTCATGAACAAGAGACCGGATCTATGAGTAGAGTCACCAAGTTATTGAATGATGAGGAAGGAGTAACTGATGACTCATAATAAGAACCAATAGGAGATTCAGCTAGTGGATCTGATAATGGAAAAGATTGGGTATTTTATGCTATGAAGGAAGATGATCTAGAACCAGTTATCCTAAATGAGGAAAAGGCCCTTGCAGAAAAAGTTGAAGACAAAGATGAATGGGTAATAGATAGTAGATGTTCTCATCATACGATAGGTGATAAAGGAAAGTTTCTAACCCAAGAAGAATTTGATGGTGGTCAAGTCAAATTTGGTAATAACAAGGCATGCATGATCAAAGGAAGAGGAACCATTTCATTGGATGCTAAACATAACACTGATAATGTCTATTATGTTGAAGGTCTGAATCATAATCTTTTGAGTGTAGGACAATTGGTAGACAGAGGATTTCAATTACAATTCAAGGATGGAAAGTGCAAAATCATTATCAAATCAGGATTGGAGATTGCAATTGGTACACAGACAAGAGGTAACATCTTTTATTTGAGCTCTGGTGAAAAGACATGTTTGATTTCACATATTGATGAAAGATGGCTATGGCATAAGAGGTTGTGTCATGTAAATTTTGATTGCATTGTAAAGATCAGTTCAACTAATGCATTTAGAGATTTACCTAAGATTGTGAAGCCTCATAATCTGGTATGTAAGGAATGCCAAATGGGTAAGCAAATCAGAACTTGTTTTTAGAGCATACCTGATAAATCTAATGATATTATTGATTTGATTCATACTGACCTATGTGGTCCTTCTAATACAAGAAGCCTTCAACAAGATAGATATTTCATGTTAATAATTGATGACTATTCTAGAATGATGTGAGTTGCTTTTTTAAGGGAGAAATTTGAAGCCTTTGAGAAATTCAAGATATTTAAAGCTATGGTTGAGACAGAGACAGAAATCAAAATCAAGTGTCTGAGATCAAATCAAGGTGGTGAATTCACATCTGATGAATGCAATAGCTATTGTGAGAAAAATGGCATAAGGAGATAGTTATCTGCAACTCAGCATAATGACATTGTGGAAAAAAAGAACAAAACCATTTTGGATGTAGCTAGAACCATGATGATGGAAGATAATTTGCCTCATATCTACTGGAGAGAAGTAGTAAGGTGGTGATTGATTTTCTCATAAATAATATATTGACTAGATTCGATGTCCTAAAAGAATAGTCTCTGATAATGCTATGATCTTTAGGTCAGAGGAATATGAAGATTTTTGCAACAAGTATGGTATCCAGATTTCATACTCATCACCTTACCACCCATAGGGAAATGGACAAGCTGAATCAAGAAATAAAAGCTTGATGAAAATTATTAAAAGAATCCTAGAAAAAATAAAAAGGCCTAGGATTCTAAGTTAAAATAGGCAGTTTGGGCAGACTAAGTGACAGTCAAGGAAGAAATAGGGTGTACACCTTTTGACTTAGTGTATGGTATGCATGTAGGGCTACCTCAAAATAATTTAATGGAAATGTATACATTTGTCCAAACTTATGGCAATGATATAGATGATGATATGCAGTTAAGGTTGAAGCTCTGATGGAATTAGATGAAATTAGAAGAGAAGCTAACACCAGAAATGCAAAGTTGCAAATGTAAGTAAAAAAATTGTATGACAAAAGAACAACTGTTAAGATTTTCCAATTTAATGATTTGGTCCTGACGTTGAATGCCAGATTAGAAGATAAAGGAAAACATGACAAGTTTGATGCTATTTGGCTTGGCCCATATATGATCTAGAGCAAGTGGAGAGAAGATTCATATTTTCTTGAAGATATAAATGGTCATACTCTTGAATTGCCTATTCATGGACAATACTTGAAACACTACTTTTCTTAAAGTAGTTATTATCCATGAGCATTAGTTAGGTTTTGTATATAAGTAGTGTAGTTTCCTTTCTGTTGAAGTTGCCCTATTTAGGTAACTTCTTTTTGGTCTGCTCTACAAATAGTCTTCTTCACCAAATATTCTAGAATTATCCAATCATTCTTGAGTAATGATCATCCCCAACTAGAGCCACTAATAGTCCTAAAAAATGACTGCACACATTTTTTTTATGCTTGAGTCAAAATATTGGTCATTCTAGATTCATTTTGCCTTTTGTCGTTACCTTTTTTTCCACTTAAGCCAAGGGTCAGTTACCGTTGGTAGGGCCATTTTATTTCCTAAGCATTAAGTTGTTTTTGACTAGCCCCTTTATATTTTCCTTAGTCTGCACAAAAGATTTCCCTATGGTTGGTCACTTCTAATATTCATGTTAGCACTTATAAATTATTCCTAAGTCTAATAGTTTAATACTTCGACTGGTGGATAAAGGCACAAAATTTCCAAGGGCTCTCATAACCCAATGATCAAGAGATGCGAGGAGATTATGGACCACGACATCACGAGATGATGCCACATGTCCAAGGTGGGCCAAGAAAAGCCGACGGTGGGGTCACAGAAAGTGGAGAAGTAAGCAGTGAGTTGGATATGCCACATCATGCTAAACATTGACCCGCTTGCCACACATGATGGTCAATTTCAGATTGACTAAATATGATTGTGCGATGTGCCATTTTGAAAGATGATCAATGATTCAATTTAAAACTTATTTTAAATGCAAGTTAGAGTCGTTATTTCACTTGTGTGAGTATTAATGGTGGACGAGACAATAGCGTTTCAATGTAGGCGATAATAAAAGAACTCTCAAAGCTATTTTTGATTCATAAAAAGATTCATAGCGATTTACAAGACATCCTGAAAGCTGAAGAAGATTGAGATGGTTTCTTGTAGCACACGATTTCTATTCCCCTAGTGTTTACAAAGTAGTAAGTTGTTAAAATACCCCTTCTTTGTTCCCTAAATAATTGAAGTGTGAATTGTGTGGGTAATTATAGGGAAAAACTCACAAATTGTTGTAGGATTTAGAAATTGATAAGAATTAGCATATTTTTGTGTTGTTCTTGAGGTTTTTGTGTCGAATCCTAGTTTATTTTCCTTTTTTTGGTTAAGTGATAGAAAACCTAGTTTGGTAAGATGGCTCCCTCACGAAAACATTAAGGGAAGACTGAATATTTGAAGAGAAATATTTTTGATGATTTTCTCGATCAAATAAAGCCCTCGACAAATGATAAGTACCAAGGGCATAAATTTGTTCATGGTAAAACCCTGGGAGAAGGGTTGACTAACAAAGCATACCACTTGGTGGATTCTAGGGTACTGATGACTGGGATAGATATTTTCAGGTTATGGTATGGACAGAGAAATTTGCCTTCCCCACTCTCAAGTCCTTGGCAATATGATTTAGGTAAATTAGTGGTGTCGAGTGTGTTCATGGATGTCAACCTTCTTAAGGATGTTGCAAATAGATATGACCTTGTCTTGAGGGTTATAAGGGTAAATGAAGGAGAGACTCTGCTGACAATCAGAAGAGAGGAATTCCAAGAGATTTTTGAATTATATGAACCATCTGCTAACCTGGTACAAGTAGATTTAAATGAGTTAAAGGCAGAGTATTATAGAATAAAAGATTTCATTAGAACTAGTTTTCTTCCAATTCATTTGGCTAGAGAAAGAGAGACAACATACTACATTGGCCCTAGTTCAGAGGAGCCATTCCCCATTGGTGCTTTTTCTCCTTATTTTCAGGCTACCTTTTTCTCTCTATGTCAGATATTGGGTTTCAATCCAATTATAGTTATGCCACCTGATTTTATGTATATGGCCATGTGAATTCAACATCCAGATTATATAGTGATTTTTAACTTCGCCCCATATCTTGAAGAGAAGATTCATGAGGGGTTGCAGGATATTAAAAATAAAGTGGTTGAAACTAAAATCTATTGGTATTCCTTTCTCATGCACATGTTCTTATATTGGAATGAGGATTACTTTGAAGGTACCATGAACCTCAAGAGAAGAATTGACAATAAGGAAATTCTAGTGCAACTTTGGAGCATGGATATGTCTTCAAATAGACAGGAGGCTAGTTTTGTGAGATTTGATAACAACTTTGCTTCTAGGTTGAGACAAAGATTGATAGTGAACCCACCAAGGAACCCCAAGGAGCTGCATGATTTTGTAAGGCCTAAAGAGAAGTTGGCACATCTGAATATTGAGCACAATTGGGGGGATTTCATCCCTTATCCTGTTAGCATTATTATTAGAATCTATGGTTTTTCTGGTTAGTCACATGTATTGCCTTCTGATGTTCCTTTGAGAATGGGTTTTGCTAAAGTAGTGTGGCTGATAGGGTGCATCCATGATAAATAATTAAAAGGAAAAGGAAAAGGAACAATTTTCCTGATTATACTATCATCCCATATTTTGTGATTTTGAAAGGAGGATATGAGCATTTTGATAAATTCTTTGCACCATATCATTTAGGGGTTAGAACAACTAGACACAGTGACCCGAAGGGGTTTTACAAAATTTTTAGGGCAAGAATAAAAGTAGGTCTATTCCCTCATGAGCACAATTTTCCTAAAGATAAAATTAGAAATGAGTTTGATTTCATGACTTGGGATTGGAGGAAAGAGAAATGGATGGTTTTCAGGAAGTTGTGGGCTATAATTCAAAAAATGGATCCAAGTTACGATCCAACAATTTTACTCTATTTTGTTCTAGAGTCAATTTTGTTATGAACAATTTTGATGAATTGATTCTTGCATTGAAGGAGAAGAAGGCCAAACTTGAAGAGATTCATGGACGACAAGTTGAAAGAAGAGATGTACATCGTCCAACACCCATCACAGTGGAGGAATCAATTTTGATTCATCAAAAGAGGATGTTGGCAAATGCACACTCCAATGAGAAATTGTAGGTGATTGAAGGTTTTGTCATTGATGGAAACCTTGCAATCATATGATACTGGCAAGACAAATATACCGGCACTGGCACTGACAGACTCTACACCAGCATACAGGACATTGACAGTGAAAGGAAGGATACCGACACCTTGGCCGACTTCAAATTTGTTTGAAATGTATTTTGTAATTAATTGTAAAATCATTGTAAGCCGACATGGCGAGTTGTAAATATGACTCATATATGTATGAGATCATTGTAGATCATTTTGTAAGAGGACAATAGGCAAAATTATGCAGACCTAATATGTGAATCATTGGTTAAGGGTTTATGTATGTAGCAGAGCTTAAACCGGTACTGGATCTGGCATAGCAGATGCTAATTTGAAGCAGTACAAGACTTTGGATTAATATAATCCATTTTGTAGGTCAATGTGACTTCTTTTGTAATTGAGCAGTGAGCTTTAGGCACTTGGCCTTCCTGCATGTGCAGGACCCTATTGTAAGAGTAATATTCCCTTATTGGCTGGTAAGTGAATATTGTGGGTCACAAACCCCATTGAGGTTTTTCCCACACCGGGTTTCCTCATTAAAATACTATGTTATGGTGTACTTCTCATGTGGTTATTGTTATTCTTGTTTACTACATTATTTTTGGTTTACCGGTACATAGTTCTAATATGTTTTTCATGTTTTAAGTCAAGTAAATTTATATACCAGTTAGATACCGATTCACCCCCCCCCCCACTCTCAATATCTTTGGGAATCCTAACAATTGGTATCAGAGCCTGGTCCTGTATTTTCAAAAGCCTAATAGCTGAGGAAGATCTTGTCACCAGTAGAGATGGAAAACTTGAGAAAATAATTGGAAACAACTCTTGCAGACTATGATCTACAGAAAAGGTGAAGAATATCAAACTTGAAGATGATCTAAAGGTTGCTCAGGATATTATTCAAGCACTTCAAGAAAATTTTACTATTGCAAGGAACAAGAGAAGAGAACTTTGTGAAAAAATGCAGAATGAGGAAAATGAAAAGGAAACTCTTAATGGTTTGGTAAACAAGCTAACACAAGAGATCAATAAAACAAAGAATGAGATGCAGGATATGACTATGAGATTTTGTAAAGAAATTGAAGATAGAAAGAAGAATGAAGAAGAATTTGTTAGAAGACTAAATGATGCATGAAATGAAAACACAAGACTTAGTCATGAGAATGATATGCTAAAGACATATCTAATTCACTTGGAGCATGACAAAACTGAACTCATGAGACAAACAGACTTCTTGGAGAATGAACTAACTGCTGCAAATCATCACAAGGATAAATTCAAGAAAAGTTCAGAAGAACTTGGTGACATGTTGAAGAATCAGAAACCTAATGATGATACAAATAGCCTTGGCTTTGAAATTGGTGAAAGCTCTGGTACTACAAACAATCATGATCATAACAAACCGGTAAGACAACCTACTGCTTACAAATTTAATGGCAAATTCTTTAACTGTAACAAGTATGGTCATAGAGAAAATTAGTGCAGATCTAGAAATTATCAGAACACTAATACACCCACCGGTCAATGTTCCAAATGCAACAAAATTGGTCATAATTCAGAAAAATGCACAATGAATGTGAGATGTTATGTTTTCGAAAGATTTGGGCACTTATCTAATCAATGTAGAACACATACCAGCATAGGATATGGGAAAGCCATTCAGAAGAACAATGTGACTTGTTATTCTTGTAACAAGATTGGACATATTGCTAAATTCTGTAGAAGCAAGTCCTCACCGACAAATAACCGAGGTCTAAGTTTGAAAGGTAAAGAAAAAGTTGAAGAGGTAAAGCAAGAATTCTCAAAACAATGGATCAGAAAGTCAGATCAGAATATTAATGGGAATACTCCTCCACCGACAGAACAAAGTAACACTCCACCGGTAAGAGAATCTTCATCTAACTGAAGAAAATTCTTTTGGGGGTTTAGCAACAAAATGAAAAACATGCTATTATTCCCTCGGTTGATGATAAGAAGTTGAAATTACTTCTATACCAGCATATGAGTCAAGTTGTGACTTAACCGACAAGCATTAAATGTGGTAGTTGGTGAAAATAACATTATAAAGCAACTCTTTTGGCTCCTTTTTAATTCACTGAGCATTCAAATCATCGAGATCGTGGAAATTTCTGAGAAAAGGCATTCTAAGCGAAGAAGTGAAGCAATCCATCAAATCATCCATCCTTAAGGAAGATTGAGGTATTTATAGCTATGGCATCTTCATCCACTCCTAAATTTATTGCAAACCCTACTGTTGTTGAAGTTGTTAAGCGACCTAGACCTGTATTTTGGCTAGTTCCCAAAATCGCAAAGAAAGATGATAGCATAGGTGCATTCTCTCAAATCCCTAAAGGAGTAGTATATGCTGAAGACCCTAGGATTTTTATACAATGTCATATTGATGAATTAGGTGATAATGAGATTAAGAACATGTTTAAAACTGTGATTTGTGATGAATTCAGAAATGTCAAACCTGAACATAAGATAGTAGAAACCCTAGGTTTCATTGAAATTCTCAGTATCCTGGATTTTCCCAAGGATATCATAAGGATTGTGTTAAGCAAAGTACAAGGTGATTTTTTTTGGTTAGACTCTATTCATAAAATCACAAAAGAAGCAGTAAAAGCTATAACAGGGTTACCCTCCACTAGTAACAAACCAGACAAAACAAAGAAGGTCTTAAATGACACAGTGACAAACCTTACTAGCGCAACATTTGATAAGACATCTCTAAGGGTAAACGATGTGAAGGATATAAATGTCAGATTTATCAGTATGATCTTAGGTTATAAAGCTACACATGTAAATAGGTTAAACTCAATTTCTAGCCTATGTATCAAGAGTGCCTATGATATGGTAAATGATAATGCAAGGATAGACATATGTGAATGGCTTAAAGATGAGTTGATAGACAATTTGGGAAAGATCAAAAGAGATAAGAAAGGAACATTCAGATTTGGAAACTTGTTTGTTTGATGTTGTACATAACCAAACAAGTACCTAGTATTGGTGCAAGAGATTTTGGTTTTGACATACCGGTAGGAAAAGAACTGTTAGATCTATTGAACAATATGGGAGAGAATAGGAAGAAAAACATAAATGAGTATTTTCAAGCATTGAAGACTCGAATGAAGACTAGAGTAAGACTGTCACAAGCCATTGTGGATAAGTATCAAAAGGAAATCTGTTTTGTGATCAAGAAAGATGAAATTTGGATGGAAGCAGTTGTCCCTTGAACTATTTGGTTAACTGAAATGAGCTATGAAATAGACAACAACATCATAGAAACATATGCAAAATCCCTCCTTGAAGCTCCGAAGGAACCGAAAGAGGAAGTTTTTGGAAATGCTGAAACAATAGAAAGTGGAATTCAATCTAGAAAAAGGGTTAAGAAGGTTGAAGCAACCGTAAGAAAAGGAACCCGATAGGCAAAGGCAATCAAGGAAGATGTTCTAAGACAAACTGGTATAAGTGAAAGTGAGTTGGAAGCACCTCAACCGGAAACTCATCTTTCACCGGTTGGAACTTCTTCTGAAAGTGATATACCTATTATATTTAAAAGGGTTGAAAGAAAAAGAAAACCCTCACCAACACCCTCTCCTACACCTAAAAGAACAAGACAGAAGCAATAGGTAGTAAGGCCTCCGGTGAAGAAGATTACTCCTAATAAGAAGGTGAAACAAACTATTGCTCCTATAGACAAAATTCTTAGTGAAATAACAGAGGATGGTAAGCTGAAGAACATCAATAAAATATACAACACACTCTCAGTTGATGATAAGGAAAGTATAGAGAATAGTGTAATTTTGCACTTAGATATATACAAGAAATTCTTAATGGAAATTATTGATGAAATTCCA
This sequence comes from Cryptomeria japonica, assembly GCF_030272615.1. Classification (NCBI taxonomy): domain Eukaryota; kingdom Viridiplantae; phylum Streptophyta; class Pinopsida; order Cupressales; family Cupressaceae; genus Cryptomeria; species Cryptomeria japonica. The sequence continues at coordinate 433,574,290 of NC_081414.1, forward strand.
AATGACTTGTATAGGAGATTAGAAGCTAGGAGATTAGCTATTGTTGAATTGGATAAAAAGATTAAGATTGAAAAATTATTGGTAGTGCATCCAATTAACTCACTTGATGAAATAGAAAAATTAATCAGTGAGGCTAATCGGACAGTGTTTTCTACTGCTCACCGGCATGTAGCATTAATGACAGGAAGAGTAAAGGAACTGAGGAAACTGCTGATGCATGGGATATTTTCTTTGTGGAAAAAGAAAAATAGGAAAAATTACTTAGACCTAAGCCTATCAAAGTATATCAAAAGGACAAAGATAAAGGGAAAGGTAAGGTAGGTGGTCCACCAATCCTAAAAATAACTGGCAATATGCCCCCACCTCCTTCAGATACTCCACTGGTAGACACTACTGAAAATCAATTGGCCACTGAGAGTATGGAGACTTCGATAGAAGTTACAAATCCTGAATCAAAAATTTTGTATACAGTAAATATAGACACTCAGGAAGTTAATGTTGTGGTTGATAGAGAAACCACTGAGGATAAGGAGAAAGATGTGACTACTGAGTCACCGACTACAGAGATTGAGACAAACACAGAAAAACCAGCACTGGCAGAGCAACCAACAAAGGATACCACTGAGAAACCAGTAGATACAACAGATAAACCATTTGAAGTAGAGGTACAAACCGAGATTACATCTGAGAAACTGGCAATTGTAAACTCAGAGAAACCTTCTGAGACACAGTTAGAGAAACCAAAACTGGTACAGGTTGAAGCACAAGTACAAATAGAGACAGTGCCATCGGCCCAAATTGAAAAGCATAAACCTTTGTTTGTAGAAATGCAAACACGGACAGACCTACCAGAGGTTGAATCAAGCAAGGAAATTACCACAACTGGTAGCATGGCTATTATAAAGAGTGTTGGACAAACATCTAGTATAGCTATGACAGAATTTAGACCTACTAATGTAACAGAGGTTCTATTAGATTCAATAAAGAAGATCACATAATGCAATGCACAAGCCTATAAGGCTATTGATGATACAATACCAATTCTTAAATTGATAGCACCAAAGTGCACTATTTAGAATAAAGATTCTTTAGGTCAACTAGACACATTGTCTAAGTTCATCATCGACAACCTATTGACTATTGATAAAATAAATGAGGATACATTTAAGGAAAGACTAATAAAAGAAAAAGATAAATTCTTTGAGGATATTGTAAAGAAAAACAAGGAAGAAATGGAAACCCTTTTACCAGAACTTGGAGAAATAATCTATGACTTCAAGAAACTGTATAGAGACACTTGCAAAATGAATGTATTAATAGAAGATCTTGACAAGGAGATCAACAAAGCTCAAGAAAAGATAAATAATATTGTTGATAATTTTATTGGAACATCAGATTCATTTTTGGAGTTAGAGAAGAAGATTGCAGAACAGGAAGAGAAAATCAAGAAATTGGAGAAAGACAAATAGGGAATAAAGGATAAGGCAAAGGACTTAAAATGCAGACTTAGTCCAAGACTAGAGTATCTTATTTCCTTGAGAAAAGAAATATTTGAAGCTCTAGTTCCCGGAATAAAGACACCAGAAGAGAAAATGCACACACTCACCGGTACAGTGCAGAGAACACAAGAGGCAATAAAAGATAGAAAAACTTTCAGCAATGGCATAAATTTAGTTTTGACAGATATCTTTCAAATTGTAACCCACCGGTTACAAGAATCTAGGCAGGACTCCACTAACACCGAATGAAAACCTTTGTCATTGATGTCAAAGGGTGAGTAGTGGGATGAGAAAAATGATCAGAAGAAAGGACATCATCTACTCAAGGGGAGCATACATTTTTTAGCATACAGTTTTGGTAAGACAATTTTGGTAGACTATTTTTGGATATCATTTTGGACAATTTTTTATTTTTCTCATGAGTATTGCCATCAATTCCAAAGGAGGAGATTGTTGGAAAATGCACACTCCAATGAGAAATTGTAGGTTATTGAAGGTTTTGTCATTGATGGCAACCTTGCAATCATATGATACCGGCACCAACACCAACGGACTCTACATTGGCATATAGGATACCGGCAGTGAAAGGAAGGATATTGGCACCTTGGCCGACTTCAATTTTGTTTGAAATGTATTTTTTAATTAATTGTAAAATCATTGTAAACCAACATGGCGAGTTGTAAATATGACTCATATATGTATGAGATCATTGTAGATCATTTTGTAAGAGGACAATAGGTGAAATTATGCAGACCTAATATGTGAATCATTAGTTAAGGGTTTATGTATATAGTAGAGCTTAAACCGATACTGGATCTAGCATAGCAGATGCTAATCTAAAGTAGTACAAGACTTTGGATTAAAATAATCCATTTTGTAAGTCAGTGTCACTTCTTTTGTAATTGAGTAGTGAGCTCTAGGCACTTGCCCTTCCTGCATGTGCAGGCCCCTATTGTAAGAGTAATATTCCCTTATTGGTCAGTAAGTGAATATTGTGGGTCACAAATCCCACTGAGATTTTTCCCACACCAGGTTTCCTCATTAAAATACTATGTTATGGTGTGCTTCTCATGTGGTTGTTGTTATTCTTGTTTTCAGCATTATTTCTAGTTTATCGATACACAGTTTTAATGTTTTTCATGTTTTAAGTCAAGTAAATTTATATACCGGTTAGATACTGATTCACCCCCCCTCTCAATATATTTGGGAATCCTAATAGAGGATGCAACAATCAGGCTCACGACCTCCTCTAACTCAAAGAATAGTTGTCCGGATTAAAAAGAGGCTTGTTTATGAGCCTTCTCAAAAGAGAGGAAGAGAAGAAACAAGTGGTGAAGAAGAGAGTAGCAACGATAGTGGAGAATTGGTGAGGAGAAAAGGTAAAAGGATAATGAAGATAGAGCTTTCCCCAAAGGTGCAAATAAGCCTTTTAAAGGAGTCAAAATCATTGATCTTGAAGATTCAGATAGGAGTCCTTTGCCACCACCCATGCCCTTTTCACCTTTAAGGTAGGTTGAAGAACAAATGGAAGAAGATACGCTTGTAGTAACAAGTGCAAAGATACTTTTGTTAGAAGCTCAACCTTTTTGCAATTAGTGTGGAAGATGAAAATTAAATAATTTAAGAAGAGAAATGTTGAGAGAAAAGCTCAGAGGCTAGATAGGTCTTAACATTAGAATCAGGAAGCAGTTAAGAGTGAGATGGTGGAGGAGTTCAAGAGAATCATTGCAGATGAGGGCAAGACAATTGTAAGTTAGGCTGGAGTTATAATTTTACTAGAATGGGATATAACAGATGTAGTAGCCTTTGATGCAATTAGGAAATCAATGGGCCAACAACTTGATTCAGAGGAAGAAGCAAGGTTGGAATTGAAAGTATCAGATTTTGTAGATGATTATGCAACCTTGGCAATATGCACATTAGAGGAAAGACCTAGAAAGCCTAACATTATTGACATAAATCCCAACTTAAGGGGAGGCCTTATTGTTAAGAGAGCATTTGACACATCAAGTGTGGATGCTACAAAGTTTAATGTTGATGTTTCCAAATTGGCTCGTGAAACTTCAAAGAGAGAAGCCTTTGAAAAGGTAGAGTTAATGAGAAAATTTGACAAGCTTTTCAATGATTACAATGCAGTTCAATAGAGGTGTGTAGAGTTGCAAATGAGAGTGCAACTCCTTGAGCAAGGAAAAATAAGAGTGTCCTCTTCTGCATTTATAGGGACATCAACATCTAGGTCATCACCTATTATCCATGAAGAAGAAGCAGTTCAACCTGACATCAATGTTGATGTCCCCAATATATCATTGGTGCCATATGATGATAACAAGCCCGAAGCCACTATATCTACTGATCCAACTCAATCTTAGCTCTTGGAGAAGATTATTGAATTAGAAAATAAGTTAAAGGATTCATAAGATCAATCAACCTGGCAACAAAAGGAGATAGTTAGCTCATGTGCTAACTCATTTAAATCAAAAGGTTGATAGTAGACTTGGCAGAATTCATGCCTTGTATTCTTTATTATTTAATGCTATTAAAAAATTTGATGATGATAAAGAGATGGTGGTTCCCTTGTTCACAAAATGTTTCCAAAGGGGAAACAAACTTAGAATTGATGAATACTAAGAGGGGGGGGTGAATTAGTATCCCAAAAATCTTTGCACTTAAACACTTTGCAAGACTGACAGTAAACCGGTAAAACAATTTAGCAGACAAACCGGTTAACAAACATGCAAACCAAATAGCTAATAATGCATTCACCCACAATAGCACAAACACCATAACACAAGATATTTTGACATGGAAACCCAAATGGGAAAAACCACGGTGAGATGGAACTCACAAGTAACTATCTGTAGAATAGAAACCAGACCGGTTAAGGTCTTACAATGTTCTTTACCAAAATAGATCCTGTTAAGAATCTCAATATCTGTTAGGAGATAAGTTCGATTAAAGACTACCTTGCTAGAGGATTTTAGATTCACAGATGTGAATCACCTTGTTAGAGGATTTACAAGAGGCTTTTGGGCCTACCCAGTTAAGGGCTACAAACTTGTCGAAGATGTGAGTAATCAACAAGTGAGTGATCTATCAAATAACACAGATTGCTTGGTTAGATCCTTGATAGCTCAATCTTAATGCATTACAGCATTACTTTAGTCTTCTATACAATCAAACTCTCTCTAACTCTTCACCTACCTTGAACCCTAGCAACAACATCAACCTCAACAAAAACAACCTTAGAACCCTAGACATGATGTCCTTATAAAGGAATCTGATTTCATGTAGGTCCAATAGGATTACAATACAATTTCCTAGGTTCAATGCATTTGGACATATCTGGTAACATGACACAAAAAGAATCGCTAGAGAGTCGGAACCATCAAATGATCGGTGGATGGTAACTCATCACAAAATGTCAATTTATCAGAATGAAGACTGGTAAAAATGTGTTATGCCTCTTTAATCCCTCGTACTGCTTGGGGTCGACATGCCGCTTCAGACCGGTAAACACATTCTGCAAAACATCAATAGTATAAAGACTATAATACAACATATCAGTTGGAACAAATACTAGTTGTGCTCTAACTCACATGTATAAAGAGAATCTTAATGTAAGTGTGTGTCCATCAATGACAATCACAACATGAACATAAAAAATGCCAACAATCTCCCCCTTTGGCATTGATGGCAACACTTAGGAAAATAAAATTTTGACATCTAATTTTTTTACAACAAAAACATACCATTAGCAAAATTGCTCCCCCTAAGCATATACACTATCCCTTTAACAATAGAATGTATAACAATTTTGCATATAGAGCATAAACATTGAGATATCAGAGCATATATCAAAGCATATAGCAAAATTTAAAATCCAGATACTTCTCCCCTATACTTCTCCAAAATAGATAGAGTACTTCTCCCGCTTTGCCAACAATGACAAAGTACCGCTGAACAACCCTGTTTCCATTGGATATTAAAATAATAAAAGTTTAAGACAACAAGGAATAGTACTTGTCAAAAATAGATTTATAGTCCTGCAAAAATTGTTTCATCGATAGAGACCAGGACTCAAGTAGGGAGGTGGCTACTTCTTTCTCTATTTGCATTTGGGAGACCTGTTCTTCCATGACATCAACTATGCTCATCTCCTGTGTAACTATCAAGGCATCCAAGTTCAGATAACACTTCTGAAGAATTTGCAGACGTGGAAGTAGAACCAGTTGTAGCTCCTGCAAATCTCTAGACCGTGTGCTAATCTCTTGCTCCATTTTGGCTGACTGGATGTGAAACCAATGAACGACTTGCCCATAAGTTGCAAAGGAATCATAAGGCATCTTGAATGTGCTCATGTAGGACTGTAAGTGTATTTGAATCTTTTTCTTCTGAGCTAGCACATCATCATAGAACAGATGGGGTTGACAGATTTTGCTAAGTAGTAGATTTCCCTCATCCAAAGCATCCCTTATATCCTTTTGTTCTTTCTTTAGTTTAGTCTGGAGCTCACTCAACTTCTTCACCAGAGCTATATTGAGAGATTTTTGATGCTCCTTCTTGACAATAGCCTCTGCTAGCTCTTCAAGGCTCTACACCTGATCATCTACTACTGTGCATAGGAGCTTAAGTCTAGCTAGTGATAAATCGGTGTTTGGAAGATTTGTACCGAGTATCAAACCGGTAAGTGTGTCCACAACCACTTGAATTAAATCTTGCTCCTTCTTCCTCTGTATGTTTTCAAGGTGCTCTTGAGCTACCTTGATGCTCTGCATTATTCGATTCACTTGCAGACTAGAGATTGATAGGACTAGTGAGGTCAGCTAGTTTGGCTTGACTCCCAGTTTCCTTCGGAGTCTCCATCTATGTGCTCTTTTCCGCTTCTCCTGCCTTGTCCTCTTTTGCTTTCTTCTTCTCTACTTCCTTCTTCTTCTCATGTTCCTTATCTTCCTCTTCCTTCTTCTTCCTCTTTGCTTCCTTCCTTTTCTCCTATTCCTTATCTTCCTCTTCTTTCTTTTTCTTTTCATCTTCTTGCTTCTTTTTCTCCTCTTCATCTTTCTTTTTCTTCTCCTCTTCATCTTTCTTCTTCTTTTTCTCCTCTTCATCTTTCTTCTTTTTCTCCTCTTCATCTTTCTTCTTCTTTTTATCCTCTTCATCTTTCTTCTTCTTCTCCTCTGCATCTTTTCTTCTCTCCGCTTTTCTCTTCTCTTCCTCTTTTTGCTTTTCCTCATATTCATCCCTTTTCTTTTTCTCTATTTGTTCCTTAGCTGCTTCCTATTTGTCCTCGACTTACTCATTACCCTATTCAACCTATTGCTCCTGTCCTATTCCCTCAGAAGGTATGTCATGAGTAACATCTTCTACGTCAAGGGCATCGATGTCAATAGTGTCGATTGGTTCTACAACCAGATTTCCTTCATCATCAAATGTTTCAGCCGGTTTGGATATAATCGGTTCTTCCTCAGCTTGCCGGTTAGCAAGATGCACTTTGTGAGTCTAGATAGTAGTTACCATATACTGATGAGTGTCCTTTTTGACATCATATACTCTTCCTTCTAACAGCCAGAGTCTTCTTCTTCTAGTGAAGAAGAGTCCTTTATTTTGGTCAATAACATCAAATAATTCAGAATTTGACAGGTCGGGAAAGTACTGAGCAAAAACTTTCTCCTTAATTTCTTGTTCCTTTTCTATGGAAATGTGCCATTTATTATCTAATGCCTTATACAAAGAATCTAGTGTCTGAGATTTAATCTCTGATGGCAACTGATCATTTGTACACAAATAAACAATAATCTCTTGTAGTACTTCTTATTTCTCCTCATCACTAAAATCATCATAGTAGTCTACTAAATCATGTAATAATTTTCTCCTAATATTCTTTATTGTTCTTTGACAATGTGTCAAAGGTTTATATGAGGAGATATCAATATTTACCAGTGTAGACACTGCCAGTTCATTCTATTTTTTCTTTCTTGTCTATCTCGCCTTCTTGGGCTGCTCCTTAGACACAGTTTCCTCTGAGTCCAGAGAGTTGCTTTTTGTCTTCCTTTTCCTCTCGAAGACTTTAGCCGGTGCTGCTTTCGATTTCTTTTTGGCTGGTGATCGCTTGGTCACTTTTGGAGTTGTAGTAGTAACCGGTACGGACGCTGCAGGTACTGCCTTTGCCTTCTTTACTGCAGGTTCTTTTCCTTTCTTTGCTGGTGGATCCTCAACCGGTGCTATCCTCTCTAGGTAGGTGCTGGTTCTCTTCACCTTAGGATCAAGCGGTGAGGCAATAAGGATAGAGGCATACCCTTCCAGCATATCGTACATCACCTCATAGCCCATTGGCTCTACTTCTTCTTGTCTAGGCTCAACAACCTCCATTATGCATTTATCTACTTGGATGGTGAAGCAGATGTCATCTTCATATTTCTTGATGATATCACCTAAGATCCTCATCCTTTGGCTCATTTTTTGTCTGAACTCATCAAAATACTTGTTTAGAACATCAAGGTAACCGGTTCCGATTGCTTGAATGCTCTCCTTGATTTGCTTGGTTACGGATTGGTCAGGAGACCACTAGACATCTCCTACTCCTGGAAAGTATCCTTGAAAGTAAAAGAACAACCCGACCAGTAGTTGTCTGAATTTAAACCTTTGTGCATTATACTGTTTGATCGACTTCAGATTTGATAGGAGTTGCCTCTACATACTGGTGCATAGGTCAAATGATGCATCCTCCTTAATCATCTGGTAAGTGGCATTTACCACTGCAACAAATACAAAGTTAATTCTATTGGCAGAGAATGTCCGGTAGCCTATCACCATGCAGGCATACTTAACAAGATCATCCTTGATGGAGTTGATTGTCATGCCTCGTGAGTCACTAACTAAACCGGTGAGCCTTGTCATTTCAGTTTTGCTTATTGTCCTTAGGGTTGACACTTCCCCTGTGTTGCAGAAACTAGTGACTGCATGAATTGCCTGTGACATGATATCATGCATCCTCTCCAGGTACATCTTGTCACTGTGGACTCTTCTCAAAATGATCCTTATGTGATCTTCTGTAAAATCTTCCAGGAAGTAGACAACATTGTGGAGTTTCTTCTTCTTGAAGATATTATACTCTAGTTTGATTTTCTTATCCTTGCCACAAAACAAACCTAACTGGAAGTGGATAGCTAGAGACCCTAGGTCTTCAATCTTGCAATCTATGTAGTCAGAAATTCCCTCTTCTACTATCACACCAGTTGGAACTTGTGATAGAGAATTATACTTGGACTTTCGTTGAATAAAACTTTCAGACTCAATGGATGCACTAGAATTGGTATGAGATGCGGAAGCCATGATAGAAACTTTAAGAACTTTGAGAAATACCTTTTTAAAACACATGAATTTAGGGCTTTCTGATTATCCTTCACTCCACACTCTGTCGATTGCTGAATCACTGCTTTGTGTTCTCCACTTGACCGCTTGCAGTTTGAATTTGAATCTCCTTCGTGGTTTGTCAATTTCTCAAGATCTCACCTCAAATCACCTTTTCGTCACTCTGCTCTTTGAAAAACTTTTCTTCGCTTGAAATCAGATAGTGAGAAATGATTTGAAAAATGCCTTTAAACATATCTCTCACCTACCGCCATTAATGCTCCTTTATTAGGGCGTAAACCCTAATTTGCCTTTTTACCATTTTCGGTCTTCTGCCAAGTGACAGGTATCACATACCGGTTAAGGTCTTTTACCAGTGTAAATCGGGGGTTCGAAACATTTCACCGTTTGCTCCCCCTAAGCTTTTCTGAGGCTTAGTTTGCTGGTTCTGATATTTCCACACTAGGTGCAGAAACCGGTTCCTCTTGTAACACCACTGGTTTCTTCTTCCAAGTTTTGTTCATATCCACTTGAATGGTGTCAACATCAATGTCTTCTTCCGGAGTGACCAGTATATCATCAGATATGTTCTTTCTTGATCTATAGAATCTGGCAATATGACCCGGTTTGTTGTAGTGATAGCAGACCAATCCAGGTGCTCTCCAAGGTCCATTGTTCATGTTTCCATTCTTTCTTTTGCATGTTGCAACAGTGTGACCATGACCATGATAGATCATACAATTTTTTCTCCATCTGGTTGCTGCTTGATAGCCACCACTTCTTGGCTGATGATTGAAGGCATTAAACCAGTTGTGATTCTGGTTCACAAAAGGTTCAGGACCAACTCCTTGGGTCCTCTGAGGATATCTTCCAGTGTCATTCATGACAGACCTGCATTCAAATGCTCTATGCCCATACTTGTTTCATGTATAATAGTTACCATTGAATCTATAGGATCTAGGCTTATCATTTAGGAAATAAGGAAAATTGTTGTAAGCCTTGCTCCTACACACATTTGCAGTATGTCCTTCTTTAAGATAGTTAAAGCAAACACGTTTTAAATTTTTCTTACCTTTATCCTTTGATGCCGGTTATTTCTTTGATGCTCCAACATTTGTACCAGAGGTATCACCTTCCTCATGACCGGAATAGCCAAGTCCATTGGTATTCTTGACCGGTTTGGCAGATTCAAGCTTTTGCTCAAGCTTGACAATACTCTTGTTGAACTTAGCAAGTATTTCCTTTGACTCAGAGAGTTCTTTGGAAATAGTAGCATTTGCTTCCATCAGGTTTTCATTCTCAGAGATGGCACTGTTTAGTTCACCTTGCATGTCATCCTTTTCCACTTTGCTAGCATGGAATTGAGCAGTTAGGGCACTGATCTCTTGTTTCAGCTTGGAGATCTCATGGTCTCTTTCTTTCACCAGATCTTCAGCTTTCCTCTGGTTCTCAAGCGCTTGACACATCCGGATAGTCAGTCCTTCCAACTCCTTTCTCAGGTTGGAGTTTGATTCATTCAACTTGTTTACTTCTGCAATTAGGGGCTTCCATGTCTACTTCATCTATAGAACTATTTTTAGATAGATCCATCATCTTTTCTGTATGTTCTCTCCTTTTTTCTTGAAATGCCTTGTGTTTGACCATAAGATCATCATAGGCTTGCTCAGATTGAGTGAGCCGTTCAGTAAGTTCCCTCAAGGTGTATTCCCCCATATCTCTTTCCAAGTGGTTAAACTTATAGAAAGGTATGCTCTGATACCAATTGATGAATACTAAGAGGGGGGGTGAATTAGTATCCCAAAAGTCTTTGCACTTAAACACTTTGCAAGACTGACAGTAAACCGGTAAAACAATTTAGCAGACAAACCGGTTAACAAACATGCAAACCAAATAGCTAATAATGCATTCACCCACAGCAGCACAAACACCATAACACAAGATATTTTGACGTGGAAACCCAAATGGGAAAAACCATGGTGAGATGGAACTCACAAGTAACTATTTTCAGAATAGAAACCAAACCGGTTAAGGTCAGATTGGTTAAGGTCTTACAATGTTCTTTACCAGAACAAATCCTGTTAAGAATCTCAATCTCTATTAAGAGATAAGTTCAATTAAAGACTACCTTGCTAGAGGATTTTAGATTCATAGATGTGAATCACCTTGTTAGAGGATTTACAAGAGGCTTTTGGGCCTACCCGATTAAGGGCTACAGACTTGTCAAAGGTGGGAGTAATCAACAAGTGAGTGATCTATCAAATAGCACAGATTGCTTGGTTAGATCCTTGATAGCTCGATCTTAATGCATTACAACATTGCTTCAGTCTTCTATACATTCAAACTCTCTCTAACTCTTCACCTACCTTGAACCCTAGCAACAACATCAACCTCAACAACAACAACCTTAGAACCCTAGACATGATGTCCTTATAAAGGAATCTGATTTCATGTAGGTCCAATAGGATTATAATACAATTTCCTAGGTTCAATGCATTTGGACATATCTGATAACATGACACAAAAAGCATCACCAGAGAGTCGACACCATCAAATGATCGGTAGATGGTAACTCATCACAAAATGTTGATTTGTCAGAATGAAGACTGGTAAAAATGTGTTATGCCGCTTTAATCCCTCGTACCGCTTGGGATCAACATGCCGCTTTAGACCAGTAAACACATTCTGCAAAACATCAATAGTCTAAAGACTATAATACAACATACTGGTTGGAACAAATACTAGTTGTGCTCTAACTCACACGTATAAAGAGAATCTTAATGCAAGTGTGTGCCCATCAATGACAATCACAACATGAACATCAAAAATGCCAATAAGAATAATGTCTATGGCTTCCAAGTATCATGCTAAGAGGCCACCTGCACTCCAACCTACTTATTTGTTGGTAAAATCAATGCATGAGGCCCAAATTTTGCCAGAAAATATAGAAAGAAAGATAAGCGAGCTGATGAGAAATTTCAACGAGTTGAGTGAAACTCTTTTACCATATATTGAGGATGAAAATGGGGTTGTCAAACCTCTACAAGTTTGGAAAGAGGGGGCAGAGAGAGTCGTTTGTACTTAGGTAGAGTTAATATGTGAAGGGTTGAACATGGATATGCTAGAGGATAGCATGGACAAAATAATTGCCACGGGGTCATTTTTGAATCTTTATAAAGAGAGGCAAATCAAGTAGCCATTAAATACACTCCATACAGAGCTAAATCTGATGAAGTCATGAGTTATAAATGGCCATCGGATGAAGAGTACAATGGATGGAGTATGATGTATCTGAATGATGAATAAAGGTTGTAAACAGTTTGATATAACTATTTTTGTCTTCTATTAGCGGATATCTTTTTGAACTGGAACAACAATGATGGTGGTAATATACATCATGAATTTTAGAGAAGCAGTCACATATTTTGATATTGGTTATAACTTTCCTAAGGACAGAATATTGTTGTAATAAACTTCAGGTATGTTTAATAATCCTGATGACATGTGTCTATTGGCCTGAAGCTTTTTTTCTCCCTTGTTTTCTATAAAAGGGAAATCAGGATGATTAGAAAGGGTTCTGAAATCTTTGAATAGGGTCTCTTTGTGTAGGTCCATTCAACAGGATTAGGTTCCACATTTTAGAAGTCATGAGTAAATAGCAGAGAATTGCAATGTCATTTTGTAGAGCAACATAGAAGATAGTCATTAGTGTCAAATTTCAAATGGGGTTCTCCTATAAATAAAATGTATTCGATGATTTGATAGAAGATAGCTTTGTAAGTTAATACAAATATAATTTCAAATCTTTACTCTCATGTTTATGATTTTATCTTCTTTTGAGTCAATGGGATCAATGGTTTCATTTGCTAATTTTATTGTTATGATGTATGTATTTTTTCATCTCATGCTTTAATCCAAGGTGTTAATTAAAATGCTTGAATGAAATAACAGAGGGATAGAGATTGTACTAGGATTTTATAAGTAGTTTGGGTGAGAAATTACAAAATGAAATGATATTGTGATGCATTATCATTTAAGTTTAAATAAGTTATTGGATAAATTTCTATCAAGTTTTCAATGATGTTTTAGAAACTCAGAGCCCAATGGAGTAAGGCACTGGTATATGCTAGCAAATGTCATTAGGTTATCAATTTCTTATCTATTTCACTTATGGTTTGTCATAAATCATTATATACAAGACATATTTCCAAGTTTTTATGTATGTTTGAGGTGTCCTATTATCTCATGCTCTAGATAAGGTCGAGGAACACTGAAGAATTTTCCATTCTTAAGCATTCTCCCTAATATTGAGCCAATATATGAGATTATCTACTTTGTTTTTAGCATAATTTGTGAATGTGGTACAAAGATCACAAATTTGCTAAGGGATTACCCTCTCAGGTCTTGCAGAGCCCAAAGTGTAGAAGGATTTGCAAATCATTACCATAGTTGGTCCAAGTCTGAAGGATATTGATAGTTGGAAGTGGCTTTCCATAGGCATTTTGAGGAACCAACTTGGTTTCTGCCTCCCATAGTGTAAACTCATTTTTGGGTACCAACAAAAATGGCAACTCTGCTGGGGAATAATGCATAGTTGCAGTAAGTATTGTCGTCCATTTAGAAAAATTGCATTGAATTTTCATAGTGTTCCTATGATTTGATGGTTGAGCCCGTAGTTTGGTATTTTTAGCTCATGATTTTTTATGTAAAAGGTGTTCTACATTTTGTGAGAAAGATATTCCTGTTTGTTAGCAAGGTTCACAAATTTCTTTCAAAGATTACCAGTTAGTGTATTATTTGGTATCCCAAAGAAATTTGGGTGGCGACTCTGAGGTCTCTGCGCCAGTGCGTATATTTTTGAATAATTCTAACAAATTTTTGAAGGATTTTGTTACTATGAGTAAAGCAAAGAACACCAGAGGTCACATGAGGCTGCATCCTGAAGAGAAGTTAGAAGATCTTCATGAAGCTCTGTAGAGAAATGGGACAAGAAGAAATGTAGAAACTAGACCTTCTCCTTCGTCATGGAAACCTAAGCACAAGAATGCAAGTAAGTCACATTTAAATCTTGTTCCTAAAGTTCATACATCATCTTCTAAATTTTTTGAATCAGATGGTTTAGTATTTTTCAATTCCTTGTTGGATACACCTTTTCAAGAAGAGGTGAAACCACATAGAAAAGAAGTTACTCAAGTTCAAAAGAAGAGAGGTCAAAGTAGAAGTATAAGTCACCAAACTCCTTTGGGTCTCAAAATAGAGTTTTCTCATGGTTATGAGTCAATTCAGGAACAAGGTAATGTGAACTTAATTGTTCGATGATACTTTTGGATCTGAGATAACTTTACTAGATCACGAAGAAGTTTTTGGAGACATAGACAAATTGAGAAGGGAACTCCATCAACAAATAAATTTGAGAAATAAGAGAAAAAGAAAAGGAATATGAAGTCATTAGAGTTGTAATAGAAAAAGACTATCTAATATGACAATTGGCAACACTCAAAGAATTGACTCAGGAAAATGTAAAGCCTAATGTTGAGGGTTCTGTTCTAAGAGAGATCTTAGATAAAAAATATGAAAACATTACAAAAGAAAAGGCTGAGTAATGTAGACAATCAAAGGCTAGTAGATTATAGCCAGCCAAGTGCTCAGATTCCTAAATTAGATCTAGATAAAGGAAAACAAAAGGTATCTGGTATTAAGATAGATGTAAAATATCTTCAACTATCCCAGACCTGAGTCAAGAATTATCCCAAGTTGACATTGAGATAGAAAGAGCTAGGATAGAAAATGAAACTCTTGCAAAAGAGTTGAAGAGAATTGAAATGGAAGCTTCAAGTGCAGAAATGAAGAGAAAGATTGATTTCCTTAAGTTGTCAACATTGAATAGTGTTTCATTTGCTATCAGTCCATCTAAAACTCTGGCTATTTCTGGTGCGGTTTCTACAACAACACCAAATGTCAATACAAATACTCCTGCCTAGAATGTTCAGAATACCCAAAATAATGGAGTTGCAATTATTGGGCAGGGAAGTCAAGTGGCTACTCAAAGCATTAGTTAGCCACAACTTTCTAAAGGTTTTAATATTACTGCTAGGACTAGCTCTAGAAAAAATACTATTGTGACTAATACCACAATAAATGTTGCAGGACAAGCTATTGTTGGGTAGTTTCAAAGAAGACCTATTCATCTAGAAAGATATAGGCAGTTGCATTTCGAATGGATACCAAGACATTCGAATGCAATCCCGAATGACTTAAGGGATAAATTTAGTAAGTTTGCAGGGAATAATGCTATTACTGATGATGAACATTTGAGGGCATTAATTGATAAGTTAAATGACTATGAATTGGAGCATGAGGATGTTGTCATGAAACTATTGTGTAATCTCTGATAAAGGATGCTAGGGATTGGTACAGAGGGTTTTCAACTGCAAGTATCAGCTCCTGGGAAGAATTTGAGAGGTGTTTCAAAGAGTAGTATGGTGATTAAAAAAATGCGATCTTCATGTTAAATGAGTTAAATAGCATCAAGTCATTAACAGAGGATGTGGATTATTTTAATATCAGGTTTAAAAAGGCTATGCATAAGTTGTTTCAGGTTTCAAGGTTGGATGATAATGTTTTTCTAACCACATAAATGAATACATTTGATACAAAAATGGTGTACATCCTTAGAGATAAAGAGCCTCAAACTCTTAGAGATTCTTTTAGGATAGCTATTAACATTCAAGGGAATAGAAGAGCTTCAGGTAAGCTTGGAAGAAGAGAGGATCCTAGATTTTCTAAGAGTGCAAAGGACAAAGTTGAAAATTCTTTAGGGTCAAAACCTAAAGAGGAAGACAAATGGGACAAGGTACTTAATACCTTGAAGGATTTAAAATTGACTATGGTAAAGAATGATAAGGGTCATGTACCAGAAAAGACAAAGTTTAATAAATTTAATAGACCCCCAAGGTTGCAGGATTATCCTTACAACACAAATTGGAAGGATGGCAAACCAGTTCAACAACAAAAGAATAAGTAGGAGCATCAAACTCCTGATCCATTGCAAAAACACACAATGAATATTGTTGAGGATACACCTTGATTTGTTTCTTGTCAATCACCCCACTCACTTGAATATTGTGTCGTTGCATAATTTATTTCTACCAAAGATGAGTTACATGAAGAAGGGGAAGGATCATTTGAGGATGATAATGTTGATTGTCTCATGACTACTTCTTACCTCGGAGGGACAAAATGTTTTTATGATATCTAATGAATAATGATGAGCAGCTAAGGTCCTGATCGGTACAAAGAGGGGGGGTGAATTAGTACACACAAAAACTTCACAGTACTTTATCATATTAAAACATAGCTAAATGATTGTCTTCACCACTGAGCATAACCATGGCTATACCGGTTAAACACACATACTTCAAACAACATACCACAAATCTCAAATCTTGATGACTACATTACCGCTATAATTATGAATGAGTTGTATCTATAATGCCACAACCATTTAACACTACATGCATAACTAGCTTGATTAGAAACACACAATCATTACATGAAAAACTCACAACCCATAACACAAAGATTTTTCACGTGGAAACCCAAATGGCAAAAACCACAATGGGGATGAATACCCACAAGCTTGTTTTGAAGTCCGCTCTTTTGGGAGCCTAGTCCAGTTAAATACTTTACAATAAGGTTCTGTTAGGAACCAATCCTGTTAGGGATCACCTGGTTAAGGGATGGCTATAAACCTTGTTAAAGGTTACCTCGCTAGAGGATTTAAATAACTCAATTAACTTGAGCCACCTGGTTAGAAGATTTACAGAAAAGCCTGTTGAAGCTACACGGTCAAGGGATTTACCTTCTGTTGAAATGGTTAGAAGACAATAGGTAAAACTCTGATCTGATAACAACACTCCTTACTAAGGCAGATCCTTTTCATTTCCTCTCCTCTGCAATCACACTTTTCAGATTCCACAACCTGGTTTGGCAAGTATCTCAACATGCAGACACACACAACTTTTGCCAACACTTACAATAACAAAACTCATCGACCTTATAGACAAAAGTTAGGTCGGCAACATAAACCCTAAACCCTAAATATTTTAGGTTTACAATTACAAGCGATCCAAGCTTGACCATCCTAACACATTACATAGAATGAAATGATCTAAGATAGATCTCAAGACATTATGTATCATCCAATCTTCTCCACATCTGGAAAACAGTAACCCATCACGCACTCTTCGCACACTGCTTAGAAAATCGTGCATTCCCAAGATATGCATTCAATGCATTTGATCTTCACACACAAGATCCTCAAGGAAATTATTTACGTGCACATAGCTGACGTGGCATCTCGATCCTTATCATTCACAAAAAACCATCGATTGCACCGCACAGGCCATACTGGAAACCCTAGAACTGAACAGAGACTACCAACTGGTAGTCACACTTAGTGAAGCCCGACACTGGTCCACTCCATCCTGGTTGACCATAACTACTTCCAATATTCATACTGATGCATACCGGTTCACTTGCTTAAGCATATATTGACATCAATGACAACATACATTGTCACCGCTTCATCATATACCAAGAATCTCCCCCTTTGGCATTGATGGAAATACTCAGTGAATCATTGCACAATATCTGCACCATGCTCATTAACATATACCAGTTCAAAGATCACAACCACCACCATCTAGACTAGTTAGTGTGCACTCTACAATATGTCTTCATCATCAGATATCTTCTCTCCCATACATCATCAGATATCTTCTCCCCCTTTGAAAGCAATTCCAAAGTGGAGGCACAAGGTTCCAATCTCCACTATGCTACTCCCCCTATGGAGTAGCATACTTCAACACATCAATCCTATAAGATCTAACATGGTAGTAACTAACTGATGTGGAACACACAACTTTAGTTTACTTCATGAAGGGGTAGAACCCCTAATTCACCTCTAAAATAGGTAAATGTAGTCTTCGGTAAGGGCTTAGTGAATATGTCTGCTAGCTGCTCCTTACTAGAAACATGTTCTAATACAACTTCTTTATTCTGAACCTTTTCTCTCAAGAAACGATACTTGAGTTCAATGTGCTTGGTCCTAGCATGCTGTACCAGATTTTTGGAAATGTTTATTTCACTAGTATTATCACAGAAAATACTCACTAGTTCAGATATAGTCATTTTGAAGCCATTCAGTACATGCTTCATCCAGATTGCCTGGGTGCAGTTCATAAATGCTGCCACATACTCTTCTTTAGCTGAAGATTGGGAAATACAGCTCTACTTCTTGCTCTTCCATGAGTCTATTCTTCCACCAAGGAAGAACGCTCCATCGGTTGTGCTCTTCCAGTCGTCCACATTACCTACCCAATTTGCATTGGTAAACACTTTGAGATCAAAGTCACCATTGTATGGATACCACAATCCATAATCAACTATCCCTTACAGGTATCTAAGAATCCTCTTTGCCGCTACCAAGTGGGATTCTCTTGGACTCTTCTCAAAATGGGCCACTATGGCCACTGCATGAGCAATATCCGGTTTGCTGTGCACCACATAGTGCAACTTACCGATCATTGACCGATACTCCTTCTCATTCACCAATGTTGAGTCATCCTCCTTAGTCAGTTTGCAATCAGTCACCATCGGTGTTCCAACCAATTTTCTCTCCTCCATGCCAAAGGTCTTCAATACCTCTTTGATATACTTGGACTGGGTAATGAAGATTCCTTCTTTCATCTGCTGAATCTGTAGACCAATGAAGAACTTTATCTCTCCGATGAGAGAAATCTCAAACTCTTTCTTCATTTCATCTACAAATGCATGACTCATTTCATCATCTCCTCCGAAGATTATGTCATCTACAAATACTTCACAAATCAGTATTTGATCACCTTCAAATTTTAGGTATATGTTGTTGTCCTCACTTGTTCTCTGAAATCCTATCTTCACAAGATGAGAGTGTAACTATTCATACCATTCTCTTGGTGCTTGTTTCAATCCATACAGGGCCTTGTGTAATCTACACACCATGTTACTATCTTCTGACAAAGAAAACCCATCTGGTTGCTCAATATACACTTCTTCTAGGATTCCATTCAAGAATGCAGACTTCACATTCATTTGGTATACCTTGAATCCCTTGAATGCTAAAAATACAAGTAGCATTCAGACACCTTCCATTCTAACCACTAGGGCAAAGGTTTCTCCATAGTCTTCTCCTTCTTCCTAAGCATATCCCTTGCATACAAGTCTTGCCTTGTTCCTTACCACTGTGCCTTCTTCATTCAGCTTATTCCTGAAGACCCATTTGGTACCAATTACATTCTTGTGTTCTGGTCTGGGTACCAAGGACCATGCTGCATTATTCTCTATCTAGTCCAAGTCCTCTTCCATTGCCTTTATCCAGTCTTCATTGGTAAGTGCCTCTCTAGTGGTCTTAGGCTCAAATTCTTAAATCATGCAAGAGTTTTCTTTCACCTTTCTCCTTGTAAGTATTCCTACATCTTTGTCTCCTCTGATCTGCTTTGGATCATGATGCAGTCTTACATACCTAGGAATGACCATAGTAGGTTTTGCTTGCTTTTCCTCTTCTTTTTCTGCTTCTTCTTCTTCTTCACCCACTGAAGCTTCTACCGATACAGAAACACTAAGGTCTTTGTAGTGTTTGTCATTTGTTTCTTTCTTAACCGGTTCCCAAAAGGCTAAACCAGGTTCATCTTCCATTTCCTTGATGTCGATTTCCTCAGCCTTCTCAGGGGATTCATCAACCCTGACATTGATACTCTCAACAATCTTCTGGCTCCTTCTGTTGTAGCACTTGAGAGCTTTGCTTTTAGTGGAATATCCAAGAAATATTCCTTCATCAAACTTAGCATCAAACTTCTCAGATGCTCACCTCTCTTAATATAGCATTTACTCCCAAACACTTTAAAATAACTCACATTGGGAGTTCTCTCATTGTAGTACTCATAAGGGGTTTTGTCTTTACCTTTCTAAATGAGTACCCAACTCATAGTATAGACTACAGTGCTCACTGCTTCTCTCCAAAATGTGTGAGCAACATTTCCTTGGATCAACATAGTTCTAGTTGCTTCCACTACAGTCCTGTTATTGCTCTCTGCTATGTCATTTTGTTGTGGTGTCCTTGGGGCAGACAACTGCCTCTTGATGTCGTTCTCTTCACAGTACTTGTTGAATTCATCAAAAGTGAATTCACCTCCTTGATCGGTTCTAAGACATTTTATTCTTCCGCCGCTCTCCTTCTCAACTAATGCTCTAAAGGCTTTGAACTTTCCAAACGCTTCAGACTTTTTCAAGAATGTGACCCACATCATTATTAAGTAGTCATTAGTAAGAATCATGAAATACTAATCTCCCTTAAAGCTTCTTGTTCTCATTGGACCACACAGATCGGTGTGCACAAGATCAAGTAAGTTCTTTTCTAAAAAGGACTTATCTTTGAATGTTGAGGAAGACATCTTACCAAGTTGAAATTCTCTACACAAAGCATTCTCTAGTTTTCTTAGCAAAGACAATCCTCTTACTGCCTTGATCTTACTCACCTTTAAAATATTGTCAAAATTCACATGACAAAGTCTCCTATGCCATATCCAACTATCATCAAATTTCACCATCAGGCACTGACTAATCTTGGCATTCAGCTGAAATAGGTTTCCTTTGGTCTTCTTACCAGTGGCAATAAGTTCACCACTTTTTCCAATTATTCTACAGACTCCACCTTTGAACTCTAGAATAAGTCCTTTGTCATTCAATTGAGCAACACTCAAAAGGTTGTGCTTAAGGCCTTCCACCCAGTAGACATTATCCACACTGCTCTTTCCATTCAGTGAGATGGATCTGTATAAACCTAAAAATGGTCTAAAGATAATTAATTGAATAAGCAATTATTTAATTAATCTTCCTCCCCAATTTAATTGAATTCATCAATAATTTGATTAAAATCCTCCCTTTTCATCTACTTATTAACAAATCTAAGGATTTATTTAATAGGTTCATTTCAATAATCCCCTTTGATTAATTAATTCAAATTAATTAATTCTTCCCCATCAAAATCATTTCTTCTAATCTTCTAATTAATTAAAACAAATCAATTATGAGTTGTTGAAATTAATTAGCCTTTTCTTATTATTTGAATTTTTAAATTCAATTCTCCTAACTTTTAACTACCTAACCTAACCCCTTCTAAACCTAACCCATTTCATCTAACCACATGTCCCCTTTCCTTGAACACTTTGCCCTCTCATGAGCAAAGCTTTGTGACAGTTGTCACTAAGTGTTCCCTTTTAGCCAACCTCTTCTAGAAGCCTCTTGACACTTGTCACCATGGAGATGACAATGTTCCCTTTCATCCAACCTCTTCTAGAAGCTTCTTGACACTTGTCACCATGGAGATGACAATGTTCCCTTTCATCCAACCCCTTCTCCTACCAACCTCAAAATGTTCCCTTTCATCCAACCTCTTTGCCAACCTCCTCCAATTTAACCATTGATATCTTCAGACTTAATATTGACCATTGATTCCTGTCACCTCACCCCTAGCCTTGGAAATCCTATAAATAGACCCCATTTTGGAGCACAAAGGGCCCCTAATTTTTATCCCAAATCCCATATCATTTTGCATTCAAGCATTGTTACTATAGTCATATAGCTCTTAGTTTATCATTTTAGCTTAAATCTAGCTTATTTCTAGCTTAATTGCATCTTCATTCTATCTTATTTTCTAGAATAATCATGAAATCATGTAGCTTAATCATGCTATCATTGCTAGCTTATGCTCCTCATCATTTAAATCCTCCATTTAACTGTAGTCAAGTCACTAGAATTTGCATAACCAGATCTGAGTGAAAAATTCATACTCGCATTTACTAGGAGGTGATAGAACGATTAGCTATGGTTTATATTTCTTTGCTTTATTTGATAACCATGCTTATAATGATCTATTGAGTGTTTTGTGTTTGTAAGTATAGGTACACTTCACATGCACAACATGATCCTTTTCCTTTTACCATGCAAGGTGCATCATTGCCAAGCTGGATAGCATCTCCATCATATTCTTCCAAAGTCAGAAACTTTCTCTAGTCACCAGTCATATGGTGAGAACACCCGCTATCAATGATCCACTCATTAGAGTTGTCAATGAGAGAGACAAGGGCTTTCTAGTCAGACACCTCTTCCTTGATAGCTATGAACACTATTTCCTTACTCTCTTCATCCTTAGATTCTTCATCGGTAACACCTTCATCCACTACAACAAGAAAATTTCTCCTACCTCCTCCTTTATACTTTCTAAACCTTTCTACTTTATCCTTATTGTCATTGTTAGGATAGTTAACAACTATATGCCATATCTTATTGCAGGAAAAATACTTCAAAGTAAGCTTACCTCTATATTTTCCGGTGCCTTTTGGAAGTCTCTTGGTGAGAAGAGTTTCAAACTCCATCAGAATATCCTCATCATCCATATCTCTGCTTGACATGGATTCATAACTAGTGCTAACCTCTTTTCCTCTCCTGGTAGGTGCAAAGGAAGCAGATTCTCTGAAGGCTAACTCAGTCTTCTAAACACTACCATCATAGCTATTCAATTCATATGCAATCAACTTTGCAATAATAGTCTAAAGATACCTTGGTTTTGTCGATAGATCTTAGCTCCTGAATAGCAGCAACCAATTGATGAATAATGATGAGAAGCTAAGGTCCTGACCAGTACTAAGAGGGGGGGGTGAATCAGTACACACAAAAACTTCACAATACTTTATCATATTAAAACACAGTTGACCGGTTGTCTTCACCACTAAGCATAACCATGGCTATACCGGTTAAACAGGGATACTTCAGACAACATACCACATATCTCAAATCGTGATGACTACATTACCCATATAATCATGCATGAGTTGTATCTACAATACCATGACCATTTAACACTGCATGCATAACTAGCTTGATCAGAAACACACAATCATTACATGAAAAACTCACAACCCATAACACAGATATTTTTCACATGGAAATCCAAGCAGGAAAAACCATGGTGGGGATGAATACCCACAAGCTTGTTTTGAACTCTTTTGAAGTCCGCTCTATTAGGAGCCTAGTCTAGTTAAAGACTTTACAATAAGGTTTTGTTAGGAACTGATCCTGTTAGGGATCACCCGGTTAAGGGATGGCTATAAACCCTATTAAAGGTTACCTCGCTAGAGGATTTAAATAACTCAATGAACTTGAGCCACCTAGTTAGAGGATTTACAACAAAATATGGTTAAAGCTACCCAGTCAAGGGATTTACCTTTTGTTGAAATGGTTAGAAGACAATAGGTAAAACTCCGATCTGATAACAACACTCCTTGCTAAGGCAGATCCTTTTCAGTTCCTCTCATTTGCAGATTCCACACCCTGGTTTGGCAAGTATCTCAACATGTGGACACACACACAACTTTGTCCAACACTTACAATAACAAAAGTCATCGACCTTATAGACAAAAGTTAGGTTGGCAGCATAAACCCTAAACCCTAAATATTTTAGGTTTACAATTACAAGCGGTCCAATCATGACCATCCAAACACATTACATAGAATGAAATAATCTAAGATAGATCTCAAGACATTCTATATCATCCAATCTTCTCTGAATCTGGAAAATAGTAACCCATCACGCGCTCTTCACACACCGCTCAGAAAATAGTGCATTCCTGAGATAGGCATTCAATGCATTCGATCTTCACGTACAAGATCCTCAAGGAAATTATTCACATGCACATAGCTAACATGGAATCCCTATCCTTATCCTTATCGTTCACAAAACATCATCAGTTGCACCACATAGGCCATACTGGAAACCCTAGAACTGAACAGAGACTACCAACCAGTAGTCACACTTAGTGAATCCTGACACTGGTCCACTCCATCCCTGTTGACCATAATCGCTTCCAATCCTCATACTGATGCATACTAGCTCACTTGCTTGAGCATATACTGGCATCAATGACAACATACATTGTCACCAATTCATCATATGCCAACAATATCGATACTTAGGATCTGGATATAGATCGCCAGAGGCAGAGAAAAAAATCATACCATTAGCAAGTTTTTTCTGATGATGAGTTATGTGTTGATGATTGAATGTGTAATGTTGAATAAGGAGAGAATTTTGTATCCTTGAGAAGACCTTTAGATAAAGAGATTGCTCGAATAATAGCTACCATGGTAGCTCAGGTTAAAAGAAATTATCGGTTGAGAAACATAACGGTTGGTGAAGACCAAGGCAAGCCTTCTGGTTTATTTATTAAAGAGTTGAAAAATAAAGACAACGAGGTCAAGGAAGATAAGCTGAGGAAGGATGCAATCAAAATCAAGGAGGTCAAGAAGAAGGACTAGGTTAAGAAAGATGAAATTATAAAAAATAGTGAGAAAACTGTTTAACCTAAGGTGAAGATAAAGATGGTTGAAAAATATGCTTCACCTGCTGGAGAAGACATGAAGAAAAAAACAAAATATTGAAAGCAAAAAACCAAGGAAACCTGAAGAAAAATTAGGTATGACTCTTGAATTACCAGTTTACACACCTATTGATATGCTTCAATTGCTTTCTCAAATTACTATTAAGGTTCCTTTAAAAGAAATGCTAAGAATTGAAGAACATAAAGAGAAATCCATGGCCTGGGTCAGGGGTGTTTCTTCTTCTGCCGAGATTGAACATGAGAATGATTTTCATAATGTAAAGGAACTAGTGAATAAAAATGAGACAAATGATAAAGAGTTAGAGGAAATGGTTTCTCAGATTCCCCAAATTTATCTTGAAGATACAATAGGTGAGAGCCCTGATAATGTGGATCCTTTCTTTCTAAGTGTTATTACAAATGGAGGAGTTCTAAAGAATTGTTTGATTGATTTAGGGGCCTCAAATAATGTCATACCAGTGAGGATAATGCAAGCCATGGGATTAAATGTAGATACTCCTCAGGGCAGATGATGTGCTATGGATTAGGTACCATAAGGGTTCTACCTTATAAACTTGTTGCTTTCCCTCAGAAGGAGCTAACCATGAGTGTCCTAGTTGTAGATATCCCACCTCATTATGGGATGTTCTTGTCAAGAAAGTGGAGTGTCTCTATGGGTGGAAGTTTGCAGTGTGATTTATCTTATGCTACTTTTTGTATTGATGGAGAGAATGTAAAAATTGAATGGGAGTCGAGAGTACCATATATGATGGTACATTGAAAATACTCTGATCAAGATATGATAGGTTTTGTAGACATAGATAGTAATGCATTCTAAGTTGAGGAATATTTGCAAAAGGAAAAAAGACAACCTACACCATTGGATTAGGAAGTAGAGAACACATCAAGAGATGATGATTTATGGACAATTTATTTTGATGGAGCTAGCTCAAAGGAGGGCTCGGGTGCAGGTGTATTGTTCATTTCACCTAGTGGAGAAACTTTTAAATTTTATTTTACTCTATCTTTTACATGCACAAATAATGTGGCAAAATATGAAGCATTGCTTCTAGGTTTAAAATTAGCTGAAAACATCGGATAAGGAATCTCAAAGTCATTGGAGATTTTGAATTAGTCATATCCCAAGTCAAGTCTAAGTATGCATCAAAGAATAGAAGGATGAAGAAATATAGGAATGATGTATGGGATCACATTGAGAATTTTGATGCATTTGGCATTGACTGGAAGGAAAGAAGCCATAATAAAATGGCGGACCTACTGGCCAATATAGCCTTAAGGCCAGAAGATATTAATTTTCTTGGAATATCAAAGGTTGAATTTCAAACCAGGCCTTTGATCCCTGATAACATTGAAAGATGATAGGTTTTCAATGATGATGATGACATTTTAAGGTTCTTGACTTGTGTAGAAGAATATGAAAATCAAGAGATTGATTTTGGTACCTTTGTACAAATAGAGGATAGAAAAGAGACAATCTTTGGGAAGGAGGTGATTCAATTGAAGACAAACAAAATTCCTAGAGGATTGGTTGTTCTAGAAAGGGTGTTTAATAGTCAAAATAAGGCCAAGATTGTCACCACTACCCCACACCCTGAGGATTTAGAAGAAATTAACCTTGGAACAGAGGGAGCCCCAAGAAAGGTGTATATTGGAAAGAAAATGTCGCCCAAAGTAAGAAAAATGTTGATTGATTTGTTAAGGAAATATAAACACATCTTTGCTTGGTCATATGATGACCTGAAATCTTATAGGGAGGATTTATTTCAACATGAAATTCCTTTGAAATATAATGCTAAGCCCTTTAGATAGAAGCAAAGACCTATTAATCAAACATTAGCACCCAAGATGCAAGAAGAATTAGTTAAGCTAAGGGATGTTGGAATCATAAAACCCATCAGACACTCATCATGGGTGTCTAACTTGGTAATTGTGAGAAAAAAGAATGGAGATATCAGATTGTGTGTTGATTTTAGGAATTTGAATATATATTTGTTGAAAGATAACTATCCATTGCCCAATATGGAAGCAATATTGCAAAGGGTCACAGGTTGTGAGATTTTGTCTATGATGGATGGATTTTTAGGTTATAACTAGGTAATGGTTAAGGAATCAAAATGATACAAAACAACATTTACTACATCTTGGGGAGCTTATGTCTATGTAAGGATGGCTTTTGGTTTAAGAAACACATGAGCAACATTTCAAAGAGCAATAGATGTTGCATTTTCTGATATTATAAATGTTTTCTTAGTTGTATATCAAGGTGATTTAACAACATATTCTAGGAAAGAAGATGATCACTGTGGTCATCTTGAAAAAAAATTCAACAAGGCTATTGAATATGGAATATCTTTAAACCCAAACAAGTGTGCTTCTGGGGTAACTAAAGGTAATTTGTTGGGTCATATCATTTCAAGGGATGGTGTAAGAATTGACCCAGAGAGGGTATCAGAAATCGACAAAGTCCCTCAGCCCAAGATAGTGAAAGGTATTCAATCTTTCTTTGGGAAAATCAATTTTGTTAGAAGGTTTGCCACTAACTTTGCTGAAATCAGTAGACCCATTTCCAAGATGTTGAAAAAGGGTGCAAAGTTAGAATGGGAAGGAGAGCCAACCAAGGACTTTCAGGAAATTAAGCAAGCTATTAAAAATGCACCTATTTTGAAAACACCTGATTATGGAAAACCTATGCAAATATTCTCATTTACATTTTTTCATACTATTGTTGTTGTCCTGTTGCAAAATAATTTAGAGTTTTTTGAACAACCCATAGCATTTTTTAGTAAGTCCTTGCAGGGTGCAAAGTTGAAGTATGATTTAAATAAGAAACAAGATTATGCACTAGTAAAGGCAGTAAAAGCTTTTAGGATTTACTTGATGGGAGCAACAGTGGTTGCATATGTGCCTAGTGCTGCTGTCAAAGACATTTTCACTTAGCAAGAAGTGTCTGGAAGGAGATGCAGGTGGATCAACAGGATCCAAGAATTCAACATTGACATCCAAATCACTAAATTAGTGAGAGGACTAGGATTGGCCAAATTAATGGCTTAGAGTAATTTGGATGCAAATCAAATAAATATTATAGAGGAGGAACACAAAGCTTATGTTTATGATATGGATGGTTGTGAGTGGTATGATGATATCATATATTACTTGCAGAAGATTAAATATCCTGAAGATATGGTTGAAAATAAAAAGAGGACATTGAAATTGCATGCTATAAAATAAGTCATTGTCAATGGAAAACTTTGGTGGAGGAATAGTGATGGTGTCATGCTAAAATATGTTGACCAGGACCAATCTCAGAAGTTAATGTCTGAATTGCATGGTGGAGTCTGTGGAGGGCATTATATGGCCAAGACAATTGCACACAAGATATTAAGGGTTGGGTTTTGGTGGCCAACAATTTTCAAGGATGCACATCAGTTAGTCAGAAGATGTGATCCATGCCAAACTTTTGCAGGAAAATTAACTTTTTTTAGGAAATGTATCATTGAAACCTGTAAAGGTGTAGGATCCTTTCCAGTAATGGGGTATAGATTTCATTGGAGAAATAGCATGTAAATCTAGTGGTGGTCACTCCTAGATTTTGGTGGCTACTGACTACTTCACTAAGTGGGTTGAAGCTATACCCACTGGAAAGACAACAAGTAAAGTGGTGATTGATTTTCTCATAAATAATGTAATGACTAGATTTGGATGTCCTGAAAGAATA
Organism: Cryptomeria japonica; assembly: GCF_030272615.1. Taxonomy (NCBI): domain Eukaryota; kingdom Viridiplantae; phylum Streptophyta; class Pinopsida; order Cupressales; family Cupressaceae; genus Cryptomeria; species Cryptomeria japonica. The sequence continues at coordinate 433,602,345 of NC_081414.1, forward strand.
GTCTCTAATAATGCTATGAGCTTTAGGTCAGAGGAATATGAATATTTTTGCAACAAGAATGGTATCAAAATTTCATACTCATCACCTTACCACCCACAAGGAAATGGATAAGTTGAATCAAGCAATAAAAGCTTTATGAAAATTATTAAAAGAATCCTGGAGAAAAATAAAAATGCCTGGAATTCCAAGTTAAAGCTAGCGGTTTGGGAAGACCGAGTGATAGTCAAGAAAGAAATAGGGTGTGCACCTTTTGACTTAGTGTATAGTATGCATGGAAGGATACCTCAAAATAATTTAATGGAAATGTATAAGTTTGTCCAAACTTATGACAATGATATAGATGACGATAAGTAGTAAAGGGTTGAAGCTCTGATGGAATTGGATGAAATTAGAAGAGAAGCTAACACCAGAAATGCAAAGTTGCAAATGAAAGTAAAATACTTGTATGACAAAAGAACAACTGTAAGGATTTTCCAAGTTAATGATTTGGTCCTAATGGGGAATGCTAGATTAGAAGATAAAGAAAAACATGGCAATTTTGATGCCATTTGGCTTGGCCCATATCTGATCCAGAGAAAGTGGGGAGAAGGTTCAAATTTTCTCCAAGATATAAATGGTCATACTCTTGAATTGCTTGTTCATGGAAAATTATTGAAGCACTACTTTTCTTAAAGTAGTTATTATCCATGAGCATTAGTTAGGTTTTGTATATACGTAGTGTAGTTTTCTTTCTATTGAAGTTGTCTTGTTTAGGTAACCTTTTTTTGGTTTGCTCTGCAAATGTTCTTCTTCACAAAATATTTTGGAATTCTTGCATCATTCTTGAGTAATGATCATCCCCAACTAGAGCCACTGATAGTCCTAAAAAATGACTGCACAAGTTTTTTTCATGCTTGAGTCAAAATATTGGTCATTCTGGATTCATTTTGCCCTCTGTCAAGGTTCAAGGTTTAAGGTTTAGGGGTTATGAATTTTTGATTAAGTGTTATAAAAGAAAAACCCTAAGCCTGTTATATTCCATCATTACCTTTTTTTCCACTTAAGCCAAGGGTCGGTTACCATTGGCAGGGCCATTGTATTTCCTAAGCATTAAGTTATTTTCAGCTGGTCCCTTTATATTTTCCTTAGTTAGCATGAAAGATTTCCCTATGGTCGGTCCCTTTTAATATTCATTCCAGTGCTTATAAATTTTTCCTATCTAATATTTTAATACTTCGACTGGTGGATAAAGGCAAAACAGATCCAACGACTCTCATAACCCCGCAATCAAAATATGTGAGGAGATTATGGATCGTGACATCAAGAGATGATGCCACATAACCAAGGCGGGCCAAGAAAAGTCGACGGTGGGGTCATTGAAAGTGGAGAAGTAAGCAGTGAGTTGGATATGCTACATCATGCTAAGGGTGGACCCGCTTGTCACATGTGATGGTTAATTTAAGATTGACTAAAGATGATCATACGATGTGCCATTTTGAAAGATGATCAATGGTTTAGTTTTAAACTTATTTTGAATGCAAGTTAGAGCCATTATTTCACTCGCGTGAGTAGTAATGGAAAATAAGACAGTGGCATTTCATTCCAGATGATAATAAAAGCACTCTCAAAGATATTTTCATTTCATAAAGAGATTCATAGTGATTTAGAGGACATCCCCACAACTGAAGAAGATTGAGATGGTTTCTTGGCGCATAGGATGGTTATTCCCTTGGTGTTTACAAAGCACTAAGTTGTTAAAATACCCCTTCTTTGTTCCCTAAATAATATAAGTGTAAATTGTGTGGGTAATTATAGGGAAAATCTCACAAATTGTTCTAGGATTCAAAATTTGCTAAGAATTCACATATATCTGTGGTTCTCTTGAGGTTTTTGTGTTGAATCCTAGTTTATTTTTCCTTTTGTGGTTAAGTGATAGAAACCCTAGTCTAGTAAGATGGCTCCCTCATGCAAACATTCAAGGTAGATAGAATATTTGAAGAGAAATATTTTTGATGATTTTCTCGATCAATTAAAGCCCTTGACAAATGATAAGTACCAAGGGCACATTTATGTTCATGGTAAAACCCTGGGAGAAGGGTCGACTGATAAATCATACCACTTGGCGAATGCTAGGGTACCGATGACTGGGATAGATATGTTCAGGTTATGGTATGGATAGAGAAATTTACCTTCCCCACTCTCAAGTCCTTGGCAATATGATTCGGGTAAATTAGTGGTGTTGAGTGTGTTCATGGATGTCGACCTTCTTAAGGTTGTTGCAAACACATATGACCTTGTCTCAAGGGTTATAAGGGGAAATGAAGGAGAGACACTTCTGAAATGAAGAGAGGAATTCCAGGATATAATTTACTTATATGAACCATCTGCTAACCTGGTACAAGTAGATTTAAATGAGTTAAAGGAAGAGTATTATAGAATGAAAGATTTCATTAGAACTAGTTTTCTTCAAATGCATTTGGCTAGAGCAGGAGAGACAACGTACTACATTGGCCCTAGTTCAGAGGAGCCATTCCCCATTGGTTTTTTTTCTCCTTATTTTTAGGCTACCTTTTTCTCTCTATGTCAAATCTTGGGTTTCAATCCAATTAGTGTTATGCCACCCGATTTCATGTATATGGCCATGCAAATTCAACATCTAGATTAAATAGCGATTTTTTACTTCGCCCCATACCTTGAAGAGAAGATTCATGAGGGGTTGCAGGATACTAAAAATAAAGTGGTTGGCACTAAATTATACTGGTATTCCTTTCTCATGAACATGTTCTTATATCAGAATGCAGATTACTTTGAAGGTACCATGAACCTCAAGGGAACAATTGACAATAAGGAAATTCCAGTGCAGCTTTGGAGCATGGATATCTTGGGATAGACAGGATGCTAGTTTTGTGATATTTGATAACAACTTTGCTTCTAGGTTGAGACAAATATTGACAGTGAGCCCACCAAGGATCCCCGAGGAGCTGCATGATTTTGTAAGGCCTAAAGAGAGGTTGCCACTTCTGAAGATTGAGCACAATTGGGAGCATTTCATCCCTTATCCTGTTAGCACTGTTATTAGAATCTATGGTTTTTCTAGTTAGACACATGTATTGCCTTTTAATGTTCCTTTGAGAATGGGTTTTGAGGAAGTAGTGTGGTGGATAGGGTGCATGCATGATAAGGAATTAAAGGGAAAAGGCAAAGGAACAATTTTCCTTGATTATACTATCATCCCATATTTTTTGATTTTGAAAGGAGGATATGAGTATTGTGACAAATTCTTTGCACCATATCATTTAGGGGTTAGCATAGCTAGACACAGTGACTCAAAGGGGTTTTACAAAATTTTAAAGGCAAGAATAAAAAGGAGGTCTATTGCCTCATGAGCATAGGTTTCTTGAGGATATAATTAGAAATGAGTTTGATTTCATGACTCGGGTTTGGAGGAAAGAGAAATGGATATTTTTCAGGAAGTTATGGGCTAGAATTCAAAAAATGGATCCAAGTTATGATCCAACAAAAGATTTTACTCCATTTTGTGCTAAAGTCAATTTTTTTATGAACAATTTTGATGAATTGATTCTTGTATTGAAGGTGAAGAAGGCCAAAATTGAAGAGGTTCATGGCCAACAAATTGAAAGAGGAGATGTACATCCTCCAACACCCATCACAGTGGGGGAATCAATTTTGATTCATCAAAAGAGGATGCAACAGTTAGGCTCATGACCTCCTCTACCTCAAAGAGTAAATGGCCTGATAGAAGAGAGACCTGTTTATGAGCCTTCTCAAAAGAGAGCAAGAGAAAAAGAAGTGGTGAAGAAGAGAGAAGCAATGACAGTGGAGAATTGGTGAGGAGAAAAGCTAAAAGGATAATGAAGACACAACCTTCCCCAAAGGTGCACATCAAGCCTTTTGAACGAGTCAAAATCATTGATCTTGAAGATTCAGATAGGAGTCCTTTGCAACCACCCATGAACTTTTCACCTTTAAGGAAGGTTGAAGAACAAATGGAGGAAGATACGCTTGTAACAAGTGCAGAGATACAAATTGGTATTCCTCCTTTGCCCCCTAGTTTGGAGTTGGACCTCACTCCTTTAGATTTTTTAGGGTAGAGCTTTCAGGGATTCAAGGAAGGAGACATGTGATAAGTTTCTTAAGGATGATGCTTTTTTGAGAAGCCCAACCTTTTTGCAATTAGTGTAGAAGATGAAAATTAAAATCTTTAAGAAGAGAATTGCCGAGAGGAAAGCGCAGAGGCCAGATAGGTTTGAACATTAGAATCGGGAAGAAGTTAATAGTGAGATGATGGAAGAGTTCAATAGAATCACTGTAGATAAGGGCAGGATGATTGTAAGTCAGGATGGAGTTCTAGTTTTACCAAAATGGGATATAGCAGATGTAGTGGCCTTTGATGCAATTAGGAAATCAAAGGGCCATCAATTTAGTTCAGAGGAAGAAGCAAGGTTGGTATTGAAAGGATCAGATTTTGTAGATGATTATGCAATCTAGGCCTTATTGTAAAGAGAGCATCTGACACATCAAGTGTGGAGGCTACAAAATTGAATGTTGATGCTGCCAAATTGGCTCATGAAACTTAAAAGAGAGAAGCCCTGGAAAAGGCATAGTTAATGAGAAAATTTGACAAGCTTTTCAATGAACAATGTAGTTCAAAAAAGGTGTGTAGAGTTGCAAATGAGAGTGCAACTCCTTGAGAAAGGACACATAAGAGTCTCCTCTTCTGCATTAACAGGGACATCAACACCATCTACATCTAGGTCATCACCTGTTATCTATGAAGAAGAAGCAATTCAACCTGACATCAATGTTGATGTCCCCAATATATCATTGGTGTCATATGATGATGACGAACCCAAAGTCACTAGATCTACTGATCCAATTCACTCTCAGCTCTTGGAGAAGATTATTGAATTAGAAAATAAGTTGAAGGAATGAAATGATCAATCATCCTGGCAACAAAAGGAGATAGTTAGCTCAATTCTAACTCATTTAAATGAAAAGGTTGATAGTAGACTTAACAACATTCATGCCTTGTATTCTTTATTAATTAATGCTATTCAAAAATTTGATGATGATAAAGAGATGTCGGTTCCCTTGTTCACAAAATGGTTGCATAGGGGAAACAAACTTAGAATAATGTCTATGGCTTCCAAGTATCATGCTAAGAGCCCACCTGCACTCCAACCAACTTATTTGTTGGTAAAATCAATGCAGGAGGCACAAATTTTGCTAGAAAATATAGAAAGAAAGATAAGGGAGTTGATGAGAAATTTCAATGAGTTAAGAGAAACTCTTTTTCTAGATATTGAGAATGATAATGGGGTAGTAAAGCCTCTATAATTTTGGAAAGAGGAGGAAGAGAGAGTCATCAATACCCAGGTAGAGTTAATATGTGAAGGGCTGAACATGGATATGCTGGAGGATAGCATGGACAAAATAATTGCCACGGGGTCATTTTTTCAATCTTTTGAAAGAGAGGAAAATCAAGTAGCTGTTAAATACACTCCATACAGAGCTAAAGTTGATGAATTCATGAGTTATGAATGGCCATCGGATGAAGAGTACAATGGATGGAGTAGGATGTATCTGGATGATGAATAAGGGTTGTAAATAGTTTGATATAACTTTCTTTGTCTTCTAGTGGCGGATATCTTTTTGAACCGGAACAATAGTGATGGCAGTAAAATACATCATGAATTTTAGAGAAGTGGCCGCAAATTTTGATATTGGTTATAACTTTCCTAAGGATGTAATATTGATGTAACAAACTTCACATATGTTTAATCATCTTGATGACATGTGTCTATTGGCCTGAAGCTTGTTTTCTCCCTTGTTTTCTATAAAAGGGAAATAAGGGCCATTAGAAAGGGTTTTGAAATCTTTGAATAGGGTCTCTTTGTGTAGGTCCATTTGGCAAGATTAGGTTCTAGTTTTGAGAAGTCATGAGTATATAGCAGAGAATTGCAATGTCATTTTGCAGAGAAAAATAGAAGATAGTTATTAGTTTCAAATTTCAAATGGGGTTCTCCTATAAATAAAACTTATTCAATTATTTGATAGAAGATAGCTTTTGAAGTTAATACAAGTATAATTTCAAATACTTACTCTCATGTGTATGATTCTATCTTCTTTTGAATCAATGGGATCAAGGGTTTCATTTGCACATTGCATTTTTATGATGTATGTTGTTTTTCATCTCACGCTTTAATCCAAGGGGTTAATTAAAATGCTTGAATGAAATTATAGAGGGATAGAGCTTGTACTATGATTTGATAAGTAGTTCAGGTGAGAAATTGCAAAATGAAATGATATTGTAATGTATTATCATTTAAGATTAAATCAGCTATTCGATAAATTTCTATCAAGTTTTTAGTGATGTTTTAGAAACTCAGAGCCCAATGGAGTAAGGCACTGGTATATGCTAGAAAATGTCATTAGGTTATCAATGTCTTGTTTGTTTCACTTATGGTTTGTCATAAATCATTATAATCAAGACATATTTCCAAATTTTTATGTATGTTTGAGGTGTCCTATTGTCTCATGCTCCAAATAAGGTCGAGGACCATTGAAGAATTTTCCATTCTTAAGCATTCTCCCTGCTGTTGAGACAATATATGAGATTATCTGCTTTGTTTTTGGCATAATTCATGAATGTGGCACAAACATCACAAATTTCCTAAGGGATTACCCTCCCTGGTCTTGCAGAGCCCAAAGTGTAGAAGGATTTGTAGATCCTTGTCGTAGTTGGTCAAAGTCTGAAGGATATTGATAGTTGGAAGTGACTTTCCATAGCTATTTTGAGGAATCAACTTGGTTTCTACCTCTCACAGTGTAAACCCATTTTCAGGCACCAACACACCAGCAAACTTGGATAAGAACATTGAAAATGATTGCAGAGCTAGAGAATCCATCTTAAGCACCTTATCAGATCAGCAAATCATGGGACTATTAGATAAATAATCAGCGAAAGATATATGGGACAAGTTGGAGACTCTGAATGAGGGTGACCCCAGTGTTAAAATTGCAAAACTTGAATTTTACCGGGTAAGATATGAAATCTTGAAGATGGAGGAAGATGAAATAATTTCTGCATTCATGGAAAGGGTAAATGAAATTGTATTGGGAATTTAGTGTTGTGGTGGATCTAGGAGTGAGGAAGAGATTGTTTCAAAAGTATTAAGATTTTTGCCACCGGCATATAAGATGAAGGTAACTGCAATTAATGAGCTAAGAACCATGCCTAATTCTTTTGTCAATAGAGATACTCTTGGTGGGAAGATATCTACTTTTGAGCTTGAGGAATTTGGTCCTCCTGGAGCTACAAAGATTGATACTACATTTAAGGCATCTACATCATCAATCGACAAGCAAGATTGGAAAGTTTTGTATGCAAAGGAATTGGAAGAGATTAGGAAAGAAGATGAAGAGCTTGAGAAACTTGAAACCCTATTTTCTTGAAGGATACTTAGAGGTCCGTCAGGAAGTAAGTATGAAGGATAATCTCCTTTCAAATGTTTTACATGTAATAAGATAGGTCATTTTGCATCTAGATGTCTTGAAAGGAATTCAAAATTGGAAGAAAGAGCAAGAAGATATTTTAAGCCTAACCCTAAATATCATATCAAGCATAAGTATAGGAGAAACAAAAACAAATCATGCTACTATGCTGATGAGGAAGGAGTAACTGATGACTTGGAAGAAGAACTGATAGGAGATTCAAGTAGTGGATCTGGTAATGGAGAAGATCGGGTATTTTATGCTATGAAGGAAGATGATTTGGAACCAGTTATCATAAATGAGGAAAAGGCCCTTGCAGAAAAAGTTGAAGACAAAGATGAATGGGTAATAGATAGTGGATGTTCTCATCATATGACAGGTGACAAATGAAAGTTTCTAACCCTAGAAGAATTTGATGGTCGTCAAGTCAGATTTGGTAATAACAAGGCATGCATGATCAAAGGAAGAGGAACCATTTCATTGGATGGTAAGCATAACACTGATAATGTCTATTATGTTGAAGGTCTGAAGCATAATCTTTTGAGTGTAGGATAGTTGGTAGATAGAGGATTTCAATTACAATTCAAGGATGGAAAGTGCAAAATCATTAGCAAATCAGGATTGGATATTTCAATTGGACACAGACAAGAGGTAACATCTTTCATTTGAACTCTGGTGAAAAGACATGTTTGATTGCATATATTGATGAAAGTTGGCTATGGCATAGGAGGATATGTCATGTAAATTTTGATTGCATTATAAAGATCAATTCAACTAAGGCAGTTAGAGATTTACCTAAGATTGTGAAGCCTCAGAATTTGGTATGTAAGGAATGTCAAATGGGTAAGCAAATCAAAACTTATTTTAGAGCATACCTAATAAATATAATGATATTATTGATTTGAATCATACTGACCTATGTGGTCCTGCTAATACAAGAAGCTTTCAAGGAGATAGATATTTCATGTTAATCATTGATGACTATTCTAGAATGATGTGGGTTGCTTTTCTAAGGGAGAAATCTGAAGCCTTTGAGAAATTCAAGATCTTTAAAGCTATGGTTGAGACAAAGATAGGAATTAAAATCAAGTGTCTGAGATCAGATCAAGGTGGTGAATTCACATTTGGTGAATTCAACAGCTACTGTGAGAAAAATGGCATTAGGAGACAGTTATCTGCACCCCAAACACCTCAGCGGAATGACATTGTGGGAAGAAAGAACAAAACCATTTTGGATGCAGCTAGAAGCATGATGATGGAAGATAATTTTCCTCATATCTACTAGAGAGAAGCACTAAGTACAATAGTTTATACATTCAATAGAGTTTATATCAAAGGAGCTACTAGTAAGATACTTTATGAATTGTGGTTTGGTCATTCCCCTACTCGTAAGTATTTCAAAATCTTTGGAAGTAAGTGTTATATCAAAAGAGATGATTCCATTTGAAAGTTTGACCCTAGATGTGATGCAGGAATATTTCTTGGTTATTCAACTAAAAGCAAAGCATATAGATATTATAACAAAAGATTACAGAGAATTGTGGAAAGCACTAATGTGAAAGTGGATGAGTAGTACAAAGACCAAGCTAAATCTTATGGTAGTGAACTAGCAGTGGAAATGATCATAACTGATCTGGTAGTGCCTGTACTAGAATAAAATACTCAACATGTTACCCCAACATCATCATAAAACTCAACTATAACTGAAGAGAAGCACAAAGAACCTGAAAAATTAGAAAACACCAAGGTATGTAAGGCTAAATCATTCTTAAAATCAGATCATTGGAGACAAAAACAAGGGAGTTATGACAAGAAGAAGATTGGGAAATCAAAAGGTATGTTTCATTTCTTAGATTGAACTAGCATCATTAATTGAATATTGTAAAGATGAATGTTGGATGAAAGCTATGGAAGATGAATTAGATCAGATAGAAAAGAACAATACTTGGACTTTGGTTCCCTGGCCTAAAAATAAGAATGTTATTGGAACTAAATGGGTTTTTAGAAACAAACTAAATGAGGATGGACAATTTTTAAGAAACAAGTCTAGATTGGTCTGCAAAGGATATTCTCAGAAGGGAGGAATTGATTATGGTGAAAATTTTGCACCGGTAGCTAGAATTGAAGCTATTAGACTATTTTGTGGTTATGGAGCCTATCAGAACTACAAGGTCTATCAAATGGATGTTAAGTGTGCATTTCTGAATGGAGAACTTGAAGAGGAAGTATTTATTCAGAAACCTGATGGATTTTTACTAAGACATGACAAAAATATGGTTTGCAGATTAAGGAAAGCCCTATATGGACTAAAACAGGATCCTAGAGCTTGGTATGCAAGGTTGGATAAGTATCTTTTGAAGCTTGATTTTATAAAAGGTAATGCTGACAACAACCTATATTATAAGATCACTAATGATGATATTTTGATTATTGAAGTATTTGTTGATGATATCCGTTTTGGAGGTGAAGAAAAATTATGCATGGAATTTTCTGATAATGTGCAGAGTAAATTTGAAATGTCTATGACTAGAAAAATAAATTTTTTTCTAGGTTTCTAGGTTACTCAGACTGATAAATACATATTTATCTATCAAACTAAGTATCTAAGGGAATTATTGAAGAAATTTGGTATGGAAAATTCTAAACCAGTTAGTACTCCCATGGTTACAAGTAACAAATTATTAATTAATGATGTATCCCCTCCAATATATTCTACAAGATATAAATCCATGATTGGTGGTTTGCTATATTTAACTCAAACTAGACCGGATATAATGAATGTAATTAGTATTGTATCAATATTTCAGAGTAATCCAAGAGAAAATCATGAAAGTGCAATAAAAAGGATATAATGGTATTTGCAAGGAACAAATGAATATGGTCTATGGTACCCTAAAGATGATGAATTTACTTTATGTACATATACAGATGTAGATTGGGCGGGTGATGTTGATGATCGGAAGAGCACATCCAGTGGAGCATTCTTCCTTGGGAAGAAGTTGATTTCATGGATCAGCAAGAAGCACTCATGCATTTCTTTATCTACTGCTGAAGCTGAATATGTTACAACTTCAACCAATTATACTCAAGTTCTATGGATGAAGAAAATGTTGAAGGATATACAAGTTGGTTGTAATTATCTAGTAGTTATTCATTGTGATAACTCTGCAGCTATTGACATATCTAAGAATTTGGTATTTCACTCCAAGACTAAGCACATATCCATCAAGTATAGCTTTTTGAAGGAAAAGGTGGAAGCAAAAGAAGTCAGGTTGGTTTATGTGAACACTAAAGAACATATAGAAAACATCTTTACTAAACCTTTGTCTCGGGAATCATTTGAGTATTTGAGAGATAGATTGGGGGTTTCTACCCCTTCGATAGAGACTTAAATGATGTAGATGTGCATCAGTTTGGTATGCATTATTAGAGCTATCTTTTATCCGGATTGATGAAATAATGCTACTACTCAAGGGGAGTAGTCAACCTTGAGATTTAGAGTTTTTTTACTCTATTTGATTCTTTGGCATTGTTGTCAAAGGGGGAGGAATATATGTGAAAAACCTTTACTATTTATTTTTCAAACTCATTGCACTCCTTAGGGGGATTTTGGTGGTATTTGGTCTTTTGTTTCAGATTTGGTTCAGAGCTTCATTGCTATATCATTCTATGGGAGATTATTGGTGGTCTTCCATTGGGGGAGACTTGTTTAGCACTTCTTGGCAGTTGGATGTTTTTAACATCTAGTGTTTCCATCAATGCCAAAGGGGGGATTGTTGGCCATATGATGGAAGTAATTATGTGTTAGATTGATGTTTTGTCATTGATGTCAACACTAGCTGTTATGGTTGTTTAACGGCTTCCGGTAGAAGGATTGGATTGGGAAGATTATCAGTTGATTGTCACTAGTATGATCTAGATGATGTAATAAGTTTGTATGGATGGTTCATATGCTTTTGAAGTATGTTTTAGTTAGTTGGTATTGACTTGATGATCATATGCTATCTCATGTTCTAGTAAGCCTTTTTTATTGGTCTGGTAAGGGTTTCACCAACAAAGCTTTATTGAAGATCTTTGATGTGATGCATAAGTGGTGTTGGTGCAGCTTCTAGAAGGGATTCAGGATGCTAATGGTGATTGTGTTCATGCCTCAACTAATTGGTGTCATTTCTTTGGCATGTGTGGGTCTAATTTAGGTCTGGTGCTATCTAGGTTATGGACTGGTTTACATGTAACATGGTGGATCTTTCGATGCGCCTCTAGGATATTTTATTGATTGGATGATGTTTGTTTCATCTTAGGCCAACATGTGTTATGATTTTATTTTAGGATTATGTAATTGATCTATTGAATTATCATTTGGGTGGCCGACCTAATTGGTTAGGTCTCGGGTTGGTATAAATATATGTAAGATCTCATTGTAGATCATGGCAAGGAGCGAATAATGTAATAATCATTTATGCAGAGGATTTGGTCGATCATAGGTGATCAAGTTGGGTTTATGTAAGAGGTTTTAGACCTTTGATATTGAGCTTAACCAAAACTATAATTTGGCATGTTTGATGCTATCACTGACAGTTCTTCTCTCTAGATTGTTGTCCAAATATTTGAGTTGGTTGACATCTCTGTAGTCAGTGAGACTCCATTGTGATGAACAATTTTCTCTAGGCAGTGTGCCTTCCTGCATGTCCAGGCCTCTATTGTAATCATAAACTTGCTACAAAAGTATCATCTGACTATGGGTAGGGTTTCCCACCGTGGTTTTTCCCTTTACTAAGTTTTCCATGTACAAATCATGGTATTATGTGTTATGGTTGCATGGTATTGACTCTCTAGTTTTCAATTATGCTTTAATGCTTTATCAATTATTCTGGTATAAATTTTTAAGTGCTTCAATTCACATAATCTGTTAACAACTGATTCACCCCCCCCTCTCAGTTGTTCATTGGTTAATCTAACAAAGTGAAAGTAGACAAGTCATGGGAGTTTTTGGAGCATTAATAGCCTAGAGTTTTGATCACACCATTTTGAAGTGTTGATGTCATCGAAGGTTGGACGTTGATGAAGAATACTAAGAGGGAGGGGTGAATTAGTATACCAAAAAATAATAAACTTAAACACTTAAACAATTTATTAGTAAACCGGTATAACAATTTTACTAACAAACCGGTTAACACAAATGCAAACCAAAAAACAAATAAGGCATTCACCCATAGAAGCACAATCACCATAACACAAGAGATTTTGATGTGGAAACCCAAATGTGAAAAACCACGGTGAGATGAAACTCACAAGTAACTATCTACAGAATAGTAACTAGACCGGTTAAGGTCATACAATGTTCTTTACCATAATAGATCCTGTTAGGAATCTCAATCTCTGTTAGGAGATAAGTTCGATTAAAGACTACCTTGTGAGAGGATTTCAGATCCACAGTTGTGAACCACCTTGTTAGAGGATTTACAAAGGCTCTTCCAGGCCTACCCAATTAAGGGTTACAAACTTGTCGAAGATGTGAGTAATCAACAAGTGAGTGATCTAAATACTAGCACAGTATGCTTGGTTAGATCCTTGATAGCTCATTGTTAATGCATTTTAGCATTACTTCAGTCTTCAAAATCTTCACACTCTATTTGTTCACACAAAACTAATCTTCTTCTGTGATCGCACATGCAAAAACCTCATCAACCACACAAAACCCTAACTACATCTAAAACCCTAGACATGATGTCCTTATAAAGGAATCTGATTTCATGTCGGTCCAGTAGGATTACATTGCAAGTTCCTAGGTTCAGTGCATCTAGACACATTTGGTAACATTACACAGAATCACCACCAAAGTGTCAGTGGATGATAACTCATCACAAAAATAATACTAGTTGGTAACTCATCACAGAGTAATACCGGTTCATACATTTACCTATTACCAGTTCATATATTTTACCGATTACCGATTCACACATTTTACCAATTACCGGTTTGCCAAAATGAAGACTGGGAAAAATGATAACAACCGCTTTGTTTCTTCGTACCAATTTGGGATCCTTGAACTGCTTGAGGTCTTCATACCACTTGGGTCTTCATACCACTTGGGATCGGTAAACACTTTCGGCAAAACATCGATAGTCTAAAGACTATAATACATAATATCGGTTGAGCATAACTCATACATACAAAAAGTGATCTCAAAGAAAGTGTGTGTCCATCAATGACAATCACAACAACATCATCAAAAATGCCAGCAATCTCCCCCTTTGGCATTGATGGCAACACTTAGGAAATTTTTTGACGTATAAGTGTTTTACAACAAAAATATGCCATAATCAAAATTACTCCCCCTAAGCATATACACTACCCTTTTTGTAGAAAATACAATGTATACTACTCCCTTACAAAGATAAACATGAAAGTATACATAACATGCATCAAAATTTTAAATACAGTATACTACTCCCCCTTTGCCAACAATGACAAAGTACTGTGGAATAACCCCAGTTTCTCATTATCATTAAAATAATAAATGTTTATGACAATAATGAGTGAAACTTATCAAAAACCGATTTAAAATCCTACATAAATGTCTTCATGGATAAGGACCATGACTCAAGAAATGAGGTAGCAACCTCACTTTCTATTTGCATCTGGGATACCTGTTCCTCCATGCCTTCCAAGGTACTCATCTCTTGAGTGACCGTTAAGGCATCCAGATTGAGATAGCACTTCCGAAGTATTTGCAATAGTGGTAGTAGAACAAGTTGAAGTTCCTACAAATCTTTGGTTTGGTTGGTGATTTCCAACTCTATTCTAGCAGTCTGGAGTTGAAACCAGTGAATGGTTTGCCCAAATGTGGTGAAGGAATCATAGGGCATCTCGAAGGTGCGTATATATGCCTACAAATCAGATTGCAGTTTGTCTTTCTGAGCAAGAACATCATCACAGAATAGATGGGGTTGGCTTATCTTACTGAGCAATAATTTCCCCTCATCCATAGCATCTCTTATGTCTTTCTACACTTTTTGAAGTTCTGACTAGAGCTCATTTAATTTCTTCACTAAGGCAGTGTTCAGTTCCTTTTGATGCTTCTTTTGTGCATTGACTTCAGCAACATCTTCTAGGCATTGCACCTAGTCCTCTACAATTGTGCATAAAAGTTTCAGTCGGGCCAGAGAGGAATCAGTACTGGGGAGGTTGGTACTAGGTATCAAACTGCTAAGAGTTTCTACCATAGTTTGAATAATATCTTGTTCCTTCTTCCTCCTTAGCGCTTCTGGTCGCTCTTGGGAAAGCTTAATGCTTTGCAACAACTCCGTTTCATTTGTAGATTGGAGGTCAATGGGACTGGTAATGTCAGCCGGTTTGGCTTGACTATCGGTTGCCTTAGGGGTCTCGACTTGTGTGCTCTTTGTCACTTCCTTCTTCTCTTTGGCTCTTTTCTTTTCCTCTTCAGCCTTCTTTTACTCCTCTACTTCTTTTTTTCTCTTTTCTTCTTCCTTCTTTCTATCTTCTTCTTTCTGCTTGTCTTCTTCTTTCTTCTTCTCCTCTTCCTATTTCCTCTTCTCCTCTTCCTTTTTCTTCTCCTCCTCTTCCTCTTTCTTTTTCTCCTCTTCCTCTTTCTTCTTCTCCTCTTCCTTTTTCTTCTTCTCCTCTTCCTTTTCTTCTTCTCCTCTTCCTCTTTCTTCTTCTCCTCTTCCTTTTTCTTCTTCTCCTCTTCCTTTTGCTTCTTCTCCTTTTCCTTTTGCTTCTTCTCCTCTTCCTCTTTATTCTTTTTCTCTTTCTCCACTTCCACTTTATCAGCCTTATCTCTGTCCTATTTTTCTTTGTCCACTTTCTCTTTGTCAACCTTGCCCTTTGCTGTATTCGAAGTGACATTTTCACCATCCAAAGCATCAATGTCAATAGGGTCCATTTGTTCAATGACTGGTTCTCCTTCACTGTCATACACCTCATCCGATTTTCCAGTTTCTAGTTCTTGCTCAGCTTTCTTGTTGGCTTCGAACACTTGGTGCAACCTCAAACTAGCTTTGGCATGTTTGTGGGTATCTTTTACCACTTAAGGGACTTTCCCTTCCAATAACAAGAGTCTTTTTCTTCTCATGAAGAAGAGGCCTTTGTACTTTTCCATAACTTCATAAAGTTCTGAATTTGATAGATCAGGAAAATATTGTGCAAATATTTCTTCTCTTATTTCCTGTTCCTTTTCTATGGCAATGTGCCATTTGTTATCTAAAGAATTATATAAAGAATCTAGTGTCACAGATCTAATTTTTGATGGCGACTAGTCATTAATACATAGATATTGAGTAACTTCCTATTCAACTTCCTCATTTTCATTGTCATTAAAATCATCAAAATGATCTATTAAATCACTTCGCACCTTTCTCCTAATATTCTTTATAGTTATTTGACAATGTGTCAAAGGTTTGTAAGAGGAAATATCTATATTTACTGCTGTTGATGATGCCAGTTCATTGCTGGTTGTCTTTGTCTTCTTCCTCATTTGCCTAGTCTTTTTAGGTTGTACCTCAGGTTCTATATCCTCTGAGTCTGGTGAGGTTTTCTTAATTTTCTACTTCCTTTCAAGCAGCTTCCGGTTTCTTCTTTACCGGTGACCGCTTGGTCACTTTAGGACTTGCTGAAGTAATTGGTGCCAATACAGATGGCACTGCCTTTCCCTTCTTTACTGAAGGTGCTTTAACCAGTGTTACCCTCTCCCAATAGGTGTCAATTCTCTTCTTCTTAGGATCAAGAGGTGAGGCAAGTAGGGTAGAGGCATACCCGTCTAGCATGTCATACATTACCTCATATCCCATGGGCTCCACTTCTTCTTTTCCAGGCTCAACCGCCTCCATTATGCACTCATCTACTCTAATGATAAAGTAGATGTCCTCTTCATACTTCTTGACAATATTACCAGATATTCTCATCCTCTGGCTCATCTTGCATCTGAACTCATCAAAGTATTTGTTCAGGACTTCAGGATAACCGCTTCCTACCGCTTTTAGACTCTCTCTGATTTGCTTGGTAACCGGTTGGTCAGCAAACCATTGTATATCACCGACTCCTAGGAAATAGCCTTGAAAATAGAAAAACAATCCTACAAGTAGTTGTCCAAATTTAAATATTAAGGCATTGTCCCGATTAATTGACTTTAGATTCACCAGAAGTTGCCTTTGCATACAGGTGCATAAATCAAATGAGGCATCTTCCATTATCATCCTGTAGGCCACATTTATCGCTGCAGCAGAGACAGAGTTAATTCTGCTAGCATAGAACATCCGGTAACCTATCACCATACAAGCATATTTGACCAGATCATCCTTGATGGTATTAATGATCATTCCCCATTGGTCACTCACAAAACTAATGAGCTTGGTCAGTTCTATCTTAATGACTTTCCTTAGGGCTGGCACATCTCCAACATTATAGAAACTGGTGACGGCATGAATAGCTTCCTATGTGATGTCATGTGTGCACTCAAGATACATTTTGTCACCATGCACTCTGCTTAGAATGATTCGAATGTGATCTTCTATGAACTCTTCAATAAAATACACTGTATGGTGAAGCTTCTTCTTTTCCAGGATGCTATATTTTGGTTTGATCTTCTTGTCCTTCCCGTAGAATAAACTTAACTAAGAATGGATCACTAGAGATCTTAGGTCTTCTATTTTGCAATCAATATAATCTTAAATACCTTCCTCAACTATAACACCAGTAGGTATCTAGGATAGGGTATTGTATTTCACCTTCCGTTGGATGAAATCTACTAAATCATTAGGTGCACTAGGACTGGAGTGCGATGCAGAAGCCATGATAAAAGGATAAACAAGAATTTTCAATAAATACTTTTAGAAATCTGCAATTTAGGGTTTGCAACTTCAGCTTCGCCACACACTACTTCAGTTGCTGGATTACCGCTTTGTGTTCTTCACCTGACTGATTGATATTATCTCTGGATTCTTCTTTCAAAGTTTTGAAATCTCTCTGAATCACAAGACAAATCACCTTTTGTCACTCTGCACTTGAAAATTTCTTCGCTCGCAAATGATAAGTGAAAATGACTTGAAAATCCCTTTTAAATGAATTCTTCACCTACCATAATAAATGCTACACCATTAGGGCATAAACCCTAATTTGTCTTTTACCATTTCAGGTCTTCTGCCAGTTGACAAGTATCACATACTAGTTAAGGTCTTTTACTAATGTAAACTAGGGGTTCAAAACATTTCACCATTTTGCTCCCCCTAAGATTTTCTGAAGCTTAGTTTGTTGGTTCAGTAACTTCCACACTAGGTGCAGAAACCGGTTCTTCTTGTGACACTTCTCTAGGTTTTTTCTTCCATGTTGTCTTCATATCTATTTTAACAGTTTCAACATTAATCTTTCCTTCCAGAGTGACCGGTATATCATCTGATATGTTCTTTCTCATTCTGCAGATTCTGGCAGGGTGTCCTGGTTTGTTGCAATGATAGCAAACCATTCTAGGTGTTCTCCATGGTCCATTATTCATTCTACCATTCTTCCTCCTGCATGTTGCAGCAATGTGACCACTACCATGACAAATCAAATAGGTTTCTCTCCAACCGGTTGCCAGTTGATAGCCACCACCACCCGATTGATGGTCATAGGCATTATACCGGTTTGGATTCTGGTTCACAGAGGATTCAGGATATCTTCCAGTGTTTTATATAACAAACCTGCATTCAGATGCTCTATGCCCAAACTTGTTGCATGCATAACAATTACCATTGAATCTATTAGATCTAGGCTTATTGTTTAGAAAGTAGGGAAAATTATTGTAAGCCTTACTTCTACATACATTGGCAGTGTGTCCTTCCTTGAGACAATTAAAGAAAACAAGTTTGAACTTTTTCTTACCTTTATCCTTTGGTGTCAATTGCTTCTTTGATGCTCCATCTTTTGTTCCAGAGGTCTCACCTTCCTCATAACCAAGAAAACCAAGTCCAGTGGTATTCTTCGCCGGTTTTTCTGATTCAAGCTTTTGTTCTAGCTTAACACTGCTCTTATTGAATTTGGCAAGTATTTCCTTTGAATCAGTGAGTTCTTTGGAAATAGCAGCATTGGATTCCTTCAAGGTTGCATTCTCAAAAATAGCCATGTTTAGTTCACCTCGCATTTCTTCTTTTTCCACTTTACTCTCTTGGAGATGAGTGGTAAGTGCACTGATTTCTTGCTTCAGCTTGGAGATCTCATGATCTTTGTCTTTTACCAGATCTTCAACTTTCCTCTAGTTCTCAAGCTCTTGACACATTCTGATAGTCAGTCCTTCCAATTCCCTTCTTAGGTTAGCATTAGATTCATTCAGTTTTTCAACTTCTTCAACTAGGGCTTCCATGTATACTTCATCAGAAGAACTATTTTCAGTAAGCTCCATCAGTTTCTCAGCATGCTCTCTTCTCTTTTCTAGAGAGGCTTTATATTTGACTTTGAGTTCAACAAAGGCTTTCTGAGTCTGAGTGAGATGATGAGTAAGCTCTCTCATAGTGTAGTCCCCCATATCTCCTTCCAAGTGGTTAGACTTATAGAAAGGTTGGCTCTGATACCAATTGATGAATACTAAGAGGGGGGGGTGAATTAGTATACCAAAAAATACTGAACTTAAACACTTAAATAGTTTAGTAGTAAACTGATATAACCATTTTACTAACAAACCGGTTAACACAAATGCAAACCAAACCGCAAATAAGGCATTCACCCACAAAAGCACAATCGCCATAACACAAGAGATTTTGATGTGGAAACCCAAATGGGAAAAACCATGGTGAGATGAAACTCACAAGTAACTATCTGCAGAATAGTAACCGGGCCGCTTAAGGTCAGACCAGTTAAGGTCATACAATGTTCTTTACCATAATAGATCCTGTTAGGAATCTCAATTTCTATTAGGAGATAAGTCCGATTAAAGAGTACCTTGTGAGAGGATTTCAGATCTACAGTTGTGAACCACCTTGTTAGAGGATTCACAAAGGCTCTGCCATGCCTACCCAGTTAAGGGTTACAGGCTTGTCAAAGATGTGAGTAATCAACAAGTGAGTGATCTAAATACTAGCACAGTATGCTTGGTTAGATCCTTGATAGCTCATTGTTAATGCATTTCAGCATTACTTTAGTCTTCAAAATCTTCACACTTTGTTTCTTCACATAGACCTAATATTCTTCTGTGATTGCACATGCAAAAACCTCATCAACCACAGAAAACCCTAACTACATCTAAAACCCTAGACATGATTTCCTTATAAAGGAATCTGATTTCATGTTGGTCCAATAGGATTACATTGCAAGTTCCTAGGTTTAGTGCATCTGGACACATTTGGTAACACAACATAGAATCACTGCCAAAGTATCGGTGGGTGATAACTCATCACAAAAATAATACTGGTTGGTAACTCATCACAGAGTAATGCCAGTTCAGACATTTACCTATTACCAATTCACATATTTTACCGATTATCGATTCACATATTTTACCGATTACCGGTTCACACATTTTACCAATTACCAGTTTGCAAAAATGAAGACTAGGAAAAATGATAACAATCGCTTTGTTTCTTCATAGCGCTTAAGGTCTTAATACTGCTTGGGTCTTCATACCGCTTTGGATTAGTAAACACTTTCTACAAAACACTGATAGTCTAAAGATTATAATACATAACACCGGTTGGAACAAATACCGGTTGAGCATAGCTCATACATACAAAAAGTGATCTCAAAGCAAGTGTGTGTCCATCAATGAAAATCACAACAACATCATCAAAAATGCCAACAATTGAGCCTTTAGGAAAACACTGCAAGGGAAGATGAGGTAGGAACCCCAGAGTCTACAAGAATGAGAGGGAGGAGAAGGAGGACTCTAGGTTTTGGGGTCTAGGGAAGATGGGATACCTCTCCCCAAAAGGGAAGATTGGTTCCTCGGACTCTAAAATTTAGAAGGAAGGAAATTTTGGCATTTTGAGGTTTGGGAAGACAAGATACCTCTCCCAAAAAGTGAAGGGCTAGACTGGTTCCATGGAATCTCAAATTTGAAAGGAAGGGAAGTCTGTGATTCTTGAGTCTAGGGAGATGGGATACCTATCCCCAAAAGGGAAGGGGTAGACTAGTTCCCCAAATTCTAGAACCTGAAAGGAAGGGAATTTTGATATTTCGAGGTTTGGCGAGACAGGACGCCTCTCCCTAAAATGGAAGGGGTAGATCAGTTCCTCGGACTCTAGAACCTAGAAGGAAATATGGCATTTTGGGGTCCAGGGAGAGGAGATATGTCTCCACAATAGGGAAGGGGTAGACTAGTTCCATAGATTCTAGAATTTGGAAGGAAGGGAAGTTTGAGATTCCAGGGTCTAGGGAGACGGGATACCTCTCCCTAAAAGGGAAGGGGTGGACTAGTTTCCTGGACTGTAGAATTTGGAAGGAAGGAAAGTTTAAGATTCTGGGGTCTAGCTCTAAGGAGATGGAATATCTCTCCACAAAAGGGAAGGGGTAGACCAGTTCCCCAGACTCTAGAATCCAGAAGGAAGGGAAGTATACGATTCTAAGGTCTAGGGAGATGAGATACCTCTCCCCAAAATGGAAGAGGTAGACCAGTTCTCCATACTTCAAAATTCAAAATTCCTAAGAAAGAAAAGGCAAGGAGAAGGAACCAATAGACTCCAAGGTATGAAGGCAAGATGCAAAGGGGAAGGCCCAAAGCCATCTCCTGACAAGATAACACTTCAAAATTTTGATGCAGAAGAGGAGTACATTTCAACCCAATCACTATCACTACTTTTCAATGTCAACCTCTTATTTTCAAGGGAGATCTTTCTCCCAACTCACCTATGCACAACAGAGTATGCTCAACTAGTCTTACCAAGGGCACCATATACCCAGTGGACTCCAAACTATTCCCAAACCTTGGATATGGTTTCTACCATATGTTTAAGATGAAATTAAACTAGTTTTTCTACCCAATAAGTTTCAAGCCACCCTCTATGGCCTATACCCTGTTTTGACTCCTAGTTCCTACTAGCCCTACTTTTTTAGGTTTGGTGAAAAGTTCTCTTTACTCAAACAATTTAGCGACAAAATAAAATCAGATTCAAATAAACTTTTTGGATTTTTAAATAATATCTCAAAATGGGCATGGGGTCCTTTGGAACATGTTTATCAAAATTGATGTTTTCTCACTGCACTAGGGGTCAATTAGCCCTCTTTTCAAAGCAACTACCAACAAATGGGGTTCCAAATTTTTATTATCAACTTTAAGAGTCTCCAGAGGTCTCAAATAGACCAAATCAATAATTTCTATCAACGCACATTCACAAAATTTCACCCAGCTCCAAAATCTTACCTTTTGGCCTATCTAGACTTGCATACAATGAGGGTTTGTTAGTTCTACACTCTCCTGGCCATAAAAACTAGATAGAAATGTTTAAAAACACCAAATAGGGTCTTCACATAATAATCCAACTCTCACAAACCATTCACCAAGAGATTTCTATCAAAACCTACCATCTATGCATCATTCTTTGCTCCAAACCCTTAGTTTAATAGGTTTCTTTCACAAAATGGTCATAACTTGGTCTAAACTCCATAAAATCTTACCAAACCAATTGAAAATGAAAAAATACTTGAATATCCATCAGTTCCAATTATTTTCATGCCATTAATAGGTTGTACATGGCCATACAAATCGCTTCAACTCAGAAAAATACAAAAAATGACAGAAAACATGGACTATTTTATTAATTTCAATCAAATCTTCTTTCACCACCCTTAAAAATGATTTCCAATACCTTTTTAAAGGCTTGAAAACTACCCCAATTCACTAAACTAATCAAATCTACCTTTTAACAGCCTATGAACCTTCATATCCCTCATTTTTACTTTTTGCAACTTTTACATTGACAATAATTATAATATTTTGAAATATCTGAAAAATGAACCATACATAACAACCTAGGACCTAAAACATGTTTGAAATGTCCTCTTGGACCTTATTACAACCTTTTTTGATATGAGCCTATAGCTTCATAAAATTATGAGCCTTGCAATTTTTGACCGCATTAGGGTCCTCACGCATGCGAACTGAATCCCTAGGCCTGATCAGAGAATGAAGACTTGCTCGGCACCTAAAAAATTGCATCTTTCTTTCCCTTCACACTGCCCAAACTGCAACCTATCCTAGAAAAAAGGGTAGGATAGGGGTGTGGTGCCCCTATCCCCCATAATATAGGGGTGTGGTGACGCTGTCTCTGCCCCATTTTGGGGTAGGACCCTTTTCAATTATGCTTTGGTGGTTGTGAATTGAGCAGGAAAAGTCCCCCAGTGTTGGCCTGTGACATAAAATCAGTCAATTAGCCCTAATTGACAATTATATAATTCACATTTCTCCTTCCATTTTGGCATAACACAAATACATGAGATCACACATTCAAGCATTCCTTTCCAGCATTGAGCATTCTCAAGTCTCCTTTCAAGGCTAGGTATTGCATTCAATTCAAGGATTCAACCATTGAAGATGAGATTCATTCCAACATTCAACTTCATACAAACAATTCTATCAACATTTCTATCACAACCTCCCTTGAGGTGATTTACAGTTCAGTCTTTCATTTACACTTACTTGCAAGTGCTTTCTTTCATCATTTGGTTAATTCTAGAACTAGGGTTTGACCTGAAGGCAAACCCCCAATCCTAGGTCAAACCCTCAATCCCAACCCCTTTTCCTCTCTTTTCTATGTGTAGGTTGCAAGTGCGCAGCTATACTTTCGGATTTGGACTCCATTTGCAGAGGCAGAAAAACCCTTTTCATTTCACGGATTTTTCAAAGGACTGTGTACACTTCCACCACGGTCCGAACAACATTTTCTCAAATTCACAGGGCAGCTTTGTCTCGACATATTATTGTCTGATCCATGTGCATAGCTTCATCTTATGCTTCTATCTTGAGTTATATTAAGATCTTTTTCAACTTTCCACTTGGTCATAAGTACACAATTCAGTCAATTCAAATCTCATTCCAGAAGAGGGGATTAACTTACCATTCTTATATCACTCAGAATTCAATCTCTTTCTCTAGAGGTTGAATCTAGTGCATTTTCCCCCCTCTTCTAATGTAATGCATGAAAAGTGTTTGAAGAGAAATCTGAAGTGAAACTTTCATCTCTCTTCGGAGGGAAGAAAATATTTCCTCTAGGTCTCCATCATTCACCTTTCCCAACATTACATTTTGGTGAACCTGACATCTTACATGCTTTATTCTAAAAATAATTTCATATTTTTCATATACAAGTTTAATTTTTCTGCAAACTTAGTGGTTAATTCATTCAAAACCCTACTTTTTAAAATTGAAATTGAACTTGTGTTTTGCAAAAAATTGCTATCTATTGTTTTAGATCTGAAAATTACTTTGTTTGTCAAATTCAATTTCCTCCTTATCTTGTTCAACTTGCAAATCAAATTCATAAAATCAAGTGGTTAATTGTCAAAACCCTAATTTTCAAAAATAATATTGAACTTGTGCAAACATTGAATTTCCATTTAATTTTTAGATTTGTGACTGTTTTTCAGAATTATCCTCTTTCTTAAAATTCAAAATTTCAATTTCCCTCCTTTTTCAAAATTCAAAATTTCAAAAATTAAGTGGTTAGGTTTTAAAAACCTTAATTTTCAAAATTAATTGGATTTTGTACAAATTTCAATCAATTTCATTCCAATTCAGATTTCTAAACACTTTCCAAGGTGTCCCTCCCCTTTAGGTTTGACCCTTTTCAAATTTGTAGTCCAATTCCTTTTTTTCTTCAAAACCCTAATAGGGTCCTATTTTCACATTTGAACCTTATTTTTACCTATCTAGAAATCATAAAATCTGCCAATTTTGGGGGATTAGCTTTAAAATCATCGTAATATTCATCCCTGAAAATTTTGGAAAAAGTTGGTCAGACCGTGTGCATTTTCGCCACGGTCCTCAACTTTTTTCCTGAAATTTCAGGAGACTGTGATGACTATATTTAATAGCCAAATCTAGAAGATTGGCTACTTTTGTTGATTTTTGATACTTCTAAAGTCAAAAATATATCCAAAATTCAACATTTCAAATTTTAAGAGAATTTTTAAAACTAAGAGATTAATTATAATCTGCCCTGATTTTAAGAATTCTATTTTTTTTATCAATTTTAAAATTAAGTGGTATCCCCTTGACCCTAATTTTAAAATTCCAATTTCCTTTGATTTATTATTTTGGAAATTGTGTCATTATCTTCCTCCAACAAAGTTCAAATTGTTTAATCATTATTTTCTTAAATTTTGCATTACTCAATTTTATAAGCTTTGTTCAAAATTCAAAATTTCAATTTTGCCTCTAGTGCATGAGTTTTACCACTATTATTCCTACCTATAATATCCCTATTAGATGAAGCATTATAATTAAGGCCTTCCAAGGTTTAATTATTGAGGACATGGAGCCTAATTTGGGCTGGTGACTTCTTTAATGAGGATAATGCTAATTCTTCCCATCCTAATCATGTCCATATCTATCCAATTGATGAATCCCATGATGAACACGAAGAAGCTTTGACTAGATTTTCCATAGATCAACTTTCAACATTGGACAATTAATTTGATAACTTTCAACAATGGATGTCCCAAGAATACCCTAATAGTGAAGCTCTTCCATTAATTGAAGGCCTTAAACACATAATTTAAAGTGATAAGAATGGAATTGATATATTTCATGGCATTGCATATATTGTTGATTCTAATGTCATGCTTATCAAGAGCTATGCCGAGAACTTAGGTTATTCACAACCTTCAAATCAAATCAATTCTTCTATTCCTTTGACCACTTCAATGACTAGTATTCCTACTTTCACTTCAAACATCATGTCTACATCAACTCAAAATGTCATTTTTCATGGGGGTAATCCCTTTTCTTCATTTAATCCTCCATCTTTACCTATGTCATCCATAAGTATTCATTTTATCCCTCAACCAATCAATGAGACACAAGGGGGCAATTCATTCAACAATTTTATTCCTCCTTTACGTGTCTCATTTCCTACACAATCATCACCTATGCCTACTTATCATAATGTCCCACCACCTTATTCTCAATCTATGCCTTCCTTCAATAACATCACACCACCTTCTCAATCAACCATGTCTAAAATCAATTCTTCTACCAAAGCAACCATTAACAATCTTTCTCAAACCGTGTCTTCCTTACAACAACAAATTGCTTCTATGAGTCAATCCAAGTTTAGTGTGCCCACCTTTGATGTTGTGATCCCACTTTCTCCTGATATTATTAAAGTAG
This sequence comes from Cryptomeria japonica, assembly GCF_030272615.1. Classification (NCBI taxonomy): domain Eukaryota; kingdom Viridiplantae; phylum Streptophyta; class Pinopsida; order Cupressales; family Cupressaceae; genus Cryptomeria; species Cryptomeria japonica. Next base: position 433,628,149 of record NC_081414.1, read on the forward strand.
TGCCACCTAAGCATGTTGAGGTCCCTCAATTGGAACTCTATAATGGGAAGGGTGGTCCTCTCACAAATGTTAAAATATTTCAAACCTTGTGTACTGATTTTTCTTATGATCAAATATTGCTTGCAAAACTGTTTACAAGAACATTAATAGATAAGGATTTACAATTGTATTGCTCTTTGCCTTCTTATTCCATCACTTCTTTTCAACAACTAGAAAATTCTTTCATCCAACAATTTCAAAATAACATTGGTCCTAAAATCACTTTGACTCATTTAATGCATTGTAAAAAGGTGTTAAAGAAAAAGTGACTGATTTCATTGGTAGATATAAGCATTTGTGTGCTCAAATTTGTTTCATGTACCTGATAATGATATTCAATGAATTTTCATTTCTAATTTGCAAAAAGATATTAGGGAAAAGCCTCTTTTGTTTGAGTTTACTTCCTTTCTGCAGTTGTACACAACACTCCACAATTATCAAATGGTTGTGAGTCAAATGGAGCAATCCACTCCTATGGCTCTGAGTGATAAGGGGGAGAGTGTTCAACAACCATTTGTGAGGTTCAAACCAACAAAAAGATTCATCAAGTTCAATGATACAATCAACAACAACAATGTGAATGCTACAACAGGTGTGCATTCTATTTCTAAATTTTTCAAAAGAGAAAGACAATTTACTCCTTTGAATGAACCTTTACATAGTATTATGTCACAATTGTTGCAAAGAAATCTTATCAAACTTCCTCCTATAAAACAAGTTGATCCTTCTAAACTTGCATCCCCTTATTTTGATAACAATTCCTTTTGTCAATTTCATTGTCAGCCTGGTCATGATACTGAGAAATGTTTTGCATTGAAAAGTAAGATTCAAGATTTGATTGATAATAATACTATACATGTGGAAGGTGTGAATGATAAGGGAAATAAATAAGTAGCTCCTCCTAATCAAAATCGTAAAAAATTTACTGATCCTTTGCCTTCTCATACCTCTAACATGATTGAGATTGACTATACTTCTTTCTCCTCTAAGGAATTCACTTTTATGGCTCTGAACTTGGTAAATATGGTAGAAAAACAAGATACAACTAAAGATTCTTGTATTACATTTGACCCTAGTGAGACCATTAGAGCACCCGATGACCCTTTATACATAGTTGCAAAGGTTAAGGATATACCTTGTCATGGCACTCTTGTTGATCCCTCTTGCGTGGTTAACATCATCACTGAGGAGTATCTTTTCACTTTACAATTGCATAAACCAATATATGATGCCTCTAATGTAGTTGTGAAGTTATTTGATGGATTCTCTTGTCCTACCATTGGCTCTATCACCCTTCATGTTGAAGTTCATACTAAATCTATGGATATTGACTTTATTATATAACTTTATTATCATACCCTCTTCCAAGCAATTTCGTGTGAATTTGGGCTATCCTTGTCTATCTTCCATAAAGGCTATTGCTTCTTCAATCCATAAGGGTTTGAAATTTCCTAACAATGGCGAAATCATAACTGTGAACCATAGCTTATTTAGACCATCCAAAAGAAGCCCCAGCGTTCCTATTGATTTATTTTGTCCTAAGCAATTTCAATCTCTTCCATCAAGGAACGATGTTCTTTTTCAATCTTATCACAAATGGAAGAAAGATATGATCTTATCCTTAATTCAACTAATATCCCCATCACTTGGCATTCCTATCATACTTGAAGATGAAGTTCTTCCCCTCATAGATAGAACTAATCTCCCTCCTAAGGAAGATCTTAAATCTATTCCTATGGATGTGACTATTCCTTCTCCTAATAATAACAACAATATTCCTCCTAAGATTAGACCTATACCTCAGCCTCATGATGGACCTGGTCTTCTTCCTACATCTAACATTCCTCCTATATATGGTGCAGTTACACCTCCTTCCTCTTATAGAGAGAAGAGGAATGCTTCTCCTCTTGTCCAACCTAAAAGACCTCAATCAAAGCCTTCAAATATCAAAGAGGAGATTGTCCTCTTTTCATAAATATCCTTCCTCCTTCTCAGTCTTTTGCTAAGACTCAAGGAAATTGTTGTGTGAGAGAACGCCGATGAAGACACCATGTTCGAGCTCATGAAGTTGTTTCTCAAAATATTCAATCTCCTAGAACTCCAACAATTGACATGATTCCCTTTTCTCCTAAGCAAGATGTTCAACCTACATCTCCAAATCATAAGTTGCACAAAACATGTTATGGTTTTACACCTATTCATGTTCGTGCTCCTCTTTCTGTAAATCTTGATGAAGAAATGAGTGAAAATGTTATTCATGATGACAATACAACTCCTAATGCTTCTGATAGTGATTATGAATATGTTGATGTGGACAAGCATTTATCAACTAAAATTTCACAAACCCTAATCCTAGCTCCTAGAATCTAACAAAGTGACTTACCACATGAGCATAGTATTGGGATCCAAGAACACTGAGCGGGGGGGGGGGGGGGTGAATCAGTGTTTTGCCGGTATGAACAATTTTTATCGTTTTATACCATACACATACAAACTGGTAAACAAATAAACATATAACAAGAAGAAAATAAACCATCCACATAAATGAACACCATAACACACAAAATTTATACATGGAAAACCTCAAAGAGAAAAAACCACGGTGGGATTTGTGACCCACAATATCAGTTCACTGGCCATATGAAAAGATATTACATATAATAGGGGCCTGCACATGTAGGAAGGCACACTGCCTAGAGCATACTGCTCATCACTGAAGAGCCTCACTGACTACAAGCTTTATGCTAAAGTAAATTACTAAAAAAGAACTTGAGAATGCATTTGCTATGCCAAATAGAATTCTGGTTCTAGCTTTGCTCTGTACCGATTCATAAACCCTGAACTACTATCGGTATCTCTTCTCCTCCAAGAATGATTTTCCAAGCTATCTACAGTTGGCATATGATGAACCAGCATGTTGATATGATGATAATGTATGTTGTCATTGATGTCAATAAGTGTAAGTAAACCGGTATTCAGATTGGAAGAAGTTGGTGAACTGGTATGAAGAGATGCAATGAACAGGTGTCGGGGTTTCACTAAGTGTGACTACTGGTTGGTAGTATCAGCTCTAGGGTTTCCAGTTTGGCAATCTCACTTGTGTGATGCAACTGATGACATTCTATGATGAGTTAGCTAAGAGATGAAGATAAGATTGTGATGCCATGTTAGCTTTGTGCACGTGAAGGATTTCCTTGAGCATCTTGCATGTGAAGATCGAATGCATTAAATGCCTACCTTGGGAATGAACATTCTTCTTAGTGGTATGAGAAGAAAGCATGATGAGTTGCTGATTTCTATGTGTGGTGAAGAATGAATGATGTAGATTGTCTTGTGTTCTATTTGAAATTGTATTACTCTATGCAAAGTGTTTGGACGGTCAGGATTGGACCACTTGTATTGTAAACCTAAAATGCTTAGGGTTTAGGGTTTATGCTACCAACCTAATTGTTGTTTATAAGGTCAATGATGTTTTTTATTGTGAGTTGTTGGCAAATGTTGTGTGTGTATCCAAGTGATGAGATACTTGCCAGCCTAGTAAGAGAAAATTATAGAGTGTGATTGCAGAGTAGAGGAACTGAAAAGGATCTGCCTTAGCATATATTGTACTTGTTATCAGATCAAAGCTTTACCTATTTTCTTCTAACCATTTCAACAAAAAGAAAATCCCTTTCCCGAGTAGCCCTAACAGGCTTACTATAAATCCTCTAACCAGGTGACTCAAGTTCATTGAGTTCTTTAAATCCTCTAGAAAGGTAACCTTTAATAGGGTTTCAACCTCTAATAGGGTATATAGCCATCCCTTAATTGGGTGATCTTTAACGAGATTGGTTCCTAGCAGAACCTTATTGTAAAGTCTTTAATCAGACTAGGCTCCTAACAAAGTGAGCTTCAAAAGAGTTCAAAAAAAAGCTTGTGGGTATTTATCCCCACTGTGGTTTTTCCCATTTGGGTTTCAACGTGAAAAATTTGTGTCATGAGTTGTGCATTTTTCATGTGATGATTAAGTATTCTTTGTTTAAGTGATTATTCATGCAGAGCTAATGGTTATGGTATTGTTGACACACCACATACATATGTTTATGGGTGAAGTAGTTATCAAGTATTAAATGTATTTGAAGTGTTTAGACTTACCAGTCTATGTTGTCTGAAGTCTTACTGTGTTTAACCGGTATTGCCATGGTTAAGTTTAGTGATGAAGACAACTGGTTAGTGTTGTTTTAGCTTGATAAGATTGTTGGAAAGTTTTTGTATGTACTGATTCACCCCCCTTCTCAGTACCAGTTAGGGTATCTATTGTTCATCATTATTCATCAATTGGTATCAGAGAAACTACAGGTCCTTGATGATATAAGCTTAACCGCTTCAGGAAAAATATCATGCCTTAATGATGAAGAGGGAAGGTCCTAAGTTCAATAGAGATAACTTCAAAATATGGAAGAACAAAATGAAGATCTATATCAAGAGTTTGGGTGCTCAACACTAGAGCTATGTTGAGATTGTCTATGTAATTCCCAATGACACTTTAACTAATGATCAAAAAAGAGAGATTCAAGAAAATGGGCAAGTCATGGAAGCCCTTATTAGCAGTTTGTCTGATATTGAGTTCATTGATGTACAAGTTAAGGACACTCCTAAAGATGTATGGGACACATTGGAAACTATTTATAGCGGTGATGAGCATGTAAAGAAAGCTAAGGAAGAGAGCCTTAGAGGAAAATTTGAAGAAATGAGGATGGTTGAGGGTGAGACCATTCAGCAATATGGCATAAGAATCAAGACTGTTGTTGGAGATATCAAGAGCACTAGTGGAACAATTGATGATGCCACCATTGTCAGTAAAGTCCCAAGATCATTGTTATCGGTCTATGCCATCAGAGTTGCTGCTATTCAGGAACTAAGGTCTATTGACAAAACCAAGGTATCCTTAGACTCTATCATTGCAAAGTTAACTGCATATGAGTTGAATAGCTATGATGGCAATGTTCAGAAGACTGAGTCAGCTTTTAGAGCATCTATTGCACCAACTAGAAAGGGAAAAGAAGCAAGTACCAGTTATGAATCCATGCAAAGCAGAGGTATGGATGATGAAGAGATTTTAATGGAGTTTGAAGCTCTTCTTGCCAAGAGACTTCCAAAAGGTACTGGAAAATACAGAGGTAAGATTCCTTTAAAATGTTTTTCCTGAAATAAGATAGGACATATAGTTGTTAACTATCCTAACAATGAGAATAAGGATAAACTAGAGAGGTTTAGAAAGTATAAAGGAGGAAATAGAAGAAATTGTCTTGTTGCAGTGGATGAAGGTGTTACTGATGAAGAATCTGAGGATGAAGAAAATGAAGACATAGTATTTGTAGTTGTAAAGGAAGAGGTGTTTGACAAGAAAGAACTTGTCTCTCGCATTGACAACTCTAATGAGTGGATAATTGATAGTGGTTGTTCTCACCACATGACTAGTGATCGAAGAAAGTTTTTGTCTCTAGAAGAATATGTTGGAGGTGTTGTCAGATTTGGCAATGATGCACCATGTTTGGTGAAAGGTAAGGGATCCATCTCACTAAATGGAAAGAGCAGTGCAGATGATGTCTACTGGGTAGAATGTCTTAAGCATAACCTATTGAGTGTTTCTCAGTTAAATGATAAAGGACTCATTTTGGAGTTCAAGGTGGAGTCTGCCATATAAATGGAAAAAGTGGTGAAATTATTGCCACCAGTAAGTAGACCAGAGGTAACCTATTTCAGTTGAATGCCAAGATAAGTCGGTGTCTGATGATGAAGTTTGATGACAATTGGATATGGCATAGGAGACTTTGTCATATGAACTTTGATAATATTGTAAAGGCTAGTAAGATTAAGGCAGTAAGAGAATTGCCTTTGCTGAACAAACCAAAGAATTGTTTATGCAGAGAATGTCAACTTGGGAAGATGTCTTCCTCAACTTTCAAAGGTAAGTCTTTTTCAGAAAAAAAACTTACTTGATCTTGTGCATGCTGATTTGTGTGGTCCTATAAAAACTAGAAGTATTCAGGGAGATAGGTATTTCATGATTTTTACTTATGACTGCTCAAGAATGATGTGGGTCACATTCTTGAAAGACAAGTCTGAGGCATTTGGTAAGTTCAAAGCCTTTAGAGCATTAGTAGAGAAGGAAAGTGGTCAAAAGATAAAATGCCTAATAAATGATCAAGGAGGTGAATTCACTTCTGATGAATTCAACAAGTATTGTGAAGAGAATGGCATCAAGAGGCAATTGTTTGCCCCTAGGACATGACAACATAATGGCATAGTAGAAAGGATCAACAAGACTATAGTTGAAGTGGCTAGAACAATGCTGATCCAAGGAAAGGTTGCTCACACTCTCTAGAGAGAAGTGGTGAGCACTGTAGTCTATACTATGAACTGGGTACTCATCAAGAAAGGTAGAATTAAAACCCCTTAAGAGTATTAGATCGAGAAAACTCCCACTGTGAGTTATTTTAAAGTGTTTGGTAGTAAGTGTTATATCAAGAGAGGTGAGCATCTGAGCAAGTTTGATGCTAAAAGTGATGAATTAATATTTTTGGGATATTCCACTAAGAGAAAATCGCTCAAGTGCTACAATAATAGAACACATAAAATTGTTGAGAGTATCAATGTCAAGGTTGATGAATTCCCTTAGGAAACCTGTAGTGAAGAAGTGGAAGATGAACCGGGTATAGCCTTTATGGGAACCAGTTAAGAAAGAAACAAGTAAAGATCTCAGTGTTCCTGTACTGGTAGAAGCTACAGTAGGTGAAGAAGAAGAGGAAAAACTAGCAGAACCAGCTAGATTCATTCCTAGGTATGTGAATCTACATCATGATCCGAAGCAAATCATAGGAGATAAAGATGCAGGGATACTCACATGAAGAAAGGTGAAAGAAAAATCTTGCATGATTTCTGAATTAGAGCCCAAGACTTCCAGAGAAGCACTTACAGATGAAGACTGGATTAAGGCAATGGAAGAGGAGCTAGACCAAATAGAAAAGAATGCAACATGGTCCTTGGTACCTAGACCAGAACACAAGAATGTCATAGGTACCAAATGGGTCTTCAGGAATAAGCTAAATGAAGAAGGCATAGTTGTGAGGAACAAGGCAAGACTTGTATGCAAAGGATATGCTCAGGAGGAGGGAGAAGACTATGGAGAAACCTTTTCTCCTATGGCTAGACTGGAAAGTGTCCAAATGCTACTTGCATTTGCAGAATTTAAGGAATTTAAGGTTTATCAGATGGATGTGAAGTCTGCGTTCTTGAATGGAATCCTAGAAGTGGAAGTGTATATTGAGCAATTGGATGGGTTTGCCTTATCAGAAGATAGTAACATGGTGTGTAGATTACACAAAGCCCAGTATGGATTGAAACAATCACCTAGGGCATGGTATGAATGGTTACACTCTCATCTTGTGAAGATTGGATTTCAAAGAACAAGTGAGGATAGCAAAATCTACCTAAAATTTGAAGGTGATCAGATTTTGTTCTATGAAGTATTTGTAGATGACATAATCTTTAGAGGAGATGACAAAATGAGTCATGCTTTTGCAGATGAAATGAAGAAAGAGTTTGAGATGTCTCTGATTCGAGAGATAAAGTTCTTCATTGGTTTACAAATTCAGCAAATGAAAGAGGGTATCTTTATTACCTAGTCCAAGTATGTCAAAGAGGTATTGAAGACCTTTGGCATGGAGGAGAGTAAATTGGTTGGTACACTGATGGTGACTGGCTATAAACTGACTAAGGAAGATAAATCAGCATTGGTGAATGAGAAGGAGTACTGGTCAATGATCAGTAAGATGCACTATGTGGTGCATAGCAGACCAGATATTGCTCATGCAGTGGGCATTGTAGCTCGTTTTCACAAAATTCCAAGAGAATCCCTCTTGGTAGTTGTCAAGAGGATTCTTCAATATCTGAAAGGAACAGTTGACTATGGACTGTGGTATCCATATAATGGCGACTTTAATCTCAAAGTATATACTGATGCCAATTGAGCAGGTAATGTGGACGACTGGAAGAGCACAACCGATGGAGCGTTCTTTCTTGGTGGAAGACTAGTCTCATGGATGATTAAGAAGAAGAGCTGTATTTCCCAATCTACAGCTAAAGCAAAATATGTGGTAGTATTTATGAACTGCACTCAAGCAATCTGGATGAAACATGTATTGGAAGGTTTCAAAGTACCTATATCTGAACCGGTGAGTATATTTTGTGACAATAATAGTGCAATAAATATTTCCAAGAATCTGGTATTGCATGCTAGAACTAAGCACATTGAACTTAAGTATCACTTCTTGAGATAAAAGGTTCAGAATAAGGAGGTTATACTAGAACATGTTTCCAGTAAGGAGCAGCTAGTAGATATATTCACTAAGCCCTTACTGAAGACTATATTTACCTATTTGAGAGGTGAATTAAGGGTCTCGCCCCTTCATGAAGTCAACTAAAAGTTATGCACTCCACATCAGTTAGTTACTACAGTATCAAATCTTTCAAGATTGATGTTTTGAAGGATGCTACTCCATAGGGGGAGAAACATAGTGGAGAATGGAAGCTTGTGCGTCCACTTTGGCATTGTTGTCAAAGAGGGAGAAGATATCTGATGTATGTGGAAAAGATATTTGATGATGCAGAATTCACTGGTCTGTGATGTTTTCAGTTGCAATGCTACACTAAGTATTGCCATCAATGCCAAAGGGGGAGATTGTTGGTATATGATGAACCACCATGTTGATATGATGATAATGTATATTGTCATTGATGTCAATAAGTGTAAGTAAACCAATATGCAGATTGGAAGAAGTTGGTGAACTGATATGAAGAGATGCAGTGAACTGGTGTCGGGGTTTCACTGAGTGTGACTACCGGTTGGCAGTCTCAGCTCTAGGGTTTCTAGTTTGGCAATATCGCTTGTGCGATGCAACCGATGACATTCTATGATGAGTTAGCTAAGAGATGAAGATGAGATCATGATGCCATGTAAGCTTTGTGCACGTGAAGGATTTCCTTGAGTATCTTGCATGTGAAGATCGACTATATTAAATTCCTACCTCGGGAATAAACATTCTTCTTAGCGGTATGAGAAGAAAGCTCGATGAGTTACTAATTTCTATGTGCAGTGAAGAATGAATGATGCAGATTGTCTTGTGATCTGTTTGAAATTGTATTTCTCTATACAAAGTGTTTCGATGGTCAGGATTGGACCACTTGTATTGTAAACCTAAAATGCTTAGGTTTTAGGGTTTATGCTACCGACCTATGTTGTATATAAGGTCAATGATGTTTGTTATTGTGAGTTGTTGGCAAATGTTGTGTGTGTATTCGAGTGATGAGATACTTGCCAAACAAGTAAGAGAAAACTATAGAGTGTGATTGCAGAGTAGAGGAACTGAAAAGGATCTACCTTAGCATATAGTGTTGTTATTAGATCAAAGTTTTACCTGTTGTCTTCTAACCATTTCAACAGAAAGAAAATCCCTTTTCCAAGTAGCCTTAACAGGCTTACTGTAAATCCTCTAACCAAGTGACTCAAGTTCATTGAGCTATTTAAATCCTCTATCAAGGTAACCTTTAATAGGGTTTCAACCTTTAACAAGGTATATAGCTATCCCTTAACTGAGCGATCTTTAACAGGACTGGTTCCTAGCAGAACCTTATCGTAAAGTCTTTAATCGAACTAGGATCCTAACAAAACGAGCTTCAAAAGAGTTCAAAAACAATCTTGTGGGTATTCATCCCCACTATGGTTTTTCTCATTTGGGTTTCCACGTGAAAAATCTATGTGTCATGAGTTGTGCATTTTTCATGTGATGATTAAGTATTCTTTGTTTAAGTGATTATGCATGCAGAGCTAATGGTTATGGTATTATTGACACACCACATGCATATGTTTATGGGTGAAGTAGTTATCAAGTATTAAATGTATTTGAAGTGTTCAGACTTACCGGTCTATGTTGTCTGAAGTCTTACTATGTTTAACCGGTATTGCCATGGTTAAGTTCAGTGATAAAGATAACCGGTTAGTGTTGTTTTAGCTTGATAAGATTGTTGGAAAGTTTTTGTATGTACTGATTCACCCCCCTCTCAGTACCAGTTAGGGTATCTGTTGTTCATCATTATTTATTACTAACATTTGCATACAAAATGATCTTCATACATATATTTTGCATTAAATAGTTCTACTATATTCTTCTATATCCACACATTTTCCTATCTCTCAAAATGACCTAGCAGACTGACCTATATACCCATTACAAATAATATGCCTTATGTCAACATACAATACATTTACAAAAGATATTCAATGTTGTCCTTGACAATAATTAAAAAATGATTTATTAAGTAAATCCTCCTTGATGTCGGCTTCCAATGAAGTATTGATGTCGGTGTCGGTGCCGGTATCCCTGAATGCTCCAAAGCCAGTATTTATCGGTATATACCTCCTAGTGCTGGTATATGACTTCCATTTGATCTTGTTGCCATAAATGACAACAAAATGAATCCAATGAGTGTCAATTGCCAACAATCTCCCTCTTTGGTATTGATGGCAACACTAATGTGAAAAATGGATTCCCTGTCGGTATGCTCCCCCTAAGCAATACGTTCCATCTGATATCCTGATATCCTTCCCATGTGTTTTTATTTGGTATTCTCTTATATTTTTCACATATATGCATACTCCCCCTTTTACATTAATGCCAAAGACCGGTGAAAGAATTGAAAGAATTCCATAACAAAAGAATAAATGAATACTGTTAGTTTCACTAGAGCTTAATCATCTTCAATATTTCTGGGTATGCCTTTTGTAATAACTGAAGATATGTATCCCAGTCAGTTTTGAAAGTATCAGAAATGGATGCTAGTCCACTTAGTAAGTGGGTACGTGTATCCTTCTCTTGGACATCTACCGATGTGGGTTTAGCTATCATGTCCATGCACTCTCTCTTATGAGCACCCAATGAATTTAGTCTAGGACTTACCAGTCCTCTTAGACTTCTTACTCTTCACATGATTTTATCTCTCTCCTTCTCAAAAGAAAAAAATTAGTTCTTTAAGGAAAAAATTTGTCCATAAATAGATGTGGTCAATGCAGTCAATCCATCAAAAGAATTAGCAATTTTAGCTATCTTATCATATAACTCCTTGAATCTGCTATCTACATTAGCTGTAAGAATTTCTATGTTACAACACACTCTCTAGATATTTGTACATTGTTTCAAACAAACCTCAATAGGAATAAGTTTGTCCTCAATTTTCTTCTTCTCTGTTTCTATAATCTGAACAAAAGCTATTCTTTTAGTTGCTGTGAATTTATCCAAAGCTTGTCAGTCTACAATCTGCCTCAAAGATTGAAAATTGTTGGAGATATGCTTTTAAGAGTCTTGAGCTTGTCGGAAGGGATTGCTCCATCTTTAATATAACAGCTAGGTATTAATTTGTGCAACACTATGACCAATTGATCAATTATTCCTTTATCTGTAGTACCTTCTTGCAGTAATTTTTGAGTAGCCATCATCATCAATTCAGTTGGACTCAACTTAGATACTTATTTCTTCTCAACCTAAGAAGTGTCAATTGCCAAAACCTTTGCTAGGGAATTTGTTTTCACTATCGGTATAGACTCAATTTATTTTACCTTGTCTATCTTGTTGGTGCCCAAAACCACAGATTGGGAAACCAAAGACTTGCCTAATCTTCAGTTAATCCAATCAGCCTTGGCCAATGAACAGGAATGGTCGAAGACCAAATTCCTATGCACTTTAGGCTCCACTAAACCTAGGTGGGTGTACCTTACACTCTCAAGCACAAAAGAGGTTTATTTTAAGTGAATTTAAACTATGGGAATTAGAAATTGTAGGGATGGAAAAAGGTTTTCTTGCAATTATGCTAACATAAGTGCTTCTTATTGAATACCTTTAAAACTGATAAAATAAATGTGAATATAGTTGTGTTATGCAAAATATTACTGTTAGGACTTTAAGCCATTATGAAAAAGAGAAGTACTTATAGAAATTAGAACATTTGTTTCTTTGATAAGGATCTAATGCATACAAACTTATTTAGCAAAGATTAATAACAAACCAGTGCCTTTATTTGACAGTTAATGAATAACTTTGAGGACAAGAATCACTATTAGCTCAAGAGAAAATTATAAGACCATCACTGTGAAGGTTTCATTATGTGTTGCATGAACAATAAAAACCCAATTTTAAATTCAATACAACATCATGTGATGGCACATCACAAAAAATCTAAAAGATTTATCAAGAGGACATATGATTCCAAAAATTACACATAATGATCTAAAGATAAAAACATGAAATCTTGTATATTAACTTCTGGAATAAGAATGTACACAAAAACTGCACTTACAAATACTCCAATACATTCATTTTGCAAAGAATAAACTTCTCATTCCTATAAGACCTTTCTAAAACATAACACTTGCAGCCCAACCAGTGGCACAATTGTCTCTCTTCATGATACAAAAATGAATCACTACATATATGTGAGCCAAAGGATTTGAATGAAAGGACACACCCTTCCATCTTGCTAAACTAAACTTAACTAAAACCTAACACCTAACTGCTTAACTACTAGACAAAAAATATAATAAAAAATCAATTCTAGCCATCGAGTATTGTATCACACTTTTGTATGTACTCCAAATACTTGTTGTCCTTGTGAGTGCTGGTGTTGAATACAATATCTCTGACAACAATATCCATGGTAACCAATCTCTCCATCTGCTCACCCGTCTCCTTCATATCCAAAACATCTATCCGGGCAACATTAAGAGATGTGTTAAGTACATTTTGGCATTTTGCAATCCAAATCTCTTTGTCCTTTAGCTGCTATGCATCATCCATAATATCTGGTAACCCATACCTAACAATATCTTTACAATCTGTGACTTCATGTTTAATGTCCACACCAAACCCTTTATGTTTATTTAAACTTCTCTGGATCTTCTCAACCGCTTTCTCATCGGCACTCTTATCTTTCAACAATGCCTTCATCCTATTCAAAGTTCTTTTATGAGAAGCCATATTATCCAGGGTCTTCTAACAGTTTGTCTAGAATTCTTTGAGGACTTCCAACAAATGTTAAAAACCTATTTGTCAACAAAACACAAGCAGCATCTACCCTAGCAGTCTTGATTTGCCTCTTTAACTTAATGTTTTCCTTCATCTAGTCTTCATATTTCTTCTTTCATTGAACACTAGTATCAGCTATCTATGGTACTTCATGACCATGACTTCTCAATAGGTCTTCATAGAATTTTTTTTATTTTTGAACCTCTTTTACCACCCACTGCATTTGGGCCTTATTTAGTTTTCCAATGTCAATCCCCAAATCTGTGGTAACAATTGGATTAACCTCTCCCACTTTCAGCTTCATCATGTTCTCAAATGCCTTATCTACATCTATGATCTTGGGTCTTTTATTTGGAGGGTATAGGGCCCAAAGCAACATTCCTCTTCATTTGGATCATACCTTGATCCAATAAAGATATCATCAACACCCTATATGTCCAATTTTACATCCTTTCTATCAGAATGCAACAAGTTGTCAAAGATAAAAGAGGCACTTAAGTCCCATCCTGGGAACCAAATGATGTCTGCCTCAACGAGAAGTTGTCTCCCTCTTTGTGGTGTCATTATGGCCACTTCTGCATCAATTTCTTCTTTTAATTTTTTAAGCATCTCTGTTTCATTTTTTGGGGTAACATTTGGGATGTTCTCCCTCAATTTTTTCCCTTTGTAATGGTAACAAATGACTTGAACTCTTTAGACTGTACAAAAACCTCATCTGCAACAAAAGTTGCATGCTCTTCAAGTCTTACATCTGCATTGGCATTTATTCTCACCATGATTTTCTCTTGGCTTTCTGCCACTTCTTTTAATTTAGGTACACGAAGGGATGATACAGCTACACTCTCATCAAACCCACTCTCAGAATCTCCTTCTTCTCTTAGTTCCTGAAGCCTCTGCTTCCGCTCTTCTAATTTTTAGTTTAATTCCTCTAAAAGTGCAACAGCCTCATCTTGTTCCTTATTTCTAAACAAATTTTCAGCCTCCATGGGTATATGCAAATACTCTCCCAGATTCTGGCTCTTCCCGCAATGGTAGATATACCCCTCTGGATCATAATTTTTTTGATCCTGGTGTCCATACAAATTGTACTCTTGTAATAGCTTCTTTTCTATCATCTCATAAGCCTTGGTAGATACAATGGTGAAGTCTCCAAAATGCAAAGTTCCAAGCATAAATACCTGCTTGTGTGCACCACCCAAATGTTTTGCATTTGACATACCAAGTTGCCTAAAAATCTCTAAATAGGCAATCCTGTCAAGAACTAATGTAGGGAACATATATGGAACACCCTCAAAACCATAAACCTTGAAAAACATGAAATTTTGACATACAAACCAGTCACCCCAATTATGGTTGACCCTGGTGTCTCCAAAAGCATGGGGTCTTAGGAATATCTTAATCTTAGGTGAGATAGACCCATCACATTCTACTCCAAACAATCTATACAAAGGCTTAACAAAATATTCTTCAAACAACACATAATGTGATTTGTCAAACCTCGAGTCCCACAGGGATACCCATAATTGAACTGGTTGGTCTTGTCCATCTTTGTTCCTGGGAGTCACCCTTAATTCCTCTGGCCACAAACCTTTCATCTGCCCATGAAACAAAATCATGTGCATTAGCTACGAGTAAAATTTAAAAGTAGGGTTAGGTTCCATTTGCAAACTCAAGAACCCTTCATGCAGTGTTGTGCCTAAACTCTCAAAATAGTCGACACTATAAAGAAAACAATTGAATTTTGTCTTAACTAAGATGTAAGTGGAAATGTTTACTAACATTGGGCTAGTTAACTCACTCAAAAGGGTGACATTAAAATGAGGGCTAATTATTCCCTAAGAGGGTCCTCACAATCTTATTAGTTAATTTAATCAGCCTAATTAATTTGCCGCTAATTAAAGTTGAGGGATATCTAGATATCTCAAATGCATTTAAATTATGTCAGGCTAATTGAAATGATGGTGAGGATATCTTAAATTAAAAATTTAATTAATCGAGTGCACACAAATTTCATTATTTAAATCTGATCGGTAAGGGTTCAAATTCAATAATGTCATTTGCCAAATAAATCTAATTTTATACTATAGTCAATTTTAATTTCCCCTAAACCTTCAAATTTGATGATTTAAATAATCTGGCCAACATTGGCCTCATAGGTTAAAAATTTGTTTAAATTAATTAATAATTCTCGTTTACAAATTTTCCCCAAATTAATTTCCACTTGGCGTCCATATTTAATTAAATACAAAAACTATCTAAGAAATATCCTTATTAAAATTCCATGATAAAATTATGTCAATAATGCGATAAGATAACTATATTAAATTTATTAAAATAAATCTAAATAGGCTTTCAACTTAACCTCAAATATGTATAAATAATTGTATATATACCTATATTGAAAAATATAGTGTTGGAACCCTAAAATTTGCAATTTTTAGAATTCCAAATTCCAAGACAAGGAGCAAGAAAAATTCTAAATATATATATACATATATATATATTGAATAGGTACAAGTAATATATTTTATATTTGTTGCACAATACGAAACCATAACATAAACACAATAATGGGCATAAAAAATGGAGTATGAAGCACCAAAGGGGGTATTTACATCATTTAAAGACAATTTATCCATTATATACCCATAAAATAGCCTTAAAATACCTCTAATATGCCTAAACAACTTGTAAAGTGACAATTAATTACATAAACTAAGGCAATTTCGGGATTTGGAATTATTTTTATTTAAAAGGGGGGTGTCTTTTCACCCAAAGGGGTATGAAAACCATTCAAACACATATATATGTGTGATGTAAAATGTAAAGAGAGAAGAAATAATATGAGAGAAGAGAGAAGAGGTGGAGGCAATTTTGTACTTTAAAACTTTTTATCAAAAATAACCAGTTGCATTTTCTTTCTCATATGTGTTGAGAGTTAACATATTTTTAGAAGGTAGTTGCTTATGATATTATCTAAAAGTGGATAAGGTTATTCGTGTTCTTCTAGTAAAATTCTGTGTTTCATATTGTAGATTTGGATAAAAAAAGATTTACTCGTGAATTGTAATGGTTTCTTGTATTTCTTCCTTGGATGGTCTCTTAAAAGTTAGGGTTAAATCCATTCAAGCAGTTTACAATATAGACATTGAAGTAGAGCTCATAAGAAACAGTAACTGATAGACTCATCGAGAGGTGGTGGGTTTAAAAATTGTCTCATAAGTTTACACAATAAGTCCTGAAGAAATATAAGACTTTGTAGCCCAAATAAGAGGAAAGGCACTGATCATTTGTAAACAAACCCTTTAACCATACCAGTTACCCTTTACTTTTAAGCATTAGGATTAGTAGAGTAGGTATAGTAGGTAATTTAGCCAAAGTGTAACATATATACTTTTGTAAGATACATAGATCAATACACACATCTGAAGTCAGTTTGTTTAAGAAACTTATGCCATTCTAAGACTAGGAGACATCAGATTAAGACACTAAATCTGCTATAAAAAGCATTAGTTGAAGGAACAACTAGTGAGTAGGTATACCCGCCTAGGTCCTGCAGAGCCTAAAGTGAGAGAGTTAGTAACCAAATAGGTTCACTCTATAAGTTGGCCAAGTCAATTGGAAGGTTTGAGCATAGGAGTTGGCATTTCCTTAGAACCTATCCAATCTGTTGATTTGAGACCCAACATATAGCATATATATAAATTATATACATATGAACAATTTGGGTGGACAATTCTATATTTAAACCTATTTATACATGTACATTTCTTTTAATAA
This sequence comes from Cryptomeria japonica, assembly GCF_030272615.1. Lineage (NCBI taxonomy): Eukaryota > Viridiplantae > Streptophyta > Pinopsida > Cupressales > Cupressaceae > Cryptomeria > Cryptomeria japonica. Next base: position 433,645,083 of record NC_081414.1, read on the forward strand.
AAATAATCAACTATGCCCATTAAATATTATAATGCAACTTATAAATTAAGTCTAAATTTCAAGTTATAATTTAAAAACTTAATTCAAATTGCCTCCCATTATTTTTACATGCAAACCCTAACCCGAATATGGGCTAGGGTTGCATTTTTATTATTCTTGGTTGTTTAAATGCTAACCCTAACTCGAAATTGGGTTAGGGTTGCATTTTTTTACATCAAATATTCTTCCCTCTCCTTCCTTAATTTGTTTCTTTTTTTTTTTGCCCTAACCTGAAATGGGTTACGGTTTATTGTTTTTTTTATGTTATTTCGAGTGTGTGTGTGTGTATGTTGTGTGTTATGTAGGGCCGAAAGAGGGCAAGGCAGTAGCCGAATGGAAGGACGAAGGCCGAGAGGAGGTCGAGTTCCACAGTGAGGGCTCCCCCAGACACCACTATGCGTACACACAGTGGTAGGCGGTGTCGTCCATTGTGTGGACACACAGTGGTAGCTGGTGTCGTCCACTGTGTGTAAGCACAGTGGCGGCCCGGGCCGTCCACTGTGTCTACACATAGTGGCCGCACCTCTCGCATCGTCCACTGTGTGTAAACACAGTGGTCCGGCCCATGTGCCGTCCACTGTGTTAACACACAGTGGTTCGGCCTTGGGGAAGGTACTCCCCCCCTCTCTTTTTTTCTTATTATATATATTTTTGTTTAACATATTTAAAAAAAAAAATATATATATATATATATATATATATATATATCAGGGTTAGAGTCTCTTTTTTTGTCTCTTTTCCTAAAAAGAAATCTAGACATCATCATGTAGGAATGTTAAAAATGTATAAATGTACAGGAAGCTCATAGCTAGATGTAGTTTGTTAAATAGATTAACTTATACCCTCATTGTTTAAGACTAAAATTGCATATATTTTTCCCTCTTTTTTTTTTTTTTTCAAACAGCAATACATTTTTTGATAGTGAAGGATAGCAGCAAGCTAAAAAAAACTTTAAATAGTTTTATTATTATTGATTCTGTTTATAGATTAATTTTCAGCAATGTATAAATAGGAATAAGAATGACAGTAATAAATATGACTGTAGGAGTATTTTTTTTAACTTCACTTAGATATCTATAGGGAAAGTAAAATTTACATGGTTCTACTTTAGCTTTCTGCTATTTTTGTTCTAAGTAAAATAAAATGACAGTAGTAAATACATTTGTAGCAGCATATAAATAGCACAGAAAATACTAATAACATTAACATAACATTTTCTGCATTTCCCTTCATTTTTTATTTTTTATATAATTTGCAGAGATAAATAAATAACAGATTTTAGTTTAAGGCAGATTTAAATAAGAATAACAACAACATAATATATTACAGAATTTAAATAAAAATGCTTTTCTTATATGAATGTATGAACTCAAGTTGTCAATCTTTACAAATGGGTAAAATACCCAATTAATCGCTCATTCCTAATGAATGAGGACTTAACTAAATAACATATTTCTTTCTTTAAAATAATTACAATAAATGCATCCTTATTTCTTTCTTTTTGCAACTAAGTAAAATTGACAACTCCTAGCTTTCCTTTCCAAGCAACCTGCATTTAAAATTTAAGGTTGTGACCATGGGGTGCTCACCTCCCAACCTAGGCTTACTAGAAGCCACCCCCGAGTTTGGAGAACCAAGTCCTAGATGGGTTACACTCAAGCAAACACAAACAAGAAAGGGGAAAAACACAACAAACACATTCCCATTCCCAAGGCTGAAACTTCATCACATATTTTGATGTTTTACTAGGGTGGAAGTGGACCAAGTACCTTTGAGGAGATCTGCTAGATATTAACTCATAGCCAACTCATGGCATCCAAGAAACACAACAAAACTCATCTTAACCCCCATATCCTTATGACCCCCAAAGGCATACATGCCATATTTTCTCCCCTTATGACCCCCAAATGCATAAACAAAACTATGCAGCAAGGGTCACATGGACAAACCCTTGAGATCACTCTCATGATGAGAGCCTCTCACTCTAAGGCTGTCAAACTCCTTCCACCCCCAAGACCATTTTTCCCTCCCAAGGGTAAGATGGCCTTGGATACTCCCAAAGCACAATAAAATGCATAACAAAAGTAAAGGAAGAAACCACATAAAAACTTTCACAAAGACAATACAAAGAAAAATTACAATATTTTCATTCAAGCATTCTAGAAATAGATTTTAACATATAAGCAAGATAATGCACCTACCTTGAATCTGCCAAGGGTATTCTAGGGAAAGCTTGGAGAAGAGAAGTCCAATCCACAAAACTTTTCTGCAACATTGAGCCAAAATCCCTATTCCAAACTAGTTTTTTTTTTTCTACAAATTTTGCAAGATCTCCATATGCAAGATCTCCAAAAAATGGAGAGTGGGTGATTAGCTCACTAAACCTCAATCTCTAGCCTAAGAAGGCTTCTCTCACTCCTTCCAACCTCTTGGATTGAGTGAGGCACTCTCATTGGTTGGTCTTCCCTAGGTCTTACACACTCCCTAACCAAGGCACCTCAAGAAGAGGAATGAAATGGGGAAGAGGAATGACACAAACCAAGAAGGTTCTCTAACCAAGGATGGCACTCCTATAGATGAAATTCGTCCATCTTGGGAAAACCATTTTTTTGGGTGGTTAAACAAGCCCTAGGGGAAGGACACATGGCCAAATTTGGCCTTCACCCATAGGTACCCCATGAGGCCTAATAAAAATGCTCTAAAATTGACTCTAGGAGTTGATTTAACCCTTAGAAAGTCCACCTAAAGTTAACCTACGGGTCAACTCTGAGTTGACCCTCCTTATGGATCACTACCCTAGATTTCTTGGTACCTTCAAGGATAATTCACATAAGAAATTCATCATAATCCTCATAATTTAATCCATTCATAAGATATGCAAACATATTTCTAGCATCATAATAAAGTCCTGCAAATCAAATAATGGCATACATCGTCTCAATGTTACCCTATTCTAGGATCATATAAAATTCTATATCCACAAAGCATAGGAATGAAGCATCAATATATCAATGTTATCAAATTCATGGGATCATATAAAGTTCTATATGCATAATGCATAAAAATAAAGCATCCATAATAGTTCCAACATCAAAATCATTGAAAAGCTAGGATGGGTCGGGGTAGGGCCTCACACCCTCCCCCTCTAGGCATGAACGTCCTCCTGGAGTTCATAAAAAAGATGAGGGTACTATGATCTCATACGTGCTGCATCCTCCCATGAAGCTGTAACCTCATCATAGCAATCCCACTAGACCCTAATCTGGTCTAGCTCTCAACCTCGAAGGGCCAACATCTAGTGAGCCAAAATGCGAATGGGCTCCAAAGCTAGCTGCCTGTCCGACTCCACCTGCAAGGCATCCTAATATAAAATATGAGACTCATCATAGATATACTTCCTCAACTCTGATACATAAAAAACATCGTATATGCGTGACAGGCTAGGTGGCAAAGCTAGGCGATAAGCAACTGGTCCTATCCTCTCAAGGATCTCAAAAGGTCCAACAAAGCAAGGTGCAAGCTTAGAGCCCTTTCCATAATGGATTGGACTCTTATGCGGCTGCACTCTCAAAAAAACTTTGTCCCCAACCATGTAACTCCGGCCTATCCTCTTTGCATCTGCATATTTCTTCTACCTATCATGTGCCTCTCTAAGGTGCTATCTAATCAAAATTACCTATTGCTCCATATCATGAACCATCTCAGGACCTATGGCCACTCTATCCTCAATATGGTCCCAACTCAAAGGTGTCCTGCAAGGTCTACCATACAAAGCTTGAAAAGGTGGCATCCCCAAAGAAGTGTGATGCCCATTATTATAGGAAAACTCTACTAAATGAAGGTACTCCTCCCATTTGGTCTGATGATCCATGACATACATGCAGAGCATATCCTCTAACACCTGGTTAACCCACTCTGTCTGTCCATCTATTTTTGGATGATAGGTTGTGCTGAAATTGAGCTTGGTGCCCATTGCTGCCTGTAATGCCTTCCAAAAGGAAGAAGTGAAGAGGGAATCCTTGTCAAAAATAATCTTGCGTGGAACACCATGAAGCTTGACAATGTCTCGCAAGAAAACATGTGCCACTACTAGTGATGTGAAGGTAGTCCAGACTGGTGAGAAGTGGGCCACTTTGGTCAACTTGTCAACTGTCACCAAGATAGCATCATGGTGGCGAGATGACATGGGAAGACCAATGATGAAATCCATGGATATAGTATCCCACTTCCATTCTGATATAGCATGAGACTGGAGCAACCCACCTGGATGGTGGTGCTCTGCCTTGACTCTCTGACACTCAAGGCATCAGGCTACTAACTCAGTGATAAGTTGCTACATATCTGGCCAATGATATAACTGTCTCAAGTCTGCATGCATCTTCTTAACCCCAGGATGTGCTGCATAAGGAGCTCTATGAGCCTCCATGACAATGAACTCTCACAATCCCCCAGGAGAAGGTACATAGATGTGCCCTCTATGGCGTAATAGTCCATCGAACTCTAATGAGTAATCCACATACTTCCCTTCCAGGGTCTCTTGAGATTGAACCCTTTGACAAACCTCTATATACCATCCATCCTATGGCAACTGCTGTAATATACGGTCTCTCAAATCTATGCTCATAGATATGGAGTATACCTCATGTCATCTCCTACTCAAGGCATCTATGATTACGTTCTCCTTCCCTTTGATGTAGTGGACATCAAAATCATACTCGCAAAGGAACTACATCCATCTCTTCTGGTGGGCATTAAGATTAGGCTGGGTGAATATGTACTACAAACTCTGATGGTTTGAATGAAGCTCAAAGTGATGACCCAAAAGGAAGTGTCTCTACCTCACAAGTGCATGTACTACTACTGCAAGCTCTAGGTCATGTGTAGGGTAGTTAAGCTCGTGAGTCTTAAGTTTCCTAGACTCATATGCTATAACTCTACCCTCCTGCATAAGGATTACTCCTAATCCATCCAAGGAAGCATCTGTGCATACCATGAAATTGGCCGTGGGGTTTGGCACAATAAGAGTAGGTACACTAGTGAGTGCCCTTTTCAAATCCTAAAAATCCCTCTCACACTTCTCTGTCCACTCGAATTTCTTTCCCTTTCACTGGAGGGAAGTGATGGGGTGTGCAACTCTAGAAAATCCCTCAACAAAGCGTCTGTAGTACCCTGCTAGACCCATGAAGCTCTTGACCTCTGTCACATTGGTTGGCGCTAACCAATCCATAATAGCTCTGATCTTTGATGGGTCAACTAAGATCCCATTGCCAGATATAACATGCCCCAGGTACTTGACCTCTAATCTAAAGAAAGCACACTTTGACAAACTGCCAAACAATTGGTTTTCCCTCAAACACTGCAAAACCTACCTCAAATGCTCAGCATGCTCCTTCTCATTCTGAGAACATATCAATATGTCATCAAGGAACACAATCACAAATCGGTCGAGGAAAGTGCAGAATACCCCATTCATGAGACTCATGAATACAACTGGAGCATTTGTAAGACTGAATGAGACCATAGTGAACTCATAGTGGCTATATCTGGTGTGAAACATGGTCTTGTGGATATCACTCTCCACAATCCTCAATTGATGATACTCTGACTTTAGATCTATTTAGGAAAACACTTTTGCACCCTGAAGCTGATCAAACAAGTCATCGATCCTGGGCAAGGGATAGAGGTTCTTGATGGTTACTTTATTCAGTTTCTTGTAATCCATGCATAACCGAAAGGACCCATCCTTCTTCATGAAGATGACTGGTGCACCCCAAGGGGAAATTCTAGGATGAATGTGACCCTTCTCTAAGAGTTACTCTAGCTACATCTTGAGCTCATTAAGCTCATGTGTGGTCATCCTATAGGGTGCTCTTGAAACTGGCTCGGCTCCTAGTACCAGATCTATGTGGAAGTCAATCTCTCTGCTAGGTGGCATACCGGGTAGCTCGACTGGAAACACATCTGCAAACTCCTCAAGGATGGGATGATCATCTAGGGAAGGCTCCCTCTCATTTTCTTCCTCTCTATCACTGATGGTGATAGCAAACAACTAGCATCCCTTTTGCATGCTATGCTTAAGCTGCATAACAGAAATCATACGAAGAGACACAAGTCTCTGAATCCCAGTGATTACTATGGGAGCACCATGATCATCCTCACACTTGATCTTTTTCAGGCCACAATCCATCTTGGCTCTATGGGCATAAAGCTAATCCATGCCAAGTACGATGCCATAGGATCCAAGTGGTGTAACTCTAAGGTCTACTAAGGTGGTGGTATTACCAATCTGAAGTGGACATCCCCTAATCTCTGAATCCACTGACACTATAGCCTTTGATGCTAACTCCACTTCCCAACTGACACCTTGCCTAACTGCCACTAGCCCGCAACGCTCCACAGCCAATGGAGATATAAAGGAGTTAGTCGCTCCTGATTCAAATAATATAGAAATACCAATACCTCTGATCATACCTGCAACCTTAATGACTATGGCCTGATGCTTTGTGTGGCAATTGTCAACCATTGTGAAGACTCTATGGGACTTGCCCATATCTCCAACTGTAGGCTCTGATGCTGCCATCCTCTGATTACCTACCATCTGACCCTACGGACACTCTCTCACCATGTGCCCCATGGCTCCACATGTGAAACAAGCATTGCATTCCTGAAACTGTGCACCCTAAGGCCTAGCGAAAGGTTGCCCACTTGTCATGCTCGAACCACTATACCCACCCTTGGAGGACTGCTGAGTCCGTGTTGGAGGTGTGTATGTACCCTGTGCTCTCTGGTCACGTCTAGGACCCTATGACTACCACTTCTTGGGGTTAAATCCTTTCTATCCCTGAGGGGGCCTCTGCCTCTGACTCTGTTGTGACTGTTGTGGAGGAGGGGGTTTATAGGACCCCGATGCATTTATGTGGTTGTCTTTCCAATGGAGTTTCTGAAACTCGAAAGACTGGGGTACCAGGTTTCGGTTGTGAAATTGATCCCTCATGTGTTGTGGCCTGACCTGAATCTCCTCGGCTATCAAGGCCTTCTCCATGGCAACCCGAAGGCTCCCTAAGCGGCCATCCTCACTGGTCCTGCTATCCCAGCATTAAGTCCCCTTATAAATCAGTTGACGAGAAGCTTCTCGTCCTTCAGGTAGTCTACATAAGGTAGGAGCTCAATGAACTTGCTCTCGTACTGAGTCACTGAGAGACCCTTCTGTTGGAGGTCATGCAACTCATCTATCCTACGCTGCCTGAAGTGATTTGATAGGTATCTCTCCCTGAACCTCTCTATGAAGATCTCCCATGTGAGGGTGTTTGCAGCTAGACCACACTTGTATTCCTCCTATCTCCACCATGTGGAGACTGTTGATCTCAAAAGGTGGACTACAACTCATGCCTTTAGATTTCTTTTGTAAGAATGCAATGCGAAGCATCGATCTAGGCTCAAAATTCAAGCCTCGGCTTCTACCCCATCGGTAGATCCCCCAAAAGATGGTGGCTGGAGTCACAAAACCTCTCTGATCAGATCCCCTGGTTCTCGATGTGTCCTCTCAATATAAATAGTTGTGGTTACTAGAGGTGGTCCAGGTAGATGAATAGACTCAGGCTCATGCTCAGCCTGGCCCTCTAAGGAATTAGGAGGTGGACTCCTACTTCGTTCCCTATCTGCTGATCTAAGGCTCCTTGAGTTCTGGTTTTCTACATGATGGTCTACTGCTGAAAGCCTATCCTGCACTATCCCAATCAGGTTCTGAAATGCTAATAAGATGTCTCAGTTTGGGTCAATTGGTGGTTCAGGAGGGGCCTCCGGGTTCCCTTCTGGAACCGGTTGCTCCCTATCAAAATCCTCGCGTGCCATATGTGTACGCTTAGGACCCCTTCCGTGCTTGCGAGCTTGTTGCATAGTCGGAGGCATCCTTATGAGAAAATAAAATGAAAATAAAATAAATAAATAATTTTTTGGAAAAATTTTAATTATTTAAATAATTAAAGCGAAACGTAATGGAGAAAGGTTCCTAGTGTTGGAAACCTCGCTCTGATACCAAAATGTCATTCCCAAACTTTTGGGCAAAAAACAGAACAACAATTTTTATTTTTTTAAACACCTAAACTCTCAAAATAGTCTACACTATAAAGAAAACAATTGAATTTTGTCTTAACTAAGATGTCAGTGGAAATGTTTACTAACATTGGGTTAGCTAACTCACTCAAAAGGGCGACATTAAAATGAGGGATAATTATTCCCTAAGAGGGTCCTCGCAATCTTATTAGTTAATTTAATCAGCCTAATTAATTTGCCACTAATTAAAGTCGAGGGATATCTAGATATCTCAAATGCATTTAAATTATGCTAGGCTAATTGAAATGATGGTGGGGATATCTTAAATTAAAAATTTAATTAATTGAGCGCATGCAAATTTCATTATTTAAATCTAACCAGTAGGTTCAAATTCAATAATGTCATTTGCCAAATAAATCTAATTTTATACTATAGTCAATTTTAATTTCCCCTAAACCTTCAAATTTGACGATTTAAATAATCTAGCCAACATTGGCCTCATATGTTAAAAATTCGTTTAAATTAATTAATAATTCTCGTTTACAAATTTTCCCCAAATTAATTTCCACTTGACGTCCATATTTAATTAAATACAAAAATTATCTAAGAAATATCCTTATTAAAATTCCTTGATAAAATTATGTCAATAATGCGATAAGATAACTATATAAAATTTAATAAAATAAATCTAAATAGGCTTTCAACTTAACCTCAAATATGTATAAATAATTGTATATATACCTATATTGAAAAATATAGCATATATATAAATTATATACATATGAACAATTTGGGTGGACAATTCTATATTTAAACCTATTTATACATGTATATTTCTTTTAATAAAATGAATCAACTATGCCCATTAAATATTATAATGCAACTTATAAATTAAGCCTAAATTTCAAGTTGTAATTTAAAAACTTAATTCAAATTCCCTCCCATTATTTTTACATGCAAACCCTAACCCGAATATGGGCTAGGTTTGCATTTTTATTATTCTTGGTTATTTAAATGCTAACCCTAACTCGAAATTGGGTTAGGGTTGCATTTTTTTACATCAAATATTCTTCCCTTTCCTTCCTTAATTTGTTTCCTCTTTTTTTTCCCTAACCCGAAATGGGTTAGGGTTTATTGTTTTTTTTATGTTATTTCGAGTGTGTGTGTGTATGATGTGTGTTATGCAGGGCCAAATAGGGAAGGCGGTGGCCGAATGGAAGGGCGAAGGGCGAGAGGAGGTCAGGTTCCATAGTGAGGGCTCCCTCGGATGCCACTGTGTGTACACACAGTGGCGGGCGGTGCCATCCACTGTGTGCACACATAGTGGCGGCTGATGTCGTCCACTATGTGTAAGCACAGTGGCGGCCCGGGCCGTCCACTATGTCTACACACAGTGGCGGCACCTCCTATACTGTCCACTGTGTGTAAACACAGTGGTCTGGCCCATGTTGCATCCACTGTGTTAACATAGTGGTTCGGCCTTGGGGAAGGTACTCCCCCCCTCTTTTGTTTTTTTGCTTATTATATATTTTTTTGTTTAACATATTTAAAATGAAAATAAAAATATATATATATGCGTGATCTCACAAAGCTGGTTCCCACTTTTGCCAATGAAGGAAATTGGCGAAAGTGGATAATTTCATTTAGGGGGGGTTCGAGCGAAGTGGGGGTGTTCGAACGGACTACCCTTTGGGGTTCGAGCGAAGCCCCCACTTCGCTCGAACCCACTCTTTCGAGCGAAGCACCTTTAATGCTTGATTATGTCATTTTTCAATTATACAGGGGGGGTTCAATCAAACCCCCCTTCATTCAAACCCCCCTAAAAATGGGGGGTTCGCTTGAACCCCCTTTCGTTCGAACCCCTTTTTTAACACTTCTCTGGAGCTTTCTACATTTTTTTGCAGATTTTTGGCCTTCAAACCTCTAGTTGAAGGCTCAAATGGAATGATCTTGACAACCCAAAATATAGCATTGTAGTCCTCAAAGCAAGCTTTTCAATGAATATAATATTATTACATATTAAGTTTATTATGAACTTGTTTTTTTAATTTTACCAAACATAGGTTTTTCACCAAACATGAACTTCTCTGTTCAACGCATTGGAAAAAATAGGAAACTAATTCAAAAAAATTCTGAAAAATATCTAAGCCCTAGGTATTGATGTCTTCTTTCTAAAAAAAAAAAAATATTGAATTTCGATATATATAGAACAAGTTATGTGTTCAAACTTAAACCTATGTCGGAATTATGACTAGTCGGACTTCAAAACTTAATAAAATGAAAAATATTGAACATATCACTATCAAACCAACTGCAAGCCCTGGATATTGATGTTACTGTAGACACCTAAAATTGTCCTGCATAATTAAATAAATATTTTATTTATTTAATTACTTGAGCCAAATTCTTCTATTAGTTAACTAAATCTTTATTTATTTAATTAATTCATTTATCCTCTTCTAGCCTTATTTCTCATTTAAATAAATACATTTATTTATTTAAATTATACATTTTCCTAAATTAAATAAATATCTTATTTATTTAATTGATCCCACTTCTTCTATTAATTAAATGAATCTTTATTTATTTAATTAATTTATTAGCCTTTTCTACCTATGACACATGTCATTCATCTCTTAATTCATACACTACCTACCCTCTTATTATTTTCTTATTTCCTCTACCTACCATCTAATCATAGCCGACCATTTATCTTTTACACCTCTCAATCTTATCCCTCCATTTCTTATTGTGTCTTCTATATAAGGAGATGCTTCCTTCATTATCAACCCCCAACTATGCTAACTAACTGATCAATTGACAACACTATGCTTTTGAACTTTCATATGCGATCAAGCCTACTTGCAACCACATTTCTGTTCTTTGTTGAGCTCTTGTGCACACATAAAATCTGAGAGCAAATATATCAAGCAAGATCAATGGAGATAGGAAGAATGGAGATTCAAACCCTATTGGACATGTGATGGTATAATCTTTGTGATTTCATTTGATTTGCATTGTCTTAGGTAATCTTCATATGTTATGGTGGATCTTTGTTGTTGTTAGGCTAGGGTTTTATGATTGAATCCATTTAGTCTTTCAATATTGTTGTTTCTATTTTCACCATATACATTTTGGCACACCCCATGGGACATGGATTTTTATTAGATCTGTTTTTTTTTGCAGGTATTCCTAACCATATATTGTTGTTTTGTAAAACAATTTGGAGAATAACCTTGTGCAACTAGGGTTTTGGACACAAAATCAAGATCTTGGAAAGATTTGATCATATCTCACAAACAACTTGGAAATTTTGTACCAAATCTTTTTTGCAAGTTGAAGATGGTATCAAGAGCTCTCAAACCAAAATTTAGATCTATTGGAGCACATTTTAATTTTCTATGAATTGTTTATGAAGTTTCATAAAAAAATGATTTTGAGAGCAAATGAGCGAATATTTTGGATTTTCTTACATTTTTGGAAATCTCTCATAATTATACATAGGATCTATTCTTTGTGATTTTAAGTTTGATGCAAAATATTTCCCTAAAAATTGGATCTTTAAAAATTAGGGTTTTTCACTGTTTTGATCAGATCGCACAAACAGATTTGAATTTTGGCATCAAATTTGTTTTGCAAATCAAGAACATTATCAGAGATTCACAATATAAGAATAAGATTTTTTGGAGCATATTTGAAATTTCTATGAATTGTTTATGTATTTTCATGAAAAATTAATTTTGAGAGCAAATTAGCAAATTTTTTGGATTTTCTTATATTTTTGGAAAGCTCTCTGATTTATACATAGAATATATTTTTTGTTATTTCAAATTTGATGCAAAATCATTCCTCAAAAATTGGATCTTTGAAAATTAGGGGTTTGCATTATTTTGTTCATATCTCACAAACTGCTCAGATTTGTTGCAAGAATGTTTTTATGTAGATTTGGAAGGTAATCAAGAGTGTCCAGTAAAAATTTCAGATTTTTTTGATCAAATTTGCATTTTATATGAATTTTTTATGATTTTTCATAAAAAATTAATTTTTAGAGCAAATTAGCAAATTTTCTAGATTTTCTTACATTTTTGGAAATCTCTTAAAATTTTACAGGTGGGATTTTTTTATGATGAATCAGATCTTTGAATTGGTCAAAAAATTGCATTGTTGAAGGCCCCTATTTCACAAAGTCTTTTGGATCTAAAATTTACCTAACTTGTTTGCTTGCAGGAGGGGTATTATTCCAAAACTACTAACAAAATCTTTGTTGCAGAATCTTGGCAAGGGTTTTTGATCTTTATTGTGTGCCTTATTTTCATAGATTATAAAACACTTCAATTGGTGCACTAAAATTGAACTAGTGTCTTTTGTGTCTTGAGCAATAGACTCTTTTTGTTTAATCTTTAGAGGGTCTGTCTCCCCGTGTGGTCATTAGGACTACTAGTGAGGAGAGAATGACCCAAGTGGTAGCAAGGAAAAGCTACCTCTTCCAAACCACTATAAACAACTATATCCATGGTGAAAACTATGGATAATGTGTGCTGATTAGTTCATACCGACACTATGTCTCCCCATAAACCCGTTTGATCAAATTTATTTGATCAGTTGTAGGGCGTAATCCAAAAAAATGTTACCAAAAATGTGTGTGCTCCCCTTGAGCATATGATTCCTATGTTTTGAATTTTCTCATCCCACTACTCCCCCTTTGGCATCAATGACAAAGGTTGTCAAGATGTTAGTAGAGTTTGGAGTTTCAACTATCCATAACCTCAACCTTGTAGCTGGGTAGTTATAATTTGAAAAAGATCTCCCAAAATAAAGTTTATACTATCCATAAACTTCTTACTATCCTTTATTGCTATCTTACTTCTCTTCACTATACCGGTGAGATACTGCAAATGCACTACCGGTGTTTTGCTTCCTTGTATTAATGCCTCAAAAATTTCCTTCTGCAGAGATGCTAGATAGTCCAATCTTGGACTTAGTTTAGATCTCAAATGTTTTTCCTTATTTATTATTCTTTCTTTCTCTCTTTCCAATTTGAGTAGTTCTTCCTCAAAATTTGCTATCTTCTCTTCAAAAACTGATAGTGTATCAGGTGAGTTGACAAAACTATCTGCAAGTTTATTGATCTCATGCTATACCTTGCTTATTTTCTTGTCAATATCTACAGTCAAAAAGGTTGTTTTACAGGTATCTTTGTACAAATTTTTGTAGTCTTTCAATAAATTACATAGTTCCGGTAGAAGTGTGTCAAAATCTCTATTACACTTCTTTATTTCCTCATCAAAGAATTTCTATTTTTCAATTTCTACCTTATCCTTCACTGACTCTTCCTTTATTTTCTCAATGTTTTCTGAGATGTATTTACATAATGTATCCAATTGTCGTAAAGAATCTTTATTATCTATGTTACAGTTGGGAGCAATTACCTTCAAAATTGGTATTGAATCATCAATTGCTTTGTAAGCTTGTGAGCTGCAGTCGGTTATTTTCTTGATAGAATCTAATAACACCTCAGTCACATTTGTTGATTTGTATGCTGATGATGATCCAACAATATGAGTACCTGTGGAAGTAACCAAGCTTTTATTGACCTCTGGTAGGTCAGTTTGTGTCTGCATTTCTTTAAGCACTGGTTTTCCTACTTCACTAGTTACCGGTGGCACTATTTCCTTATGTACATGTTCTAGTTGATATTGTTCTGGAGCCTTTAGCTCTGTTTGTTTCTCTGTATGTTGTATTTCCTCAGTTTGTGACTCAGTCTCTACCTTTTTCTCTTTATCTTTTGTCGGTTTCTCTGTTTCCCTTGCTACTGGAGGCTCATTAGCCATATCTGACTTATCAGTTGTATCTTTGTCTACTACTATGTTGATCTTCTGAGTATCAACATCAACAGTGTATAGGACTTCAAAATTAGGATTATTATCCTCTATATCCATACTTTCAACTGCCAGTTGATCTTTAGTAGTTGTTGTTTTCACCAGTGGAGTATTTAAAGAAGGCGGGGGTAAGTTGTCTTTAACTTTGATGCTTGGTGGTCCACCAACTTTTCCTTTCCCTTTGTCTCTATCTTTCTAATAAACCTTTGTAGGTTTAGGGTTCCTGTACTGTTCTTGTTTTTCCTTCTCAACCAAGAATATATCCCATCCATCTTCTATTTCCTCTGTCACTTCATTAACTCTTCCTGCCATTAGTGAAATATGTCGGTGTGCAGTAGAGAATACTGACCGGTTTGCTTGAGCAATTGAATCATCAATTTCTTGTGGAGAGTTTACCAGATATACAACAAGTAGCTTCTCAATTTTTATTTTCTTATCCAATTCTATCACTGCCTGTCTTCTTGCCTCAAGTCTTTTGAATAATTCATCAGGAATTTCATTGACTACTTCCATCAAAAATTTCTTGTACATATCCATGTGCAATATAACACTGTTTTCAACTTGCTCTTTTTCATCAACTGTTAGAGTGTCATATATTTTCTCTATGTTATTCAGTTTACCTTCCTCTGTGATTTCATTCAGTAGTATATCAAGAGGGGCCAAGTCACTATTTGTCCTCTTCTTCTTCTTGGGTGTCAGTTTCTTCTTTGGTGTGGCCTTTCTTACTGGAGATCTCACAGCTTGTTGCTTTTGCCTTGTCCTCCTAGGTGAAGGTGTGGTTTTTGGTGAGGGATCTCTTTTTCTTACAACTCTTTTAAAAGTTGCAGGCATGTCACTTCCTGAAGAAGTACCTACCGATGATAGGTGAGTTTCAGGCTATGGAGTTGCTAACTCATCCTCTGTTATGTCAGTTTTCTTCAATACATCTTCCTTAATGGCTTTTGCTTGTCTAGACCCTTTCCTTACAACTGCCTCAATCTTTTTCACCCTTTTCTTTGATTGAATTTGTCTTTCAATATTCTCTGCACTACCAAATACTTCTTCCTTTGGTTCTCTGGGGGCTTCCAAAAGTGCTTTGGCATATGTTTCAACTATGTGATCATCTGTTTCATATCCCATCTCAGTTACCCAAACTGTCCTTCGGATGATCGCTTCCATCCAGATTTCATCTTTCTTGATGACAAAGCATATATCATCTTTGTATTTGTCTACAATTTTCTAAGATAACCTTACTCTTTTCTTCATTTTGGTTTTTAATGCTTGGAAAAAGTCATGAATATTGTTTTCTTTGTTCTCACCCATGTTATTGAATAGTTCAATCAATTGTTTTCCTACCAGTATGTCATATCCAAGTTCTTTGTAACCTATACCAGGAACCTGTTTTGTTAAGTGTAGCATTAGGCATACTAACAGATTTCCAAATCTGAAAGTTCCTTTCTTGTCCTTCTTGATCTTTCCAAGATTGTCAATTAGTTCATCCTTTAACCACTCACATATGTCAATTTTTGCATTATCTGTAACCATATCATAAGCACTCTTAATGCATAAACTTGAAACTGAATTAAGTCTATTAGCATGAGTATCTTTATAACCTAATATCATACTGATGAATTTCACATTGATATTTGTTACATCATTAACCCTTAGAGACCTTTTGTCAAATGTTGCACTAGTTAGGTTTATAACTAGGTCATTGGAGACCTTCTTGGTTTTATCTGGTCTCTTACCGGTGGTCGGTAACCCTGTGATAGCTTTCACAGCTTCCTTGGTGATCTTATGGATTGCATCTAACCAGAAAAATTCTCCATGTACCTTGCTTAAAACTATCCTAATCACATCCTTTGGAAATTCAAGAATGCTAAGGATCTCTGTAAATCCTAGGGTCTCAATGATTTTGTGTTCATCCTTTACATTGCTGGTATTATCACATATCATGGTTTTAAACATGGTTTTAATATCCTCATCCCCTAACTCTTCAATGTTGCAGTGGATGTACATTCTGGGGTCTTCACCATAGACAACTCCCTTAGGAATTTTAGAAAAAGCACCTAAGGTATCATCCTTCTTTGCTATCTCAAGAACCAACTGAAATACGGGCCTAGGTCTTTTTATTACTTCAACAACAGTAGGGTTTACTATGTATTCAATTGTAGAGGTGGATGCCATGATTAAATACCTTTTACTGCCTTGGATGGATGATTGCTTGGAGTGTGCTTGCTTCTTGCTTGAAATGCCTTAGCTCGGAGTCTTCGCGCTTTCTGAAAATTTGAAATCTCGGTGAAATGAAATGGAGCCAAAACCTTAACTTTATAGTGCCTTTTCGCCATCTACCACATTAATTTCATGCCGGTTAAGTATTCACTTAACATTGTTTGCCAGTAATAAATAATTTTCAACTTCTTGTCTCTAACTGAGGGAATAATTAGCACATGTATCAATAGATTGCCAAACCCTCAAGGAAATTTTCTTCAATTAAATGAAGAACTTCCTATCGGTGGAGCACTTCTCTTTCCTTCTGGTGAAGCATCACTCTGTCCTGTCGGTGAAGCATTGGTTTGTTCTACCGGTGGAGGAGTATTCCCAATATTTAGATCAGCTTTTCTAATCCATTGTTTTGAGAATTCTTGCTTAACCTCTTCAACTTTTTCTTTACCTTTCAAGCTAGAACTTTTGTTGTCTATTGGTGTTCCTTTACTTCTACAAAATTTAGCAATATGCCCAATATTGTTACATGCATAACAAGTTACATTATTCTTCTGAATAGCTTTCCCATAACCTATGCTAGTTTGTGTTCTGCATTGATTAGATAAATGTCCAAATCTTCCACAAACATAACATCTCACATTCATTCTGTAGTTTTCAGAGTTGTGACCAACTTTGTTGCATTTAGAACATTGACCAGTGGGTGTTTTGATATTTTGATCATTTCTAGATCTACATTCATTTGCTCTATGACCATACTTATTAAAGTTAAAGCATTTACCATTGAATTTATAAGCATTAGGTTGTCTTATCGGTTTGCTGTGATCCTGAGTATTTGCAGTACTGGAGCTTTCACCAACTTCAAAGCCAATTCCAGAAGTGTCACCTTTAGGTTTTTGATTCTTCAGCAAGGTGCCAAGTTCCTCTGAGCTTTTCTTGAATTTTTCTTTGTGTTGAATTGCATTTTACAGTTCTCTTTCCAAGATTTATTTTTGTCTCATCAATTCATTTGATTCATTCTGAGTATGCATCAGATCTATCTTCAACATGTCATTTTCATAGCTAAGTCTTGTATTCTCATTTTCTACATCACTTAGTCTTCTGGTCAACTCTTCTTCATTCTTCTTCCTGTCCTCAATCTCTTTACAAAATCTCATAGTCATATCCTGCATTTCATTTTTTGTTGTCATGATCTCTTGTTTCAACTTGCTTATCATATCATTAAGTGATTCCTTTTCATCATTCTCATTTTGCAATTTTTCACAAAGTTCTCTTCTCTTATTTCTTGCAACAGTAGAATTTTCTTGAAGTGCCTGAATGATATCCTGAGCTGCTCTTAAATCATCTTCTAATTTGATATTTTTCAATTTTTTTGCATCATAGTTTGTAAGAGCTCCTTCAAGTTGCTTCATCAGATTTTCCATCTTTATCGGTGTCAAGATCTTCCTCAAGCTATTAGGCTTCTAAAAATAGAGGACCAAGCTCTGATACCAATTGTTAGGGGTCCCACAGATACTGAGAGGGGGGGGTGAATCAGTATCTAACTAGTAATTAGAATTTCTTAACTTAAAACATGCAAAACATCATATAAAAATGTATTGGTATGCAAGAAATAATGCAATAAAAAGAATCAAGAACATCCACATGAAAAGCACACCATAACACAAGATTTTAACGAGGAAACCCGGTGTGGGAAAAACCTCGGTGGGATTGGGCCTGCACATGCAAGAAGGCCAACTGCCTAGAGCTCACTGCTCAATGGGAAGTCACACTGACTTACAAATAAGGATTATGCTAATCCAATAACTTGTACTACTTTACAATAGCATCTTCAATGCCAGATTCAGTATCGGTTCCTGCCCTGTTCTTTACATATACCCTTTAACCTATATTTCGCACATTAGGTCTGCCTAATATTTTCCTTAATACTTCTACATCACTCCTACAAATGTCTACAATGATCTCCTTTATATATAAGTGTCATTTTACAATTTTCCAAGTCGGCTTACAATAATAAACAAAATATTATATAACAAAATCCTGTCGGCCTCTGTATCGGTATACTTCTTTTCTTCTGTGCCGGTGCCGGTGTCGGTATCCTAAGTGCCAGTGTTGAGTGTGATCTGCTGATGCCGGTATAATGTCTTTGTCGGTGCCATAGGATTGCAAGGTTGCCATCAATGACAAAACCTTCAATCACATATAATGTCTCATTGGAGTGTGCATATGCCAATAGGGTGAACCTTCATTGATGATGACCACAACTCTCCAGATCTCCTTAGATCTCTTCTAGGGTAATATGAAAAATTTAGCAATGACTTGGCCAACCCCTAAGGCTTATGCCTTAGTTACTGGTGGAATTTCCTGCTGGTGGAGGAATACCTTGTTCTACCGGTGGAGTTACCGGTGTAGATCCATCTCCACTTGGTTCTTCGGATTTCCTAACCCATCCCTTGGTGTGATCTTGTTGTATTTCATCTACCTTATGCTTTCCTTTCTTATTATCTTTATCATTATTAACCGGTTGAGTCTTGCTTCTGCAATACTTAGCAATATGACCTATTTTGTTGCATGCATAACATGTAACATTGTTCTTCTGAATTGCTTTGACATATCTGATATCATTTCTTGACCTACAATGATTAGCAAAATGTCCAAACTTTCCACATGCATGACATTTAACATTCATTCTACAATCTTCTGATCTATGACCATATTTCTTGCAATTTGTGCATTGACCGGGAATAAAATTTTAGTTTTGATTTTCTTTATTTCTACATTGTTTAGCCATATGCCCAAATTTGTTGCAAACAAAACATCTACCATTGAATTTATTAAGCATTAGATTGCCTTACCGGTTTCCTCTGTTATGATGAGTTATGCATTCTGGTTGTCTGATCTTCATTTACAGTACCAGAGCTTTCACCTTGTACAAATCCAAGTCCTTTAGAATCATCAATATGTATGTCTTTTAAATAAGTCATCCAACTGTGCAACACTGATCCTAAACTTTTCTTTATACTCACTTGCAGTAGTCAGATCATCTCTCAGAGTAGTTATTTGTCTTTCAAGTTCTTGTTCATTGTTCTGGGAGTGTGCCAAATCAGTTCTCAACAAATTATTCTCATGAGTCAATCTGTCACATTCATCAAATTTATTCTTTAGAGATATAACAAGATTATCTTCCTTCTTCTTTCTATCCTCAATATCTTTTGATCACGTCATATTTAGATCATGCATTTCATTCTTCATGAGCATGTTTGCTTGACTTTGTTTCTCACATTGTTCCTTAAGAACATTCTTCTCCTCATCATCCAGTTTTTGCAAAATTTCTTTCTTTTGGCTTGAGCAGATGATAACCTTTCTTGTAGGATAAGAATGAATTCATTTGCAGAATTCAATTCTTCTTGCAATTTCAATTTCTTCATCCTTTCAACATCATAATCCTCAAGAGCCATCTCAAGATTCTTCTCCATAGCTATGTTCAAATATTCTGGTTTCAGGATCTTCCTCAAGCTGTTAAACTTCTTCTGAGCTACCAAGCTCTGATACCAAGTGTTGGGATCTAAGAACACTGAGAGGGGGGGGTGAGTCAGTGTTCTGCCAGTATGAACAATTTTTATCCTTTAATACCATACACATACAAATTGGTAAAAAAATAAATATATAACAAGAAGCAAATAAACCTTCCACATAAATGAACACCATAACACACAGAATTTATACGGGGAAAACCTCAAAGAGAAAAAACCACGGTGGGATTTGTGACCCACAATATCAGTTCACTGGCCATATGAAAATATATTACATATAATAGGGGCCTGCACATGCAAAAAGGCACACTGCCTAGAGAATATTGCTCATCACTAAAGAGCCTCACTGACTACAAGCTTTCTGCTAAAGTAAATTACTGAAAATGAACTCAAGAATGCATCTGCTATGCCAAACAGAGTTTTGATTTTGGCTCTACTCTGTACCGGTTCATAAACCCTAAACTACTAGTGATATCTCTTCTCCTCCAAGAATGATTTTCCAAGCTATCTACAGATCATTGCATGATATAACATTCACATACAAAATGATCTTCATACATATATTTTGCAATAAAAGTTCTGCTATATTCTCTTATATCCACACATTTTCCTATCTCTCAAAATGACCTAGCAGACTAGCATATATACCCATTACAAATAATATGCCTTATGTTGGCTTACAATACATTTACAAAAGATATTCAATGTCGGCCTTGACAATAATTACAAAATGAATTATTAAGTAAATCCTCCTCGATGTCGGCTTCCAATGAAGTATTGATGCCGGTGCTAGTTCCGGTGTTGGTGCCGGTGTAGCCCTAAATGCTCCAAAGCCGGTATTTGTCGGTATATACCTCCTAGTGACGGTATATGACTTCCATCTGATCTTGTTGCCATCAAAGACAACAAAATCAATCCAATGAGTGTCAATTGCCAACACATAGTCCTTGTTTGTGTTGATATTTTGGTATGGTTTTGTCATTGATGTCAACACTTGCTGAATACACCTACTTTGAGATCTAGCAACATTCACCGGCAAACAGTAAACTGTGCAACAGTTACTGGTATAGGGTTCACTGGAAATATATATTGTTCACTGGTACCTGGAATGACATGGAAGACACTTGGTAATGTCGAAGACATCATGTGGACACTTTATTTTGAAGTAATAATCACTAGTATATTCATATTTGCATATTTGCTTTTACCGGCAAATAGGTCCAGGTTATCTAGGGTTACACCGACAGGTTTATCTTTTCCAGATCAGCATGGCACGCTATGGAGATGATTTATTATTGTTATAAATGCATTAAGCAGACATTTTTAATTGGTTATTGCATCGGATATTATATTATTTGTAAAATGTTTTTATTGTAATATCTTGTAGAGCTGAACTACTAAAATTGGTCTTAGGGTATGGTATAAATGTAAGATCTTATTTGTAAGATCAAGTGTGGAATGTGAGAAAGAATTGAGTGAAGGTATATGCAAGATCAAGTAGAGGTATACACCAAGACATCATTTGAAAGTGAAGTTAGGTTTTTGTAGAAGCATATCAGCATTACACTGGTACTGAATCCAGCATATGAAGATGTTATTTTATGCAGTACATTCTTATTGAATTTAACCATCCAACTATAGTCAGTGTGACTCCCATTTGTGATTGAGCAGTGAGCTCTAGGCTGTTGGCCTTTCTGCATGTGCAGACCCCTCTTGTACACTTACTATCTGTAGTAGTATCATCTAATTGTGGGTAAGGTTTCCCACCATGGTTTTTCCCCTTACAGGGTTTCCACGTATAAATATTGGTGTCATGTACTGTGGATGACTTTATGTTTATATTTCATGCATTAATCCTTACCGGTATTCCAATTTACTGTTAACACTGTCTACCGGCATACTTAACTGGTTTATCGGTATTAAGCATTAAGTTGGTTAATAAGTTTTTGGTTTGAATTTTGAATTTATTAGACAACTGATTCACCCCCCCCCCTCTTAGTTGTCTCCAGGACCTAACAGTTTGGACCTTGTGATAGCTCAATCTAATGTGCTTGATGTCGCTCCTCTGGCATGTTGCTCACCTTCCCAAAATTGTGATCAATAAGATTGGGAGGCAGATGTTGTGCTAGATTAGCAATATTAGCACTATAGATCTTCTCTCTGTCTCTCCTATCTTTCTCTTTTGTGACCATTCTTCTATGTGTATCCTTGTTCTTCTATTTTTCCCTCAATGTCTACTTGAGGATGATGAAAAGCATTGAGATCTCTTTTGGTCTCTTTCATGTTGACTCGAAAGAAATCCTATCTTCCCTTTCTTCTAAGGTAGTGTCCTTTCTTTGGGAAATGATGATTATTATATGCATATACATATATGATATACATGAGTTATCATAAAACATACTAACCCCGAGGAAAGTGAAATTGCTTCATATTTTATGTGCATTATCCTTGGGTTTATTCCTCACTTGGGGGATAAATCCTTGTGATAATGTGCTCCCTCTCTTCTCTCTCTCTTGGGTGTATCCTACCTTAAATAAATCGCTCCTGATAAGGCATGCACGATCACTTTAACGTGGGGGCATACACTCTGCTCATATTTTTCTTCTTGATACTTAGAATTATTTAGTGAACTTGGCTTTGCTTCATAATTTTGGTATCTTTTTCATGACTCATGGTGAGGGGAACCTTGCTACTTGCAGTCATGGTTTTCCCTTCTCGATCTTCCCTTTTACTTTGTCAATCGAAGTCATAAGATCCTTATTCCATTGGGGGCTTGGTGCATCTTGCCTCCTTGATGTGGTAGAAGTGTTTCAATATTGTTTTGTTGTACTTTACTGACAGCATTGGCGTATGCTTATACTCCCGCTAAAGTGGGGGCTAAATGTAGTGTCATAAAATTGTGACCCTTGTAATTTTTTACCATATTACGGTCCTCCCAAATGCAAACCAAATCCCTAGGCCTGATCTGAGACTTGCTCAGCACCTAAAAACCTGCATCTTTCTTTCCCTTTGCACTACCCAAACTGCATCCTATCCTGGAAAAAAAGTTAGGATAGAGGCATGGTACCTCTATCCCCCCTAGGATAGGGGCATGGCATCCCTATCCCTGACCCATTTTGGGGTAGGACCATTTTCAATTATGCTTTGATGGTTATGCATTGAGTAAGAAAAATCCCCTAGTGTCAGCCTCTGACGGAAAATCAGTCAATTAGCCCCAATTGACAAGTATATAAGTCACATTTCCCCTTCCATTTTGGCATAACATAGATACATGAGATCACATATTCAAGCATTGAAGATCATTCAAGAATTCATTTCCAACATTGAGCATTCTCAAGTCTCCTTTCAAGGCTAGGTGTTGCATTCAAGTCAAGGATTCAACCATTGAAGAGGAGATTCATTCCAACATTCAACTTCATACAAACAATTCTATCAACATTTCTATGACAACCTCCCTTGAGGTGATTTATAGTTCAACCTTTCATTTACACTTACTTGCAAGTACTTTCTTTCATCATTTAGTTAATTCCAAAACTGGGGTTTGACCTAAAGGAAAACCCCCAATCCCAACTCCTTTTCCTCTCTTTTCTATGTGTAGGTTGCAGGTGTGTAGCTATACTTTCGGATTTGGACTCCATTTGCAGAGGTAGAAAAACCCTTTTCATTTTGCAGATATTTCGGAGGACCGTGTACACTTTCGCCATGGTCCAAACAACTTTTTCTTAAATTTATAGGGTAGCTTCGTCTCGAAATATTATTGCCTGATCCAAGTGCACAGCTTCATCCTACGCTTCTATCTCGAGTTATAATCAGATCTTTGTCACTTTTCCACTTGGTCATAAGTACACAATTCGGTCAATTCAAATGTATTTCTAGAAGAGGGGATTAACTTACCATTCTTATATCACTCAAAATTCAATCTCCTTCTCTAGAGGTTGAATCTAGTGCATTTTCCCCCCTCTTCTAATATAATGCATGAAAAGTGTTTGAAGGGAAATCCAAAGTGAAACTTTTATCTCTCCTCAGAGGGAAAAAAATATTTCCTCTAGATCTCCATCATTCAACTTTCCCAACATTACAGAACCTTGCATAACCATTACAAAACCATAATTTTCCACTACGGACTACAATTGCATTATTTGAGAATATTTTGCAAGATTATTACAATATAGACTTTATAAAACCAGAATAACTCAAATACATTGTAAATGACCTCCTATGACACCACAAATATTCCATCATAGAAAAAGTCCTCTACTTGACCTCATGGAGTTCCTAGATGCCCTAGGTGCTCCTGCACCACATTTTGTGCTTGATCAACTAGGGTAGCACTGGTCTATGGAACATATCTCTGACCGATTCTTGTTGATGGACCAAGGGTATCATTAAGTGACAACAATATCATCTATATGCATGTGAAAGATCTATATATAAACATACCCACTGTGTATATTTGCATGTCTATAATCATTATACGCGCACAGATAACTATACATTCCACTACAACAACCATTTGAAAAATAATAAGTTGTAGAGAAATATTAAGTACTCTAGAAATTATTAAATATTTGCAAAAAGAGTGTATTTGCTTATGTAATGTTAAGAAAAGAGTAAGTAATCATTAATTAGAGTCTATTAAATAAATCATCAACCATCCTTATTTAATAAGTAATTTGTATATCTTTAAAATAAGATTATCATGAAGAGATAGATAAAATAGTTTGTTATATTCCTTAATCATCTAACGATAATGATGTTTTTTAAACATAAATGTTAAGTTTTAAAATCACAACTCTAAGATTTGATATCCAATTCATAGAATATAAATGTTGATATTAATACAATATTAAATACTATTTTTATGAATCAATGTTTTGGCTATTAAATTTTTATAGTTGTGGTACTAGATATATAAGTGAAGTTATTAAATTGTGTAGGAAACTATAGAGGTTAGTATTTTATCATGATTTAATATTTGTGTGGAACTATAGTAATTTATCTAGTTAATGTAGATCAAACGTAAGATGTGAGACATTTAGAAGATAGTCCCAATTAAAGGTAAAAAATTAGTGATAAGACACCATGAGCTTATTAGAGTTGATAAACATATACTATTCACCTTGGTGACTCAATGACAATCCTTTAGAGTCTACTTAGAGAAATAATTCCATGAATAATGGAAGGATTATATTAGTTAATTGTAGATTAAATGAATATTAGTATGAAGATGATTTCTTCTAGTACAAGCTCTCACATGAAATCCTATGTTTTGAGAAATATTGATAAGTGTATAAATGTATATATAAAAACTTATTTAATTTTCTAGATGTTAACCTATATCCATTAATAAAAGTGATGAATTTATTCAAGATTGATTAACAAAGATCAAAAACCAAAAGTTCTTTGGAAGCACTCATTTTAGGAAGACTAAAAGATTCTAGAAGATAGGAATGAGTAAGCATCTTGCAAATAATAGGTGCAAATACATGTTCTCTTAAGAAATTTTTTTACATTGGAATGAAGAGTGAGTGCTTAGACATGTTATTGTTCTACAGACAAGTTTCAATGTTTGAGTGCATGACCAAGTTCATCTCACATTCTCAATAAATTAATTTTATAGTATAATTGAATATTCCTATAGTTATATATTCTTATTGTTGATCTTATTGGAGATATTTGAAAGATAATATTCATAGAAAATACATGTAAATGTCAAGGAATACATTGAGATAATTTTATGATTAGAAAAAAAATAGAAATTTGTAAAGCTGTACGGAAGAATTTCATTGGAAAAAGGTTAGCAGGTTAATTGATTACAATTCTTTTGTAGAAAGAATATGATTTCCATTAGCATTTCCTTTTTATAGTTCCATTTTGAGGAAAGTCGTGTTTCACTCTTTGCCTTAAGTTATTAAATATGCCTTACCATTAGAATGAAGCTTGTGATTCATCAAAGATAAGAGAATAATCATGGTAGTAAGATGACATTCTATGATAGGATATGTTTGATCCTTAATCTTAAATATTATGGTTTCATTAAACATCACATATTATTAATTCAAATAAGTGTGGATCATCATAATTTACCTTATCTTTCCATTTGTAAACACGTGGACATTATCAATGATCTTTTGACAATCCTTAATAGCTAAGGTTTGGATGTATGCTATATGAAGTTATTATCACAAGTGTTCCTTATTGAACTTTTGATTTATTTATTTGAATATCTTAGAATAATCGTGAATGGAGTTATATTCAAATTTTGTTGAGTAGACAAGAAGATATTCATAGATTGATGCATCTTTAAGCATAAGATTGTTTTTGTAGACTTGAGGATATGTCTAGATTATTGCACTTGTTTGTACTTGTACTCTTTGAATGCGCATGTATGCTAATGTAAGCTCGTGTAAGCTCTTGTATTCTCTATATTCTCTAGTCTGTACTTATGTTCTCTCGTATGTTATTGTATGCACTGAAGAATTCTTGTAGCCTTTATATGCTCATGCATGTTTGTGTGAGCCTTTTAAGTGCATCTTTGTGTATTCAATGTGTATTGTTTGTGAGTACGCATGGGTGTTGAATATGGAGAAAAAGAGAAGGGTGAGTTTCTTGAGAAGATTAAGTCTTAAGTCTGCTTTAACTCATTTGTTGATAGTCGGTCCTAAAAGATCTTTGGCCAAAGTTTCTATTGATCTCTTAGTATATGATTGTTAGTTGAATCATTATATTTTTTACTCTCCTCCATATCTTAGTGTTGTTATAATAGCATCTTAGATTGCAGATACACTAAGTTGCACTAGATTCCATCCCCTACCAGTTTCAAGTCACTAGGAATCCTTGTGTAGGGTCAGCGGTTCTTCATGTCATGAAGAACTTCAAGGAAGTGTAAATGCTTTGCATTTGGGTGGTAAAGTTCTCTAGCAACGTTCTCACCTAGGATGTTATTGTGGGAGATATATGTTGTGAGCCCCTATTAGGAAGATTATTAGCTATGTTTTATATATTCATTGTAATCGACCTTATGGTCTTTTGTAACCAAAATAATTTCTTTATGTTATACCAATCTCTTGGCTCATGTATTAAAAACATTATGTCAAATTATAACTTCTTGTGTCTATTCATTGTATATTGAGAAAGGTGTATTAATGAATGATTATACATGTAAATTGTGTATTTAATAATGTTAATAATATGGAGGTCATTACATAGAGCACTCCAACAATAAATGGAAGTTCCTAGTTTTGATTCTTAGTTGATCCATGATCAATAATTCAAAAAAATGAGGAGTTTATAACTCAAAAAAATTATGAAATAAATTAATCTCATCAAGGTTTCTAAAAATATCGTGAGATGCACTACAAAAGGCTATGAGGGACATTTTTACTATAGTTGACATCTATTTTTTTTGGTTCTCATGGGTATATCCACATCTCAACCCAACGATTCCCAATAGACCTTGCCTTAAGCTTACTTTTGTTGCCAAGTTTGGGTTGTGAAGCTTTTAACATAAAATATAATTTTCTAACATAGGGATGAGCAAAAGACTAGCAAACTGATCTAAAGATGCTCTAAAAGGAAAAGATTATTCCATGCCTCTTAAGATAAATATTATTAGTGATCCTTTAATACCTTCCAGTGTAGAATATTTTTCTAATGAAAACAATCTATGTATCCTTCAAAAAGGAAAACTATCACTATACATCAAATCAAATAAAATAGTTAATCTCATGATCACCTTTTACTTCATATTAAAATTTTCCTATGTACTCCTCATAATGAAGTTTTAAGAGACATGCCTTCCAAAAGAATAACAATTCCTATAAAGAGCTCAACAAAACTCATTGAGGTCATCTTTCTTGGTCATTTACTTATACCTTATCCCAATGAAGAGCTACAACAACTCTTATAAATTACCTTGTGAAAGGATATTGGAAAGAGATGATTCTCATTGAACTCAAATAACATTTTCAAATATAACAAGTGTTGGTATTTTGGTATGGTTTTGTCATTGATGTCAACACCTACTGAATACACCTACTTTGGGGATCTAGCAACACTCACCGACAAGCAGTAATCTGTGCAATAGTTACTAGTATATGGTTAACCGGTAGGATATAATGTTCACTGGTACTTGGAATGACATGGAAGACACTTGGTAATGTCGAAGACATCATGTGGACACTTTATTTTGAAGTAATAATCATTGGTATATTCATATTTGCATATTTGTTTTTACCGACAAATAGGTCCAGGTTATCTAGGGTTACATCGGCAGGTTTATCTTTTCCAGATCAGCATGGCATGCTATGGAGATGATTTATTAATGTTATAAATGCATTAAGCCGGCATGTTTAATCAGTTATTGCATTGGATATTATATTATTTGTAAAATGTTTTTATTGTAATATCTTGTAGAGCCGACCTACTAAAATTGGTCTTAGGGTATGGTATAAATGTAAGATCTTATTTGTAAGATCAAGTGTGGAATGTGAAAAAGATTTAAGTGAAGGTATATGCGAGATCAAGTAGAGGCATACACGAAGACATCATTTGAAGGTGAAGTTAGGTTTTTGTAGAAGCATATCAGCATTACACTAGTACTGAATCTAGCATATGAAGATGCAATTTTGTGCAATACATTCTTATTGGATTTAACCATCCAACTGTAGTCAGTGTGACTCCCATTTGTGATTGAGCAGTGAGCTCTAGGTTGTTGCCCTTTCTGCATGTGCAGACCCCTTTTTGTACACTTACTATCTGCAGTAGTATCATCTGATTGTGGGTAAGGTTTCCCACCATGGTTTTTCCCCTTATAGGGTTTCCACGTACAAATATTGGTGTCATGTGTTGTGGATGACTTTGTGTTTATGTTTCATGCATTAATTCTTACCGGTATAGCAATTTACTGTTAACACTGTCTACTGACATACTTAACTGGTTCACTGGTATTAAGCATTAAGTCAGTTAATAAGTTTTTGGTTTGAATTTATTAGACAACTAATTCACCCCCCCCCTCTCAGTTGTCTCTGGGACCTAACAACAAGATGTTTCAAACATTCATGGAGAGAAACCATGTGTCATGCCCAAATTTTATGGCAAGAAAACCAAACAATTTTAAAAAAAATATATGTATATATATAGTAGGTGCTAGATGAACACAACTATGACTTTTCTTTAATACGACGACTCTATAATTTCATCGAGTTAACTAGTCTAACACTAGTTTCATTTTGATTGTGGTCCACATAGGGGATACAATATAAGCTCAAGGGTCAAACCTCTACTAACTAAAATTAAACTAATTACAATATATACACATAAATTATATAGATGTGAAATCCTTTATATTTAAATGTATTAAAAATTTTCAATTAAGTCATACCAATTGATGCAGAGGTGGGGTTCCAATCAACAACATGTAGACATATCAATACCAAATAGGCATATTTCACAACAATGGGCTCAAAACTTCCTCATAACCCAATCAAGCAACCACACTAGATAATATACCTCTCAAGGAAATAATTCTTGACACTTAAATACTTCAATCAAACATGTATTCTTTTTATTTTAATCACCAACCAACATTTATTCTTCCCTTTACAAGTTTAGAGTTTCTTCATAATAGACATTATGATTCAATAGGACTACAAACACAAACATTGCTTCAAAATTTAAAAATGCTAGAATAGACCATTGAGACATCTTAGACCAAGTGGGAATAACATAAATGGACTAAAAAAACCCTCCAATACTTTTGGCTACCCCAACTACTATGTTATCCACACCATTAGGCCTAGACTCTAGTAGCCCTTGAAATAGGAACAATCATTCACAAATTTTGAATAAGACCTAATATCTCGATTGTAAAAACATATTTTAGTACCCATTTGACTTCTTTAAAACATATAAAATATTAAGGTAGGGTTGTTTCACAACACATGCCGCAAAAATTTGTTGTCCTTTGTTTCCTAAGCTTAATTAGGCCACTTTTGTAAAGCATCTACAAGGACTCTTGACTCTTGATCAACAAATCACATTCCAAGGGTCAAATAAGGTCATAAAAAACACAAAACCACAAGCTTTAGCATTAGAAATGATCATTATTTTCTTATTTCATAAAACCCTTATCATTGCACTATCAAATGGAGAAAAATACACAAGTTGTCTGCCTAGGGCATCATCTTATTGCTCACAAACAACATTTATCACTCTTGAAAGTTTAATAATTTAAAAATAAACTCTTTAAACCCTTATTCAACCAATTTTAAAGAGATTTTAATGGTGGAAAGTTCATGAATCCAATTTTTTTAATTGAAACCCTTACTCATAGGGTTGATCTCAGAAAAAACTATCATAACTTTGCACAAACTTAATGAAATTTACTAAAAAATGTTGCAAAAGGAAGAAGAATCATTCCTCTATCAAGCCATATGAGTCTAAAAACATTGGAAAATCACATGTGCCCATACAATTCGCTGCAACAAGACTATTACTAGAAATATCTGAAAGTGGCAGTCATTAAAATGACCATAAATTCCTCAAATCTTAACCAAATTTGATGCCAAAAAAGACAAATTAATTTATTTAAATTCTATATCACATCCAATAGTTTTCATATCAAAACATAATGAATTACACTATGAAAAAATTGAAAGGATCAGACCGCAACGTCAAAAAAAAATAGTAAAAATGCAGGGAATTCAAAATTTTATTGATTTTCTTCAATACATCCAACCACTAACCTAATGGTCAATGAAATAAAGTTATTTATAGGTTTTCTCAACCCTCCAATTTCAATAACTTACTTTTGAACATTAAATAACCCCAAACTAATCAATTTTTCTCAATATGGTAGTTTTATAAGAAAGTTGCAATGACAACTTTTTGTCAACCTTTGACAATTTTTTCTATATTTGAAATATGACCTTAAAATGACCTTATAGGACCTAATATAGACTCAAACTACTTCCACATGGTTTATTATACCTTTTTGCATGATTAAATTCCTTTTTAGAGCATCTTGATAACTTCTGCACCTCTATAACCTTGACAACTTACTAACAACTTTGTGTCATGAACACAAAAGTGTGTCTCCTCACATATTTTGATTACAAATTACAACAAAATGGTCCATAGGACCTAATTTTATACAAATCAAGACATATTTTGAAAATTTTCCTCATGGAGGCATCAATGTTCTTGGGCACCCCTATACCACCAATGGTACCCTAATTATTAGATCGTTTAGAATTATAATATTTTATTGAGTAAGCGAGGAAAGGGACTTGATCCCTTAAATCAACACAACAATAACCAAAAGAGGGAAAAAAAATAGAAGACTACAAAATATCAGCAACCCCCAATAGCATACCCATAATCAAAACTTATCAATAGTCCACATTAAAAAAAAAAGCATAATTTTATCCAAGCAACAAGAGTAGTAGATCATAATATTATAGCATAAGCCATGAAGGCCAAAAGTCTTAAAGAAAGTAGAAACTAACTCTAAACGTACACTGATCCTAAGAATAATAGAAGTAACAACATTAGTCATTTTTTCTCGAGATCTTGTCCCAGGCATCAACCAACTTTTGTATATTAGTTTTCTAGTCATCCTCCTCTAGGGAATAGTCTTCTTATTTCCTATTATCTTTCTGACTCTTTTCCTAGAGCATCTTTAATATCTTAGATTTACTTGAGACCACTCCCATAACCAAATTTCACATTATGCCATTAGTTATGTGAATTAAGGAATTAATGGCATTCACAATTTCATTTTTGGCTTTGTTGAATTTATCTTCTCATGCCTCCAAGTCCATATTGCAACATTGTATCTCTCTTATCTGATTCTCTAGGATATTATCTCTTTCATCATTTCTGTTATTTAATTTCAGGTTGTATCCCACCTCTACATTATCCTCATTACCTAGGCTAGTATACTGATCTTTCCATTAATCTTCTTCTTCCATATCTTCCTCGACAATTACATTTTCTTCGCCTTCCACCTAATAACCTCATTCCATTTCCCCTTCAACATCTTCTCTATTTTTTCAAAGTCCTCTTCCTCATCTAGTATGTATTCCTCTACTAAATATAGCTTTGTTACCTTCTCTTGTTTGGATTTTTTCTTACCTTTATCCTTTTGTTATGGCCTTTTTGACCTCCTCTATCCTAAGTTGCTTCCCTCTTTGTCATTATTTTGATTGGGATATTCACATGTTTCTTCAATTACAATAACCCTACTATTTGACTTAGGGTTTTGGGATTTTTCTTTCCTTTTCTTTGGATTACCAATTTTGGCTTCTGAAAATTTTATTTTTTGTGGGGTAAGCTTGATCAGTTTGTTGGCATTTGTATGAAGATTGCATTAATGATATGTTATGTTGTCATTGATGTCAATTAACCGGTAATGATATTATTGATATTGTTGTAATTTTTTTTTGTAACCGGTAGGAAGAATTTGTGGAGTGAACCGGTATTGCTATATATTGGAGAGTTGAACCGATAACTGGTAAACCCTACCTGTTGTTTTTGATAAACCCTAACTGATTAAGTTTTGTGAGTTGGTTATATTGGTTTATGATCTAATGATGAGTGGCAATGATTATGACACATATGATTATTGTATGAAGACAATTTCAAGTGATTTTGACGAGTTGATGTAACAATTTTTTTTGTCTCGGGAATGAGCAAGTATATTGCATATAATGAAAAGAGCATGATGAGTTACTAAGTTTGATGAAGTGGTGATCAAGGAAAGATCGAGGTTTTCTTGATTGATGTGCAGAGATTTCTATGTAATCCAATGGTCATACTTGAATCGACTTGTTTGTAATCTGTATGAGAATTAGGTTTTTTGTTGTGTTACCGACCTAATTGATTTGTTTATAAGGTCGATGAAGTTGTTTAGTTTAAAGAGTTGGCAAAGAGTTGGCAAATATCAGTTGAGTGTGTGGTTGCCAAACCAGATGATGTATCTACAATTTGAGTAAAGGCAGATAGGAGCATGAAAAGGATCCGATCAAGCAAGTGTAGTGCTATTCAGATATATCAACAAACTCCTATTGTTTTCTAACAATTATAGCAGAATTGAAATCCCCTAACTGGGTAAGCTTTAACAAGCTTGGTGCTATTCAAATTCTCTAACAAGGTGATCCATTAGCTTGGATTTTCAAATCCTCTACCGAGGTTACTCCTAACAAGGTATTCCTTCTAACAAGGCATTGTAGTAAATCACTTAACCGGGTGGTTCCTAACAGGATCAATTCTTAATAGGACATTTGTAAAGCTTTAATAGGCTAGGCTCCTAACAGGGAAAACTTCAGAAGAGTTCAGATAGTTATCTTGTGAGACTCAGGTTTTTCCCATTTGGGTTTCCACGTCAAAAATATTTGTGTCAAGTGGTGAATTTTTTTGTGGTTATGTTCTTATGGTTGATTTTACTTAACTACTTAACTACTTTGATAAGTTATGATAACCGGAAGCATTAAGAAATGAATTTTGTTGACATATGAAAAAGAATCTGGATGTTTATGAGTTTGAAGTTGTTTACTGTTAATTTGTTGTAACAGTCAACCGGTTTATCTTATGAGATTTTATCTTGATAGTGGTATTACATTGATAGTTCTAAGTTTACTTTGAGAGATTGATTTTTGAGATTGGTAAAGTTTATATTAGTTTTTCTATCTACTGATTCAGCCCCCCCTCTCAGTAGTTGACCGGATACTTATTCTTTCATCATACCATCGATGCATATTAGGTCCTCTAAGGTCTAAGCCTAACAAATTGAGGTAAATATCTTGCAAATCATGATGAAGAAGGAAGCTCCAGAGTTTAATAGAGAGAACTATAGGGTGTGGAGTGACAATGAAAATTTATATCAAGTGTCTAGGAAGTCAGTATTGGGAGCATGTCGTTACTAAATATGTTGCACCTACTGGGATTTTGATTGATGATTAGAAGAAAGAGAAACAAGAAAATCATCAAGCATTAGAGACCATTATCAGTTCTTTGTCTGATGCAGAGTATGTATATGTTTATGGTCTAGAGATTGCATATGAGGTATGGAAAAAAATTGAAGAGATTTATAGCAATGATGAACATGTTAAGATTCCTAAAGAAGAGAGTCTAAGAGGAAAGTTTGATGACATGTGGATGGCTGAAGGTGAGAATATCTAGCAGTATGGTCAAAGGATAAAGGAGATAGTTAGTGAAATTAAGAGTGCAAGAGGTAAAGTGGAAAATGCCATAGTGATTAGTAAGGTACTAAGAACCCTGCTACCGGTCTACGCTATCCGAGTTGCAGCCATTTAGGAGCTAAAGTCCATTGACAAAAATAAAGTAACTCTTGACTCCATCATTGGCAAGCTTACTACTTTTGAATTAAATTGTTATGATGGTAGTGTAAAGAAATCCGAGTCTGCATTTAGAGATTCTATTTCTAACCCATCTGTGAGGAAAAGTAGAGATGCCAGTCACAGTTATGAATCCAGATCCAGCAGAGAAGCTAATGATGAAGACAATTTAGTTGAGCTTGAAGAATTGTTGGCCAAATGGTTGCCTAGAGGTACAGGTAAATATAGAGGTAAATTACCTTTGAAATGTTTTTCTTGCAACAAGATTGGACACATAGTTGCTAACTGTCCTAATGGTGATAATGAGCACAAATGAGAGATATTCAAGAAGTATAAGGGTAAAGACAAAAGACATTGTCTTATTGTTATTGATGGTGGTATCACTAATGAAGAATATGATGGTGATGCTAATGAAGACATTGTGTTTGTAGCCATTAAAGAAGGGATATCAGACCATAAGGCATTAGTATCCAGGATGGATAACTTTGATGATTGGATCATTGATAGTGGTTGTTCACATCACATGACCGGTGATCGGAGCAAATTTCTTTCTTTGAAGGAATTTGATGGTGGAGTTGTAAGATTTGGTAATGGCTCACCCTACATGGCTAAAAGTAAGGAAACTATTTCTCTTAATGGAAAGAGCAGTGCAGATGATACCCATTGGAGTTTAAGAATGGTATGTGCAAAATTTATGGTAGAAAAGGTGAACTGATTACAACCGGGAAGAAAACTAAAGGCAACCTATTTTACCTTAATCCCAAAGTCAGCAATTGTTTAATTGCAAAGATAGATTATAGTTGGATTTGGCATAGGGGATTTTGTCATATAAACTTTGATAACATTGTTAAAGTGAATAAGTCCAAGACAGTGAGAGGTTTACCTCAGTTAGACAAACCGGTTAATGCTCTATGTAAAGAATGTCAGTTGGGAAAGATGACAACCTCAAATTTCAAGAGAAAAATGTTTTTAGCGGAACATTTGTTAGATTTGGTTCATACATATCTTTGTGGACCAATAAGGACAAAAAGTATTCAAGGTGACAGATATTTTATGATCTTCACTGATGATTGCTCAAGGATGATGTGGGTCACATTCTTGAAGGATAAGACTGAATCTTTTGGTAAGTTCAAGGCATTTAGGGCCTTAGCTGAGAAGGAGAGCGGTAAGAAGATAAAGTGTTTGAGGACAGATCAAGGTGGTGAATTTACTTCTAAGGAATTCACTAGATATTGTGAAGAAAATGGTATCAAATGGCATCTTTCTGCATCGAGGACACCACAAAAGAATGGTATCATAGAGAGAAACAACTGGTCAGTCGTTGAAGCTGCTAGGACGATGTTGATACAAGGAGGTGTAGCAGAAAATTTTTGGAGAGAAGCTGTCAGCACAACTATCTACACTATGAACCAGATTTTGGTAAAAAGAGGTAAGGACAAGACTCCTTATGAATATTGGTATGGAAGATCACTTGATGTTAGTTATTTCAAGATATTTGGAAGCAAATTTTTTATTAAGAGAGGTGATTATATTATAAAATTTGAGGCTAAAAGTGATGAAGGTATATTTCTTGGCTATTCTACCAAGAGTAAGGCCTACAAGTGTTTTAACAATCAGACATAGAGAATTATTGAGAGTATTGATGTTCAAGTAGATGAATATCCTAAAGTCTCAGAGGAAACCAATTTGGACAAAAAGGATGAAGATCCTTGCATTTTGTTTTTAGAACCAGAAACTGTGAAATCTGAAACCAGCAAAGCAAGTAGTGACGTACCAGTTCAATCAGAATAAATAAATTCAGAAGAAGATGATGATAATGAAGAAGTTGAAGCTGAAGATAGTGATCATGTTATTCCAAGATATGTGAGACTGAATCACAATCCTGGACAGATTATTGGGGATAAGGATGTTGGAGTACTAAACAGAAAAAGAATCAAAGAGAATTCTTGCATGATCTTCACTATTGAACAAAGAACTGCTAAGGATGCATTTGGTGGTGATCATTGGGTTAAAGTTATGGAGGAGGAACTAGATCAAATTGAGAAGAACAACACATGGACCATAGTACCCCGACCAGTAAATAAAAATGTGATAGGTACTAAGTGGGTATTCACGAACAAGTTGAATGAAGATGGTGTTGTAGTTCACAACAAAGCTAGGTTGGTTTGCAAAGGTTATGCACAAGAGGACGGAGAAGATTATGGTGAGACTTTTGCACCAGTGGCAAGACTGGAAGGTGTCAGAACTTTAATTGTATTTGCAGCACACAAGAAAGGTATACCAGATGGATGTTAAGTCAGCATTTTTGAATGGGATACTGGAAGAATAAGTATACATTGAGTAGCCAAATGGTTATGATTTGGCTAATGAGAAACACATGGTATGCAGATTGCATAAGGCTTTATATGGATTAAAGGAGGCACCAAGAGGATGGTATGAAAGGCTTCATACACATCTAATGAAGACATGCTTTTTGAGAACCAACGATGATAGTAACATATATCTCAAATATAAAGGAGATAAAATATTGGCCAGCGAAGTATTTGTAGATGATATCATATTTGGAGGTAATGATGACATGAGCAATAGTTTTACAGATGAAATGAAAAATGAGTTTGAAATGTCTTTAGTGGGAGAAATAAAAAATTTCATAGGCTTGCAAATACATCAAATGAAGAATGGTATTTTCATCACACAGTCTAAGTATTTGAAAGAGGTCTTGAAGACATTTGGAATGAGTGAGTGTAAACCAGTTGGGACACCAATGTTTATAGGTTGCAAGTTGTCTAAGGATGATGAATCCACAACTGTTGATGAGAAGGAATACAGGTCAATGATTGGAAAATTGTACTATGTTATTCACAGCAAACCGAACACAGCTCATGCAATTGGCATAGTTGCTCGGTTCCAGAAGAATCCTAAGGAAACACATTTGATAGCAACCAAGATAATTTTTAGATATTTGAAAGGTACTGTTGACTATGGATTATGTTATCCATATGGAGGAAATGTTTGACTTGAAAGGGTACACAGATGCAGATTGGGAAGGAAATGTTGATGACCAAAAAAGCACAAGCGGTGGAGCATTTTTTCTTGGAGGAAGACTTGTTTCATCGAGTAGTAAGAAGAAGAGTTGTACATCACAATCTACTATTGAAGCTAAGTATGTTTCAGCTTACATGAATTGTACTCAGGCTATCTGGATGAAGCACATTTTAGAAGGTTTTAAGATTAATATTTTAGAACCTATAAAGATCTTATATGATAATACAGGTGCCATAAATATTTCCAAGAACCCTGTTTTGCACGCACGAACCAAGCATATTGAATTGAAGTATCATTTCTTGAGGGAAAAAGTACAAAGATGTGGTCTTGGAGCATGTTTCTACCAAGGAGCAGCTTGCAGATATCTTTACTAAACCTCTGCCTAAGACTACTTTTGAGTATCTTAGAAGTCAGCTAGGGGTTGTACCCCGTCATGAGGTCAGTTAAGCATGATGTAGATTACATCAGTTCTAGAGCTACTTGCAAAACTTTACAGAAGGATTGGCGTAGAAGTGGAGTTATTCCATAGGGGGAGTGGTGTAGGGAACCTAACACTCAAAGAAAGAAAATTTTGGTTTTTCTTAAGTTTTTGTGTTGTCTTTTATGATGTAATAATGGACCAACCATGTGGGACTCAGTAGAGCCATGGTTGAGTTGTCCAAGTTTTTGATTGTGCCATTTGTGCTTAGGCCTAGGAAGTTTTAATGCTAAGGTTGATCACAGGAGTAGTACTCTGGATCATTTTCAACATGTAATAGGGGTCGATTGTATTGTGTTTAGGTCTTCTAGGATGCTTGACGGCCTTCAGGAGCCTTGAAATGCACTAGAATGAAAAGTTGCAACCAAGGAGTCAAAAAGATGCAAAAGTTGCATTTTTTTTGGTTGATGGCGTTGAAAGCTGGTTCAACCAACTAAATAATGGGCATTTAAGCCAAAAGCACCTTCATTGTATGGTTTGGAGAATCTTTTATGCAAGAACAAGTTTTGTGTTTTCAAGAAATCCTATTTTGTTCACCGTTTGATAGTTTTCTTCATTGTTTATTGCTTTGGTATGGTCTAGTATGGACTTGTCAGAGAAACCTCATTGCAGGGAATGAGTGTTCATTGGATTTACTTTCCAATAATTTTGATTAGCAGGACTGATTGTCTTTAGTTGTAGAGATATCATCCATTCTTTGTAACTAGGTGTAAAACCCTTGCAAGTAGGGTTTAAGAGCAAAAAATAGATCTAACCTAAGCATCCATTGATGGAACCTATTGAAATCAAGTGGAATACTAGGTTAGGGTATGTACATAGGTTTAGAATAGGTTTTGTATTTTTGTAGGCCTTTGTGGAGGAGATACAATGAAGCCCTAGGCTCACCGCTAGGAGTTGGTGAGTTAGGACAGCATCAAATGTGCAACTTTTGAGCACATATGGATTGGTGGAGCCACAAATAAGGCATGGTTGGGAAGCCCTATGAATTCCCTTCTATAATCCTAAATTGTTTTGAGTAGATAGTTTGACTGGTGAAGGTTTTGAAGCACAACTTCCCAAGTCACCCGGGTAGACCCAAACCCTTGAAATTAGGACAATTTGGTTCCCATATTTTTACGAAGAACCTAGATGTAGATTTAAAATATTGTTTGTAACCCTAAAAAGGGTATCCAAAACTATAATTTATTTGTGGCCTTGTTTGGGGATTTTTCAAACTAAGTCCTTAAAACTGCCAAGGGAGGGCTAATTGAATTAGGCCTATTTGAGCCCGATAGAGACAAAGAAAGGCTAGAAAACCATGGTGATGGGTTTGAAGATGTTAAAAGCCTCAAAATACTTCAAAGACACTATGTAGATGTATTTTGAGCCCATTGAATGAGGTTGGAGTGTTGTGATCCTTGTAGGAGTTGTTGGAGCCTTAGGAGTGGTGTGTGGAGATTGAGGTGGCAACCTCAATAGGAGGAGTTGATTGTCTAAGACCAGTGGCTATACCTTGGAGGCAAGCCAAAGTGGTTCATACCTTGGAGGTCTCAATAGAAAAACCCCTACTAAGTGCCATTGGATGGGCTTGAGTAGTTGAAGGGTTGAGTAAGACAAGTCAATCAAGAAGGTGAATTGAATTTAGCTCCAAGACTCTCTACATTAGAGTTGTATTAGAGCCATTCTTTGAAAGATTTGGTGAATGTCAAATTGTGAAGAATCAGAAGCAATTTCAATGCCTCCAAAGGTAATGACTCCAGAAGCCATCTGGTAGATGGTGGCAGAGATGATAGAAGGATGTGGAAGGAAGTAAAGGAACTAGAGATATTAAGAAGGAGAAGGGGAAGGTTAAGATAGAATGGGGAGATGAGATAGATGAAGAAGTGGAAGATGGAGAGGAACAAGAAGCAATAGCAATGCCCCAAGACCAAAAGCTATTCTTGGATGTAGCCAAATCCATCTCTAAGGATAATTTGGATGGATTACCCACCTATGGAGGAAATCTTAATGGAGAAGAGTTGTTAGATTGGATGGAGGCTCTAAATAATCATTTTGATTATAAGGAGGTAGCAGAGGAGAAAAGAGTAAATGTGGCCAAATCAAGATTTTGAGGATCAACATTAGTTTGGTGGAATATGATGCAAGAAGAAAGGATACAAGAAGGTAAGAAGAAGATAACTTCATGGGAGCGTATGAAGATAAGGCTTAAGGCTCAATTCCTACCAGGGGATTATGAAGTTCAAATCCACAAGAGACTGCAAAATCTAAAACAAATGGAACTAGATGTCAGTGCATACATTGAAGAATTCCACAAACTTAGTTTGAGGGCTAGGAAGCATGAGAATGAAGTGGAGAAATTGGCCAGGTACATGAATGGCCTTAGACAAAACATACAAGATGAGATAAGTATCCTCACACCAGACACTGTTCATAAGTGTTTTTAGTTGGCATTAAGGGCAGAGGAAAAGATCAAGAGGAGAAGTGAACAAAATCAAAAACATAGAGGTGGTAAGAATTTCAGAGGTAGAGGAACCTTTGGTAGAGGGAAGCATACATCAAGAAATGAAGAGCAGCAAAGCCAAGAAGGAAGTGGGGACTCACAAAGAGGAACATTTAGAGGATCCTTTAGAGGAAGAAGCAATATTAGGGGTAGGTTTGGAAACTTAGGAAGAGGAAATATAGTCTTCACTGGTAGGTGCTATCACTGCAATCAAGTTGGACATACCATGAGTAGGTTCCCGGGAAAAGCCTCAAGTTCAACAAGCTCCTACATGGGTGAAAGAAGGACTCAATTGGTACAAGAGGAAGACACTCAAAGTGAGACCTCTCCAATTAGTAAGGCAGGCCCAGTGACAGATGGGGAAAACTTAACGATGAGAAGAACAATTCTCAAGATACCCCAAGCTCAAGAGCCACCACAGAGGAAAAGTTTGTTTAGAACCACTTGCAGGTCACATGGGAAAATTTGTAAGGTGATTGTGGAATCAGGTTCCATAGAGAACATTGTCTTAATTGAAATGGTGGATAAACTAAAACTAAAAAGACTACCACATCTCACTCCTTACAAGGTATCATGGCTCAACCAGGGTCAACATGTATTAGTTTATGAACAAGCATGGGTGGAATTTGAAATTGGTGAGTATAAAGACAAACTACTATGTGACATTATTATCCTCGATTTTAGTGCGGATAAAATCATGAGGCAACCCTACGAAACTGGTATGTTTTGTACCTTACGTCCTCCAGGAGAGCTTGACCGACTCCATCGGTTAGCTCCTTTTGCTTTCCGTTTCTTGTTTTTATTGTTTTTAAGTTATTTTATTTTTGCATTTTTACCTGCAGGCTAGACTTTAAAGTACGACCTGCAGGGTTTTCCCTAGTGAAGAATTGCATATCGGACTTTAAAGTCTGATGTACAATGTTTCAATTCTACTCCTGTAGATGGAACGTTAAATTCCAACCCGTAGGTAGCTTCTCCTGCAGATCGGACTTTAAAGTCTGACCTAAAAGGTCTTTGCTCCTACACATCGGACTTTAAAGTCTGACCTCCAAGGTCTTTGCTCCTGCACATCGGACTTTAAAGTCC
This sequence comes from Cryptomeria japonica, assembly GCF_030272615.1. Classification (NCBI taxonomy): domain Eukaryota; kingdom Viridiplantae; phylum Streptophyta; class Pinopsida; order Cupressales; family Cupressaceae; genus Cryptomeria; species Cryptomeria japonica. Next base: position 433,686,233 of record NC_081414.1, read on the forward strand.
GATGTGCAAGTTGTTTGTAATGACATGCATGTCAGAATTTAAAGTCCGACTTGCAAGGGGTTCAGTCCTACATGTCAAAATTTAAAGTCCAACATGCATGCGCACTTAATCATTAATGAGGGCATTAATGGTTATTTTGGGGGTTATTTATTAGGTTTTTTGGTTCTAATCCCTCATTTTATTTTGCAAATCTTTCCTTCTCGTGTGCCCTCCTACTCCTCTCCTTTGTTTTCGATCTCGATCACCTCATGGAGTCATCATATTTTCTTCAATTGCATGGATTGAGGTAGGTTTTTTATTCTTTTCAGGTTTTTTCCTTTTGCTTCTCCATTCTTTTTTTGTCATTCCCTTTGGGTTTTCATTTTTGGAGAACATCGGATTTTAAAATCCGATTGCTCCTGGCCTTTCCTTCGAGGTTGAGGGCACATCAAACTTTTGTTAGGATTCCCAAAGATACTGAGAGGGGGGGTGAATCAGTATCTTGCCAGTTAATGGATTTTCTTAACTTATTAAATGAATTGCATCTCAAAATAGTACACCGGTAAACAAGAATTAATGCAGTAAATAAGAACAACAACCACAACATAGAAAGCACACCATAACAAAATATTTTTAACGGGGACCCCCGATGTGGGAAAAACCTCGGTGGGATTTGTGACCCACAATATCTGCTTATTGGACAACAATGTGAGGCCCTACCCCGAATCTTCCTAGCATTTTAGTATTTTTCATGTTGAGACTATTATGGATGCTTTATTTTTATGCATTATGGATTTGGAACTTATATGATTCCATGATTTGGATAACATTTATATGTATCGATGCTTCATTTCTATGCATTATAGATATAGAACTCTATATGATTCTAGAATAGGATTACTTTATGATGATGTATGTCATTATTGGAATTGCAGGACTTTAATATGATGATAGAAATAGGATGCATGTTTTATGTATGGATCGGCATTATGTGGATTATGATAATTGCTTATGTGGATTTATTTGGATATAAGATATATCGATTTATTTAAATGTAAATTGTATGCAGAGTGTTTGATGTGTATTCTTATTCATGTGTTTAATATTATATGAGGTTATTGGAATTATTAATGTGTAATTGAGATGCGCAGGAAAATTATCCATGTGACCATGGAAATATTATGGAGAGCCAAACCTAGACCTATGTACGTTCGTAAAGTCAGGGGTTGTCTATTTGGAGAGACAACACCCTGTATGTACCATATTTTATTTGTAATAGTAAATGATGCATGTGTGTTAAATTTTATTTATTAATTTATTTAAATCCAACAAGAGACAATTTCCATATGTAATTTTGTAATGTATTTTATTGTGTCACTTGACACGTGTTCATTTATGTCTTGAATTTTGACTTCTCTCTTGAAGGGAGTTGTTCAACTATAGCTTTTTCAAACATTTGAATGTAGTTCTAAAATTTCCTTGGGTAGAGAGTCTTTGGAGTGGTCAACTCAGGTTTGACCCGAAATTTAACTTCAGATGGGTTTATAAGGGGTCAAATGGACTCCTAGGGGTAGTTTAAAGGTGTTTCCTAAAGTCCATAAGGTATACCTATGGGTTAGGAGTATTTTTAGGCATGTGTCTACTCCCATGTGACTGTTTAGTAACCTCAAAAAGTGGGTTTCCTAAGGTGAGCGAAAATTGAAATTAGAATGTGCCATCTAGGTTAGATAACCTTCCTTTTTGATGAGAGATCCTTTTCCACTTTTTCTTGCTTTTTCCTTTTTCAGTTTTAGAAACGTATGAGAGCTCTCCCTGAGGTCTTCTTAGGCAAGAATGAGATATTTTGTGGGTAATCACCAACTCTCCATTTTTGGAGACTATGCATTTTGAAAAGTTGGTTTTTGGATTGGAAATTTGGCTAAGTGTAGAAGGGAGGATTGTGGATTTGGGTTGCTCATCCTCAAACTAGTTCTAGCATACCTTTGGGCAGATTGAAGGTTGGTTCATCTCTTTTCTTTTTTACGTTGCATGTCTATGTTGGAAAGTTTGGTTGTATGTGAAAGTGTACCTCTTGTATTTTCTTTTGCGAAAATTATTATTATGTGATCTGTCTTTTATTTTCTTGTATGCATTTTTTGTGTTTTGGGAGTAACCAAGGCCTTCTACTCTTGGGACAGTAGGATTGTCTTGCGGGTGGTAGAAGTTTGACATCCCTCAAGTGAGAGACTCTCATTATGAGAGCGAACTCAAGGGGTGTATATGTGACCCTTGCTGCATGGCCTGGTTTGTGCATTTGGGGGTCATAAGTGGAGAAAGTATGGCATGAATGCCTTGGGGGGCATAAGGAATGCAGGGTTAATGAACTTATGAAATATCCTTGTTTGCCTTGAGGTGGCATTGTGATCTACCATTCTTGTAGTCTCCTTAGGGTATTTGGTCCACTACCACCCATGTAAAATCATCACATTTTTTGATGAAGTGTAGCCTTTTTTGGGAAAGTGTTGTTGAGTGTTTTTCCCTTGCTTGATGTGTTTGCATGTCGGTAACCTGTCTAGGGCTTGGTTCTCCAAGCTCAGAGGTGGCTTCTAGTAAGCCTAGGCTGGGAGGTGAGCACTCCATGGTCAAGCCTTATGATTTATTTGCAGGATTGCTTGGAAAGAAAAGAAAAAGATAAGCTAAGAGTTGTTGGTTTTTGTTCTTGATTTGCAGAAAAAGAATAAGAAAAGGGATGCTATATTTTTTCAGTTGCAGAAATGTAAATAAAAGTTGCATGTTGTATTTATTTTGAAAGGAATGTATTCATTTATTTAAAGTCCTCATTTAATAGAAAAGAGAGACTAGTTGGGTATATCACCCATTTGTATTGTTGGCTAGATTCTATTTTAAACACACTTTAAAGAAATGCATTATTTTTATTAAGTATTATTTTGTTGCAAAAAAAAAAAGAAATGCGTATTTTTGGATTTAGTTCCTATAGTTCTGAAAATAATATTTGTTGTGTATGTGTTATTTTGAAAATCAAGAAATTTATTTTATCCCCTTATGCATTTGAAATATTGGAAAAGAATGAAATGGAAAAGCATGTATGTTAGTAAGCTGGAAATAAAGCATTTAGTCCTATTTATGGAAATGCAAATATAGTTTATTAAATTCTGTCATTTTCCCTTTTATTCATTCGCAGAAAATATATCTAAAAAAATTAACATGCCTTTCAATGTTTTCTAGACTAATATAGTTGTTGCTTAAATTTAATTAATTCTGTCATCTTCTCCTTTGTTTATTGCAAAATCAAAATTAAATAATGACACTATAGATTTATGTCTAGATCTAAAAGATGAAATAAAAATATTGGTCTAATGCTATGATGCTAGTTATTTTAATAAGTTCCTCTAAATATTTAAAGAAAAAAATATAACATTATACATTTATGAAAATCTATATTAAACCTACCTGTGACTTAACCATGGTTAAATTATATATATATATTTAAATAAATATATTTTTTTGTTATATATTTAAAAACAAAAACAAAAACAAAAAAGATTTTTAATTTATTTAAAAAAATAAAAAAACCAAGTAAACTAAGTAAACTAGGGGAGCCTCGCCGCCACCCCCCCCCCCCCGTGTTGTGGGTGACAACCCCCAGCGGTGGCTGTAGCCACCACTATGGGGTGCAACCCACAGTCGAGGAGGCTTCAGCCCTCCGCTGTGGGTAGCACCACACAGTGACGGGGCCGCCGTGGCTGCGGGCCGCGACTCACAGCGGCGGCCAAGGCTGCCTCTGTGGGCCACAACCCGCAGGCACGGCTGCGGCCATCCCTGCGGGGAGCCCTCCCCCGTGACCTCTGCTACCACCACCCATTCCCCTTTGGCATCGCCGCTACCTACGTAGAACCTCCACCTCTAGCCGCCATACCTTCAGGCCCTCCCCCCTGCAACAAAAGAATATGAAACCCTAACCCAGTTAGGGTTAGGGTATATCAAAAAATATAAAAGGAATAAAAGAAATGGGGTTTGAAAGGGGCATTTTATAATATTTTTATTAGGGTTCATGTGTATTTTTTTTATAATAATGTTTGTTTAAAGAACATATATATATATATATATATATATATATATAGTTAAGAATATGAATGCACACATCTAACATTAGTTTAATTATTTTATTTGTACATTCATATTTTATGATCGATTATATAAACATTAAATATGATGTTTTTAAATTGTAATTATTTTTTTGGAGATTAATTACTTAGGAACTTATAATAACTTTATAAGATATTTTGACTATAAGGGGTTATATAATCCACCTAAATTTAGGCCATTCCAGGCTAAATTTTATAGGGAAATTTTCATTATGGATTTAATTGACCCTTTAGTCAAATTAGATTAATCACATTTTAATTATTGTTACGCATTAATAATCTAAGTGCTAGGACTAATTTATTTAGTTTCTAAAAGCAATTAATGGATATTGGAGATTAATACTACCTTTGTCAATTAATTTAGAGATTTTTGGTTAAATTAATTTACTGATTAAAATTGATGAGATAATAAATAACTCTTTTAGTATTCCGCATTTAATTTAAATTATTTTCGCTTACTTGAGTTAGTGGTTAGAGTTAACTCAAAACATAGTTAAGACAAAACTTGTTAGTACGTTTCATATTAGCGAATTTAATGTTATTAGGTTGTTGTTTTAAAAAAAAATTATTTCGTTCATGCCCAAAAGTTTGGGCATGACATTTTGGTATCAGAGCAAGGTTTCCAACACTAGGAACCTATCTCCATTATGTTTCGCTTTAATTAGTTAATTAATTAATTTTATTCTATTATATTTATTTCTAAATAATTAAAAATTTCTCCGAAAAAAAATATTTTTATTTTTTATTTTTTATTTTTTATTTTTTTATTTTCTCATAAGGATGCCTCTGACTACGCGACAAGCTCGCAAACATGGTAGAGGTCCTAGGCTCCTCTCGAATGGCTGGTTGACCCAAATCGAGACATCTTAGAAGCACTCCAGAACCTAATAGGGATAGTCTAAGAAAGGCTTCCAGCAGAGGATCATCATGTTGAAAACCAGAACTTAGGGAGCCATAGATCAGCAGATAGGGAACGGAGTAGGAGTCCACCTCCTAATCACATAGAGAGTCAGGCTGGGCATGAGCCTGAGTCCATTCACCTACCAGGACCACCTCCAGTAGTAGAGCCAGTGTATTATGAGAGATCACATCAAGATCCAGGGGATCTAATCAGAGAGGTTATGCACCTCCAGCCACCATCTTTTGGGGGATCAACTTATGGGGTAGAAGCTAAGGCTTGGCTTTTGAGCCTAGATAGGTGCTTTGCATTGTGCTCTTATGAGAGAAATCTAAAGGCACATGTAGCAGTCCACCTATTGAGAGCAACGACCTCCACATGGTGGAGACAAGAGGAATACAAGTGTGGTTTAGTTGCTGATACTCTCACATAGGAGATTTTTACAGAGAGGTTCAGGGAGAGGTACTTGTCAGAGCATTACAGACAGCGTAGGATAGATGAGTTCCATGACCTCCAGCAAAAGGGTCTCTCAGTGACCCAGTACGAGAACAAGTTCTTCAAGCTCTTGCCATACATGGAATACCTGAAAGAAGAGAATCTTCTCGTCAATAGTTTTATCAGAGGGCTGAATGCTGGCATAGCAGGACCAATGAGGATGTCTGCTCCAGGGAGCCTTTGGGTTGCCATGGAGAAGACTTTGATAGCAGAGGAGATTCAGGTCAAGCCACACTATACAAGGGATCAGTTCCAGAACTGAAATCTTATAGCCCAGACATACGGGTTTCAGAAACCCCATTGGAAAGGTAATAACAGACACACACCAGGGTTCTCCAAACCCCCTCCTCCGCAACAGTCACAGCAGAACCAGAGGCAGAGGCCTCCATAGAGTTAGCAGGGCACAAAGCCCAAGCAGTGGCAGTCTCAGGGTCAGAGGTGAGATCAGCGATCTCAGGTTCCTTACACACCTTTGGTGAGGACTCAGCAGTCCTCCAAGGGTGGGTACAGTGGTTCTAGCAGGACAGGGGGATAGTCTTTCTCTAGGCCTCAAGGCATTCAGTTTCAGGCATGTGGTGCTTGTTTGACATGTGGAGCCATGGGGTACATGGTGAGAGAGTGTCCTTAGGGTCAAATGGCAGGGAATCAAAGGATGGCAGCATCAGAGCCTATAGTTGGAGATATGGGCAGGTCCCGTAGAGTCTTCATAGCAGTTGACAATCGCCAGACAGAGCATTGGGCCACAGTCATTGAGGCTGCAGGTAAGATTAGAGGTAGCAGTGTATCTATATTATTTGATTCAGGAGCTACTGACTCCTTTATATCTCCATTGGTTGTGGAGCGTTGCGGGTTAGTGGCAACTAGACAAGGTGTCAATTGGGAAGTGGAGTTAGCTTTAGGGGCTATAGTGTCAGTGGAATCAGAGGTTAGGGCATGTTAGCTTCAGATTGGCAATACCACCACCTTAGTAGACCTTAGAGTTACACCACTTGGATCTTATGGTATCGTACTTGGCATGGATTGGCTTTGTGCCCATAGAGCCAAGATGGATTTCCACTTGAAAGAAATCAAATGTGAGGATGATCATGGTTTGCCCATAGTAATCACTAGGATTCAGAGACTCGTGTCTCTTCATATGATTTCCACAATGCAGCTTAAGCGGAGCATGCGAAAGGGATGTCATTTATTTGCCATCACCATCAGTGATAGAGGGGAAGAGGATGAAAAGGAAACATCAATTGATGGTCATCCTATCCTTAAGGGATATTCAGATGTGTTTCCTTTAGAGCTACCTAGAATGCCACCCCGTAGAGAGATTGACTTTCATATAAACCTTGTACCAGGAGCTGAGCCAGTTTAAAGAGCACCTTATAGGATGACCACAAATGAGCTTAATGAGCTCAAGATGTAGCTTGAGGAACTCCTAGAGAAGGGTCACATTCATCCTAGTGTATCCCCTTGGGGTGCACTAGTCATCTTCATGAAGAAGAAGGATGGATCTCTTCGGTTATGTATAGATTATCGACAGTTGAACAAAGTAACCATCAAGAACCAATATCCCTTGCCCAGGATCGATGATTTATTTGACCAACTTCAGGGTGCCAAAGTATTTTCCAAAATTGATCTAAAGTTAGGATACCATTAGTTGAGAATAGTGGAAAGTGATATCCACAAGAACGCATTTCACACTAGATATGGCCACTATGAGTTCACCGTGGTTCCATTCGGTCTTACAAATGCTCCAGCTATTTTCATGAGCCTCATGAATGGGGTATTTCACACATTTCTGGACCATTTTGTGATTGTGTTCCTCGATGATATATTGATATATTCTCAGAATGAGGAGGAGCATGAGGAGCACTTGAGACAGGTTTTGCAGTGTTTGAGGGACAATCAGTTGTTTGGCAGTTTGTCAAAGTGTGCTTTCTTTCATTCTGAGGTCAAGTACCTTGGGCACGTTATTTTCGGTGATGGGATCTCAGTTGACCCATCAAAGATCAGAGCTATTATGGATTGGCCAACTCCAACCAGTGTGACAGAGGTCAGGAGCTTCATGGGCTTAGTGGGTTATTACCGATGCTTTGTTGAGGGATTCTCTAGAGTCGCACATCCCATTACTTCTCTTAAGTGTAAAGGGAAGAAATTTGAGTGGATACAGAAGTGCAAGAGGGCCTTTCAGGAACTCAAAAAGGCACTTACTAGGGCACCTATCCTTGTAGTGCCATATCCCTTAGCTGACTTCATGGTTTGCACAGATGCTTCCCTAGAGGGTTTAGGAGCAGTCCTTATGTAGGATGGTAGGGCTATAGCTTTTGAGTCTAGGAAACTTAAGACTCATGAGCTTAACTACCCTACTCATGACCTTGAGCTTGTAGCAGTAGTGCATGCACTTGTGAGGTGGAGACATTTCCTTTTGGGTCATCATTTTGAGCTTCATTCAGACCATCAGAGCCTTCAATACATATTCACTCAGCCGAACCTTAATGCACATCAAAGGAGATGGATGGAGTTCTTGTACAAATATGATTTTGACATTCACTACATCAAAGGGAAAGAAAACGTAGTTGCAGATGCCTTGAGTCATGACATTCAGACGTCATGAGGTATACACCATATCTATGGGCATGGATTTGAGAGATTGGATATTGCAGCAGTTTCCAGAGGATGGATGGTATTTAGAGGTTTGTCAGGTGATACGATCTCAGGAAACTCTATAAGGGAAATATGTGGATTACTCCTTAGATTTTGATGGACTATTATGCCATAGAGGGTGCATCTATGTACCTTCTTCCAGGGGATTGCACGAGTTCATTGTCATGAAGACTCATAGAGCTCCTTATGCAGCACATCCCAGAGTTAAGAAGATGCACGCTGACTTGAGACAGTTATATCATTGGCCAGGAATGCGGCAGCTCATGGCTGAGTTAGTAGCTCGATGCCTCGAGTGTCAGAGAATCAAGGCAGAGCACCGCCATCCAGGTGGGTTGCTCCAGTCTCATGCTATACCGGAGTGGAAGTGGGATACTATATCCATGGATTTCATCATTGGTCTCCCTATGTCATCTCATCGCCATGATGCCATCTTGGTGATAGTTGACAAGTTGACCAAAGTGGCCCACTTTTCACCAGTTCGGACTACCTTCACAGCACCAGTAGTAGCACAGGTGTTCTTGCGAGATAGTGTCAAACTTCATGGCGTTCCACACAATATTATTTCTGACATGGATTCCCTCTTCACTTCTTCCTTTTGGAATGTATTACAGCCAGCTATGGGCACCAAGCTCAACTTCAGTACAACCTATCATCCAGAAATAGATGGTCAGATAGAGAGGGTTAGCCAGGTGTTAGAGGATATGCTTCACATGTACATCATGGATCATCAGACCAGATGGGAAGAGTAACTTCCCTTAGTGGAGTTTTCCTATAACAATGGGCATCACACTTTGTTGGGGATGCCACCCTATCAGGCATTATATGACAGGCCTTGTAGGACACCATTGAGTTGGGACCACATAGAGGACAGAGTTTCTCTTGGTCCTTAGATAGTTTGGGATATGGAGCAACTGGTGGATTTGATTAGGCAGCATCTTAGAGAGGCACAGGATAGACAAAAGAAGTACGCAGATGCGAATAGGATAGATCGTAGCTACTTGGTTGGAGACAAAGTCTTTTTGAGAGTGCAACCGCATAAGAGTCCAATCCATTATGGAAAGGGTTCTAAACTCGCACCTTGCTTTGTAGGACCATTTGAAATCCTTGAGAGGATAGGACCAGTTGCCTACCATTCAAAATTGCCACCTAGCCTGTCATGCATCCACGATGTGTTTCATGTATCGGTTTTGAGAAAGTATATCTATGATGAGTCTCATATTTTAGATTGGGATGCCTTGTAGGTGGAGTCAGATGGACAACTAGCTTTGGAGCCCATTCACATTTTGGCATGATGGACGCTGGCCCTTCGAGGTTGAGAGATGGACCAAGTTAGGGTCCAGTGGGATTGCTATGATGAGGTTACGACTTTATGGGAGGACGCAACACGTATGAGGTCACAGTACCCCCATCTTTTTGATGAACTCTAGGAGGAAGTTCATGCCTAGAGGGGGAGGGTGTGAGGCCCTACCCTGACTCATCCTAGCATTTCAATATTTTTCATGTTGAGACTATTATGGATGCTTTATTTTTATGCATTATGGATTTGGAACTTATATGATTCCACGATTTGGATAACATTGATATATATTGATGCTTCATTTCTATGCATTATAGATATAGAACTCTATATGATTCTAGAATAGGATTACTTGTGATGATGTATGTCATTATTGGAATTGCAGGACTTTACTATGATGATAGAAATAGGATGCATGTTTTATGTATGGATCAACATTATGTGGATATATTTGGATATAAGATATATCAATTTGTTTAAATGTAAATTGTATGTAGAGTGTTTGATGTGTATTCTTATTCATGTGTTTAATATTATATGAGGTTATTGGAATTACTAATGTGTAATTGAGATGCACAGGAAAATTATCCATGTGACCATAGAAATATTATGGAGAACCAAACCTAGACCTATGTATGTTCGTAAAGTCAGGGGTTGTCTATTTGGAGAGACAACAGCCCGTATGTACCGTATTTTATTTGTAATAGTAAATGATGCATGTGTGTTAAATTTTATTTATTGATTTATTTAAATCCAAGAAGAGACAATTTCCATGTGTAATTTTATTATGTATTTTATTATGTCACTTGACACATGTGTTGATTTATATCTTCAATTTTGACTTGTCTCTTGAAGGGAGTTGTTCAACTATAGATTTTTCAAACATTTGAATGTAGTTCTAAAATTTCCTTGGGTAGAGAGTCTTTGGAGTGGTCAACTCAGGTTTGACCCGAAATTTAACTTCAGATGGGTTTATAAGGGGTCAAATGGACTCCTAGGGGTAGTTTAAAGGTGTTTCCTAAAGTCCATAAGGTATACCTATGGGTTAGGAGTATTTTTAGGCATGTGTCTACTCCCATGTGACTGTTTAGTAACCTCAAAAAGTGGGTTTCCTAAGGTGAGAGAAAATTGAAATTAGAATGTGCCATCTAGGTTAGATAACCTTCCTTTTTGATGAGATATCCTTTTCCATTTTTTCTTACTTTTTCCTTTTTCAGTTTTAGAAACCTATGAGAACTCTCCCTGAGGTCTTCTTAGGCAAGAATGAGATATTTTGTGGGTAATCACCCACTCTCCATTTTTGGAGACTATGCATTTTGAAAAGTTGGTTTTTGGATTGGAAATTTGGTTAAGTGTAGAAGGGAGGATTGTGGATTTGGGCTGCTCATCCTCAAACTAGTTCGAGCTCCTTTGGGCAGATTGAAGGTTGGTTCATCTCTTTGCTTTTTTATGTTGCATGTCTATGTTGGAAAGTTTTGTTGTATGTGAAAGTGATTCTCTTGTATTTTCTTTTGTGAAAATTATTATGCGATTTGTCTTTTATTTTCTTGTATGCATTTTTTGTGTTTTGGGAGTAACCAAGGCCTTCTACTCTTGGGAGAGTAGGATGGTCTTGCAGGTGGTAGATGTTTGACAGCCCTTGAGTGAGAGACTCTCATTATGAGAGAGAACTCAAGGGGTGTATATGTGACCCTTGTTGCATGGCCTGGTTTGTGCATTTGGGGGTCATAAGGGGAGAAAGTTTGGCATGAATGCCTTGGGGGGCATAAGGAATGTCCGGTTAATGAACTTATGAAATATCTTTGTTTGCCATGAGGTGGCATTGTGATCTACCATTCTTGCAATCTCCTTAGGGTATTTGGTCCACTACCACCCATGTAATATCATCACATTTTTTGATGAAGTGTAGCCTTGGTTGGGAAAGTGTTGTTGAGTGTTTTTCCCTTGCTTGTTGTGTTTTCATGTCTGTAACCTGTCTAGGGCTTGGTTCTCCAAGATCGGGGGTGGCTTATAGTAAACCTATGCTGGGAGGTGAGCACTCCATGCTCAAGCCTTATGATTTATTTGCAGGATTGCTTGGAAAGAAAAGAAAAATACAAGCTAGGAGTTGCTGGTTTTTGTTCTTGATTTGCAGAAAAAGAATAAGAAAAGGGATGCTATATTTTTTCAGTTGCAGAAATGTAAATAAAAGTTGCATGTTGTATTTATTTTGAAAGGAATGTATTCATTTATTTAAAGTCCTCATTTAATAGAAAAGAGAGACTAGTTGGGTATATCACCCATTTGTATTGTTGGCTAGATTCTATTTTAAACACACTTTAAAGAAATGCATTATTTTTATTAAGTATTATTTTGTTGCAAAAAAAAAAAAGAAATGCCTATTTCTGGATTTAGTTCCTATAGTTCTAAAAATAATATTTGTTGTGTATGTGTTATTTTGAAAATCAAGAAATTCATTTTATCCCCTTATGCATTTGAAATATTGGAAAAGAATGAAATGGAAAAGCGTGTATGTTAGTAAGCTGGAAATAAAGCATTTAGTCCTATTTATGGAAATGAAAATATAGTTTATTAAATTCTATCATTTTCCCTTGTATTCATTTGCAGAAAATAAATCTAAAAAAATTAACATGCCTTTCAATGTTTTCTAGACTAATGTAGTTTCTACTTAAATTTAATTAATTCTATCATCTTCTCCTTTATTTATTGCAGAATCAAAATTAAATAATGGCACTATAGATTTATGTCTAGATCTAAAAGATGAAATAAAAATATTGGTCTAATGCTATGATGCTAGTTATTTTAATAAGTTCCTCTAAATATTTAAAGCAAAAAAAATATAACACTATACATTTATGAAAATCTATATTAAACCTACCTGTGAAATAAAACTAATTAAACTGGGGGAGCCTCGCCCCCCCCCCCCCCCTCACGTTATGGGTGGCGACCCCCAGCGGTGGCCGCAACCACCACTGTGGGCCACAACCCATAGTCGGAGAGGCTTTGCCCCCCCCTGTGGGCGCCGCCCCACAGCGATGGCGCCGCTGTGGCTGCGGGCCGCGACTCACATCGGTGGCCAAGGCCATCTCTGTGGGCCATGACCCACAGGCACGGTTGTGGTCGTCCCTGCGGGGAGCCCTTCCCCATGACCTCCACCACCGCCGCCCACTCCCCTTCGGCACCACCGCTACCTGCGTAGAACCTCTGCCTCTAGCCGCCATGCCTTCAGCCCCTCCCCCCTGCAACAAAATAATGTGAAACCCTAACCCGGTTAGGGTTAGGGTATATTGAAAATTATAAAAGGAATAAAAGAAATGGGGTTTGAAAGGGGCATTTTATAATATTTTTATTAGGGTTCATGTGTATTTTTTTTATAATAATGTTTGTTTAAAGAAAAAATATATATATATAGCTAAGAATACGAATGTACACATCTAACATTAGTTTAATTATTTTATTTGTACATTCATATTTTATGACCGATTATATAAACATTAAATATGATGTTTATAAATTGTAATTATTTTTTTGGAGATTAATTACTTAGGAACTTATAATAACTTTATAAGATATTTTGACTATAAGGGGTTATTTAATCCACCTAAATTTAGGCCATTCCAGGCTAAATTTTATAGGGAAATTTTCATTATGGATTTAATTGACCCTTTAGTCGAATTAGATTAATCATATTTTAATTATTGTTAAAATAAAATATAGGCATTAATAATCTAAGTGCTAGGACTAATTTATTTAGTTCCTAAAATCAATTAATGGATATTGGAGATTAATACTACCTTTGTCAATTAATTTAGATATTTTTGGTTAAATTAATTTACTGATTAAAATTGATGAAATAATAAATAACTCTTTTAGTATTCCACATTTAATTTAAATTATTTTCGCTTACTTGAGTTAGTGGTTAGAGTTAACTGAAAACATAGTTAAGACAAAACTTGTTAGTACATTTCATATTAGCGAATTTAATGTTATTAGGTTGTTATTTTAAAAAAAAAATTATCCCGTTCGTGCCCAAAAGTTTGTGCATGACAAATAAGTGAATATTACTATTACAATAGGGGGCACATACAAAAGTGGATTATGAAAAACCAATGTCATGTACTGCTTCGGATCAGCATCTGCTATGCCAGGTTCAGTACTGGTTTAAGCTCATATAACTTCTAAAACCTTATTCCAAACTTTGCCTTAATATTTGCATCTTAGTTATGTAATAATCTAACCATATCCGCATATATCCTAAATGATTTACAAGAGCTCATACTTATATGAGTCATATTACAACTTGCCTTGTCGTATTACAAAAAAGATTTTACAATTAAATACAAAATATAATAAATAAAATCTTGTCGGCCAAGATGCCGGTGAAAATCTTTTCCGCTGCCATTGCTGGTGCCATAGGATTGTAAGGTTGCCATAAATGACAATACCTTCAATCACCTACAATTTCTCATTGGAGTGTACATTTGCCAACAATATCCCCCTTTGGCATTGATGGCAACACTCATGAGAAAAAGCCAAAATGTGTATCCAAAAATGTTGTCCAAAAATATCTTACCAAAAATGTTGAAACTGTGTGCTCCCCTTGAGCTGGTGATCTCTTTTGTCATAACCTTTTTCTCATCTACTACTCCCCCTTTGGCATTAATGACAAAGGTTGTCATTAAATGTCAATTGAGTGTAGTTCCTATTATGATCCTTGTAACCAGTTGGTTACAATCTGATATAACTCTGCTTAAAGAAACATTCAGACTGTTGTAGAATCTGGCATTGTCTTTCAGTGCTTCTTCAATCCTCTGAATTGTACCAGTGAGAAAGTGCATTTTCTCTTCCAGTGTCTTAAGTCTTGGAACAAGAGCCTCAAAAATCTCTTTTCTCAAAGAGATGAGGATATCCAGTTTAGGACTTATTCTGCATTTCAGTTCTTTTGCCTTAAACCTTAATCTTTCCTTATCTTTTTCAAGTTTTCCTATTTTCTCTTCGAATCTGGTAATTTCCTATTCTACTACCAATATTGAATCTGATGATCCTATCAAGTTGTTAGCAATATCATTGATTTCCTTTAGAGCTATGCTAATTTCTTTGTCTTTATTCTCTGTCAAAATGTTAGTTTTGCATGTGTCTCTATACAATTTCTTGAATTCCAAAATTGTCTTGCCTAATACCGGTAATAAGGTATCCATATGTTCCTTAATTTTCTTGACTGTCTCCTCAAAGAATTTTTCTTTCTTTGATCATTTTCTCTCTGAATGTCTCCTCATTGATTTGATCAATTGTCAGTAGGTTGCCGGTTATATACTTAGACAATGTGTCTAATTGGCTCAATGAATCTTTATTCTCTATATCACACTTAGGTGTAATCAATTTCAAAATTGGTAATGTATCATCAATAGCCTTATAAGCTAGTGCATTACACTCTGTTATTTTCTTGGTTGAATCTAGCAATACCTCTATCACATTAGTAGGTCTAAATTTGGATATAGAGGTTCCAGATGATTGTCCAACTACCTTCACAATTTGTAATCCACTAGTGGTGGTAATAGCTTTGTTTTCTTCTTTCTCCAGAGGTTTAGTTTGTGTCTCCATTTCAATTACCAAAGGTTTAGGTTTTTACGTTGTAGTCGGTGGCACTATTTCTGAATGTACCTGTGAATCCTGTTGCTCCACCTATTTCTTTGTATGTGTCTTTGTCGGTTTCTTTGTGCTCTCTACTGATGGTTTCTCTGATTGTGCCTCTGATGATTTTATAGTGGTATCCACTACTGGTTTCTTTGTTTGCACCTCAGAAATGTCTACAACCAGTATCTCAATAGATTTTTCATTGCCGTCAGTTACCGGTTGCTCAGTAGATACATCAGTATGTGTACCAGTGATATCTGCAATTCCTATATCCGGGAAATTAGTTGCCTGTTCAGTTTGTTTCTCAGTTCCAATCTCAAGGTTTCCAACTGTATCCTCAATGTTTGTGTCAACTGTTGTGTCTTCTACCAGTGGCTCAGTTGCCACATCCCTTTTCTCACTAGATTCCTTATCAACCACAATGTTCACTTCCCATGTGTCTATATTCATTGTGTACAACACCTTTGAATCAGAATTTGTATCCTCATGTGTTGTCTCCATATTCTCTATTGCTGATGGAGTATCAGAAGGAGGTGGGGGTAAGTTATCTATCACCTTTATGCTTGGAGGTCCACCTACCTTACCTTTCCCTTTATCCTTGTCCTTTTCTTTTTGATAGACTTTAAAAGTCTTTTGTCTCTTAAGCTCTTCTTGTTTCTCTTTTTCAACAACGAATATATCTCACTTGTCTGCAGTTTCTTTTGATATTTCATTTACTCTGATTGTCATTAGTGCTACATGCCGGTGACCGGTTGAGAATACCATCCGGTTAGCCTCACTGATTAACTCATCAATCTCTTGAGTTGAGTTCACTAGGTGAAATACAAGTATTTTTTCTATTTTGACCTTTTTATCTAATTCCACAATTGCTGCCCTTCTAGCTTCTAATATTTTGTACAAGTCATTTGGTATATCATCAACAACTTCGATCAAAAATTTCTTATAAATATCAAGATGTAAAATAACACTATTTTCTATACTTTCTTTTTCATCATTTGATAGTGTGTTATACAACTTGCTGATGTTAGCCAATTTCCCATCTTTAGTTATTTCACTCAGAAGTTTGTCAAGTGGAGGAACAACTTGTTTCTGTTTCTTCTTCTTATGTGTCAACTTCCTTACTGGAGGCCTAACTGTCTGTTGTTTCTATCTTGTTCTTTTTGGTGTAGGAGCAGGTGTCGGTGAAGGTTTTCTTTTCCTGACTACCCTTTTAAACTCCACTGGTATTTCACTGTCAGAAGAGGTAGTAACCGGTGAAAGATGTGTTTCTGGTTGTAGTCCTTCTAAGTCACTCTCCTTGATACCAATTTTATTTAATACATCCTCTTTAATTGCTTGTGCCTACCTTGTTCCTTTCCTAACTATCTGCTCAGTTTTCTTTATTCTTTTCTGGGATTGAATTTTTCTTTCTATTGTTTCAGCACTACCAAATATTTCTTCAGTTGGTTCTTTAGGTTCTTTTAAGAGGGCTTTTGCATAAGTTTCAATTATATTGTCATCTACCTCATATCCCATTTCAGTAACCCAGATAGTCCTTGGGACCACTGCCTCCATCCAGATCTCATCTTTCTTTATTACAAAGCATATCTCTATTTGATATTTGTCAACAATAGCTTGAGATAGCCTTATCCTAGTTTTCATTCTAGCCTTTAATGCCTTAAAGTATTCATTTATGTTATTTTCTCTGTTATCTCCCATGTTGTTTAGAATGTCCAGTAGTTGTTTTCCTACCGAGATGTCAAAGCCAAAATCCTTTCTTCCAATACCGGGAACTTGCTTGGTTATATACAACATTAAACATACAAGTAGGTTGCCAAATCTAAAAGTTCCTTTCTTGTCTCCTTTGATTTTCTTCAGATTATCTATCAATTCATCCTTCAACCATTCACATATGTCAATCATTGCATTGTTATTTACCAAGTCATAGGCACTTTTGATACACAAGCTAGAAACAGAGTTTAATCTGTTGGCATGAGTAGCTTTGTATCCAAGTATCATGCTTATGGACCTTACATTGATATCCTTTACATCATTTACTCTCAAGGATCTCTTATCAAATATTGCACCGGTTAGGGTCATTACAGTGTCATTAGGAACCTTTTTCCCTTTCTCAGGTCTGCTACCGGTGGAAGGTAAGCCTGACACTACCCTAACTGCTTCTTTGGTTATCTTGTGAATTGAATCCAACCAAAAGAACTCTCCATGAACTCTTATTAATACTATCCTTATAACATCCTTGGAAAAATCAAGGATACTTAGAATTTCCACAAAACCTAGGGTTTCAACTATCTTGTGTTCCGGTTTAACATTTTCATTATCATCACATATAACAGTCATGTACATGTTCTTAATTGCATCATCTCCTAGTTCATCTATATCATAATGTATGTAGATTCTAGTATCCTCAGCATAAGCAACTCCATTGGGTATTTTTGAGAATGCTCCTAGGGTATCATCTTTCTTCGCAATATTGGGAATAATTTTAAATACGGGTCTAGGGCACTTAACAACTTCAACTACAATAGGGTTTGCAATGAATTCAGGTGCAGAGGAGGAAGCCATAGTTATAAATACCTTATTCTTCCTTTAGGTAAGAGTTCTTGAATAATTTGCTTCACTTCTTGGTATGGATGCCTTCGCTCGGGGATTTTCGCGCTCTAAGGAAGTTTGAATGTTTGGTGAATGAAAAGAGAGCCAAAACACTTGCTTTATAATGTCAATTCCTTCAACTACCACATTTAATGCCTGTTAGTTAAGTAAAAACTTAACTCATCTACCGGTAAGGAAGTATTTCAACTTCTCACCATCAACCAAGGGTAAATAAGCATGTTTTGCATTAGTTACCATACCCCCAAGGGATTATTTCTCAGTTAGATGAAGAATATCCTGCCGGTGGAGTGGTACTTTGTTCTACCAGTGAAGGAATAGCTTCACTAACATTCATATCTAGCATTTTGTTCCATTGTTTTGAAAATTCTTGTTTTACTTCTTCAACCTTTTCTTTTCCTTTCAAACTGGGTCCTTTATTATTTGTCGGTGATGCCTTCTACAAAATTTTGCAATATGTCCAATCTTGTTACAAGCATAACAATTCACATTGTTTTTCTGAATAGCTTTTCCATATCCTATGCTGGTATGTGTTCTGCATTGATTAGGTAACTGTCCAAATCCTCCACAAACATAGCATCTTACATTCATTCTGCAATTTTCTGAATTGTGTCCAACTTTGTTGCATTTAGAACATTGACCGGTGGGTGCATTGGTGTTCTGATAGTTTCTAGATCTACATTGATTTGCTCTATGACCATACTTGTTACAGTTAAAGTGTTTTCCATTAAATTTATAAGAATTAGGTTGTCTTACCGGTTTGCTGTGATCATGTTTGTTTGCAATGACAAAGCTTTCACCAACTTCAAAGCCAAGTCCATTAGTATCTCCGTTAGGTTTCTGATTTTTCAACATGTCATCAAGTTCTTCTGAACTTTTCTTGAATTTCTCCTTGTGTTGATTTGCACTAGCCAACTCATTTTCCAAGAAATCCTTTTGTCTCATGAGTTTAGTTTTATCATGCTCCAAGTGAATCATATCTGTTTTTAACATATCATTCTCATGACTGAGTCTTATATTTTCATTTGCAACATCATTGATTCTTCTAGCCAGATCATCTTCATTATTCCTTCTATTTTCAGTGTCTTTACAAAATCTCATGGTCATGTCTTGCATCTCATTTCTTAAAGACATATTCTCTTGTTTCAGTTTGCTTACCAGATCATTAAGAGTCTCTTTTTCATCATCATCACTCTGTATCTTCTCATGAAGTTCTCTTCTTTTGTTCCTAGCAATAGTGAGATTTTCCTAAAGTCCTTGAATGATTTCCTGTGCAGCCTTTAGATCATCTTCATGTTTTATATTCTTTAATTTTTCTACATCATAATCTGCAAGAGATGTTTCCAATTGCTTTCTCAGATTATCCATCTGTACCAATGTCAGAATCTTCCTCAAGCTGTTAGGCTTTTGAAAATAGAGGACTGGGCTTGGATACCAATTGTTAGGATTCCCAAAGATACTAAGAGGGGGGGGTTTGAATCAGTATCTTGCCGGTTAATGGATTTTCTTAACTTATTAAATGAATTGCATCTCAAAATAGTATACTGGTAAATAAGAATTAATGCAGTAAATAAGAAAAACAACCACAACATAGAAAGCACACCATAACACAATATTTTTAACGAGGAAACCCGGTGTGGGAAAAACCTCGGTGAGATTTGTGACCCACAATATTCTCTTACTGGCCAATAAGTGAATATTACTATTACAATAGGGGCCTGCACATGCAGGAAGGCCAACTACCTAAAGCTCACTACTTAAATACAAAAGAGAAGTCTCACTGACTTACAAAAGTGGATTATGAAAATCCAATGCCATGTACTCCTTCAGATCAACATCTGCTATGCCAAGTTTGGTACTGGTTTAAGCTCATATAACTTCCAGAACCTTATTCCAAACTCTACCTTAATATTTCCATCTTAGTTCTGCAATAATCTAATCATATCCGCATATATCCTAAATGATTTACAAGAGCTCATACTTATATGAGTCATATTACAACTTGCCTTGTCGGCTTACAAAAAGATTTTACAATTAAATACAAAATATAATAAATAAAATCTTGTCGATCAGGATGCCAGTGAACATCTTTTCCACTGCCGTTGATGGTGTCTATGTTTGTTCTGGTGTCTATCGGTGCCATAGGATTGTAAGGTTGCCATCAATGACAATACCTTCAATCACTTACAATTTCTCATTGGAGTGTGCATTTGCCAACAACTTTAATGCTCGATTTCCCTTTCGATCTCTTTGTCCTTCCTCTCTTCCCTCCTTGTGTGTTGGGTTTCAAATCCTGGCATGCAAGTGAAGGCAGATATCTCCACATATCAGACTTTAAAGTCAGATATGTAGGAGATATCCTTCCTGCTAACAAGTTGAGTTTTAAAACCCGACGTGTTAGCAGGAGGGTTAAATCTCACATATTGGACTTTAAAGTTTGATATGTGAGATGATTTTTTCTGACTGACATGTCAAGTTTTAAAACCCAAGATTTCAATCACTGATCTTCCCTTGCACATCAGACTTTAAAGTCTGATGTGCTTATCCTATGAATGGCCCTTCCCTACACATCGAACTTTAAAGTATGATGTGCTAATGACTTTTTCTCACCTTACACATCAAAATTTAAAGCCCGATGTGTCGATGGCTTTTCCCCAATTTGGACATAAAACTTTAAAGTCCGATATGCAAGTAAGATGTGCAAATTTTTACTCCTAAGGTGCAGATCGAACTTTTTTCCCTGACCTGCCAGTTTTTACTAATTTTGTTCCCAATCCCGTTCTGACTCTGAATTTTTGATCCAGTTGATAAAATTTGGTTTTCTGATGATGATGACTATTGAAGAAGCTAATCCTTGGTGTTGAATGCAGTAATTTGCAAATGTCAAGACCTCCTCACGATAAATCAGAGCCTTCTTCCAGTCAATTGGAATCCTCACCAAACAAGTCATCAGCAAAGAAAAGGAAGTACAAGTATGACAAATAATTGAATATGTACCCAAAAAGCTCAGTAGATTCCAACATCAAAGAGATCAGGGATACAAAGTTTGGTCATGTTAATAAGTAGGATTTTATTGATCAAGTTGAGAAAGCTCCTTCTCGCCTAACAAACTTGATCAGATCTGAGTTGCACAAATATGCTTCTTTCCCCATCGTAGCTCATGATCTAGACTTTGTACTTGTAGTGGTGGATCATTTCAATCCAAATACAAGACAGGTTAAGGATGCTGATCAAAATATGGTTATGACATTGGACATCATTTTCTTTAATAGTGTATTCAAGGGTTCTTCAGTCGAGGAAGTGGCCGATATTTCTCAAGAAAGTGCTCAGGAGTATTATGAGAAAAATGAGGTAAAATGCAAGAAAGTAATTAATATAGTTTACCTCTCTGCTGCTAGAAACTCTACTACTTCCAGATGGCCTAAATATTTTGATAGAAGTGACTTCAATAAGGAATACAATGATATGGTCACCATGTTGGCATGGGTGAAAGGTTTGAAAGACTCTCATTATTTTTCCAAAACTGGATGTGCTATTACATGAATATAATCAAGAAAGGAGTTGCTAGGATTGATTGGGGTGAGAAGATCAGTGATGTACTCTGCTCACAATTGAAGGAGGTTAAGGTAACATTAAAATTCTATATGACCTCATACCTGGTATATGCAGTTTCTTCCATGAGGTAATATTCAGGTTTATCTACAAAAGGTGACATGAAGTTAGTGCATGTCTGGAATTATTATGATCAACTCATGATCCATAATCAAGGGAATCATTTCAGAAGAGTTAATGACACTTTCTTTGTTGTATGAAAGTGCATGTTTGACAAAGACTTGTAGAAGAAAAGGCTCTCGGAGGCGGCATATAACAGGGTTTCTCATTTTGGATGTGTTTTTCTTCAGTTCCCAACATTCACTTACATCTGGATAGGATGTTTCACAACAGAACCTTTTATTCTACCAAGATATCTGTTTGACAAGATTGTACTCATGGAGCTATGTTGGCAACTGATTTTTGTGCATGAAAAGAAATTACAAGCACATAAGACTAGATTGAAGTTCCCATAATATATTGGTTGGTATTCAATTTTGACTAATCCCAAGGATAAGAACATGGAAGAAGAGATGCAATGGAATACTATGAGAAGGTTCAAAGCATGAAATAATTTTGATTTTCATGGCATGAAGAATAAGCTTAAAATAAACTACACCCATTCTTTTAGGTTTGAAGATGTATGGGTGGATTGCCAAGATGAAGAAGACATAAGAAGAATGGATTTCAGTTGTCTTACCCTAGAGCAGATTGAAAATCTGGATCTGGCAAAAATCCCAATGACCATGGAGGATGTCGATGACATACTAGACCTAGTCTATTATGAAAAGAAGATTGTTGATTCACCACTCCCACTGGTGCAATGGTCGAAGAAGGAGAGCAAGTCTATTACTCAATGAATTTCCCCCATTTTGGCAAATAACAATGCATGGTTATTGAAGAAGAATCTTAGAATGAATGAAAAAACTTCCTGCTAGTTCCAGAGATGATGACAATAGTGATGGTCCAGTTGGTAAGACAACTACAGCTAAAATAAGGACCAAGAGAAAAGCAGATCAACAAGCACCATCCTTAGCTCCTACATCCCAATCTAAGGGAAAAGGACCCAAAATTAAATTCACAGTTAAGGGGTCTAAACAAGGTGAGTCATCTTCAGCAACATAGGAGGCAACCACACACGAGTCAGAGGAGCAGTCTACTAAGGAGACTGAGAAAGAAAAGGAGCTGGAAGAAGGTGAAATTCTTCATTAAGAGGAAGCACAGGTTGAAGAGCCAGCAAATCATAGTGAGATTAATGTCCCTGCCACCTCACAGGTGCCAACCCATCCATGAGTTGTTATTCATTCCATTGAAACTAACTCAAATCAAGAGGATGAGGGATTTGATGATGAGGAATTAGATATGGACATGACACAGTCAAAAGTTGCTCAATAGTTTTTCATATTATCCAATTTTTCAAGTTTGGATGATATTCCTTCAACCACCATTGAATCTTCAATGCTGGATTTTCCTGAAACCATGGAGCAAGCATTTGTGGAACAATAGATGATGACTTTACCTTCTACAATAGTCATAACAGAAGTTCCACCTCTAGTAAGTACTGAAATTATTTCCACTACACCTTCCACTCTCCCATCTGTGGCTATAACTGAAGAGGTGTTAGTAGCAGCTATTGTTACTACATCAACTGGCATGTCACTAGATACTTCCGCTTTGATACTAATAACAACATCCACAACAGCTCCAAGTTCAAGCTAGTTTGCTCCTGAAATACCAATTGGTACTCAGCAAGAATCTACTACTCCACCCGCCAATCCAGAATTACCACCTTGGAAGGAGGTAGTAGCACCCAAGAGAAAGAAATAGGTGATTTCACCCGATGAGTTTGATTTTGAGTAGTTGGTTCCCCCAAATACCAAAGGTACAAAAAAGTCAAAGATTGTTTCTCGGGTATTAGTAGATCTAGCTACTAAGAGGAAATATGCAAACCGTAAAGATAATATACAACCTGAGGACTATACCATGCAAACCGTAGAACTTGGAGTGGAAACGCATGAGAGCATTAAGCTAGATTCTCAAATTGCTTTTGACTCTTTGTTGTGGAGATTTGATCAGGAAAGAGATGAGAAGAATGATTTAAAGAAAAAGTGTGAGCAATTAACCAGTGTTCTTCTCAAGGTTACACAATCCTCCCAAGAAATCGATCCTATTGGTTCCTCAATAGATATTAAGGCTCTAAACAAATTTGAACAGGTGGGAGTCAAGGGTCAAGTAGTAGATGAGTGGATTGCACGGTTGAAATCAAAGGGGTCTCATCTTCTAAGTTAAACGATTGAGTTATTGGCTGATTTTGAAGTAATTCAAAGTCAAATGAAAAGTATCAAGACTTCGCTATCTCAAGAAATTGAAGATATTGAGAGGAGTGCAACCCTTTGGAGAAAAATGGAGGACTTTAGAATAGATGTCCTCGTGGAGAATAAGTAGTTCCCACAAGAGAAAATATATCCAAATATTGTCATTGTTGTCTCATAAAAAAGAGACAATAAGATTGATGATTACAGAACTGGATCGAGAAAGGAAGGAAGGTGATGATGAGATTGGTCACATTTCTGCTAGAATTGCTGACATTCCTTGCTATCTATATGAGGACAATCAAAATCTTGTTACTAGTGTTGCCATCATGCAAGATTTTCTTTCTCTAATGGATCACTATACAAAACAGGATTTCTCTATAAGTGCATTTGATAAGTTACTGGAGATTCAAGTCAGTTTTGAGGTCCTTGCATCCATGCTGAAAGATGGAAAAAAGAAATATGTGAAGGTTGAGGATGCAATTTCCTATGTTTGTGTTATCATAGATTATACCCCAATGCTAGACAAAGTTGAGAGGGAGACCATCTTGACTAAGTTTGAAGAATTCCACAAATCTAATGAGGAGAAAGATGAATAAAGTGTCCCCTTTTGACATTTTCTTTTCATGTAGTTACATTGTTAGATGCTGCAAGTTTTCTCGCAGCTGCATAATTTCTTTCTGTTGTAGTTGTAGTCAAGTGGGACTGTGTATTTCAATTACTCAATTGTGCCCATATTTTTCTCCACTCTTTTTATATATAAGGATGGCCCTCATTTGTATATTTTTTATCTTTGAGTATGCTAAGCAAAACTCTACCGAATTTTTGCCTCAACTAAGACTTTGAGCTTTTGTTGTGAAGATTCAATCAAGCAAATAAAGAAAGCAATTCTATTTGATCTCAAACTTTGTGTTGTGTAAGAAATTGTTTATATGAGTTAATGGTCTTATGTTCATTACTTATACATGTTCTTTAATTCCTTGATATTGGAGATATTGTTATGTGGGTAAAAGAGCTCTTGAATTGTAAAAGTAGACTTTGTGCTCCTTGCATATTTGGGAAATTTTCTATTGTTAAGTGATTAGTGGTAGGCTTTGTATTGCTACTATTGCTTGTAGTTTTAAGGATTGGGGAATTAAACCTAAAGACTTTGAGCTGCAAGTTGGATTTATTACCATTAGTGATAATTAGTTTAAGTTAGTGTTACATTCAAGAAAGACTTTGTGCTTCTTTCTTGTAAAATTTGGTATACTTTGTTGGATTAATTTGTTTATTTCTTTAAGTATCAAAAGTGATAGGGAAATTGCAACAAAGTGGAGGGAGAATACATAGACACTAAAAAAAGAGAGTTATATGCCCGAAACTAACCCACAAATTTTAATTTCTTGTTAATTAGAGAAGAAATTTCAAAGGGAACCTCCCCTTGATGAGAGGAGAGATTAATTTATTAACATAGCTATGTGTGAATCAAATATTTTGGCATTGGTACACTAGTGACAAAATATTCACCCAATAGACATATTGCCTATGGATACTTGTCATTTGTTGTTGGGCCGTCCATGGCAATATGATCTGAGAGCTAGTCATGATGGAGAAAAGAACAGCTATCTAATCACCAAGAATAGGAAGAAGTACCAAATGGATCCACTACTTGATCCAAAAGAGGAAAAGAAAATAGGATCAAGTGTGATGCTAATGAGAGGTAAAGAGTTTCTCATAGTATTAAAGCAAGAAGGTCATCAAGGCCATGCTATAGTGTTGAAGCCTATAGATGAAGCTAAGGAAGATCCAATGAGTGAAGTGCCTCAAGAAGTGCAAGGGATACTAAAGCAATATGCAAAAGTTATAGGAGATCATATGCCTGATTCCTTGCCTCCAATGAGAGATGTAAATCATCAAATAGACTTGATACCAGGGGAAAATCTGCCTAGCAAAATGTCTTATAAAATGACACTTAGTCAAAATGAAGATATCGCCAAACAAGTGCAAGAACTCTTGGACAAGGGGTTCATTAAGAAGATCTTGAATCCATGTGTTGTTCCTATTGTATTAGTGCCTAAAAAAGGAGAAAAATGGAGGATGTGCACTGACTCAAGAGCAATCAATAAGATCACTATATGGTACTGATTTCTCATGCCAAGGATTGAGGACCTATTGGACAAGGAGCGATCAAGGTTTTCTTGATTGATGTGCAGAGATTGCTATGTAATCCAGTGGTCATACTTGAACCGACTTGTTTGTAATCTCTATGATAATTAGGTTTTTTGTTATGTTACCAACCTAATTGATTTGTTTATAAGGTTGATGAAGTTGTTTAGTTTAAAGAGTTGGCAAAGAGTTGGAAAAGATCAGTTGAGTGTGTGGTTGCTGAACCAGATGATGTATCTGTAGTTTGAGTAAAGGAAGATAGGAGCATGAAAAGGATCTAATCAAGCAAGTGTATTTCTATTTAGATAGATCAGCAAAAACTCGGTGTTTTCTAACAATTACAGCAAAATTGAAATCCCCAAACCAAGTAAGCTCTAACAAGCTTGGTGCTATTCAAATCCTTTAACAAGGTGATCCATTAGCTTGGATTTTCAAATCCTCTACTGAGGTTACTCCTAATAGGGTATTGCTTCTAACAAGGCATTGTAGCCAATCCCTTAATCGGGTGGTTCCTATCAGGATCAGTTCTTAACAGGACTTTTGTAAAGCTTTAACAGGCTAGGCTCCTAACAGGGTGAACTTCAAAAGAATTCAGATAGTTATCTTGTGAGACTCATCTCACCCTGTTTTTTCATATTTGGGTTTCCACGTAAAAAATATTTGTGTCAAGTGGTGAATGTTTTTGTGGTTATGTTCTTATGGTTGATTTACTTAACTACTTAACTACTTTGATAAGTTATGATAACCAAAAGCATTGAGAAATGAAGTCTGTTGACATATGAAAAAGAATTTGGATGTTTATGGGTTTGAAGTTGTTTAGTGTTTATTTATTGTAATAGTCAACTGGTTTATCTTATGAGTTTTTATCTTGACAGTGGTATTACATTGATAGTTCTAAGTTTACTTTGAGAGATTATTTTTGAGATTGGTGAAGTTTGTATCAGTTTTTCTATCTATTGATTCATCCCCCCCTCTCAGTAGTTGACCGGATACTTATTCTTTCATCATACCATCAATTAGTATCAAAGCATATCAGGGCCTCTAAGGTCTAAGCCTAACAGCTTGAGGTAAATATCTTATAGATCATGATGAAGAGGGAAGGTCCAAAGTTTAATAGAGAGAACTATAGGATATGGAGTGATAGAATGAAAATTTATATCAAGAGTCTGGGAATCTAGTATTGGGAACATGTCGATACTAAATATGTTGCACCTACTGGGATGTTGATTGATGATCAAAAGAAAGGGCAACAAGAAAATCATCAAGCATTAGAGGCCATTATCAGTTCTTTGTCTGATGCAGAGTATGTAGATGTTCATGGTCTAGAGGGTGCATATGAGGTATGGAAAAAACTTGACAAGATTTATAGTGGTGATGAACATGTTAAGATTGCTAAAGAAGAGAGTCTAAGAGGAAATTTTGATGACATGTGATTGGCTGAAGGTGAGAATATCCAGCAGTATGGTCAAAGGATAAAGGAGATAGTCGGTGAAATTAAGAGTACAGGAGGTAAAGTTTCTCACCTTTATCTAAAAACTTATTAATTAACACTTTATAATCATCCAAACTATTTTTTACAACCTTCATTCCATTATAACTAAGACTAGTAGCTTTTGCAGTTAATTGTGGAGTGATAATGAAACTAACACTACCAACTTTAACCCTCCTTTAGACTAGGAATTACAAAAGTTAGCAAACAAGGTTTTGTTATGACCTTTGATGGAGAGGATATAAGGAACTAACCCAACTTTATCTAATAGGTCCTAGAGTTGTTCATTCTTTTATAGCAACATGAAATCCCTCGACTCAGTCCTCTTCATGGGTCCTTCCATTTCAGCAATGTTCAATCTCTTCTGATATGAAATCTCCTTATTTCTTTTAAATCTAATTAATTTGCATTCGGGGAGAGCAATACTAAAGCTTTTACAAAAACTCTTTTTTAGAAGTTTCTCGAATACTGCCCTATCTCTCAATATTACAAGTGTCCTTCCACATAGCTAGTACAACTATTCCAGTATATATTAGATTATTGCATATCATTTGTGTGGCTTTAAGTTTCAAATCAAGCTTTTGTTCCAGAAGAGATTTTTGATATCCATATGTCTCCCTCATGTGAAGGTAATGATAATTGCATATCTTTGAGTCATTAAGAGGGTTAACTTTCATCATTATGAATAATGTTTCTAAAAGTTTTTGCCTTTCTTTAAACATAACTTCCTACAGATTTTTAGGACAATCTCAAAAATTTAAAATTTCCCTCTTTGTATTTTAAGGTGATATTTTCCATTAAGTTTGTGGCCATATTACTTTCTCTATAGACATGAACCATTTTTAAATAAGGAAAACCTTGTATAATTTGTCTACATTCCTCCATCAATTTCCTAATTTCCCAAGGGCCTACACTTTAACCATTTACAATTGAGATAATTAGTTTAGAGTCTCCCTCCAAAATAACCCTTTTCAAGTCCATAAATTTAAGTCTTTTAACTCCTTTCCAAGCAGCATACACTTCTACTTTGTTCTTAGAAGAGATTCCTAAATTATACTCATAGGCTTCTATCAAATT
Source organism: Cryptomeria japonica (assembly GCF_030272615.1). NCBI lineage: Eukaryota > Viridiplantae > Streptophyta > Pinopsida > Cupressales > Cupressaceae > Cryptomeria > Cryptomeria japonica. Next base: position 433,714,557 of record NC_081414.1, read on the forward strand.
TCCTCTATGATGTAATGCCCATCAAAATACCCTAGAGAAATGTAACCATATAACTTGCAATTAGAGATTTTTTTTTAAGGTACTCTAATGCATCAGTCATAACTTGAATAAACATAAACAATTAATCTATCTTCATTTAAACATGTACATAATCATCTTACAATCAAGATCATAAGAACATAAGTATGCGAGTGGAAATAAACATCTCATAAACTATCATTCCCTAGGGTATTCCAATGCCATTACTTAACATAACACTAGGAACATAAGCATCATAAAATCTACCATTATCTAATTCATTCTAACATTCTTTTCTATTATGTACTTCTTACAATAACATAAGAGATCATCCATTGAACCATACAAACATGAAGACATTCTATTATAATCCCAATTACCAATTATCTTTAGATTCATTTAAACACATCAAATCCAAATGTTCCTAACACCTAAGCCTAACCAGTGAAGAACCATTCCAATTTATAAAGATAACATTTCTAAGCATAATCTTTCCATACTTTAATCCATACAAAACTAAATCATTATTCCCTTATCAAGCCATAAGACATACACATTCTAATCCAAATAGTATCATCTATTCCATTATGAACTAAACCTCCAACTACATGATTAATGAATATCCAAGATACATCATATGTCCAACAAGGATTACAACCATATCTTCAACTACAAAGATAATAATCATAGCCTACCAAATTGATATTAAATTACAAATGAATACAATATTTTCTTACATCAAGATACATAGTCTCCAATCTACAAGTACAACTATATCATAATGTATATTTAAAATGATGTCTTTTTACTTTACAAGAGTACATCATATATCAATCTGCTTCAGGAAAATCACAAACAAGTTAAAGAGATAGAGAATCCACATCCACACATACGACCATCCAATGAAGATAACATCCTAATGAAAGAAGGCATCAAACCACCCAACCATGTGGAACCAATAAGGAACCACCCCTTGTGCTCTAAATAATGACACAAGGTCCCATACACACACTAGACCCAGGTTGACACCTAAAAACCAAAAGACATAACATAAATATAATCACAACTAGAGAACAACCACATGAACAACAATCCAGATCACATCACAAGGTTAAATAAAAAGCATAAAACTCCCAGAGGCTATCCAACAAACAAGGCATAAGGAACAAGGACACATGTAGGGAAGAGTGTCATCGCATTCTATCCTCAAATAGAAGGAAGATCTACAAAGTCTCCACCCCATCACTCCTGATAGTCATGTGAAACTATCTCAACCTATGAGAGAATCAAGGGAGTTTGATTTGCCATCTCCATGACCTTCCCAATCTCATCCCGAGTCTCCACTCTAGGACTATGATATGGGGCACCAAAACCATTTTATTATCTTATTTAGATGAATCCTAATTACCTAACCCATCTAAATTAATTATTAAGTTTATCACTTGTTTAAACAAGAAAACTTCCAATGTGTTCGTGGTGGTCTAGACTCCAAGCATCCTTACAAGGAACTTCTTGGCAACCTATCTGTCATGACCCTGGTCATCACATGAAAGCCCACTCCCCCTAACCATGTTCCAAGACCTTAGGGTAAACAATAACAATAACACGGAGGCTCTTCCAAATCCACATAACCTCATATGTGATCCATATATATACAAATTTAAAATAATAAACCAAAATTTCATTGCTACATAAAGTACAAAACGTAACCAAGAGCCTCATAAGAGTATCAATAATCATGAGAAAGACATGATCCCACTTGCTCAACCATAAGGAATTACAATCATCCACAACATGGAAAATCCATCTTACTAGAACCATAAAAATATTCAAATATCCATCTCAGATCTAATAAGCCATCATAGGAAACCACAAGGATATGAAAATAAACTTTGGTACAAAATACAAACCCAAAAAAATCAATTCAAAAAGTCAAAAGAGCATAAAATAGTAAACAAAGAAAACAACGCATTTACTGAATGATTTAGTGCTTATGAGAGCTAGAAAAATAATTTTGCTAATAGTTTAGCACATATAGATGACCAAATGGTGCATTTGAACAATGAAACAATATTTATGCCCAAAACAATAGCACATAAACTCAGTTTGACAGTGCATATGACAACCAAAATATCACATATACCACCTAGATTACCGCATTTGTGGAACAGTATAGCGCATTAGTAGTATACTTTAGCACATATTCCTAATAAGATAGTGCATTTGCCTCAGGGATAGAAAAGACTCAGAAAATAGAAATAAAATACATGACTAAGTCCAAAAACAAGATAAGAATATATAAAATTGACACCTTAACCAAACATCTCAGGCACAATACTTTGAAATCAAAGGATTTGAATCAAACTGAGTTATAAAACAAATAACATAGAATATAACACCCGATAAGAAATAACCAAAGGCTTAGAAATAACAAGATATGCATTTCCAACGATGTCATAGAATATCAAATACTAAATCAGAGGCTTGTGTAAGGTAAATACAACACACAAATTGGTCACACAATTACACTCTAGGAATTCACAGAAACAACCAATATTCCAAAGGAAGTAAACTCACGAAAATCACCAAATCAAGCTCCAATTCCCTTAATATAAATCAACTATAGTAATACTTTAGAAATATTTTATCATTCAAACTCTTTTACTTTATCATTCAACAAACCCATTTTTTCTTCCTACAGACAATCTTTTCGAAAACAAAATGCATAGAAGGTGAAAATATCCAACTTGGTAAAATAGAGTTTATGGACCAATAAATTCGAAGAAGTGCAAATCCACAATCCAACTAAAATCCAAAGCCAAGCTCAAATTTAATTCAAAAATCCAAAATCTTCAGACAACAAAAATTATTTTCCAGCAAGCGAACCCCTACAAATGCTTAGAAAGCTAAATTTATAAAAAATTAATCCAACACTATAGCTCAAAACTAGCCAATCAAAATAATCTAAAATATTTTTATTCATACCAACCATATCAAAACCTGAGGTAAGAAATAATAAAATATCAATGTCTCCAATTCCAAATCTCATAGCCAATAATAAAAGAGGGTAAGTAAAATAGCTAATAACCAAATGAGTAAAAAGGTTAAATACTCAATAAATAAAATAAATAAATAGGTGAATAAACCATAAGCACAAATAAATATAGCCACCCATAAATATAAATCCAATAAACATTAATAAATATAAATAATTATTAAATCCTCAATAATAAGATCACACAATAATAATTAAATATCAAAACTATATATTGTATCAATTTAATATTAATAAACTATATTAACTAATTAATTACAAATTAATAAATAATCATAACTCCACAAGGCAACCCAACATAGGGTCGAACATCATACCACATGATGCTAACCAATCAACTCAAGCCAGGACACTAAACTAATAAGGAATCAACCTAAAGCCTAGAGTGTGTTAAAGGAACTCATGTCACCTCTTATCAACTTGCCATTGTGATTAAAGACATGCTCAGACCTGTAAGACCAAGTGGAGTCGATGTCTAGCACTTGCAATCCTGGAACCACCAATATCCATAAGACAACATATACATTGCATATATAAAATTATAAGAGAATCACAATGCCATATCATACTTGTGACGAGTGGTATGACATCATCTCTTATCACAAATAGAGTAGTAAGAAAATCATGACAATCATAACATCAACATACCCAATATAATCATGAAGTGGGGTTAGTACTAACAAGATACCATCATGTCATCATAAGAAATATAATATATCCATAACTAATGAGTGCATATAGATCACCAAATGTAAGTCTATCCATCATAATAATCCAGAATATATCATCATCCATATACATTATAATGTATCATATGTCAATATAAAATATCTAGCGTCAGCCATAAACATCCAAGATATAAATAAGCCATAAGTATCAATCAAACACCATCATCAAAGAGTCTAAGCAAGTCTATCAAAGCACAAAAGATAAATGAATCAGGGAGGGGCACTACATATGATCTTGATGCAGGAGCACCGGTGTTGTTCTTACCAGTACTTAACAGTGTAAATGCTTGGAGATCATGGCACTCCTTCATGTTTGAGAGTTTAGCATTGTGGATTTGGATTTAACTCCTTGAGTTTGTTGTCTTTACCATGTTTGAGTTTCATGGCATTTGTATTTGATTCTGGTGAGATATCGATTCCGATATTGGCCCGATTGATATGTTCTTACCGGTTAGTCTTGCAGTGTGTTGAGGGAAGTTGAATCGGGTTGTGGTTGATTTATGTGACTTACGGAATGTTGGAGATGTTGTTTTGGGCCTTGGCCAGTATTTTGTGAGGTTCATGCATCACTTTATGCTTTTGTGATGTTCTTTGTGTTTTGAGCCGACATGTTACCGTTAGCACGTTTCATGAACCTGTTAGTCTTTGGGCTGACTTGATCAAGTTATTATTATTTGTGGATGGTATAAATAGAAGTTTGTGAATCATTTGAGAAGATAGGAGATAGAAGATAGAAGACAAATTTTAGAGATTGATCGAATATGTAGAACTAGTGAGATTTTGGTCCGATGGACTGAAGCCGAAAGGGCTGAGGTCCGAATTAGGGTTGAATCGGCAGATTGTTTTCAGAGGTCAAATTGATGTGTAGATGATCTGTGGATCTTATAATAGTGTTGTAAGCATTGTTTATATCCTGGACTGTGATCTAGTATGTGGCATATGTAATTCTTCAAACTATTATAAGAATTGCTCATATTGTTTACCGGTCATGTATTTTGTGTTGTTACCGATTAATGATATATCTTGCATGGTGTTTGTGTTAGGCTACAAGGATGGGATGTCCTTCATTGGATCTCCCTACCTTGACTGCATTAAATGGTTTCAGTGTTGGTTTGTGAACCTATTGTTGGAGGAAGACTCGGTTATGCACCGGTTGGTTGGAGACCTGAAGTTGAGGCAATATGTGGAATTCTTCAAATCATCGAATGTGAGGCAGAGAAAGGTTTGCAGGTAGACTGTCGATCCTAGAGATTGATCTTGAGGCTGTTAGTGGGTGGAGACTTGAATAGATTGTCGATTGAGGCAGGCTGTAGTGTAGAATGATAGATCGTCGAGGAGAGGCAACCGAAAGTTGTAGTCAGATCGTCGAACCCTCGAGGGACTTTCAATTACCTACTGACAGATCGCTGAACCAGATCAAGTGATGGGACTCACTTTTTAATTAACCCCGAGAGTCTAATGTAGGAGCATTGGTGTAGTTCTTACTGGTTGAGTAGTTAGCAGTGGAATTATTGGAGATCGTGGCATTCCTTCATGTTTGAGAGTTTAGCATTGTGGATTTGGATTTAACTCCTTGAGTTCATTGTCTTTATTGTGTTTGAGTTCCATGGCGTTTGGATTTGATTCCGGTAAGATATCAATTTCAGCATTGGCCCGGTTGATATGTTCTTACCGGTTAGTCTTGCAATGTGTTGAGCGAAGTTGAATCGGGTTGTGATTGATTTCCATGACTTGCGGATCATTGGAGATGTTTTTTTGGGCCTTGGCTGGTATTTCAGAAGGTCCATGCATCATTTTATGTTTTTGT